>NW_028270143.1:128134245-128813391 GCF_037043375.1 Chiloscyllium plagiosum | reverse complement strand
TATCAATTTTTTCCTTTTCCTCTTGAGCTTCTTTGTTGCTTCCATGTTATTCAGCCCTATACTGGGCTATTAGAGCTAATGTGAGAATACAGGTTTGAACCAACTTGACCGGATTTAAAAATTTGACCAAATGTTGGAAATAATGCTTTCAGAAGTCTAGAGTTTTGCAAAGGAAAGCAAAGGAAAAATTGTCGATCAAAATAAAACAAAGAGCAGTAAAAAACAGCTTGAACTGGTAAAGCTTATCTCTCCACGCTTCAGGCTCACTGCCTTTAGTCCTGATGAAGGGCTTTTGCCCGAAATGTCGATTTCGCTGCTCCTTGGATGCTGCCTGAACTGCTGTGCTCTTCCAGCACCACTGATCCAGAATCTGGTAAATTAGATGTACTGTCGAACTGGTTTCTCATTTCAAAGTATACAACAGTGTATATTATGTACCAGTAATAACTGTTTTTATTCCTTCCAGGAATTTTATTCCTTCTTTTTTACTTCCTTCCACTGAGAAAATAAAAGCACTAGTCTGTGAAAACATCACACTTTCAAAACCACGGAACATTGAGCCAGATTCTTAAAATTAAACCACAACAGATGCTTCAATCCTGTTTTTAATCTTAGTGAAACACATCCCTTTTGAAAAGGTACA
Organism: Chiloscyllium plagiosum; assembly: GCF_037043375.1. Taxonomy (NCBI): domain Eukaryota; kingdom Metazoa; phylum Chordata; class Chondrichthyes; order Orectolobiformes; family Hemiscylliidae; genus Chiloscyllium; species Chiloscyllium plagiosum. The sequence continues at coordinate 128,812,748 of NW_028270143.1, read as the reverse complement.
TCCAGAACTGGTGCCATTGCCACAACAATCAGAAGTTTTCCCTCCTGCATCATATTTCAAGACATGCATTGACCCTCAGTATCTTCCTACTTCTACCCTGGTTGGTGTTTGGCACTGGGAGTAACTCAGAGATTACAATCTCTGTTATTTTCGGACTTCTTTCTTAGTTCCCCACAGCTTGTCCAGAACATCCCATTGCTATTGATGGACACCATAATGACTGCATCCTGTCCAGGATGGCCTGTACTCTGGCACCAAGAAACTTAATGAGAAGTTCCTAGAGCCCAGTCTCTCCCCTTTACCCTGGAATCTATTATAACTAATGCATTTCTTGCCTGAACCTTAGAATTCAATGGGAGGCAGTGGTGCACAGGAAACATTAATGGGCTAGTACAATACTCTGGGGGCATGAATTCAAATCCCACCATGCTAGATGGTAAAATCTGGAATTAAAAAAGAAAAGCTATGATGACGACCATTTAAACACTGGTGTCATGAAAACCTATCTGCTCTATTAACGTCCTTTAAGAAAGGAAATCTGCCATCTTTAACTGTGACTCCAGACCCACAGCCATGTGATTGATTCTCAACTGCCCTCTGAAATGGCCTAAAAAGCCAGTCGGGTCAAGGAAAATTAGGAATGGCCAACAAATGCTGGCCTTGATTTGATTTGATTTGATTTGGTTCGATGCCCCAAGCCCTCAAGCCTGCTCTGTCATACTGTTTATCTGATCTGAATGAATGAATTAATGATTTTATTGTCATGTGCATTTTACAGTGAGAAAAAAACAGAAGTTTTTCTCTTGTCACCATGATCTAGTGCCATTTTGAATAATCTTAAGAATAAGAAAAAAAGAGAAAGATATAGCTGGAAGAGAGTCCATTACTCCTGAGCCAGCTCACCATCAATGCTGCCTGTGCCTTACCGTTCAGGGAAGGCAACCGTCTAGTTGTATTGTCGCTAGACTGTTAATCCAGAGACCCAGGTAATGTTCTGGGGACCTGAATTGAAATCCCCACCATAGTAGATGGTGTAACTTGAATTCAATAAAAATCAGGAATTAAAAGCTAAAGGATGACCACGAATCCATTGCCGACTGTCATGAAAACCCCATCTGATTCTCGAATGTCCTTTCAGGATGGAAACTGCCATGCTGACCTGGTCTGGTCTACATTATCCTTGACTCCCTGAATGTCTTCAGCCTCTTGTACACTCTGGGCAGGGCAAGTAGGTTTTGGCAAATAAATGGTGGCCTCATCAGTGATGCCCACATACAAATGAAAGAATAAAAAGTGCCCTGTCTTTTCCACCTGGCAAAGGATTTGCAATCAACATGACATCCATAATTTAAAACAAAACTTTCATTTTCAGCATCTAGCTGGTTCCTTGTCCAGACTATTTTAATTACTGCCCCTTGGCTTAAGCTCTCACCTTCTTGCTCTCAAACCACCCCTTGCTTTTTGAAAATTAAATGGATTCTGGATCAGTGGTGCTGGAAGAGCACAGCAATTCAGGCAGCATCCGAGGATTTTGCCTGTCCTCGGATGCTGCCTGAATTGCTGTGCTCTTCAGGCACCACTGATCCAGAATCTGGTTTCCAGCATCTGCAGTCATTGTTTTTACCTTTTTGAAAATTAAATACTAGAATAGCCCCTCTTTCCTCATACACCAATGGTGCTGAGTGCAGTACTTGATGAAAGCAGGATGCTGTAAAATAAGACTTTGGAATAGCATTGCCCTATGGAAGCATTACTCTACAGAAGCAATATTGTAGAAGCAGTACTCCATGCATTTGTAAATGCATCTGCTAATTACAGTGCCAAAAGTTGCAAGGTTCTGAGGCAATGCCTGCTGATAGTAATCTAACAAACTAGTGATCCGGCAACTTCTTTGTCACTCACTAATGTTGTGAAAGAAAATGCAAGTCCAAGTTATTAAATGTTGCATGCTAACTGAAAGCCACAACTTAATTCTAGAAAGAGCCCAACACTTCAAACTCACAGAAGCTCCAAATGCCCTGAATTTAGTTCTCTGGAGAAGCAACACTCAGTAAAATTGGACTCATGCTGATGTTTGAATTGTGAAGGTCAGAGCAGAAACATTAGATTATAGGAGCTCTGTTTCTGTTGGATTTTGGACTGGTTGAGTTAAATGATGTGGCTATGTAACTATGAGATTTCCTGTGCTTTCAAAGCTGGTTCCTAGGGGCTGATTGATAGCCACTCACCCAGGGTGAGAAGGAGGGAATTACCTGAGACCACCATTTGTATGTTGCTCATGGGGAATTAACAAAAAATAATGGCTTTAACAGAAATTAGGGGGAGGGGGATTCCATTCCAGGCAATCAGGATATGTTGAAAATGCTCAGTCTCAATGCCAATTTCAGGTGAATCCAGATCTGTATTAGTCAAGGGTGGTCAAAGGTGAAAGAAGGGTACTATTATTATCAGGTAGCTAATTATGCTAAGGCCAAACCAAAAGTAACATTCTCTGTACAAAATTAAGGGAAGGATGATCATATTCACAAAAATGACATGTGGCCTTGAAAATCAAAACTGAGTCATAATGGGGTTTTCAATCAGTGACTTGGTCATAGCCCTCAACTATAACGTGAAACAGACACACTCGGAATCGGGGGCCTGCTTCACAACACGCTTAATTTTATTTTGTACTGACTGGTTAAACAAGCATCTAGGACCCTCTTGTGGCAGGGTGGAGGTGTCTGTATCCCTAGACAAGGGGGGCCCAGGTTCAAGGCTTACCTGCTCCAGAGGTGTGTCACAACATCTCTGAACAAGTTGATTAAAAGAATTGGTTAATAAAAATAATTTTAAAGTAAGTGCTCATTCACTCCGATCTGTTTCATGTTATCGGAATGGACTAATTTCAAGACAAAATGTTTCCGAATTTGTAAAAACTGAGTGGTCTTACCTCTATTCAAGTGGAAACGTTGTAAATCTGCTTGAGTTGGAAGAGAAAGTCTTCTTGCTCTGCCTGGTGTACCAGATTGACTTGTGTGTCTTCTCTGATCTTTCATTAAGAAGAGTTCAAAGAATTCAAATATTATATTCAATATTCAAGCATGTCGTCACTTTATCAGATACCTGTAGCTGAATTATCCCGATCAGAGTTGTCACATCAATAACATTACTTCTTGTTCTATAAAGCAGCTAGTACCTGAAAGGGTTTACTGAGATCACGAGATAAGTGTCACTCATCAGTATAAAGAGCTAAATAGTGTGCATTTCAGTTGTTCAATTGTCTTTAAGTTGTATACCTGAATGTTTCGTAAGTAATGAGCATTTACACTCAAATATAGCCTGTGATCTTACCAAAAACTTTCATGTATCTCAGATATAGAATCTAGCAATTGCCATGTAATAAACCTATTCTGTTTGTAAACACTGAGCTTATCATCTGTGGTGTAAAATTATGTCCCAATACATGTGTGAATCATAATGTAACACATGTATTGGGCCAAGCAGTGGAATGTGGTGAAACGGTTAAAAATTATGTCCCAATACATGTGTGAATCTAACCGGAATGGAGGTGTTGCTTAGTCCCGTGTGAATCTTATTACACACCTCCCCGTGTGAATCTTCTTATCTGTATGTAACCAGAATGGAATGTGTTTTTTAGCCTTGCTCTGCTGTTCACATGAATGTTTATATCTGGAAAAGAGTATATCAGCTGGAAAAGTCTCCAGTTCGGTGAGTCTGCTCCGGGGTTACGTTTAACCGCCGAGCGTGGGTTGTTGGCAACCGCTCTACGAGAACTGACGGCTCCCAGTTCCGGTAACATGTAGAGTGAGTATAAGCCAGACCCGTTGTAAGTATGAGACCTGGTTGTGGCGACGCTGCGGGGAATAAAATGCTCATATTCTAGCAGACTCGCCTCTTGGTCGTTTGTTCTGTGTCAGACTACTCTCCTACGAACCTGACCTTGAGAATTTTTTAAAACATTTGGCGCTGCGAGCAGGGTCAATCGCAATTGAGGAGAGATTTTGATACAGAACAATGTTTTGGAAAAAGACTAAGAAACCAGAAGAACAAACTGTGGAGGTCCCGACCGTCCCGGGATGGCATGGATGTGGGCATGTACGTGGCAGTTTGTTTGAGAAATGGTGGGGGGCGACCGGAGGAACCCCAGGGTCGCTGCTGTCCACCCTTGAGAGGATCCCAGTCCTGCCGAAGAACCCCTTGCCTGGGGTACAGCGGAGGATGTGGGCATGTCCAAAAAGCTGAAGCGGAGTTAACAGAATTGAATGGGATTGAACTGAACTGAACTGAGTGGAACTGAAGTGAATCAAATTGAACGGAACAAAATGGAACTGAGCTAAATTGAATTGAAATGGACGGAACTGAATTGAACACAATTGAATTGAACTGAACAGACCTGAACTGAGCTGAATTGAACTACACTGAATTGACTGAACTGAAATTAACTGAAACGAATTGAACTGAATTAAGCATAATGTAACACATGTATTGGGCCAAGCAGTGGAATGTGGTGTAAAATTATGTCCCAATACATGTGTGAATCATAATGTAACACATGTATTGGGCCAAGCAGTGGAATGTGGTGAAACGGTTAAAAATTATGTCCCAATACATGTGTGAATCTAACCGGAATGGAGGTGTTGCTTAGTCCCATGTGAATCTTATTACACACCTCCCCGTGTGAATCTTCTTATCTGTATGTAACCAGAATGGAATGTGTTTTTTAGCCTTGCTCTGCTCTTCACATGAATGTTTATATCTGGAAAAGAGTATATCAGCTGGAAAAGTCTCCAGTTCGGTGAGTCTGCTCCGGGGTTACGTTTAACCGCCGAGCGTGGGTTGTTGGCAACCGCTCTACGAGAACTGACGGCTCCCAGTTCCGGTAACATGTAGAGTGAGTATAAGCCAGACCCGTTGTAAGTATGAGACCTGGTTGTGGCGACGCTGCGGGGAATAAAATGCCCATATTCTAGCAGACTCGCCTCTTGGTCGTTTGTTCTGTGTCAGACTACTCTCCTACGAACCTGACCTTGAGAATTTTTTAAAACATCATCTGCCGGAAATTTTGTCCTGCCATCCTTCTCCACTCACTATCAATAATTAAGAAGGTTTGGAGGCAAAAACTTGACCCAAGGGCCAGCCCGGATGGTTCTGACAGATATGTCCATAACATATAGCATACAGGCAGTGCTGGTATCTGACAATACTGTTACTATAGACAGAAAAATGGTGCACCTCATAACTCTTCTGTAAATATACATTGTATTGATAATCTTACATATTCTGAATAATATCCAGTCAGAAGACAGGTCTGACAAAGGGTCTTCAGCCTAAAATGTCAACTCCATTTCTCTCCACAGCTGCTGCATATGCTGCTGGGTGTACCAATATTTTCAATTTTTGTTCAGTTCAAAGACATTGGTCGACATTAACTTGGAGTTACTGATGTTAACTAGGTTACAAAGCTGTGAAAACTAGATTTTTATTATGATCACAATAAATTCTTGATATTGTAATTGCCTGGAATTCTGTAACTCCAGACATCCTAAATATATTAAAAATAAGAGTTTGAGTTTAAATTAGCTTTAAAAATGTTGTGAAGATGATGTGAAGAAAGATTAGCATTCTCACATTTATTAATTTTGCTTTACTATGTGTTCTAAGATTTTAAAAAAAACTGTTTTCTACATCTCGATAATTTGGCTTCTTTTCTTCATATTTTTGTGTTTTGTGTGATAAACTTATGTTCTGATTTTGAAGAGAACCTGCAGCCTTGTGGGAATATGTCTCAGAGACTGGCCACAACATGAACTAAACAAGAAAAAACATCAAGCAGGATTTCAGGAATCTTGACTTGTCCAGTTGTACCATCAGCTGATATCATAACAATGAGGATAGATTCATGTGGATAGAAAGCCATGTCAACGTGGAGATATTCTGAAGTGAGATGCAGTACTGTAGGCTTTAGTCAATATCTAAGTGTGTATAGTTCATAGAACATGAATAATGTTCCTTAAAAAAAAGACCTTAGACTTCAGCAGCTTCGAAATGATGAGAGAGAAACGTCAATGAAAACCCTAGCCTCAGGATAGGCCGTGATAGAATCACAAACAGAACAGCTCAGTGATTGAAAAGCGACCAGTAACATGATAATTCATAGTGAAATGGCATTGAAAACAAGTTCCAACGAGGGAAAGCCATATTTCAACCCCTACAACTATGAGAACACTTTGCGAATGTGGAAGGCCCATTATACGCGGATAAGTGGCAGAACTGATGCAGATGACCCGCTTAACACAAGAACCTTTCAGGATTAGCAGCAAAATAAAGTAAGAACCTGGTCAGTATCCCACTGTATACTATCAGCAGCATTAGAAGCAAGAACATAGAATTGTACAGCACAGAAAAAGGCCCTGCGGCTCATCATGTTATGCTGTACATGACGCCAAATTAAACTAATCCCTTCTACTTAGCCCTAGTCCATATCCCTTCATTCCTCGCATATTCATGTGCTTATCTAAAAGTCCCTAAAAAACCCCTATCGTATCTGCCTCTGCAACCACCCCTGGCAGTGTGTTCCAGACTCCTACCACTCTCTGTGTAAAAAACTTGCCCCTCATATCTCCTTTGTTCTTTCCCACTCTCAGCTAAAATGTATGCCCCCAGTATTAAACATTTCACTCCAACTGTCAACCCTATCTATACATCTCATAATTTTATATTACTCCTTCATCAGGTGGTAGTGGAGGGCTCAAACCTAACACACAGAATTTAGAGCAAAAATTACAGGATTACATTGTACTTTGCTCAAAAACTGCATGTATTCATGTAAAACTCCGTTATCTCACTTTTTAGATTAGAATCAATCTAAACATCATGGCATAGACAGAGAACACAGGGGGCTAACACCTTCAACATATTGTCTAGCTATCACCATTGTTGACAGCTAACCTGAGAATGCAACCTTTTTAAACAAAAGGTTTTGTGTTTTACACATGAAAGAAGTGAAACTATCATGGTATTCTAACAGATGAAAGGCTTAACAGACAATCAATTTTTCAATGTATAATTTCAGTTACATCACACTGTAAATTTTTGCTATAAATTCTGTGTGTTAGGATTGAGCCCTCCACTACCACCTGATGAAGGAGCGACGCTCCGAAAGCTAGTGTGCTTCCAATTAAACCTGTTGGACCATACCCAGTCCTGTCAGAAAAAAGAAAGAGTATAATTTGTCATTGAACATAGAATCGCACAGTACGAGAGAGGTTCTTAGGTTCATCAAGTCTCTGCTGCTAAAAATACACCAAACCCACATGCGGTCCACTTTCCAGTATTTGGCCCATAGCCTTGAACATTCTGGCACATCAAGTGCACAATCCAAGTACTTTTTAAAGGTTGTGAGGTTTCTGAATTCCAGACCCCTATCACCGTCCGGCTGGAAAAAACCCTTCCTCAAATCCTTTCTGCCTTTCACTGAAAATTATACTCCCTTCTAAGTGACCCTTCAACCAAAGTGCTGGAGGAGTTACGTGATCAGCAGCTTATCCCAAGGTTAATTCCATCACCAAGGATCTCTGTAATTTACAGGCAATGAAACCACCGCTTACTCATTAGCAGGAAGGTGTTAGAAACTCAGAGCAAACAACTTGCTTGTTTTCCAGACAATTGCAGAACAGTTACAGTGCAGGAGGCCCTTCAGCCCATGCCTGTTTTCCTGTTGTCCTGACTCATTTAGAACAGGCTGCTGATTGATTGTGACCCTGGTTCAGGCTATTGTCAAGAGCCAATTTCAACCAAGACGTTTTCTCATTGTCATAAACTCAATGGTCTCACCTCCAGTCCTGAACGGCCCTCGTATCAATGCTTGACTCGGTAAAGAAGCTCTTCTTGCTCCAGCCGCTCGGCCCTGTGTTGCTTGCTCACTGACATGCCTCCTTCGCTGATCTCCCCCTGAAAGCAAGGGTTGAGAACACAGTTGTAACATTAGTACTTGGTGTTTTTTTGGATGCACATTTGAGATTTGTGGCTTGCCTGTGATCAAGGGGGATGTTATGTAGAAAGAGCACATCTGCTTCTGCAAGTTATAAAAGCAGGGGATTCTGCACCCACTTTATCACAGCTCTCAGGAAAAATGTTTTGTGAGACATCCATAGAGATCAAGACTGATCCCATAAAGTTTGGATACTGTCAAGATGTATTAGAATCATAGAGATGTACAGCATGGACAAGGACCCTTCAGTTCAACCCGTCCATGCCGACCAGATATCCCAACCCAATCTAGTCCCACCTGCCAGCACCTGGCCCATATCCCTCCAAAACCCTTCCTATTCATGTACCCATCCAGATGCCTCTTAAATGTTGCAATTGTATCAGCCTCCAGCACTTCCTCTGGCAGCTCATTCCATACACGTACCACCCTCTGTGTGAAAAGGTTGCCCCTTAGGTCTCTTTTATATCTTTCCCCTCTCACCCTAAACCTATGCCCTCTAGCTCTGGACTCCCCGACCCCAGGGAAAAGACTTTGCCTATTTACGCTATTCATGCCCCTCATAATTTTGTAAACCTCTATAAGGTCACCCCTCAGCCTCCGGCGCTCCAGGGAAAACAGCCCCAACCTGTTCAGCCTCTCCCCATAGCTCAAATCCTCCAACCCTGGCAACATCCTTGTAAATCTTTTCTGAACCCTTTCAAGTTTTACAACACCTTTCCAACAGGCAGGAGACCAGAATTGCACGCAATATTCCAACAGTGGCCTAACCAATGTCCTGTACAGCCGCAACATGACCTCCCAAGTCCTGTACTCAATACTCTGAGCAATAAAGGAAAGCATACCAAACGCCTTCTTCACTATCCTATCTACCTGCAACTCCACTTTCAAGAAGCTTTTGGGCCGAAGGGCCTGTTTCCACACTGTAGGGATTCTATGACTTATGATGTCTCCATATTGTATTCTAACAGGCAAATATCCATCAACTCGTTTAATCCCCACATCATTGATATAGTTTGGGAATAGCTCCAGCCAAAGCACAGATCATTGCACCACCCTATTAAGTATATTCAAAGCTGAGGCAGAAAGGTTTTCATCAGTAAGGGATCATAAGTTATGAGGAAAAGGCAGCAAAGTGGAGTTGTGGATTAACTCATCAACATTAATGATGGAACAGATTCAAAGGGTTGAATGGCCTACTTCTACTCTAATGTTTTATGGCCTTTTTTTTGCAACTTCATTGAATTATTCCATGGACATTTTTAGTCTTTGACTTATTTAATTTGCTACACTTCCCTTTCTGGAGGGTGGGGGTGTGTGTGGTTTATACGTTGGGGAATATGTTTTTGGCATAAACGATTTTAAAGAGCTTAAAGATCTCACCTCTAGTCCCATTTGTGGATCTGAACCATGTATTAGCTGGGAGAGAATGTCTTCGTCTACCATCTCTGTTGTCCTGAGCCACTATTAAGAACAAAATTGGAATTCATATATGACTTCAAAATCATGTATCTTGGAAGACTCTTTCCTGACTTTAAGCATTCCTTCTGGACTGTATTGTTTACATCAACACTATCCTCAAGAAGGAAAGGCCTCTAGCCAGTCATTCCTGAACGGGAAGACATTATGGTTTTTATGATGTTTAGCAGACAGTGAAACTTCGAAACATCAGCCAAGTTTATTTTGACCGTGGTTCTCAGATTTATCAATGTACCAACAGGGCTGCACGTTATTAAAGATGAGCAGCAAATAAGCAAAGCTCCAATGGTTTGATGCACCTGGATAAATTAGTCAGCAGGCTGAAGAAAGGGCACTGAATCACAGAATTGTTACAGCACAAAAAGAGAGCTTTGGATCCATGATCTCCGCACGGGCTCTCTGAACCAGCATTTCACCCAACGTCATTTGATTAATTTGTCCCTGTGCCCTTGCACATTGTTCATTTTCAAACTACAGTTTCATGCCTTTGTGAATATTTTCATTGGACCTTCCTCCACCACACTCTCAAAGGCAGCACTCATTGCGTGGAAATGTATTAAATCCAGTTGTGTTGTTTCTTTTGTTGATTACTTTAAATCTCAATCTCAATCCTTGCATAAATTGTTTTAAGACCAGGGTTGGAGAGTGCACAGATATTCTTTCCAGCTCACTCCTCCACTGACCACAGCACATTTTAAAGACAAATGGCCCTGAAGAAAGATCTTGGACTGTATCTGATCTAATCCTAGAAACAAGTGGTTGGGTGGCTCAGTGGTTAGCACTGCTGCCGCAGAATTCCAGGGATCCAGGTTGAATTTCAACCTTGAACGACTATTTGTGTGGAGTTTGCATGTTCTTCCTGTATCTGTGTGGGTTTCCTCCAACAAACCAAAGATGTGCAGGTCAGGTAAATTGGCAATGCTAAATTGCTCACAGTGTTCAGGGAAGTGTAGGTTAGGTGTAAATATAGAGGTAAAAACAATGACTGCAGATGCTGGAAACCAGATTCTGGATCAGTGGTGCTGGAAGAGCACAGCAATTCAGGCAGCATCCGAGGACAGGCAAAATCAACGTTTCGGGCAAAAGCTATATGATAGTAGGGGAAGGGATTTTACTCTTCAGAGAGTTGAGGTGGAATTGTTGAGCTGAAGGGCCTGTTTCCAAACTGTAGGGACTCCAAAGAAGTCTCTTTAGTCAACTAAAAATAATGAGTTTGATCTTTACTCCTTTTTGACTCTCTTTTTAGCAGACCTGGAGCAGTGTGTGAAAAAGCAGCAACTGGGCAGCATGAGGGGAAAACATGTCTCAATGCAGCGCAAAGGGGAAGTGAGTCCGAGAGCAGCGTGAGGGGAAGAGAGTCCCGGAGCAATGTGAGGGGAAGTGAGTCCTGGAGCAGTGTGAGGGGAAGTGAGTCCCGGAGCAGTGTGAGGGGAAGTGAGTCCTGTAGCAGTGTGAGGGGAAGAGAGTCCCGGAGCAATGTGAGGGGAAGTGAGTCCCGGAGCAGTGTGAGGGGAAGTGAGTCCTGTAGCAGTGTGAGGGGAAGAGAGTCCCGGAGCAGTGTGAGGGGAAGTGAGTCCTGGAGCAGTGTGAGGGGAAGTGAGTCCCGGAGCAGTGTGAGGGGAAGTGAGTCCTGCAGCAGTGTGAGGGGAAGAGAGTCCCGGAGCAGTGTGAGGGGAAGTGAGTCCTGGAGCAGTGTGAGGGGAAGTGAGTCCCGGTGCAGTGTGAGGGGAAGTGAGTCCCGGAGCAATGTGAGGGGAAGTGAATCGCGGTGCAGTGTGAGGGGAAGTGAGTCCCAGAGCTGTGTGAGGGGAAGTGAGCCCCGGTGCAGTGTGAGGGGAAGCGATCCCGGAGCAGTGTGAAGGGAAGTGAGTCCCGGAGCAGTGTGAGGGGAAGTTAGGGGAAGTGATTCCGGAGCAGTGCAAGGCGGAGTGAGTCCCAGAGCAGTGTGAGGGGAAGTGATCCCGGAGCAGTGTGAGGGCAAGTCTGTCCTGGAGCAGTGCGAGGGGAAACGGGTCCCGGAGCAATGTGAGGGGAAGTGAATCCCAGAGCAGTGTGAGGGGAAGTGAATCCTGGAGGAGTGTGAGGGGAAGTGAGTCCCGGAGGAGTGTGAGGGGAAGAGAGCCCCAGTGCAGATCGAGGGGAAGTGAGTCCTAGTGCAGTGTGAGGGGAAGTGAGTCCGGGAGCAGTGTGAGGGGAATTGAGTCCCGGTGCAGATCGAGGGGAAGTGAGTCCTGGTGCAGATCGAGGGCAGTGAATCCTGGAGCAGTGGGAGGGGGAGTGATTCCCGGTGCACCGTGAGGGGAAGTGAGTCCCGGAGCAGTGTGAAGGGAAGTGAGTCCAGGAGCAGCTTGAGGGAAAGTGAGTCCCGGAACAGTGTGAGGGGAAGTGAGTCCCGGAGCAGTGTGAAGGGAAGTGAGTCCCGGAGCAGTGTGAGGGGAAGTTAGGGGAAGTGATTCCGGAGCAGTGCAAGGCGGAGTGAGTCCCAGAGCAGTGTGAGGGGAAGTGATCCCGGAGCAGTGTGAGGGCAAGTCTGTCCTGGAGCAGTGCGAGGGGAAACGGGTCCCGGAGCAATGTGAGGGGAAGTGAATCCCAGAGCAGTGTGAGGGGAAGTGAATCCTGGAGGAGTGTGAGGGGAAGTGAGTCCCGGAGGAGTGTGAGGGGAAGAGAGCCCCAGTGCAGATCGAGGGGAAGTGAGTCCTAGTGCAGTGTGAGGGGAAGTGAGTCCGGGAGCAATGTGAGGGGAATTGAGTCCCGGTGCAGATCGAGGGGAAGTGAGTCCTGGTGCAGATCGAGGGCAGTGAATCCTGGAGCAGTGGGAGGGGGAGTGATTCCCGGTGCACCGTGAGGGGAAGTGAGTCCCGGAGCAGTGTGAAGGGAAGTGAGTCCAGGAGCAGCTTGAGGGAAAGTGAGTCCCGGAACAGTGTGAGGGGAAGTGAGTCCCGGAGCAGTGTGAAGGGAAGTGAGTCCAGGAGCAGTGTGAGGGGAAGTGAGACCCCGAGCAGTGTGAGGGGAAGTGAGTCCTGGTGCAGTGTGAGGGGAAGTGAGACCCGGAGCAGTGTGAGGGGAAGTGAGTCCTGGAGCAGTGTGAGGGGAAGTGAGTCCTGGAGCAGTGTGAGGGGAAGTGAGTCCCGGAGCAGTGTGAGGGGTAGTGAGTCCCGGAGCAGTGTGAGGGGAAGTGAGTCCCGAAGCAGTGTGAGGGGAAGTGTGTCCCGGAGCAGTGTGAGGGGAAGCGAGTCCCGGAGCAGCGTGAGGGGAAGTGAGTCACAGAGGAGCGTGAGGGGAAGCGAGTCCCGGAGCAGCGTGAGGGAAGTGAGTCCCAGAGGAGCGTGAGGGGAAGTGAGTCCCGGAGCAGCGTGAGGGGAAGCGAGTCCCGGAGCAGCGTGAGGGGAAGTGAGTCCCAGAGGAGCGTGAGGGGAAGTGAGTCCCGGAGCAGCTTGAGTGAAAGTGAGTCCTGGAACATTGTGAGGGGAAGTTAGACCCGGTGCAGATCGAGGGGAAGTGAATCCCGGATAAGAGTGTGGGGAAGCGAGTCCTGTAGCAGTGTGAAGGGAAGTGAGTCCCCGAGCAGTGTGAGGGGAAGTGAGTCCTGTGCAGTGTGAGGGGAAGTGAGTCCTGGAGCAGTGTGAGGGGAAGTGAGTCCCGGTGCAGTGTGAGGGGAAGTGAGTCCCGGAGCAGTGTGAGGGGAAGAGAGTCCCGGAGCAATGTGAGGGGAAGTGAATCCTAGAGCAGTGTGAGGGGAAGTGAGTCCCGGAGCAGTGTGAGGGGAAGTGAGTCCTGGAGCAGTGTGAGGGGCAGTGAGTCCCGGAGCAGTGTGAGGGGAAGTGAGTCCTAGAGCAGTGTGAGGGGAAGTGAGTCCCGGAGCAGATCGAGGGGAAGTGAATCCCGGAACAGTGTGAGGGGAGTGAGTCCTGCAGAAGTGTGAGGGGAAGTGAGTCCCGGACCAGTGCGAGGGGAAGTGAGTCCCGGAGCAGTGTGAGGGGAAGTGAGTCCCGGTGCAGAGTGAGGGAAAGTGGGTTCCAGAGGAGCGTGAGGGGAAGTGAGTCCGGGAGCAGTGTGAGGGGAAGTGAGTCCCAGAGGAGCGTGAGGGGAAGTGAGTCCGGGAGCAGTGTGAGGGGAAGCGAGTCCCGGAGCAGTGTGAGGGGAAGTGAGTCCCAGAGGAGCGTGAGGGGAAATGAGTCCGGGAGCAGTGTGAGGGGAAGTGAGTCCCAGAGGAGCGTGAGGGGAAGTGAGTCCGGGAGCAGTGTGAGGGGAAGTGAGTCCCAGAGGAGCGTGAGGGGAAGCGATCCCGGAGCAGTGTGAAGGGAAGTGAGTCCCGGAGCAGTGTGAGGGGAAGTGAGGGGAAGTGATTCCGGAGCAGTGCAAGGCGGAGTGAGTCCCAGAGCAGTGTGAGGGGAAGTGATCCCGGAGCAGTGTGAGGGCAAGTCTGTCCTGGAGCAGTGTGAGGGGAAACGGGTCCCGGAGCAATGTGAGGGGAAGTGAATCCCAGAGCAGTGTGAGGGGAAGTGAATCCTGGAGGAGTGTGAGGGGAAGTGAGTCCCGGAGGAGTGTGAGGGGAAGAGAATCCCAGTGCAGATCGAGGGGAAGTGAGTACTAGTGCAGTGTGAGGGGAAGTGAGTCCGGGAGCAGTGTGAGGGGAAGTGAGTCCTGGAGCAGTGTGAGGGGAAGTGAGTCCCGGTGCAGATCGAGAGGAAGTGAGTCCTGGTGCAGATCGAGGGCAGTGAATCCTGGAGCAGTGGGAGGAGGAGTGATTCCCGGTGCACCGTGAGGGGAAGTGAGTCCCGGAACTGTGTGAGGGGAAGTGAGTCCCGGAGCAGTGTGAAGGGAAGTGAGTCCAGGAGCAGCTTGAGGGAAAGTGAGTCCCGGAACAGTGTGAGGGGAAGTGAGACCCCGAGCAGTGTGAGGGGAAGTGAGTCCTGGTGCAGTGTGAGGGGAAGTGAGACCCGGAGCAGTGTGAGGGGAAGTGAGTCCTGGAGCAGTGTGAGGGGAAGTGAGTCCTGGAGCAGTGTGAGGGGAAGTGAGTCGCGGAGCAGTGTGAGGGAAAGTGAGTCCCGGAGCAGTGTGAGGGGAAGTGAGTCCCAGAGAACGTGAGGGGAAGTGAATCCCGGAGCAGTGTGAGGGGAAGTGAGACCCGGAGGAGCGTGAGGGAAAGTGAGTCCGGGAGGAGCGTGAGGGGAAGTGAGTCCCAGAGCAGTGTGAGGGGAAGTGAGTCCCGGAGGAGCGTGAGGGGAAGTGAGTCCCGGAGCAGCGTGAGGGGAAGTGAGTCCCGGAGCAGTGTGAGGGGAAGTGAGTCCTAGAGCAGTGTGAGGGGAAGTGAGTCCCGGAGCAGATCGAGGGGAAGTGAATCCCGGAACAGTGTGAGGGAAGTGATTCCTGCAGAAGTGTGAGGGGAAGTGAGTCCCGGACCAGTGCGAGGGGAAGTGAGTCCCGGAGCAGTGTGAGGGGAAGTGAGTCCCGGTGCAGAGTGAGGGAAAGTGGGTTCCAGAGGAGCGTGAGGGGAAGTGAGTCCGGGAGCAGTGTGAGGGGAAGTGAGTCCCAGAGGAGCGTGAGGGGAAGTGAGTCCGGGAGCAGTGTGAGGGGAAGCGAGTCCCGGAGCAGTGTGAGGGGATGTGAGTCCCAGAGGAGCGTGAGGGGAAGTGAGTCCGGGAGCAGTGTGAGGGGAAGTGAGTCCCAGAGGAGCGTGAGGGGAAGTGAGTCCGGGAGCAGTGTGAGGGGAAGTGAGTCCCAGAGGAGCGTGAGGGGAAGCGATCCCGGAGCAGTGTGAAGGGAAGTGAGTCCCGGAGCAGTGTGAGGGGAAGTGAGGGGAAGTGATTCCGGAGCAGTGCAAGGCGGAGTGAGTCCCAGAGCAGTGTGAGGGGAAGTGATCCCGGAGCAGTGTGAGGGCAAGTCTGTCCTGGAGCAGTGTGAGGGGAAACGGGTCCCGGAGCAATGTGAGGGGAAGTGAATCCCAGAGCAGTGTGAGGGGAAGTGAATCCTGGAGGAGTGTGAGGGGAAGTGAGTCCCGGAGGAGTGTGAGGGGAAGAGAGTCCCAGTGCAGATCGAGGGGAAGTGAGTCCTAGTGCAGTGTGAGGGGAAGTGAGTCCGGGAGCAGTGTGAGGGGAATTGAGTCCCGGTGCAGATCGAGGGGAAGTGAGTCCTGGTGCAGATCGAGGGCAGTGAATCCTGGAGCAGTGGGAGGAGGAGTGATTCCCGGTGCACCGTGAGGGGAAGTGAGTCCCGGAGCAGTGTGAGGGGAAGTGAGTCCCGGAGCAGTGTGAAGGGAAGTGAGTCCAGGAGCAGCTTGAGGGAAAGTGAGTCCCGGAACAGTGTGAGGGCAAGTGAGACCCCGAGCAGTGTGAGGGGAAGTGAGTCCTGGTGCAGTGTGAGGGGAAGTGAGACCCGGACCAGTGTGAGGGGAAGTGAGTCCTGGAGCAGTGTGAGGGGAAGTGAGTCCTGGAGCAGTGTGAGGGGAAGTGAGTCGCGGAGCAGTGTGAGGGAAAGTGAGTCCCGGAGCAGTGTGAGGGGAAGTGAGTCCCAGAGAACGTGAGGGGAAGTGAGTCCCGGAGGAGTGTGAGGGGAAGTGAGACCCGGAGGAGCGTGAGGGAAAGTGAGTCCGGGAGGAGCGTGAGGGGAAGTGAGTCCCAGAGCAGTGTGAGGGGAAGTGAGTCCCGGAGGAGCGTGAGGGGAAGTGAGTCCCGGAGCAGCGTGAGGGGAAGTGAGTCCCGGAGCAGTCTGAGGAGAAGTGTGTCGCGGATCAGTGTGAGGGAAATTGAGTCCCAGAGCAGTGTGAGGGGAAGTGAGACCTGGAGGAGCGGTGAGGGGAAATGTGTCCTGGAGGAGCGCGAGGGGAAGTGAGTCCCAGAGCACCGTGAGGGGCAGTGAGTCCCGGAGCAGTGTGAGGGGGAGTGAGTCACGGAGCAGTGTGAGAGAAAGTGAGTCCCGGAGCAGTGTGAGGGGAAGTGAGTCCCAGAGGAGCGTGAGGGGAAGTGAGTCCCGGAGCAGTGTGAGGGGAAGTGAGACCCGGAGGAGCGTGAGGGGAAGTGAGTCCTGGAGGAGCGTGAGGGGAAGTGAGTCCCAGAACAGTGTGAGGGGAAGTGAGTCCCGGAGGAGCGTGAGGGGAAGTGAGTCCCGGAGCAGCGTGAGGGGAAGTGAGTCCCGGAGCAGTCTGAGGGGAAGTGAGACCCGGTGCAGATCGAGGGGAAGTGAATCCCGGATTAGAGTAGGGGGAAGCGAGTCCCGTAGCAGTGTGAGGGGAAGTGAGTCCCAGAGAAGCATGAGGGGAAGCGAGTCCCGGAGCAGCTTGAGGGAAAGTGAGTCCCGGAACGGTGTGAGGGGAAGTGAGACCCGGTGCAGATCGAGGGGAAGTGAATCCCGGATAAGAGTGGGGGAAAGCGAGTCCCGTAACAGTGTGAAGTGAAGTGAGTCCCCGAGCAGTGTGAGGGGAAGTGAGTCCCGGAGCAGTGTGAGGGGAAGTGAGTCCCAGAGCAGTGTGAGGGGAAGTGAGTCCTGGAGCAGTGTGAGGGGAAGTGAGTCCCGGAGCAGTGTGAGGGGAAGTGAGTCCCGGAGCAGTGTGAGGGAAAGTGAGTGCCGGAGCAGCGTGAGGGGATGTGAGTCCCGGAGCACATCAAGGGGAAGTGAGTCCCGGTGCAGATCAAGGGGAGGTGAGTCTGGGTGCAGATCGAGGGGAAGTGAATCCTGGAGCAGTGTGAGGGGAGTGAGTCCTGGAGCAGTGCAAGTGGAAGTGTGTCCCGGTGCCGATCGAGGGGAAGTGAATCCCGGAGCAGTGTGAGGGGAAGTGAGTCCCGGAGCAGTGTGAAGGGAAGTGAGTCCCTGATCAGTGAGAGAGGAAGTGAGCCCCGGAGCAGTGTGAGGGGAAGTGAGTCCCGGAGCAGTGTGAGGGGAAGTGAGTCCCAGAGCAGTGTGAGGGGAAGTGAGTCCCAGAGCAGTGTGAGGGGAAGTGAGTCCCGGAGCAGCGTGAGGGGAAGTGAGTCCTGCAGCAGTGTGAGGGGAAGTGAGTCCTGCAGCAGTGTGAGGGGAAGTGAGTCCCCGAGCAGTGTGAGGGGAAGTGAGTCCTGGAGCAGTGTGAGGGGAAGTGAGTCCTGGTGCAGTGTGAGGGGAAGTGAGTCCCAGAGCAGTGTGAGGGGAAGTGAGTCCCGGAGCAGCGTGAGGGGAAGTGAGTCCTGCAGCAGTGTGAAGGGCAGTGAGTCGCGGAGCAGTGTGAGGGGGAGTGAGTCCCAGAGCAGCGTGAGGGGAAGTGAGTCCAGCAGCAATGTGAGGGGAAGTGAGTCCAGCAGCAGTGTGAGGGGAAGTGAGTCCCGGAGCAGTGTGAGGGGAAGTGAGTCCCGGTGCAGTGTGAGGGGAAGTGAATCCCGGAACAGTGTGAGGGGAAGTGAGACCCAGTGCAGATCGAGGGGAAGTGAATCCCGGATAAGAGTGGAGGGAAGCGAGTCCCGTAGCAGAGTGAAGGGAAGTGAGTCCCCGAGCAGTGTGTGGGGAAGTGAGACCAGGAGCAGTGTGAGGGGAAGTGAGTCCAGGAGTAGCTTGAGGGAAAGTGAGTCCCAGAGCAGTGTGAGGGGAAGTGAGTCCTGGAGCAGTGTGAGGGGAAGTGAGTCCTGGAGAAGTGTGAGGGGAAGTGAGCCCCGGAGCAGTGTGAGGGGAAGTGAGTCCCGGAGCAGTGTAAGGGGAAGTGAGTCGCGGAGCAGTGTGAGGGGAAGTGAGTCGCGGAGCAGTGTGAGGGAAAGTGAGTCACGGAGCAGTGTGAGGGGAAGTGAGTCCCAGAGAACGTGAGGGGAAGTGAGTCCCGGAGCAGTGTGAGGGGAAGTGAGACCTGGAGGAGCGTGAGGGGAAGTGAGTCCTGGAGGAGCGTGAGGGGAAGTGAGTCCCAGAGCAGTGTGAGGGGAAGTGAGTCCCGCAGGAGCGTGAGGGGAAGTGAGTCCCGGAGCAGCGTGAGGGGAAGTGAGTCCCGGAGCAGTCTGAGGGGAAGTGTGTCGCGGATCAGTGTGAGGGAAATTGAGTCCCAGAGCAGTGTGAGGGGAAGTGAGACCTGGAGGTGCGGTGAGGGGAAATGAGTCCTGGAGGAGCGCGAGGGGAAGTGAGTCCCAGAGCACCGTGAGGGGCAGTGAGTCCCGGAGCAGTGTGAGGGGGAGTGTGTCGCGGAGCAGTGTGAGAGAAAGTGATTCCCGGAGCAGTGTGAGGGGAAGTGAGTCCCAGAGGAGCGTGAGGGGAAGTGAGTCCCGGAGCAGTGTGAGGGGAAGTGAGACCCGGAGGAGCGTGAGGGGAAGTGAGTCCTGGAGGAGCGTGAAGGGAAGTGAGTCCTAGAGCAGTGTGAGGGGAAGTGAGTCCCGGAGGAGCGTGAGGGGAAGTGAGTCCCGGAGCAGCGTGAGGGGAAGTGAGTCCCGGAGCAGTGTGAGGGGAAGTGAGTCCCGGATCAGTCTGAGGGGAAGTGAGACCCGGTGCAGATCGAGGGGAAGTGAATCCCGGATTAGAGTGGGGGGAAGCGCGTCCCGTAGCAGTGTGAGGGGAAGTGAGTCCCAGAGGAGCGTGAGGGGAAGCGAGTCCCGGAGCAGCTTGAGGGAAAGTGAGTCCCGGAACGGTGTGAGGGGAAGTGAGACCCGGTGCAGATCGAGGGGAAGTGAATCCCGGATAAGAGTGGGGGAGAGAGAGTCCCGTAACAGTTTGAAGTGAAGTGAGTCCCCGAGCAGTGTGAGGGGAAGTGAGTCCCGGAGCAGTGTGAAGGGAAGTGAGTCCAGGAGCAGCTTGAGGGAAAGTGATTCCCGGAGCAGTGTGAGGGGAAGTGAGTCCTGGAGCAGTGTGAGGGGAAAAACGAGTCCCGGAGCAATATGAGGTGAGTGAGTCCCGGAGCGTGAGGGGAAGTGAGTCCCGGATCAGTGTGAAGGGAAGTGAGACCCCGAGCAGTGTGAGGGGAAGTGAGTCGCGGAGCAGTGTGAAGGGAAGTGAGTCCTAGTGCAGTGTGAGGGGAGGTGAGTCCTGGAGCAGTATGAGGGGAAGTGAGTCCTGGAGCAGTGTGAGGGGAAGTGAGTCCGGGAGCAGTATGAGGGGAAGTGAGTCCCAGAGCAGTGTGAGGGGAAGTGAGTCCTGGAGCAGTGTGAGGGGAAGTGAGTCCTGGAGCAGTGTGAGGGGAAGTGAGTCCTGGAGCAGTGTGAGGGGAAGTGAGTCCTGGAGCAGTGTGAGGGGAAGTGAGTCCTGGAGCAGTATGAGGGGAAGTGAGTCCAGGAGCAGCTTGAGGGAAAGTGAGTCCCGGAACAGTGTGAGGGGAAGTGAGTCCCGGAGCAGTGTGAAGGGAAGTGAGTCCAGGAGCAGTGTGAGGGGAAGTGAGACCCCGAGCAGTGTGAGGGGAAGTGAGTCCTGGTGCAGTGTGAGGGGAAGTGAGACCCGGAGCAGTGTGAGGGGAAGTGAGTCCTGGAGCAGTGTGAGGGGAAGTGAGTCCTGGAGCAGTGTGAGGGGAAGTGAGTCCCGGAGCAGTGTGAGGGGTAGTGAGTCCCGGAGCAGTGTGAGGGGAAGTGAGTCCCGAAGCAGTGTGAGGGGAAGTGTGTCCCGGAGCAGTGTGAGGGGAAGCGAGTCCCGGAGCAGCGTGAGGGGAAGTGAGTCACAGAGGAGCGTGAGGGGAAGCGAGTCCCGGAGCAGCGTGAGGGAAGTGAGTCCCAGAGGAGCGTGAGGGGAAGTGAGTCCCGGAGCAGCGTGAGGGGAAGCGAGTCCCGGAGCAGCGTGAGGGGAAGTGAGTCCCAGAGGAGCGTGAGGGGAAGTGAGTCCCGGAGCAGCTTGAGTGAAAGTGAGTCCTGGAACATTGTGAGGGGAAGTTAGACCCGGTGCAGATCGAGGGGAAGTGAATCCCGGATAAGAGTGTGGGGAAGCGAGTCCTGTAGCAGTGTGAAGGGAAGTGAGTCCCCGAGCAGTGTGAGGGGAAGTGAGTCCTGTGCAGTGTGAGGGGAAGTGAGTCCTGGAGCAGTGTGAGGGGAAGTGAGTCCCGGTGCAGTGTGAGGGGAAGTGAGTCCCGGAGCAGTGTGAGGGGAAGAGAGTCCCGGAGCAATGTGAGGGGAAGTGAATCCTAGAGCAGTGTGAGGGGAAGTGAGTCCCGGAGCAGTGTGAGGGGAAGTGAGTCCTGGAGCAGTGTGAGGGGCAGTGAGTCCCGGAGCAGTGTGAGGGGAAGTGAGTCCTAGAGCAGTGTGAGGGGAAGTGAGTCCCGGAGCAGATCGAGGGGAAGTGAATCCCGGAACAGTGTGAGGGGAGTGAGTCCTGCAGAAGTGTGAGGGGAAGTGAGTCCCGGACCAGTGCGAGGGGAAGTGAGTCCCGGAGCAGTGTGAGGGGAAGTGAGTCCCGGTGCAGAGTGAGGGAAAGTGGGTTCCAGAGGAGCGTGAGGGGAAGTGAGTCCGGGAGCAGTGTGAGGGGAAGTGAGTCCCAGAGGAGCGTGAGGGGAAGTGAGTCCGGGAGCAGTGTGAGGGGAAGCGAGTCCCGGAGCAGTGTGAGGGGAAGTGAGTCCCAGAGGAGCGTGAGGGGAAATGAGTCCGGGAGCAGTGTGAGGGGAAGTGAGTCCCAGAGGAGCGTGAGGGGAAGTGAGTCCGGGAGCAGTGTGAGGGGAAGTGAGTCCCAGAGGAGCGTGAGGGGAAGCGATCCCGGAGCAGTGTGAAGGGAAGTGAGTCCCGGAGCAGTGTGAGGGGAAGTGAGGGGAAGTGATTCCGGAGCAGTGCAAGGCGGAGTGAGTCCCAGAGCAGTGTGAGGGGAAGTGATCCCGGAGCAGTGTGAGGGCAAGTCTGTCCTGGAGCAGTGTGAGGGGAAACGGGTCCCGGAGCAATGTGAGGGGAAGTGAATCCCAGAGCAGTGTGAGGGGAAGTGAATCCTGGAGGAGTGTGAGGGGAAGTGAGTCCCGGAGGAGTGTGAGGGGAAGAGAATCCCAGTGCAGATCGAGGGGAAGTGAGTACTAGTGCAGTGTGAGGGGAAGTGAGTCCGGGAGCAGTGTGAGGGGAAGTGAGTCCTGGAGCAGTGTGAGGGGAAGTGAGTCCCGGTGCAGATCGAGAGGAAGTGAGTCCTGGTGCAGATCGAGGGCAGTGAATCCTGGAGCAGTGGGAGGAGGAGTGATTCCCGGTGCACCGTGAGGGGAAGTGAGTCCCGGAACTGTGTGAGGGGAAGTGAGTCCCGGAGCAGTGTGAAGGGAAGTGAGTCCAGGAGCAGCTTGAGGGAAAGTGAGTCCCGGAACAGTGTGAGGGGAAGTGAGACCCCGAGCAGTGTGAGGGGAAGTGAGTCCTGGTGCAGTGTGAGGGGAAGTGAGACCCGGAGCAGTGTGAGGGGAAGTGAGTCCTGGAGCAGTGTGAGGGGAAGTGAGTCCTGGAGCAGTGTGAGGGGAAGTGAGTCGCGGAGCAGTGTGAGGGAAAGTGAGTCCCGGAGCAGTGTGAGGGGAAGTGAGTCCCAGAGAACGTGAGGGGAAGTGAATCCCGGAGCAGTGTGAGGGGAAGTGAGACCCGGAGGAGCGTGAGGGAAAGTGAGTCCGGGAGGAGCGTGAGGGGAAGTGAGTCCCAGAGCAGTGTGAGGGGAAGTGAGTCCCGGAGGAGCGTGAGGGGAAGTGAGTCCCGGAGCAGCGTGAGGGGAAGTGAGTCCCGGAGCAGTGTGAGGGGAAGTGAGTCCTAGAGCAGTGTGAGGGGAAGTGAGTCCCGGAGCAGATCGAGGGGAAGTGAATCCCGGAACAGTGTGAGGGAAGTGATTCCTGCAGAAGTGTGAGGGGAAGTGAGTCCCGGACCAGTGCGAGGGGAAGTGAGTCCCGGAGCAGTGTGAGGGGAAGTGAGTCCCGGTGCAGAGTGAGGGAAAGTGGGTTCCAGAGGAGCGTGAGGGGAAGTGAGTCCGGGAGCAGTGTGAGGGGAAGTGAGTCCCAGAGGAGCGTGAGGGGAAGTGAGTCCGGGAGCAGTGTGAGGGGAAGCGAGTCCCGGAGCAGTGTGAGGGGATGTGAGTCCCAGAGGAGCGTGAGGGGAAGTGAGTCCGGGAGCAGTGTGAGGGGAAGTGAGTCCCAGAGGAGCGTGAGGGGAAGTGAGTCCGGGAGCAGTGTGAGGGGAAGTGAGTCCCAGAGGAGCGTGAGGGGAAGCGATCCCGGAGCAGTGTGAAGGGAAGTGAGTCCCGGAGCAGTGTGAGGGGAAGTGAGGGGAAGTGATTCCGGAGCAGTGCAAGGCGGAGTGAGTCCCAGAGCAGTGTGAGGGGAAGTGATCCCGGAGCAGTGTGAGGGCAAGTCTGTCCTGGAGCAGTGTGAGGGGAAACGGGTCCCGGAGCAATGTGAGGGGAAGTGAATCCCAGAGCAGTGTGAGGGGAAGTGAATCCTGGAGGAGTGTGAGGGGAAGTGAGTCCCGGAGGAGTGTGAGGGGAAGAGAGTCCCAGTGCAGATCGAGGGGAAGTGAGTCCTAGTGCAGTGTGAGGGGAAGTGAGTCCGGGAGCAGTGTGAGGGGAATTGAGTCCCGGTGCAGATCGAGGGGAAGTGAGTCCTGGTGCAGATCG
Organism: Chiloscyllium plagiosum; assembly: GCF_037043375.1. Taxonomy (NCBI): domain Eukaryota; kingdom Metazoa; phylum Chordata; class Chondrichthyes; order Orectolobiformes; family Hemiscylliidae; genus Chiloscyllium; species Chiloscyllium plagiosum. The sequence continues at coordinate 128,789,812 of NW_028270143.1, read as the reverse complement.
AGGGCAGTGAATCCTGGAGCAGTGGGAGGAGGAGTGATTCCCGGTGCACCGTGAGGGGAAGTGAGTCCCGGAGCAGTGTGAGGGGAAGTGAGTCCCGGAGCAGTGTGAAGGGAAGTGAGTCCAGGAGCAGCTTGAGGGAAAGTGAGTCCCGGAACAGTGTGAGGGCAAGTGAGACCCCGAGCAGTGTGAGGGGAAGTGAGTCCTGGTGCAGTGTGAGGGGAAGTGAGACCCGGACCAGTGTGAGGGGAAGTGAGTCCTGGAGCAGTGTGAGGGGAAGTGAGTCCTGGAGCAGTGTGAGGGGAAGTGAGTCGCGGAGCAGTGTGAGGGAAAGTGAGTCCCGGAGCAGTGTGAGGGGAAGTGAGTCCCAGAGAACGTGAGGGGAAGTGAGTCCCGGAGGAGTGTGAGGGGAAGTGAGACCCGGAGGAGCGTGAGGGAAAGTGAGTCCGGGAGGAGCGTGAGGGGAAGTGAGTCCCAGAGCAGTGTGAGGGGAAGTGAGTCCCGGAGGAGCGTGAGGGGAAGTGAGTCCCGGAGCAGCGTGAGGGGAAGTGAGTCCCGGAGCAGTCTGAGGAGAAGTGTGTCGCGGATCAGTGTGAGGGAAATTGAGTCCCAGAGCAGTGTGAGGGGAAGTGAGACCTGGAGGAGCGGTGAGGGGAAATGTGTCCTGGAGGAGCGCGAGGGGAAGTGAGTCCCAGAGCACCGTGAGGGGCAGTGAGTCCCGGAGCAGTGTGAGGGGGAGTGAGTCACGGAGCAGTGTGAGAGAAAGTGAGTCCCGGAGCAGTGTGAGGGGAAGTGAGTCCCAGAGGAGCGTGAGGGGAAGTGAGTCCCGGAGCAGTGTGAGGGGAAGTGAGACCCGGAGGAGCGTGAGGGGAAGTGAGTCCTGGAGGAGCGTGAGGGGAAGTGAGTCCCAGAACAGTGTGAGGGGAAGTGAGTCCCGGAGGAGCGTGAGGGGAAGTGAGTCCCGGAGCAGCGTGAGGGGAAGTGAGTCCCGGAGCAGTCTGAGGGGAAGTGAGACCCGGTGCAGATCGAGGGGAAGTGAATCCCGGATTAGAGTAGGGGGAAGCGAGTCCCGTAGCAGTGTGAGGGGAAGTGAGTCCCAGAGAAGCATGAGGGGAAGCGAGTCCCGGAGCAGCTTGAGGGAAAGTGAGTCCCGGAACGGTGTGAGGGGAAGTGAGACCCGGTGCAGATCGAGGGGAAGTGAATCCCGGATAAGAGTGGGGGAAAGCGAGTCCCGTAACAGTGTGAAGTGAAGTGAGTCCCCGAGCAGTGTGAGGGGAAGTGAGTCCCGGAGCAGTGTGAGGGGAAGTGAGTCCCAGAGCAGTGTGAGGGGAAGTGAGTCCTGGAGCAGTGTGAGGGGAAGTGAGTCCCGGAGCAGTGTGAGGGGAAGTGAGTCCCGGAGCAGTGTGAGGGAAAGTGAGTGCCGGAGCAGCGTGAGGGGATGTGAGTCCCGGAGCACATCAAGGGGAAGTGAGTCCCGGTGCAGATCAAGGGGAGGTGAGTCTGGGTGCAGATCGAGGGGAAGTGAATCCTGGAGCAGTGTGAGGGGAGTGAGTCCTGGAGCAGTGCAAGTGGAAGTGTGTCCCGGTGCCGATCGAGGGGAAGTGAATCCCGGAGCAGTGTGAGGGGAAGTGAGTCCCGGAGCAGTGTGAAGGGAAGTGAGTCCCTGATCAGTGAGAGAGGAAGTGAGCCCCGGAGCAGTGTGAGGGGAAGTGAGTCCCAGAGCAGTGTGAGGGGAAGTGAGCCCCGGAGCAGTGTGAGGGGAAGTGAGTCCCAGAGCAGTGTGAGGGGAAGTGAGTCCCGGAGCAGTGTGAGGGGAAGTGAGTCCCAGAGCAGTGTGAGGGGAAGTGAGTCCCAGAGCAGTGTGAGGGGAAGTGAGTCCCGGAGCAGCGTGAGGGGAAGTGAGTCCTGCAGCAGTGTGAGGGGAAGTGAGTCCTGCAGCAGTGTGAGGGGAAGTGAGTCCCCGAGCAGTGTGAGGGGAAGTGAGTCCTGGAGCAGTGTGAGGGGAAGTGAGTCCTGGTGCAGTGTGAGGGGAAGTGAGTCCCAGAGCAGTGTGAGGGGAAGTGAGTCCCGGAGCAGCGTGAGGGGAAGTGAGTCCTGCAGCAGTGTGAAGGGCAGTGAGTCGCGGAGCAGTGTGAGGGGGAGTGAGTCCCAGAGCAGCGTGAGGGGAAGTGAGTCCAGCAGCAATGTGAGGGGAAGTGAGTCCAGCAGCAGTGTGAGGGGAAGTGAGTCCCGGAGCAGTGTGAGGGGAAGTGAGTCCCGGTGCAGTGTGAGGGGAAGTGAATCCCGGAACAGTGTGAGGGGAAGTGAGACCCAGTGCAGATCGAGGGGAAGTGAATCCCGGATAAGAGTGGAGGGAAGCGAGTCCCGTAGCAGAGTGAAGGGAAGTGAGTCCCCGAGCAGTGTGTGGGGAAGTGAGACCAGGAGCAGTGTGAGGGGAAGTGAGTCCAGGAGTAGCTTGAGGGAAAGTGAGTCCCAGAGCAGTGTGAGGGGAAGTGAGTCCTGGAGCAGTGTGAGGGGAAGTGAGTCCTGGAGAAGTGTGAGGGGAAGTGAGCCCCGGAGCAGTGTGAGGGGAAGTGAGTCCCGGAGCAGTGTAAGGGGAAGTGAGTCGCGGAGCAGTGTGAGGGGAAGTGAGTCGCGGAGCAGTGTGAGGGAAAGTGAGTCACGGAGCAGTGTGAGGGGAAGTGAGTCCCAGAGAACGTGAGGGGAAGTGAGTCCCGGAGCAGTGTGAGGGGAAGTGAGACCTGGAGGAGCGTGAGGGGAAGTGAGTCCTGGAGGAGCGTGAGGGGAAGTGAGTCCCAGAGCAGTGTGAGGGGAAGTGAGTCCCGCAGGAGCGTGAGGGGAAGTGAGTCCCGGAGCAGCGTGAGGGGAAGTGAGTCCCGGAGCAGTCTGAGGGGAAGTGTGTCGCGGATCAGTGTGAGGGAAATTGAGTCCCAGAGCAGTGTGAGGGGAAGTGAGACCTGGAGGTGCGGTGAGGGGAAATGAGTCCTGGAGGAGCGCGAGGGGAAGTGAGTCCCAGAGCACCGTGAGGGGCAGTGAGTCCCGGAGCAGTGTGAGGGGGAGTGTGTCGCGGAGCAGTGTGAGAGAAAGTGATTCCCGGAGCAGTGTGAGGGGAAGTGAGTCCCAGAGGAGCGTGAGGGGAAGTGAGTCCCGGAGCAGTGTGAGGGGAAGTGAGACCCGGAGGAGCGTGAGGGGAAGTGAGTCCTGGAGGAGCGTGAAGGGAAGTGAGTCCTAGAGCAGTGTGAGGGGAAGTGAGTCCCGGAGGAGCGTGAGGGGAAGTGAGTCCCGGAGCAGCGTGAGGGGAAGTGAGTCCCGGAGCAGTGTGAGGGGAAGTGAGTCCCGGATCAGTCTGAGGGGAAGTGAGACCCGGTGCAGATCGAGGGGAAGTGAATCCCGGATTAGAGTGGGGGGAAGCGCGTCCCGTAGCAGTGTGAGGGGAAGTGAGTCCCAGAGGAGCGTGAGGGGAAGCGAGTCCCGGAGCAGCTTGAGGGAAAGTGAGTCCCGGAACGGTGTGAGGGGAAGTGAGACCCGGTGCAGATCGAGGGGAAGTGAATCCCGGATAAGAGTGGGGGAGAGAGAGTCCCGTAACAGTTTGAAGTGAAGTGAGTCCCCGAGCAGTGTGAGGGGAAGTGAGTCCCGGAGCAGTGTGAAGGGAAGTGAGTCCAGGAGCAGCTTGAGGGAAAGTGATTCCCGGAGCAGTGTGAGGGGAAGTGAGTCCTGGAGCAGTGTGAGGGGAAAAACGAGTCCCGGAGCAATATGAGGTGAGTGAGTCCCGGAGCGTGAGGGGAAGTGAGTCCCGGATCAGTGTGAAGGGAAGTGAGACCCCGAGCAGTGTGAGGGGAAGTGAGTCGCGGAGCAGTGTGAAGGGAAGTGAGTCCTAGTGCAGTGTGAGGGGAGGTGAGTCCTGGAGCAGTATGAGGGGAAGTGAGTCCTGGAGCAGTGTGAGGGGAAGTGAGTCCGGGAGCAGTATGAGGGGAAGTGAGTCCCAGAGCAGTGTGAGGGGAAGTGAGTCCTGGAGCAGTGTGAGGGGAAGTGAGTCCTGGAGCAGTGTGAGGGGAAGTGAGTCCTGGAGCAGTGTGAGGGGAAGTGAGTCCTGGAGCAGTGTGAGGGGAAGTGAGTCCTGGAGCAGTATGAGGGGAAGTGAGTCCTGGAGCAGTGTGAGGGGAAGTGAGTCCTGGAGCAGTGTGAGGGGAAGTGAGTCCCGGTGCAGTGTGAGCGGAAGTGAGTCCCGGATCAGTCTGAGGGGAAGTGAGACCCGGTGCAGATCGAGGGGAAGTGAAAGCCCGGATTAGAGTGGGGGGAAGCGAGTCCCGTAGCAATGTGAGGGGAAGTGAGTCCCAGAGGAGCGTGAGGGGAAGCGAGTCCCGGAGCAGCTTGAGGGAAAGTGAGTCCCGGAACGGTGTGAGGGGAAGTGAGACCCGGTGAAGATCGAGGGGAAGTGAATCCCGGTTAAGAGTGGGGGAGAGAGAGTCCCGTAACAGTTTGAAGTGAAGTGAGTCCCCGAGCAGTGTGAGGGGAAGTGAGTCCCGGAGCAGTGTGAAGGGAAGTGAGTCCAGGAGCAGCTTGAGGGAAAGTGATTCCCGGAGCAGTGTGAGGGGAAGTGAGTCCTGGAGCAGTGTGAGGGGAAAAACGAGTCCCGGAGCAATATGAGGTGAGTGAGTCCCGGAGCGTGAGGGGAAGTGAGTCCCGGATCAGTGTGAAGGGAAGTGAGACCCCGAGCAGTGTGAGGGGAAGTGAGTCGCGGAGCAGTGTGAGGGGAGGTGAGTCCTGGAGCAGTATGAGGGGAAGTGAGTCCTGGAGCAGTGTGAGGGGAAGTGAGTCCTGAAGCAGTGTGAGGGGAAGTGAGTCCTGGAGCAGTATGAGGGGAAGTGAGTCCCAGAGCAGTGTGAGGGGAAGTGAGTCCTGGAGCAGTGTGAGGGGAAGTGAGTCCTGGAGCAGTATGAGGGGAAGTGAGTCCTGGAGCAGTGTGAGGGGAAGTGAGTCCTGGAGCAGTGTGAGGGGAAGTGAGTCGCGGAGCAGTGTGAGGGGAAGTGAGTCCCGGAGGAGCGTGAGGGGAAGTGAGTTCCGGAGCAGTGTGAGGGGAAGTGAGTCCCAGAGGAGCGTGAGGGGAAGCGAGTCCCGGAGCAGCTTGAGGGAAAGTGAGTCCCGGAACGGTGTGAGGGGAAGTGAGACCCGGTGCAGATCGAGGGGAAGTGAATCCCGGATAAGAGTGGGGGAGAGAGAGTTTCGTAACAGTTTGAAGTGAAGTGAGTCCCCGAGCAGTGTGAGGGGAAGTGAGTCCCGGAGCAGTGTGAAGGGAAGTGAGTCCAGGAGCAGCTTGAGGGAAAGTGATTCCCGGAGCAGTGTGAGGGGAAGTGAGTCCTGGAGCAGTGTGAGGGGAAAAACGAGTCCCGGAGCAATATGAGGTGAGTGAGTCCCGGAGTGTGAGGGGAAGTGAGTCCCGGAGCAGTGTGAGGGGAAGTGAGTCCCGGAGGAGCGTGAGGGGAAGTGAGCTCCGGAGCAGTGTGAAGGGAAGTGAGACCCCGAGCAGTGTGAGGGGAGGTGAGTCCTGGAGCAGTGTAAGGGGAAGTGAGACCCGGAGGAGCGTGAAGGGAAGTGAGTCCTGGAGGAGCGTGAGGGGAAGTGAGTCCCAGAGAACGTGAGTGGAAGTGAGTCCCAGAGAACGTGAGGGGAAGTGAGTCCCGGAGCAGCGTGAGGGGAAGTGAGACCCGGAGGAGCGTGAGGGGAAGTGAGTCCTGGAGGAGCGTGAGGGGAAGTGAGTCCCAGAGCAGGGTGAGGGGAAGTGAGTCCCGGAGCTGCGTGAGGGGAAGTGAGTCCCGGAACAGTCTGAGGGGAAGTGAGTCCCGGAGCAGTGTGAGGGGAAGTGAGTCCCAGATAACGTGAGGGGAAGTGAGTCCTGCAGCAGTGTGAGGGGAAGTGACTCCTGGTGCAGTGTGAGGGAAAGTGAGTCCCGGAGCAGTGTGAGGGGAAGTGAGTCCCGGAGCAGCGTGAGGGGAAGTGAGTCCTGGTGCAGTGTGAAGGGCAGTGAGTCGCGGAGCAGTGTGAGGGGAAGTGAGACACGGAGCAGTGTGAGGGGAAGTGAGTCCCGGAGCAGTGTGAGGGGAAGTGAGTCCCGGAGCAGCGTGAGGGGAAGTGAGTCCCGGAGCAGTGTGAGGGGAAGTGAGTCCCGGAGGAGCGTGAGGGGAAGTGAGTCCCGGAGCAGTGTGAGGGGAAGTGAGTCCCGGAGGAGCGTGAGGGGAACTGAGTTCCGGAGCAGTGTGAGGGGAAGTGAGTCCCGGAGCAGTGTGAGGGGAAGTGAGTCCCGGAGCAGTGTGAGGGGAAGTGAGTCCCGGAGGAGCGTGAGGGGAAGTGAGTTCCGGAGCAGTGTGAAGGGAAGTGAGACCCCGAGCAGTGTGAGGGGAGGTGAGTCCTGGAGCAGTGTAAGGGGAAGTGAGACCCGGAGGAGCGTGAGGGGAAGTGAGTCCCAGATAACGTGAGGGGAAGTGAGTCCCGGAGCAGTGTGAGGGGAAGTGAGTCCTGCAGCAGTGTGAGGGGAAGTGAGTCCCAGAGAACGTGAGTGGAAGTGAGTCCCAGAGAACGTGAGGGGAAGTGAGTCCCGGAGCAGCGTGAGGGGAAGTGAGACCCGGAGGAGCGTGAGGGGAAGTGAGTCCTGGAGGAGCGTGAGGGGAAGTGAGTCCCAGAGCAGGGTGAGGGGAAGTGAGTCCCGGAGCTGCGTGAGGGGAAGTGAGTCCCGGAACAGTCTGAGGGGAAGTGAGTCCCGGAGCAGTGTGAGGGGAAGTGAGTCCCAGATAACGTGAGGGGAAGTGAGTCCCGGAGCAGTGTGAGGGGAAGTGAGTCCTGCAGCAGTGTGAGGGGAAGTGACTCCTGGTGCAGTGTGAGGGGAAGTGAGTCCCGGAGCAGTGTGAGGGGAAGTGAGTCCTGGTGCAGTGTGAAGGGCAGTGAGTCGCGGAGCAGTGTGAGGGGAAGTGAGTCCCGGAGCAGTGTGAGGCGAAGTGAGTCCCGGAGCAGCGTGAGGGGAAGTGAGTCCTGGTGCAGTGTGAAGGGCAGTGAGTCGCGGAGCAGTGTGAGGGGAAGTGAGTCCCGGAGCAGTGTGAGGGGAAGTGAGTCCTGGAGCAGTGTGAGGGGAAGTGAGTCCCGGAGCAGTGTGAGGGGAAGTGAGTCCCGGAGCAGCGTGAGGGGAAGTGAGTCCTGCAGCAGTGTGATGGGCAGTGAGTCGCGGAGCAGTGTGAGGGGAAGTGAGTCCCGGAGCAGTGTGAGGGGAAGTGAGTCCCAGAGCAGCGTGAGGGGAATCGAGTCCCGGAGCAGCTTGAGGGAAAGTGAATCCCGGAACAGTGTGAGGGGAAATGAGACCCGGTGCAGATCGAGGGGAAGTGAATCCAGTATAAAAGTGGAGGGAAGCGAGTCCCGTAGCAGTGTGAAGGGAAGTGAGTCCCCGAGCAGTGTGTGGGGAAGTGAGTCCAGGAGCAGCTTGAGGGAAAGTGAGTCCCGGAGCAGTGTGAGGAGAAGTGAGTCCTGGAGCAGTGTGAGGGGAAGTGAGTCCTGGAGCAGTGTGAGGGGAAGTGAGCCCCGGAGCAGTGTAAGGGGAAGTGAGTCCTGGAGCAGTGTCAGGAGAAGTGAGTCCTGGAGCAGTGTGAGGGGAAGTGAGTCCCGGAGCAGTGTAAGGGGAAGTGAGTCCTGGAGCAGTGTGAGGAGAAGTGAGTCCTGGAGCAGTGTGAGGGTAAGTGAGCCCCGGAGCAGTGTGAGGGGAAGTGAGTCCCGGAGCAGTGTGAAGGGAAGTAAGTCGCGGAGCAGTGTGAGGGAAAGTGAGTCCCGGAGCAGTGTGAGGGGAAGTGAGTCCCAGAGAACGTGAGAGGAAGTGAGTCCCGGAGCAGTGTGAGGGGAAGTGAGACCCGGAGGAGCGTGAGGGGAAGTGAGTCCTGGAGGAGCGTGAGGGGAAGTGAGTCCCAGAGCAGTGTGAGGGGAAGTGAGTCCCGGTGGAGCGTGAGGGGAAGTGAGTCCCGGAGCAGCGTGAGGGGAAGTGAGTCCCGGAGCAGTCTGAGGGGAAGTGTGTCGCGGATCAGTGTGAGGGAAATTGAGTCCCAGAGCAGTGTGAGGGGAAGTGAGTCCTGGAGCAGTGTGAGGGGAAGTGAGTCCCGGAGCAGTGTGAGGGGAAGTGAGTCCCGGAGCAGTGTGAGGGGAAGTGAGTCCCGGAGGAGCGTGAGGGGAAGTGAGTTCCGGAGCAGTGTGAAGGGAAGTGAGACCCCGAGCAGTGTGAGGGGAGGTGAGTCCTGGAGCAGTGTAAGGGGAAGTGAGACCCGGAGGAGCGTGAGGGGAAGTGAGTCCCAGAGAACGTGAGTGGAAGTGAGTCCCAGAGAACGTGAGGGGAAGTGAGTCCTGGAGCAGCGTGAGGGGAAGTGAGACCCGGAGGAGCGTGAGGGGAAGTGAGTCCTGGAGGAGCGTGAGGGGAAGTGAGTCCCAGAGCTGGGTGAGGGGAAGTGAGTCCCGGAGCTGCGTGAGGGGAAGTGAGTCCCGGAACAGTCTGAGGGGAAGTGAGTCCCGGAGCAGTGTGAGGGGAAGTGAGTCCCGGAGCAGTGTGAGGGGAAGTGAGTCCTGCAGCAGTGTGAGGGGAAGTGACTCCTGGTGCAGTGTGAGGGGAAGTGAGTCCCGGAGCAGTGTGAGGGGAAGTGAGTCCCGGAGCAGCGTGAGGGGAAGTGAGTCCTGCAGCAGTGTGAAGGGCAGTGAGTCGCGGAGCAGTGTGAGGGGAAGTGAGTCCCGGAGCAGTGTGAGGGGAAGTGAGTCCCAGAGCAGCGTGAGGGGAATCGAGTCCCGGAGCAGCTTGAGGGAAAGTGAATCCCGGAACAGTGTGAGGGGAAGTGAGACCCGGTGCAGATCGAGGGGAAGTGAATCCCGGATAAAAGTGGAGGGAAGCGAGTCCCGTAGCAGAGTGAAGGGAAGTGAGTCCCCGAGCAGTGTGAGGGGAAGTGAGTCCAGGAGCAGCTTGAGGGAAAGTGAGTCCCAGAGCAGTGTGAGGGGAAGTGAGTCCTGGAGCAGTGTAAGGGGAAGTGAGTCCCGGAGCAGTGTAAGGGGAAGTGAGTCCTGGAGCAGTGTGAGGAGAAGTGAGTCCTGGAGCAGTGTGAGGGGAAGTGAGTCCTGGAGCAGTGTGAGGGGAAGTGAGTCCTGGAGCAGTGTGAGGGGAAGTGAGTCCTGGAGCAGTGTGAGGGGAAGTGAGTCCTGGAGCAGTGTGAGGGGAAGTGAGTCCCGGAGCAGTGTGAGGGGAAGTGAGTCCTGGTGCAGTGTGAGGGGAAGTGAGTCCTGGAGCAGTGTGAGGGGAAGTGAGTCCTGGAGCAGTGTGAGGGGAAGTGAGTCCCGGAGCAGTGTGAGGGGAAGTGAGTCCCGGAGCAGTGTGAGGGGAAGTGAGTCCCGGAGGAGCGTGAGGGGAAGTGAGTTCCGGAGCAGTGTGAAGGGAAGTGAGACCCCGAGCAGTGTGAGGGGAGGTGAGTCCTGGAGCAGTGTAAGGGGAAGTGAGACCCGGAGGAGCGTGAGGGTAAGTGAGTCCTGGAGGAGCGTGAGGGGAAGTGAGTCCCAGAGAACGTGAGTGGAAGTGAGTCCCAGAGAACGTGAGGGGAAGTGAGTCCCGGAGCAGCGTGAGGGGAAGTGAGACCCGGAGGAGCGTGAGGGGAAGTGAGTCCTGGAGGAGCGTGAGGGGAAGTGAGTCCCAGAGCAGGGTGAGGGGAAGTGAGTCCCGGAGCTGCGTGAGGGGAAGTGAGTCCCGGAACAGTCTGAGGGGAAGTGAGTCCCGGAGGAGCGTGAGGGGAAGTGAGTCCTGGAGCAGTATGAGGGGAAGTGAGTCCTGGAGCAGTGTGAGGGGAAGTGAGTCCTGGAGCAGTGTGAGGGGAAGTGAGTCGCGGAGCAGTGTGAGGGGAAGTGAGTCCCGGAGGAGCGTGAGGGGAAGTGAGTTCCGGAGCAGTGTGAGGGGAAGTGAGTCCCAGAGGAGCGTGAGGGGAATCGAGTCCCGGAGCAGCTTGAGGGAAAGTGAATCCCGGAACAGTGTGAGGGGAAGTGAGACCCGGTGCAGATCGAGGGGAAGTGAATCCTGGATAAGAGTGGAGGGAAGCGAGTCCCGTAGCAGAGTGAAGGGAAGTGAGTCCCCGAGCAGTGTGAGGGGAAGTGAGTCCTGGAGCAGTGTGAGGGGAAGTGAGTCCCGGAGCAGTGTGAGGGGAAGTGAGTCCCGGAGGAGCGTGAGGGGAAGTGAGTCCCGGAGCAGTGTGAGGGGAAGTGAGTCCCGGAGGAGCGTGAGGGGAAGTGAGTTCCGGAGCAGTGTGAGGGGAAGTGAGTCCTGGAGCAGTGTGAGGGGAAGTGAGTCCCGGAGCAGTGTGAGGGGAAGTGAGTCCCGGAGCAGTGTGAGGGGAAGTGAGTCCCGGAGGAGCGTGAGGGGAAGTGAGTTCCGGAGCAGTGTGAAGGGAAGTGAGACCCCGAGCAGTGTGAGGGGAGGTGAGTCCTGGAGCAGTGTAAGGGGAAGTGAGACCCGGAGGAGCGTGAGGGGAAGTGAGTCCTGGAGGAGCGTGAGGGGAAGTGAGTCCCAGAGAACGTGAGTGGAAGTGAGTCCCAGAGAACGTGAGGGGAAGTGAGTCCCGGAGCAGCGTGAGGGGAAGTGAGACCCGGAGGAGCGTGAGGGGAAGTGAGTCCTGGAGGAGCGTGAGGGGAAGTGAGTCCCAGAGCAGGGTGAGGGGAAGTGAGTCCCGGAGCTGCGTGAGGGGAAGTGAGTCCCGGAACAGTCTGAGGGGAAGTGAGTCCCGGAGCAGTGTGAGGGGAAGTGAGTCCCAGATAACGTGAGGGGAAGTGAGTCCCGGAGCAGTGTGAGGGGAAGTGAGTCCTGCAGCAGTGTGAGGGGAAGTGACTCCTGGTGCAGTGTGAGGGGAAGTGAGTCCCGGAGCAGTGTGAGGGGAAGTGAGTCCCGGAGCAGCGTGAGGGGAAGTGAGTCCTGGTGCAGTGTGAAGGGCAGTGAGTCGCGGAGCAGTGTGAGGGGAAGTGAGTCGCGGAGCAGTGTGAGGGGAAGTGAGTCCCGGAGCAGTGTGAGGGGAAGTGAGTCCTGGAGCAGTGTGAGGGGAAGTGAGTCCCGGAGCAGTGTGAGGGGAAGTGAGTCCCGGAGCAGCGTGAGGGGAAGTGAGTCCTGCAGCAGTGTGAAGGGCAGTGAGTCGCGGAGCAGTGTGAGGGGAAGTGAGTCCCGGAGCAGTGTGAGGGGAAGTGAGTCCCGGAGCAGTGTGAGGGGAAGTGAGTCCCAGAGCAGCGTGAGGGGAATTGAGTCCCGGAGCAGCTTGAGGGAAAGTGAATCCCGGAACAGTGTGAGGGGAAGTGAGACCCGGTGCAGATCGAGGGGAAGTGAATCCCGGATAAAAGTGGAGGGAAGCGAGTCCCGTAGCAGAGTGAAGGGAAGTGAGTCCCCGAGCAGTGTGAGGGGAAGTGAGTCCCGGAGCAGTGTGAGGAGAAGTGAGTCCTGGAGCAGTGTGAGGGGAAGTGAGTCCTGGAGCAGTGTGAGGGGAAGTGAGCCCCGGAGCAGTGTGAGGGGAAGTGAGTCCCGGAGCAGTGTGAGGGAAAGTGAGTCCCGGAGCAGTGTGAGGGGAAGTGAGTCCCAGAGAACGTGAGAGGAAGTGAGTCCCGGAGCAGTGTGAGGGGAAGTGAGACCCGGAGGAGCGTGAGGGGAAGTGAGTCCTGGAGGAGCGTGAGGGGAAGTGAGTCCCAGAGCAGTGTGAGGGGAAGTGAGTCCCGATGGAGCGTGAGGGGAAGTGAGTCCCGGAGCAGTGTAAGGGGAAGTGAGTCCTGGAGCAGTGTGAGGAGAAGTGAGTCCTGGAGCAGTGTGAGGGGAAGTGAGCCCCGGAGCAGTGTGAGGGGAAGTGAGTCGCGGAGCAGTGTGAGGGAAAGTGAGTCCCGGAGCAGTGTGAGGGGAAGTGAGTCCCAGAGAACGTGAGAGGAAGTGAGTCCCGGAGCAGTGTGAGGGGAAGTGAGACCCGGAGGAGCGTGAGGGGAAGTGAGTCCTGGAGGAGCGTGAGGGGAAGTGAGTCCCAGAGCAGTGTGAGGGGAAGTGAGTCCCGGTGGAGCGTGAGGGGAAGTGAGTCCCGGAGCAGCGTGAGGGGAAGTGAGTCCCGGAGCAGTGTGACGGGAAGTGAGTCCTGGAGCAGTGTGAGGGGAAGTGAGTCCCGGAGCAGTGTGAGGGGAAGTGAGTCCCGGAGGAGCATGAGGGGAAGTGAGTTCCGGAGCAGTGTGAAGGGAAGTGAGACCCCGAGCAGTGTGAGGGGAGGTGAGTCCTGGAGCAGTGTAAGGGGAAGTGAGACCCGGAGGAGCGTGAGGGGAAGTGAGTCCTGGAGGAGCGTGAGGGGAAGTGAGTCCCAGAGAACGTGAGTGGAAGTGAGTCCCAGAGAACGTGAGGGGAAGTGAGTCCCGGAGCAGCGTGAGGGGAAGTGCGACCCGGAGGAGCGTGAGGGGAAGTGAGTCCTGGAGGAGCGTGAGGGGAAGTGAGTCCCAGAGCAGGGAGAGGGGAAGTGAGTCCCGGAGCTGCGTGAGGGGAAGTGAGTCCCGGAACAGTCTGAGGGGAAGTGAGTCCCGGAGCAGTGTGAGGGGAAGTGAGTCCTGCAGCAGTGTGAGGGGAAGTGACTCCTGGTGCAGTGTGAGGGGAAGTGAGTCCTGCAGCAGTGTGAGGGGAAGTGACTCCTGGTGCAGTGTGAGGGGAAGTGAGTCGCGGAGCAGTGTGAGGGGAAGTGAGTCCCGGAGCAGTGTGAGGGGAAGTGAGTCCCAGAGAACGTGAGAGGAAGTGAGTCCCGGAGCAGTGTGAGGGGAAGTGAGACCCGGAGGAGCGTGAGGGGAAGTGAGTCCTGGAGGAGCGTGAGGGGAAGTGAGTCCCAGAGCAGTGTGAGGGGAAGTGAGTCCCGGTGGAGCGTGAGGGGAAGTGAGTCCCGGAGCAGCGTGAGGGGAAGTGAGTCCCGGAGCAGTCTGAGGGGAAGTGTGTCGCGGATCAGTGTGAGGGAAATTGAGTCCCAGAGCAGTGTGACGGGAAGTGAGTCCTGGAGCAGTGTGAGGGGAAGTGAGTCCCGGAGCAGTGTGAGGGGAAGTGAGTCCCGGAGCAGTGTGAGGGGAAGTGAGTCCCGGAGGAGCGTGAGGGGAAGTGAGTTCCGGAGCAGTGTGAAGGGAAGTGAGACCCCGAGCAGTGTGAGGGGAGGTGAGTCCTGGAGCAGTGTAAGGGGAAGTGAGACCCGGAGGAGCGTGAGGGGAAGTGAGTCCCGGAGGAGCGTGAGGGGAAGTGAGTCCTGGAGGAGCGTGAGGGGAAGTGAGTCCCAGAGAACGTGAGGGGAAGTGAGTCCCGGAGCAGCGTGAGGGGAAGTGCGACCCGGAGGAGCGTGAGGGGAAGTGAGTCCTGGAGGAGCGTGAGGGGAAGTGAGTCCCAGAGCAGGGAGAGGGGAAGTGAGTCCCGGAGCTGCGTGAGGGGAAGTGAGTCCCGGAACAGTCTGAGGGGAAGTGAGTCCCGGAGCAGTGTGAGGGGAAGTGAGTCCCAGATAACGTGAGGGGAAGTGAGTCCCGGAGCAGTGTGAGGGGAAGTGAGTCCTGCAGCAGTGTGAGGGGAAGTGACTCCTGGTGCAGTGTGAGGGGAAGTGAGTCCTGCAGCAGTGTGAGGGGAAGTGACTCCTGGTGCAGTGTGAGGGGAAGTGAGTCGCGGAGCAGTGTGAGGGGAAGTGAGTCCCGGAGCAGTGTGAGGGGAAGTGAGTCCCGGAGCAGTGTGAGGGGAAGTGAGTCCTGGAGCAGTATGAGGGGAAGTGAGTCCCGGAGCAGTGTGAGGGGAAGTGAGTCCCGGAGCAACGTGAGGGGAAGTGAGTCCTGCAGCAGTGTGAAGGGCAGTGAGTCGCGGAGCAGTGTGAGGGGAAGTGAGTCCCGGAGCAGTGTGAGGGGAAGTGAGTCCCAGAGCAGCGTGAGGGGAATCGAGTCCCGGAGCAGCTTGAGGGAAAGTGAATCCCGGAACAGTGTGAGGGGAAGTGAGACCCGGTGCAGATCGAGGGGAAGTGAATCCCGGATAAAAGTGGAGGGAAGCGAGTCCCGTAGCAGAGTGAAGGGAAGTGAGTCCCCGAGCAGTGTGAGGGGAAGTGAGTCCAGGAGCAGCTTGAGGGAAAGTGAGTCCCGGAGCAGTGTGAGGGGAAGTGAGTCCTGGAGCAGTGTGAGGGGAAGTGAGTCCCGGAGCAGTGTGAGGGGAAGTGAGTCCCGGAGCAGTGTGAGGGGAAGTGAGTCCCGGAGCAGTGTAAGGGGAAGTGAGTCCTGGAGCAGTGTGAGGGGAAGTGAGTCCCGGAGCAGTGTGAGGGGAAGTGAGTCCTGGAGCAGTGTGAGGAGAAGTGAGTCCTGGAGCAGTGTGAGGGGAAGTGAGTCCTGGAGCAGTGTGAGGGGAAGTGAGTCCTGGAGCAGTGTGAGGGGAAGTGAGTCCCGGAGCAGTGTAAGGGGAAGTGAGTCCCGGAGCAGTGTAAGGGGAAGTGAGTCCTGGAGCAGTGTGAGGAGAAGTGAGTCCTGGAGCAGTGTGAGGGGAAGTGAGCCCCGGAGCAGTGTGAGGGGAAGTGAGTCCCGGAGCAGTGTGAAGGGAAGTGAGTCGCGGAGCAGTGTGAGGGAAAGTGAGTCCCGGAGCAGTGTGAGGGGAAGTGAGTCCCAGAGAACGTGAGAGGAAGTGAGTCCCGGAGCAGTGTGAGGGGAAGTGAGTCCTGGAGGAGCGTGAGGGGAAGTGAGTCCCAGAGCAGTGTGAGGGGAAGTGAGTCCCGGTGGAGCGTGAGGGGAAGTGAGTCCCGGAGCAGCGTGAGGGGAAGTGAGTCCCGGAGCAGTCTGAGGGGAAGTGTGTCGCAGATCAGTGTGAGGGAAATTGAGTCCCAGAGCAGTGTGAGGGGAAGTGAGACCTGGAGGAGCGGTGAGGGGAAATGAGTCCTGGAGGAGCGCGAGGGGAAGTGAGTCCCAGAGCACCGTGAAGGGCAGTGAGTCCCGGAGCAGTGTGAGGGGGAGTGTGTCGCGGAGAAGTGTGAGAGAAAGTGAGTCCCGGAGCAGTGTGAGGGGAAGTGAGACCCGGAGGAGCGTGAGGGGAAGTGAGTCCTGGAGGAGCGTGAGGGGAAGTGAGTCCCAGAGCAGTGTGAGGGGAAGTGAGTCCCGGAGGAGCGTGAGGGGAAGTGAGTCCCAGAGAACGTGAGTGGAAGTGAGTCCCAGAGAACGTGAGGGGAAGTGAGTCCCGGAGCAGCGTGAGGGGAAGTGAGACCCGGAGGAGCGTGAGGGGAAGTGAGTCCTGGAGGAGCGTGAGGGGAAGTGAGTCCCAGAGCAGGGTGAGGGGAAGTGAGTCCCGGAGCTGCGTGAGGGGAAGTGAGTCCCGGAACAGTCTGAGGGGAAGTGAGTCCCGGAGCAGTGTGAGGGGAAGTGAGTCCCAGATAACGTGAGGGGAAGTGAGTCCCGGAGCAGTGTGAGGGGAAGTGAGTCCTGCAGCAGTGTGAGGGGAAGTGACTCCTGGTGCAGTGTGAGGGGAAGTGAGTCCCGGAGCAGTGTGAGGGGAAGTGAGTCCCGGAGCAGCGTGAGGGGAAGTGAGTCCTGGTGCAGTGTGAAGGGCAGTGAGTCGCGGAGCAGTGTGAGGGGAAGTGAGTCCCGGATCAGTGTGAGGGGAAGTGAGTCCCGGAGCAGTGTGAGGGGAAGTGAGTCCTGGAGCAGTGTGAGGGTAAGTGAGTCCCGGAGCAGTGTGAGGGGAAGTGAGTCCCGGAGCAGCGTGAGGGGAAGTGAGTCCTGCAGCAGTGTGAAGGGCAGTGAGTCGCGGAGCAGTGTGAGGGGAAGTGAGTCCTGGAGCAGTGTGAGGGGAATCGAGTCCCGGAGCAGTGTGAGGGGAAGTGAGTCCCAGAGCAGCGTGAGGGGAATCGAGTCCCGGAGCAGTGTGAGGGGAAGTGAGTCCCGGAGCAGCTTGAGGGAAAGTGAATCCCGGAACAGTGTGAGGGGAAGTGAGACCCGGTGCAGATCGAGGGGAAGTGAATCCCGGATAAAAGTGGAGGGAAGCGAGTCCCGTAGCAGAGTGAAGGGAAGTGAGTCCCCGAGCAGTGTGAGGGGAAGTGAGTCCAGGAGCAGCTTGCGGGAAAGTGAGTCCCGGAGCAGTGTGAGGGGAAGTGAGTCCTGGAGCAGTGTGAGGGGAAGTGAGTCCTGGAGCAGTGTGAGGGGAAGTGAGTCCCGGAGCAGTGTAAGGGGAAGTGAGTCCCGGAGCAGTGTAAGGGGAAGTGAGTCCTGGAGCAGTGTGAGGAGAAGTGAGTCCTGGAGCAGTGTGAGGGGAAGTGAGCCCCGGAGCAGTGTGAAGGGAAGTGAGTCGCGGAGCAGTGTGAGGGAAAGTGAGTCCCGGAGCAGTGTGAGGGGAAGTGAGTCCCAGAGAACGTGAGAGGAAGTGAGTCCCGGAGCAGTGTGAGGGGAAGTGAGACCCGGAGGAGCGTGAGGGGAAGTGAGTCCTGGAGGAGCGTGAGGGGAAGTGAGTCCCAGAGCAGTGTGAGGGGAAGTGAGTCCCGGTGGAGCGTGAGGGGAAGTGAGTCCCGGAGCAGCGTGAGGGGAAGTGAGTCCCGGAGCAGTCTGAGGGGAAGTGTGTCGCGGATCAGTGTGAGGGAAATTGAGTCCCAGAGCAGTGTGAGGGGAAGTGAGACCTGGAGGAGCGGTGAGGGGAAATGAGTCCTGGAGGAGCGCGAGGGGAAGTGAGTCCCAGAGCACCGTGAAGGGCAGTGAGTCCCGGAGCAGTGTGAGGGGGAGTGTGTCGCGGAGCAGTGTGAGAGAAAGTGAGTCCCGGAGCAGTGTGAGGGGAAGTGAGACCCGGAGGAGCGTGAGGGGAAGTGAGTCCTGGAGGAGCGTGAGGGGAAGTGAGTCCCAGAGCAGTGTGAGGGGAAGTGAGTCCCGGAGGAGCGTGAGGGGAAGTGAGACCTGGAGGAGCGGTGAGGGGAAATGAGTTCTGGAGGAGCGCGAGGGGAAGTGAGTCCCAGAGCACCGTGAGGGGCAGTGAGTCCCGGAGCAGTGTGAGGGGGAGTGAGTCGCGGAGCAGTGTGAGAGAAAGTGAGTCCCGGAGCAGCGTGAGGGGAAGTGAGTCCCGGAGCAGTCTGAGGGGAAGTGAGTCCCGGAGCAGTCTGAGGGGAAGTGAGACCCGGTGCAGATCGAGGGGAAGTGAATCCCGGATTAGAGTAGGGGGAAGCGAGTCCCGTAGCAGTGTGAGGGGAAGTGAGTCCCAGAGAAGCGTGAGGGGAAGCGAGTCCCGGAGAAGCTTGAGGGAAAGTGAGTCCCGGAACGGTGTGAGGGGAAGTGAGACCCGGTGCAGATCGAGGGGAAGTGAATCCCGGATAAGAGTGGGGGAAAGCGAGTCCCGTAACAGTGTGAAGTGAAGTGAGTCCCGGATCAGTGTGAGAGGAAGTGAGCCCCGGAGCAGTGTGAGGGGAAGTGAGTCCCGGAGCAGTGTGAGGGGAAGTGAGTCCCAGAGCAGTGTGAGGGGAAGTGAGTCCTGGAGCAGTGTGAGGGGAAGTGAGTCCCGGAGCAGTGTGAGGGGAAGAGAGTCCCGGAGCAGTGTGAGGGAATGTGAGTGCCGGAGCAGCGTGAGGGGATGTGAGTCCCGGAGCACATCAAGGGGAAGTGAGTCCCGGTGCAGATCAAGGGGAAGTGAGTCTGGGTGCAGATCGAGGGGAAGTGAATCCTGGAGCAGTGTGAGGGGAGTGAGTCCTGGAGCAGTGCAAGTGGAAGTGTGTCCCGGTGCCGATCGAGGGGAAGTGAATCCCGGAGCAGTGTGAGGGGAAGTGAGTCCCGGAGCAGTGTGAGGGGAAGTGAGTCCCAGAGCAGTGTGAGGGGAAGTGAGTCCTGGAGCAGTGTGAGGGGAAGTGAGTCCCAGAGCAGTGTGAGGGGAAGTGAGTCCCGGAGCAGCGTGAGGGGAAGTGAGTCCTGCAGCAGTGTGAGGGGAAGTGAGTCCTGCAGCAGTGTGAGGGGAAGTGAGTACCCGAGCAGTGTGAGGGGAAGTGAGTCCTGGAGCAGTGTGAGGGGAAGTGAGTCCCGGAGCAGTGTGAGGGAAACTGAGTCCCGGAGCAGCGTGAGGGGAAGTGAGTCCTGGAGCAGTGTGAGGGGAAGTGAGTCCCCGAGCAGTGTGAGGGGAAGTGAGTCCTGGTGCAGTGTGAGGGGAAGTGAGTCCCAGAGCAGTGTGAGGGGAAGTGAGTCCCGGAGCAGCGTGAGGGGAAGTGAGTCCTGGAGCAGTGTGAGGGGAAGTGAGTCCCGGAGCAGTGTGAGAGGAAGTGAGCCCCGGAGCAGTGTGAGGGGAAGTGAGTCCCGGAGCAGTGTGAGGGGAAGTGAGTCCCAGAGCAGTGTGAGGGGAAGTGAGTCCTGGAGCAGTGTGAGGGGAAGTGAGTCCCGGAGCAGTGTGAGGGGAAGAGAGTCCCGGAGCAGTGTGAGGGAATGTGAGTGCCGGAGCAGCGTGAGGGGATGTGAGTCCCGGAGCACATCAAGGGGAAGTGAGTCCCGGTGCAGATCAAGGGGAAGTGAGTCTGGGTGCAGATCGAGGGGAAGTGAATCCTGGAGCAGTGTGAGGGGAAGTGAGTCCTGGAGCAGTGCAAGTGGAAGTGTGTCCCGGTGCCGATCGAGGGGAAGTGAATCCCGGAGCAGTGTGAGGGGAAGTGAGTCCCGGAGCAGTGTGAGGGGAAGTGAGTCCCAGAGCAGTGTGAGGGGAAGTGAGTCCTGGAGCAGTGTGAGGGGAAGTGAGTCCCAGAGCAGTGTGAGGGGAAGTGAGTCCCGGAGCAGCGTGAGGGGAAGTGAGTCCTGCAGCAGTGTGAGGGGAAGTGAGTCCTGGAGCAGTGTGAGGGGAAGTGAGTCCTGGAGCAGTGTGAGGGGAAGTGAGTCCCGGAGCAGTGTGAGGGAAACTGAGTCCCGGAGCAGCGTGAGGGGAAGTGAGTCCTGGAGCAGTGTGAGGGGAAGTGAGTCCCCGAGCAGTGTGAGGGGAAGTGAGTCCTGGTGCAGTGTGAGGGGAAGTGAGTCCCAGAGCAGTGTGAGGGGAAGTGAGTCCCGGAGCAGCGTGAGGGGAAGTGAGTCCTGGAGCAGTGTGAGGGGAAGTGAGTCCCGGAGCAGTGTGAGGGGAAGTGAGTCCCAGAGCAGCGTGAGGGGAAGTGAGTCCAGCAGCAATGGGAGGGGAAGTGAGTCCAGCAGCAGTGTGAGGGGAAGTGAGTCCTGCAGCAGTGTGAGGGGAAGTGAGTCCCGGAGCAGTGTGAGGGGAAGTGAGTCCTGGAGGAGCGTGAGGGGAATCGAGTCCCGGAGCAGCTTGAGGGAAAGTGAATCCCGGAACAGTGTGAGGGGAAGTGAGACCCAGTGCAGATCGAGGGGAAGTGAATCCCGGATAAGAGTGGAGGGAAGCGAGTCCCGTAGCAGAGTGAAGGGAAGTGAGTCCCCGAGCAGTGTGAGGGGAAGTGAGTCCCGGAGCAGTGTGAGGGGAAGTGAGTCGCGGAGCAGTGTGAGGGGAAGTGAGTCGCGGAGCAGTGTGAGGGGAAGTGAGTCCTGGAGCAGTGTGAGGGGAAGTGAGTCCCGGAGCAGTGTGAGGGGAAGTGAGTCCCGGAGCAGTGTGAGGGGAAGTGAGTCCCGGAGCAGTGTAAGGGGAAGTGAGTCCTGGAGCAGTGTGAGGGGAAGTGAGTCCCGGAGCAGTGTGAGGGGAAGTGAGTCCTGGAGCAGTGTGAGGAGAAGTGAGTCCTGGAGCAGTGTGAGGGGAAGTGAGTCCTGGAGCAGTGTGAGGGGAAGTGAGTCCTGGAGCAGTGTGAGGGGATGTGAGTCCCGGAGCAGTGTAAGGGGAAGTGAGTCCCGGAGCAGTGTAAGGGGAAGTGAGTCCTGGAGCAGTGTGAGGAGAAGTGAGTCCTGGAGCAGTGTGAGGGGAAGTGAGCCCCGGAGCAGTGTGAGGGGAAGTGAGTCCCGGAGCAGTGTGAAGGGAAGTGAGTCGCGGAGCAGTGTGAGGGAAAGTGAGTCCCGGAGCAGTGTGAGGGGAAGTGAGTCCCAGAGAACGTGAGAGGAAGTGAGTCCCGGAGCAGTGTGAGGGGAAGTGAGACCCGGAGGAGCGTGAGGGGAAGTGAGTCCTGGAGGAGCGTGAGGGGAAGTGAGTCCCAGAGCAGTGTGAGGGGAAGTGAGTCCCGGTAGAGCGTGAGGGGAAGTGAGTCCCGGAGCAGCGTGAGGGGAAGTGAGTCCCGGAGCAGTCTGAGGGGAAGTGTGTCGCAGATCAGTGTGAGGGAAATTGAGTCCCAGAGCAGTGTGAGGGGAAGTGAGACCTGGAGGAGCGATGAGGGGAAATGAGTCCTGGAGGAGCGCGAGGGGAAGTGAGTCCCAGAGCACCGTGAAGGGCAGTGAGTCCCGGAGCAGTGTGAGGGGGAGTGTGTCGCGGAGAAGTGTGAGAGAAAGTGAGTCCCGGAGCAGTGTGAGGGGAAGTGAGACCCGGAGGAGCGTGAGGGGAAGTGAGTCCTGGAGGAGCGTGAGGGGAAGTGAGTCCCAGAGCAGTGTGAGGGGAAGTGAGTCCCGGAGGAGCGTGAGGGGAAGTGAGTCCCAGAGAACGTGAGTGGAAGTGAGTCCCAGAGAACGTGAGGGGAAGTGAGTCCCGGAGCAGCGTGAGGGGAAGTGAGACCCGGAGGAGCGTGAGGGGAAGTGAGTCCTGGAGGAGCGTGAGGGGAAGTGAGTCCCAGAGCAGGGTGAGGGGAAGTGAGTCCCGGAGCTGCGTGAGGGGAAGTGAGTCCCGGAACAGTCTGAGGGGAAGTGAGTCCCGGAGCAGTGTGAGGGGAAGTGAGTCCCAGATAACGTGAGGGGAAGTGAGTCCCGGAGCAGTGTGAGGGGAAGTGAGTCCTGCAGCAGTGTGAGGGGAAGTGACTCCTGGTGCAGTGTGAGGGGAAGTGAGTCCCGGAGCAGTGTGAGGGGAAGTGAGTCCCGGAGCAGCGTGAGGGGAAGTGAGTCCTGGTGCAGTGTGAAGGGCAGTGAGTCGCGGAGCAGTGTGAGGGGAAGTGAGTCCCGGATCAGTGTGAGGGGAAGTGAGTCCCGGAGCAGTGTGAGGGGAAGTGAGTCCTGGAGCAGTGTGAGGGTAAGTGAGTCCCGGAGCAGTGTGAGGGGAAGTGAGTCCCGGAGCAGCGTGAGGGGAAGTGAGTCCTGCAGCAGTGTGAAGGGCAGTGAGTCGCGGAGCAGTGTGAGGGGAAGTGAGTCCTGGAGCAGTGTGAGGGGAATCGAGTCCCGGAGCAGTGTGAGGGGAAGTGAGTCCCAGAGCAGCGTGAGGGGAATCGAGTCCCGGAGCAGTGTGAGGGGACGTGAGTCCCGGAGCAGCTTGAGGGAAAGTGAATCCCGGAACAGTGTGAGGGGAAGTGAGACCCGGTGCAGATCGAGGGGAAGTGAATCCCGGATAAAAGTGGAGGGAAGCGAGTCCCGTAGCAGAGTGAAGGGAAGTGAGTCCCCGAGCAGTGTGAGGGGAAGTGAGTCCAGGAGCAGCTTGCGGGAAAGTGAGTCCCGGAGCAGTGTGAGGGGAAGTGAGTCCTGGAGCAGTGTGAGGGGAAGTGAGTCCTGGAGCAGTGTGAGGGGAAGTGAGTCCCGGAGCAGTGTAAGGGGAAGTGAGTCCCGGAGCAGTGTAAGGGGAAGTGAGTCCTGGAGCAGTGTGAGGAGAAGTGAGTCCTGGAGCAGTGTGAGGGGAAGTGAGCCCCGGAGCAGTGTGAAGGGAAGTGAGTCGCGGAGCAGTGTGAGGGAAAGTGAGTCCCGGAGCAGTGTGAGGGGAAGTGAGTCCCAGAGAACGTGAGAGGAAGTGAGTCCCGGAGCAGTGTGAGGGGAAGTGAGACCCGGAGGAGCGTGAGGGGAAGTGAGTCCTGGAGGAGCGTGAGGGGAAGTGAGTCCCAGAGCAGTGTGAGGGGAAGTGAGTCCCGGTGGAGCGTGAGGGGAAGTGAGTCCCGGAGCAGCGTGAGGGGAAGTGAGTCCCGGAGCAGTCTGAGGGGAAGTGTGTCGCGGATCAGTGTGAGGGAAATTGAGTCCCAGAGCAGTGTGAGGGGAAGTGAGACCTGGAGGAGCGGTGAGGGGAAATGAGTCCTGGAGGAGCGCGAGGGGAAGTGAGTCCCAGAGCACCGTGAAGGGCAGTGAGTCCCGGAGCAGTGTGAGGGGGAGTGTGTCGCGGAGCAGTGTGAGAGAAAGTGAGTCCGGGAGCAGTGTGAGGGGAAGTGAGACGCGGAGGAGCGTGAGGGGAAGTGAGTCCTGGAGGAGCGTGAGGGGAAGTGAGTCCCAGAGCAGTGTGAGGGGAAGTGAGTCCCGGAGGAGCGTGAGGGGAAGTGAGACCTGGAGGAGCGGTGAGGGGAAATGAGTCCTGGAGGAGCGCGAGGGGAAGTGAGTCCCAGAGCACCGTGAGGGGCAGTGAGTCCCGGAGCAGTGTGAGGGGGAGTGAGTCGCGGAGCAGTGTGAGAGAAAGTGAGTCCCGGAGCAGTGTGAGGGGAAGTGAGTCCCAGAGGAGCATGAGGGGAAGTGAGTCCCGGAGCAGTGTGAGAGAAAGTGAGTCCCGGAGCAGTGTGAGGGGAAGTGAGTCCCAGAGCACCGTGAGGGGCAGTGAGTCCCGGAGCAGTGTGAGGGGGAGTGAGTCGCGGAGCAGTGTGAGAGAAAGTGAGTCCCGGAGCAGTGTGAGGGGAAGTGAGTCCCAGAGGAGCATGAGGGGAAGTGAGTCCCGGAGCAGCGTGAGGGGAAGTGAGTCCTGGAGGAGCGTGAGGGGAAGTGAGTCCCAGAACAGTGTGAGGGGAAGTGAGTCCCGGAGGAGCGTGAGGGGAAGTGAGTCCCGGAGCAGCGTGAGGGGAAGTGAGTCCCGGAGCAGTGTGAGGGGAAGTGAGTCCCGGAGCAGTGTGAGGGGAAGTGAGACCCGGTGCAGATCGAGGGGAAGTGAATCCCGGATTAGAGTAGGGGGAAGCGAGTCCCGTAGCAGTGTGAGGGGAAGTGAGTCCCAGAGAAGCGTGAGGGGAAGCGAGTCCCGGAGAAGCTTGAGGGAAAGTGAGTCCCGGAACGGTGTGAGGGGAAGTGAGACCCGGTGCAGATTGAGGGGAAGTGAATCCCGGATAAGAGTGGGGGAAAGCGAGTCCCGTAACAGTGTGAAGTGAAGTGAGTCCCGGATCAGTGTGAGAGGAAGTGAGCCCCGGAGCAGTGTGAGGGGAAGTGAGTCCCGGAGCAGTGTGAGGGGAAGTGAGTCCCAGAGCAGTGTGAGGGGAAGTGAGTCCTGGAGCAGTGTGAGGGGAAGTGAGTCCCGGAGCAGTGTGAGGGGAAGAGAGTCCCGGAGCAGTGTGAGGGAATGTGAGTGCCGGAGCAGCGTGAGGGGATGTGAGTCCCGGAGCACATCAAGGGGAAGTGAGTCCCGGTGCAGATCAAGGGGAAGTGAGTCTGGGTGCAGATCGAGGGGAAGTGAATCCTGGAGCAGTGTGAGGGGAGTGAGTCCTGGAGCAGTGCAAGTGGAAGTGTGTCCCGGTGCCGATCGAGGGGAAGTGAATCCCGGAGCAGTGTGAGGGGAAGTGAGTCCCGGAGCAGTGTGAGGGGAAGTGAGTCCCAGAGCAGTGTGAGGGGAAGTGAGTCCTGGAGCAGTGTGAGGGGAAGTGAGTCCCAGAGCAGTGTGAGGGGAAGTGAGTCCCGGAGCAGCGTGAGGGGAAGTGAGTCCTGCAGCAGTGTGAGGGGAAGTGAGTCCTGCAGCAGTGTGAGGGGAAGTGAGTACCCGAGCAGTGTGAGGGGAAGTGAGTCCTGGAGCAGTGTGAGGGGAAGTGAGTCCCGGAGCAGTGTGAGGGGAAGTGAGTCACAGAGCAGCGTGAGGGGAAGTGAGTCCCGGAGCAGTGTGAGGGGAAGTGAGTCCCCGAGCAGTGTGAGGGGAAGTGAGTCCTGGTGCAGTGTGAGGGGAAGTGAGTCCCAGAGCAGTGTGAGGGGAAGTGAGTCACAGAGCAGCGTGAGGGGAAGTGAGTCCTGGAGCAGTGTGAGGGGAAGTGAGTCCCGGAGCAGTGTGAGAGGACGTGAGCCCCGGAGCAGTGTGAGGGGAAGTGAGTCCCGGAGCAGTGTGAGGGGAAGTGAGTCCCAGAGCAGTGTGAGGGGAAGTGAGTCCTGGAGCAGTGTGAGGGGAAGTGAGTCCCGGAGCAGTGTGAGGGGAAGAGAGTCCCGGAGCAGTGTGAGGGAATGTGAGTGCCGGAGCAGCGTGAGGGGATGTGAGTCCCGGAGCACATCAAGGGGAAGTGAGTCCCGGTGCAGATCAAGGGGAAGTGAGTCTGGGTGCAGATCGAGGGGAAGTGAATCCTGGAGCAGTGTGAGGGGAAGTGAGTCCTGGAGCAGTGCAAGTGGAAGTGTGTCCCGGTGCCGATCGAGGGGAAGTGAATCCCGGAGCAGTGTGAGGGGAAGTGAGTCCCGGAGCAGTGTGAGGGGAAGTGAGTCCCAGAGCAGTGTGAGGGGAAGTGAGTCCTGGAGCAGTGTGAGGGGAAGTGAGTCCCAGAGCAGTGTGAGGGGAAGTGAGTCCCGGAGCAGCGTGAGGGGAAGTGAGTCCTGCAGCAGTGTGAGGGGAAGTGAGTCCTGCAGCAGTGTGAGGGGAAGTGAGTACCCGAGCAGTGTGAGGGGAAGTGAGTCCTGGAGCAGTGTGAGGGGAAGTGAGTCCCGGAGCAGTGTGAGGGAAACTGAGTCCCGGAGCAGCGTGAGGGGAAGTGAGTCCTGGAGCAGTGTGAGGGGAAGTGAGTCCCCGAGCAGTGTGAGGGGAAGTGAGTCCTGGTGCAGTGTGAGGGGAAGTGAGTCCCAGAGCAGTGTGAGGGGAAGTGAGTCCTGGAGCAGTGTGAGGGGAAGTGAGTCCCGGAGCAGTGTGAAGGGCAGTGAGTCGCGGAGCAGTGTGAGGGGAAGTGAGTCCCAGAGCAGCGTGAGGGGAAGTGAGTCCTGCAGCAGTGTGAAGGGCAGTGAGTCGCGGAGCAGTGTGAGGGGAAGTGAGTACCGGAGCAGTGTGAGGGGAAGTGAGTCCCAGAGCAGCGTGAGGGGAAGTGAGTCCAGCAGCAATGGGAGGGGAAGTGAGTCCAGCAGCAGTGTGAGGGGAAGTGAGTCCAGCAGCAGTGTGAGGGGAAGTGAGTCCTGCAGCAGTGTGAGGGGAAGTGAGTCCCGGAGCAGTGTGAGGGGAAGTGAGTCCTGGAGGAGCGTGAGGGGAATCGAGTCCCGGAGCAGCTTGAGGGAAAGTGAATCCCGGAACAGTGTGAGGGGAAGTGAGACCCAGTGCAGATCGAGGGGAAGTGAATCCCGGATAAGAGTGGAGGGAAGCGAGTCCCGTAGCAGAGTGAAGGGAAGTGAGTCCCCGAGCAGTGTGAGGGGAAGTGAGTCCCGGAGCAGTGTGAGGGGAAGTGAGTCGCGGAGCAGTGTGAGGGGAAGTGAGTCGCGGAGCAGTGTGAGGGAAAGTGAGTCACGGAGGAGCGTGAGGGGAAGTGAGTCCTGGAGGAGCGTGAGGGGAAGTGAGTCCCAGAGCAGTGTGAGGGGAAGTGAGTCCCAGAGAACGTGAGGGGAAGTGAGTCCCGGAGCAGTGTGAGGGGAAGTGAGACCCGGAGGAGCGTGAGGGGAAGTGAGTCCTGGAGGAGCGTGAGGGGAAGTGAGTCCCAGAGCAGTGTGAGGGGAAGTGAGTCCCGGAGGAGCGTGAGGGGAAGTGAGTCCCGGAGCAGCGTGAGGGGAAGTGAGTCCCGGAGCAGTCTGAGGGGAAGTGTGTCGCGGATCAGTGTGAGGGAAATTGAGTCCCAGAGCAGTGTGAGGGGAAGTGAGACCTGGAGGAGCGGTGAGGGGAAATGAGTCCTGGAGGAGCGCGAGGGGAAGTGAGTCCCAGAGCACCGTGAGGGGCAGTGAGTCCCGGAGCAGTGTGAGGGGGAGTGAGTCGCGGAGCAGTGTGAGAGAAAGTGAGTCCCGGAGCAGTGTAAGGGGAAGTGAGTCCCAGAGGAGCGTGAGGGGAAGTGAGTCCCGGAGCAGTGTGAGGGGAAGTGAGACCCGGAGGAGCGTGAGGGGAAGTGAGTCCTGGAGGAGCGTGAAGGGAAGTGAGTCCCAGAGCAGTGTGAGGGGAAGTGAGTCCCGGAGGAGCGTGAGGGGAAGTGAGTCCCGGAGCAGCTTGAGGGAAAGTGAGTCCCGGAACAGTGTGAGGGGAAGCGAGTCCCGGAGCAGCTTGAGGGAAAGTGAGTCCCGGAGCAGATCGAGGAGAAGTGAATCCCGGATAAGAGTGGGGGAGAGAGAGTCCCGTAACAGTTTTAAGTGAAGTGAGTCCCCGAGCAGTGTGAGGGGAAGTGAGTCCAGGAGCAGCTTGAGGGAAAGTGATTCCCGGAGCAGTGTGAGGGGAAGTGAGTCCTGGAGCAGTGTGAGGGGAAAAACGAGTCCCGGAGCAATATGAGGTGAGTGAGTCCCGGAGCGTGAGGGGAAGTGAGTCCCGGATCAGTGTGAAGGGAAGTGGGACCCCGAGCAGTGTGAGGGGAAGTGAGTCCCGGAGCAGTGTGAGGGGAAGCGAGGCCCAGAGCAGCGTGAGGGGAAGTGAGTCGCGGAGCAGTGTGAAGGGAAGTGAGTCCTAGTGCAGTGTGAGGGGAGGTGAGTCCTGGAGCAGTATGAGGGGAAGTGAGTCCTGTAGCAGTGTGAGGGGAAGTGAGTCCTGGAGCAGTGTGAGGGGAAGTGAGTCCTGGAGCAGTATGAGGGGAAGTGAGTCCCGGTGCAGTGTGAGGGGAAGTGAGTCCTGGAGCAGTGTGAGGGGAAGTGAGTCCTGGAGCAGTATGAGGGGAAGTGAGTCCTGGAGCAGTGTGAGGGGAAGTGAGTCCTGGAGCAGTGTGAGGGGAAGTGAGTCGCGGAGCAGTGTGAGGGGAAGTGAGTCCCGGAGGAGCGTGAGGGGAAGTGAGTCGCGGAGCAGTGTGAGGGGAAGTGAGTCCCAGAGGAGCGTGAGGGGAATCGAGTCCCGGAGCAGCTTGAGGGAAAGTGAATCCCGGAACAGTGTGAGGGGAAGTGAGACCCGGTGCAGATCGAGGGGAAGTGAATCCCGGATAAGAGTGGAGGGAAGCGAGTCCCGTAGCAGAGTGAAGGGAAGTGAGTCCCCGAGCAGTGTGAGGGGAAGTGAGTCCTGGAGCAGTGTGAGGGGAAGTGAGTCCCGGAGCAGTGTGAGGGGATGTGAGTCCCGGAGGAGCGTGAGGGGAAGTGAGTTCCGGAGCAGTGTGAGGGGAAGTGAGTCCTGGAGCAGTGTGAGGGGAAGTGAGTCCCGGAGCAGTGTGAGGGGAAGTGAGTCCCGGAGCAGTGTGAGGGGAAGTGAGTCCCGGAGGAGCGTGAGGGGAAGTGAGTTCCGGAGCAGTGTGAAGGGAAGTGAGACCCCGAGCAGTGTGAGGGGAGGTGAGTCCTGGAGCAGTGTAAGGGGAAGTGAGACCCGGAGGAGCGTGAGGGGAAGTGAGTCCTGGAGGAGCGTGAGGGGAAGTGAGTCCCAGAGAACGTGAGTGGAAGTGAGTCCCAGAGAACGTGAGGGGAAGTGAGTCCCGGAGCAGCGTGAGGGGAAGTGAGACCCGGAGGAGCGTGAGGGGAAGTGAGTCCTGGAGGAGCGTGAGGGGAAGTGAGTCCCAGTGCAGGGTGAGGGGAAGTGAGTCCCGGAGCTGCGTGAGGGGAAGTGAGTCCCGGAACAGTCTGAGGGGAAGTGAGTCCCGGAGCAGTGTGAGGGGAAGTGAGTCCCAGATAACGTGAGGGGAAGTGAGTCCCGGAGCAGTGTGAGGGGAAGTGAGTCCTGCAGCAGTGTGAGGGGAAGTGACTCCTGGTGCAGTGTGAGGGGAAGTGAGTCCCGGAGCAGTGTGAGGGGAAGTGAGTCCCGGAGCAGCGTGAGGGGAAGTGAGCCCCGGAGCAGTGTGAGGGGAAGTGAGTCCCGGAGCAGTGTGAAGGGAAGTGAGTCGCGGAGCAGTGTGAGGGGAAGTGAGTCCCGGAGCAGTGTGAAGGGAAGTGAGTCGCGGAGCAGTGTGAGGGAAAGTGAGTCCCGGAGCAGTGTGAGGGGAAGTGAGTCCCGGAGCAGTGTGAGGGGAAGTGAGTCCTGGAGCAGTGTGAGGGGAAGTTAGTCCCGGAGCAGTGTGAGGGGAAGTGAGTCCCGGAGCAGCGTGAGGGGAAGTGAGTCCTGCAGCAGTGTGACGGGCAGTGAGTCGCGGAGCAGTGTGAGGGGAAGTGAGTCCCGGAGCAGTGTGAGGGGAAGTGAGTCCCAGAGCAGCGTGAGGGGAATCGAGTCCCGGAGCAGCTTGAGGGAAAGTGAGTCCCGGAGCAGTGTGAGGGGAAGTGAGTCCTGGAGCAGTGTGAAGGGAAGTGAGTCCTGGAGCAGTGTGAGGGGAAGTGAGCCCTGGAGCAGTGTGAGGGGAAGTGAGCCCCGGAGCAGTGTGGGGGGGAGTGAGTCCCGGAGCAGTGTGAAGGGAAGTGAGCCGCGGAGCAGTGTGAGGGAAAGTGAGTCCCGGAGCAGTGTGAGGGGAAGTGAGTCCCAGAGAACGTGAGAGGAAGTGAGTCCCGGAGCAGTGTGAGGGGAAGTGAGACCCGGAGGAGCGTGAGGGGAAGTGAGTCCTGGAGGAGCGTGAGGGGAAGTGAGTCCCAGAGCAGTGTGAGGGGAAGTGAGTCCCGGTGGAGCGTGAGGGGAAGTGAGTCCCGGAGCAGTCTGAGGGGAAGTGTGTCGCGGATCAGTGTGAGGGAAATTGAGTCCCAGAGCAGTGTGAGGGGAAGTGAGTCCTGGAGCAGTGTGAGGGGAAGTGAATCCCGGAGCAGTGTGAGGGGAAGTGAGTCCCGGAGCAGTGTGAGGGGAAGTGAGTCCCGGAGGAGCGTGAGGGGAAGTGAGTTCCGGAGCAGTGTGAGGGGAAGTGAGACCCAGAGGAGCGTGAGGGGAAGTGAGTCCTGGAGGAGTGTGAGGGGAAGTGAGTCCCAGAGAACTTGAGTGGAAGTGAGTCCCAGAGAACGTGAGAGGAAGTGAGTCCCGGAGCAGCGTGAGGGGAAGTGAGACCCGGAGGAGCGTGAGGGGAAGTGAGTCCTGGAGGAGCGTGAGGGGAAGTGAGTCCCAGAGCAGGGTGAGGGGAAGTGAGTCCCGGAGCTGCGTGAGGGGAAGTGAGTCCCGGAACAGTCTGAGGGGAAGTGAGTCCCGGAGCAGTGTGAGGGGAAGTGAGTCCCAGATAACGTGAGGGGAAGTGAGTCCCGGAGCAGTGTGAGGGGAAGTGAGTCGCGGAGCAGTGTGAGGGGAAGTGAGTCGCGGAGCAGTGTGAGGGAAAGTGAGTCCCGGAGGAGCGTGAGGGGAAGTGAGTTCCGGAGGAGTGTGAGGGGAAGTGAGTCCCAGAGGAGCGTGAGGGGAATCGAGTCCCGGAGCAGCTTGAGGGGAAGTGAGTCCTGGAGGAGCGTGAGGGGAAGTGAGTCCCAGAGAACGTGAGTGGAAGTGAGTCCCAGAGAACGTGAGGGGAAGTGAGGCCCGGAGCAGCGTGAGGGGAAGTGAGTCCTGGAGCAGTGTGAGGGGAAAAACGAGTCCCGGAGCAATATGAGGTGAGTGAGTCCCGGAGCGTGAGGGGAAGTGAGTCCCGGATCTGCTTGAGGGAAAGTGATTCCCGGAGCAGTGTGAGGGGAAGTGAGTCCCGGAACAGTGTGACGGGAAGTGAGACCCGGTGCAGATCGAGGGGAAGAGAATCCCGGATAAGAGTGGAGGGAAGCGAGTCCCGTAGCAGAGTGAAGGGAAGTGAGTCCCCGAGCAGTGTGTGGGGAAGTGAGTCCTGGAGCAGTGTGAGGGGAAGTGAGTCCCGGAGCAGTGTGAGGGGAAGTGAGTCCCGGAGGAGCGTGAGGGGAAGTGAGTCGCGGAGCAGTGTGAGGGGAAGTGAGTCCCGGAGGAGCGTGAAGGGAAGTGAGTCCAGGAGCAGCTTGAGGGAAAGTGATTCCCGGAGCAGTGTGAGGGGAAGTGAGTCCTGGAGCAGTGTGAGGGGAAAAACGAGTCCCGGAGCAATATGAGGTGAGTGAGTCCCGGAGCGTGAGGGGAAGTGAGTCCCGGATCAGTGTGAAGGGAAGTGAGACCCCGAGCAGTGTGAGGGGAAGTGAGTCCCGGAGCAGTGTGAGGGGAAGTGAGTCCCGGAGCAGTGTGAAGGGAGTGAGTTCTGGAGCAGTGCGAGGGTAAGTGGGCCCTGGATTAGAGTGAGGGGAAGTGAGTCGCGGAGCAGTGTGAAGGGAAGTGAGTCCTAGTGCAGTGTGAGGGGAGGTGAGTCCTGGAGCAGTATGAGGGGAAGTGTGTCCTGGAGCAGTGTGAGGGGAAGTGAGTCCTGGAGCAGTGTGAGGGGAAGTGAGTCCTGGAGCAGTATGAGGGGAAGTGAGTCCCGGTGCAGTGTGAGGGGAAGTGAGTCCTGGAGCAGTGTGAGGGGAAGTGAGTCCTGGAGCAGTGTGAGGGGAAGTGAGTCCTGGAGCAGTGTGAGGGGAAGTGAGTCCTGGAGCAGTGTGAGGGGAAGTGAGTCCTGGAGCAGTATGAGGGGAAGTGAGTCCCGGTGCAGTGTGAGGGGAAGTGAGTCCTGGAGCAGTATGAGGGGATGTGAGTCCCGGTGCAGTGTGAGGGGAAGTGACTCCCGGAGCAGTGTGAGGGGAAGTGAGTCCCGGAGCAGTGTGAGGGCAAGTGAGTCCCGGAGGACCGTGAGGGGAAGTGAGTCCGGAGCAGTGTGAAGGGAAGTGAGACCCCGAGCAGTGTGAGGGGAGGTGAGTCCTGGAGCAGTGTAAGGGGAAGTGAGACCCGGAGGAGCGTGAGGGGAAGTGAGTCCTGGAGGAGCGTGAGGGGAAGTGAGTCCCAGAGAACGTGAGTGGAAGTGAGTCCCAGAGAACGTGAGGGGAAGTGAGGCCCGGAGCAGCGTGAGGGGAAGTGAGACCCGGAGGAGCGTGAGGGGAAGTGAGTCCTGGAGGAGCGTGAGGGGAAGTGAGTCCCAGAGCAGGGTGAGGGGAAGTGAGTCCCGGAGCTGCGTGAGGGGAAGTGAGTGCCAGAACAGTCTGAGGGGAAGTGAGTCCCGGAGCAGTGTGAGGGGAAGTGAGTCCCAGATAACGTGAGGGGAAGTGAGTCCCGGAGCAGTGTGAGGGGAAGTGAGTCCTGGAGCAGTGTGAGGGGAAGTGAGTCCTGGAGCAGTGTGAGGGGAAGTGAGTCCTGGAGCAGTATGAGGGGAAGTGAGTCCCGGTGCAGTGTGAGGGGAAGTGAGTCCTGGAGCAGTATGAGGGGATGTGAGTCCCGGTGCAGTGTGAGGGGAAGTGACTCCCGGAGCAGCGTGAGGGGAAGTGAGTCCCGGAGCAGTCTGAGGGGAAGTGTGTCGCGGATCAGTGTGAGGGAAATTGAGTCCCAGAGCAGTGTGAGGGGAAGTGAGTCCCGGAGCAGTGTGAGGGGAAGTGAGTCCCGGAGCAGTGTGAGGGGAAGTGAGTCCCGGAGGAGCGTGAGGGGAAGTGAGTTCCGGAGCAGTGTGAAGGGAAGTGAGACCCCGAGCAGTGTGAGGGGAGGTGAGTCCTGGAGCAGTGTAAGGGGAAGTGAGACCCGGAGGAGCGTGAGGGGAAGTGAGTCCTGGAGGAGCGTGAGGGGAAGTGAGTCCCAGAGAACGTGAGTGGAAGTGAGTCCCAGAGAACGTGAGGGGAAGTGAGGCCCGGAGCAGCGTGAGGGGAAGTGAGACCCGGAGGAGCGTGAGGGGAAGTGAGTCCTGGAGGAGCGTGAGGGGAAGTGAGTCCCAGAGCAGGGTGAGGGGAAGTGAGTCCCGGAGCTGCGTGAGGGGAAGTGAGTCCCGGAACAGTCTGAGGGGAAGTGAGTCCCGGAGCAGTGTGAGGGGAAGTGAGTCCCAGATAACGTGAGGGGAAGTGAGTCCCGGAGCAGTGTGAGGGGAAGTGAGTCCTGCAGCAGTGTGAGGGGAAGTGACTCCTGGTGCAGTGTGAGGGGAAGTGAGTCCCGGAGCAGTGTGAGGGGAAGTGAGTCCCGGAGCAGTGTGAGGGGAAGTGAGTCCCGGAGCAGTGTGAGGGGAAGTGAGTCCCGGAGCAGTGTGAGGGGAAGTGAGTCCCGGAGCAGTGTGAGGGGAAGTGAGTCCTGGAGCAGTGTGAGGGGAAGTGAGTCCCGGAGCAGTGTGAGGGGAAGTGAGTCCCGGAGCAGCGTGAGGGGAAGTGAGTCCTTGTGCAGTGTGAAGGGCAGTGAGTCGCGGAGCAGTGTGAGGGGAAGTGAGTCCCGGAGCAGTGTGAGGGGAAGTGAGTCCCGGAGCAGTGTGAGGGGAAGTGAGTCCTGGTGCAGTGTGAGGGGAAGTGAGTCCCGGAGCAGTGTGAGGGGAAGTGAGTCCCGGAGCAGCGTGAGGGGAAGTGAGTCCTGCAGCAGTGTGAGGGGAAGTGAGTCCCGGAGCAGTGTGAGGGGAAGTGAGACCCGGTGCAGATCGAGGGGAAGTGAATCCCGGATAAAAGTGGAGGGAAGCGAGTCCCGTAGCAGAGTGAAGGGAAGTGAGTCCCCGAGCAGTGTGTGGGGAAGTGAGTCCAGGAGCAGCTTGAGGGAAAGTGAGTCCTGGAGCAGTGTGAGGGGAAGTGAGTCCCGGAGCAGTGTGAGGAGAAGTGAGTCCTGGAGCAGTGTGAGGGGAAGTGAGTCCTGGAGCAGTGTGAGGGGAAGTGAGTCCCGGAGCTGTGTGAGGGGAAGTGAGTCCCGGAGCAGTGTGAGGGGAAGTGAGTCCCGGAGCAGTGTAAGGGGAAGTGAGTCCTGGAGCAGTGTGAGGAGAAGTGAGTCCTGGAGCAGTGTGAGGGGAAGTGAGCCCCGGAGCAGTGTGAGGGGAAGTGAGTCCCGGAGCAGTGTGAAGGGAAGTGAGTCGCGGAGCAGTGTGAGGGAAAGTGAGTCCCGGAGCAGTGTGAGGGGAAGTGAGTCCCAGAGAACGTGAGAGGAAGTGAGTCCCGGAGCAGTGTGAGGGGAAGTGAGACCCGGAGGAGCGTGAGGGGAAGTGAGTCCCAGAGAACGTGAGAGGAAGTGAGTCCCGGAGCAGTGTGAGGGGAAGTGAGTCCTGGAGCAGTGTGAGGGGAAGTGAGTCCCGGAGCAGTGTGAGGGGAAGTGAGTCCCGGAGCAGCGTGAGGGGAAGTGAGTCCTGCAGCAGTGTGAGGGGAAGTGAGTCCCGGAGCAGTGTGAGGGGAAGTGAGTCCCGGAGCAGTGTGAAGGGAAGTGAGTCGCGGAGCAGTGTGAGGGAAAGTGAGTCCCGGAGCAGTGTGAGGGGAAGTGAGTCCCAGAGAACGTGAGAGGAAGTGAGTCCCGGAGCAGTGTGAGGGGAAGTGAGACCCGGAGGAGCGTGAGGGGAAGTGAGTCCTGGAGGAGCGTGAGGGGAAGTGAGTCCCAGAGCAGTGTGAGGGGAAGTGAGTCCCGGTGGAGCGTGAGGGGAAGTGAGTCCCGGAGCAGCTTGAGGGAAAGTGAGTCCCGGAGCAGTGTGAGGGGAAGTGAGACCCGGTGCAGATCGAGGGGAAGTGAATCCCGGATGAGAGTGGGGGAAAGCGAGTCCCATAACAGTGTGAAGTGAAGTGAGTCCCCGAGCAGTGTGAGGGGAAGTGAGTCCTGGAGCAGTGTGAGGGGAAGTGAGTCCTGGAGCAGTGTGAGGGAAAGTGAGTTCCGGAGCAGTGTGAAGGCAAGTGAGTCCAGGAGCAGCTTGAGGGAAAGTGATTCCCGGAGCAGTGTGAGGGGAAGTGAGTCCTGGAGCAGTGTGAGGGGAAAAACGAGTCCCGGAGCAATATGAGGTGAGTGAGTCCCGGATCGTGTGGGGAAGTGAGTCCCGGATCAGTGTGAAGGGAAGTGAGACCCCGATCAGTGTGAGGGGAAGTGGGTCCCGGAGCAGTGTGAAGGGAGTGAGTTCTGGAGCAGTGCGAGGGTAAGTGGGCCCTGGAGTAGAGAGAGGGGAAGTGAGTCCCGGAGCAGTGTGAGGGGAAGTGAGTCCCGGAGCAGTGTGAGGGGAAGCGAGGCCCAGAGCAGCGTGAGGGGAATTGAGTCGCGGAGCAGTGTGAAGGGAAGTGAGTCCTCGTGCAGTGTGAGGGGAGGTGAGTCCTGGAGCAGTATGAGGGGAAGTGAGTCCTGGAGCAGTGTGAGGGGAAGTGAGTCCTGGAGCAGTGTGAGGGGAAGCGAGGCCCAGAGCAGCGTGAGGGGAATTGAGTCGCGGAGCAGTGTGAAGGGAAGTGAGTCCTAGTGCAGTGTGAGGGGAGGTGAGTCCTGGAGCAGTATGAGGGGAAGTGTGTCCTGGAGCAGTGTGAGGGGAAGTGAGTCCTGGAGCAGTGTGAGGGGAAGTGAGTCCTGGAGCAGGATGAGGGGAAGTGAGTCCTGGAGCAGTGTGAGGGGAAGTGAGTCCTGGAGCAGTGTGAGTGGAAGTGAGTCCCGGACAAGTGTGAGGGCAAGTGAGTCCTGGAGCAGTGTGAGGGGAAGTGAGTCCTGGAGCAGTGTGAGGGGAAGTGAGTCCTGGAGCAGTATGAGGGGAAGTGAGTCCCGGTGCAGTGTGAGGGGAAGTGAGTCCTGGAGCAGTGTGAGGGGAAGTGAGTCCTGGAGCAGTATGAGGGGAAGTGAGTCCCGGTGCAGTGTGAGGGGAAGTGAGTCCTGGAGCAGTGTGAGTGGAAGTGAGTCCCGGACAAGTGTGAGGGCAAGTGAGTCCTGGAGCAGTGTGAGGGGAAGTGAGTCCTGGAGCAGTGTGAGGGGAAGTGAGTCCTGGAGCAGTATGAGGGGAAGTGAGTCCCGGTGCAGTGTGAGGGGAAGTGAGTCCCGGTGCAGTGTGAGGGGAAGTGAGTCCCGGAGCAGTGTGAGGGGAAGTGAGTCCTGGAGCAGTATGAGGGGAAGTGAGTCCTGGAGCAGTATGAGGGGAAGTGAGTCCCGGTGCAGTGTGAGTGGAAGTGAGTCGCGGAGCAGTGTGAGGGGAAGTGAGTCGCGGAGCAGTGTGAGGGGAAGTGAGTCCCGGAGGAGCGTGAGGGGAAGTGAGTTCCGGAGCAGTGTGAGGGGAAGTGAGTCCCAGAGGAGCGTGAGGGGAATCGAGTCCCGGAGCAGCTTGAGGGAAAGTGAATCCCGGAACAGTGTGACGGGAAGTGAGACCCGGTGCAGATCGAGGGGAAGTGAATCCCGGATAAGAGTGGAGGGAAGCGAGTCCCGTAGCAGAGTGAAGGGAAGTGAGTCCCCGAGCAGTGTGTGGGGAAGTGAGACCAGGAGCAGTGTGAGGGGAAGTGAGTCGCGGAGCAGTGTGAGGGGAAGTGAGTCCCGGAGGAGCGTGAGGGGAAGTGAGTCGCGGAGCAGTGTGAGGGGAAGTGAGTCCCGGAGGAGCGTGAAGGGAAGTGAGTCCAAGAGCAGCTTGAGCGAAAGTGATTCCCGGAGCAGTGTGAGGGGAAGTGAGTCCTGGAGCAGTGTGAGGGGAAAAACGAGTCCCGGAGCAATATGAGGTGAGTGAGTCCCGGAGCGTGAGGGGAAGTGAGTCCCGGATCAGTGTGAAGGGAAGTGAGACCCCGAGCAGTGTGAGGGGAAGTGAGTCCCGGAGCAGTGTGAGGGGAAGTGAGTCCCGGAGCAGTGTGAAGGGAGTGAGTTCTGGAGCAGTGCGAGGGTAAGTGAGTCCTGGAGCAGTATGAGGGGAAGTGAGTCCCGGAGCAGTGTGAGGGGAAGCGAGGCCCAGAGCAGCGTGAGGGGAAGTGAGTTGCGGAGCAGTGTGAAGGGAAGTGAGTCCTAGTGCAGTGTGAGGGGAGGTGAGTCCTGGAGCAGTATGAGGGGAAGTGTGTCCTGGAGCAGTGTGAGGGGAAGTGAGCCCTGGAGCAGTGTGAGGGGAAGTGAGTCCTGGAGCAGTATGAGGGGAAGTGAGTCCCGGTGCAGTGTGAGGGGAAGTGAGTCCTGGAGCAGTGTGAGGGGAAGTGAGTCCTGGAGCAGTATGAGGGGAAGTGAGTCCTGGAGCAGTGTGAGGGGAAGTGAGTCCTGGAGCAGTGTGAGGGGAAGTGAGTCCTGGAGCAGTATGAGGGGAAGTGAGTCCCGGTGCAGTGTGAGGGGAAGTGAGTCCTGGAGCAGTGTGAGGGGAAGTGAGTCCTGGAGCAGTATGAGGGGAAGTGAATCCCGGAACAGTGTGACGGGAAGTGAGACCCGGTGCAGATCGAGGGGAAGTGAATCCCGGATAAGAGTGGAGGGAAGCGAGTCCCGTAGCAGAGTGAAGGGAAGTGAGTCCCCGAGCAGTGTGTGGGGAAGTGAGACCAGGAGCAGTGTGAGGGGAAGTGAGTCGCGGAGCAGTGTGAGGGGAAGTGAGTCCCGGAGGAGCGTGAGGGGAAGTGAGTCGCGGTGCTGTGTGAGGGGAAGTGAGTCCCGGAGGAGCGTGAAGGGAAGTGAGTCCCGGAGCAGCGTGAGGGGAAGTGAGTCCCGGAGTAGTCTGAGGGGAAGTGAGTCCCGGAGCAGTCTGAGGGGAAGTGTGTCGCGGAGCAGTGTGAGGGAAAGTGAGTCCCAGAGCAGTGTGAGGGGAAGTGAGACCTGGAGGAGCGGTGAGGGGAAGTGAGTCCTGGAGGAGCGCGAGGGGAAGTGAGTCCCAGAGAACGTGAGGGGAAGTGAGTCCCGGAGCAGTGTGAGGGGAAGTGAGACCCGGAGGAGCGTGAGGGGAAGTGAGTCCTGGAGGAGAGTGAGGGGAAGTGAGTCCCAGAGCAGTGTGAGGGGAAGTGAGTCCCGGAGGAGCGTGAGGGGAAGTGAGTCCCGGAGCAGCGTGAGGGGAAGTGCGTCCCGGAGCAGTCTGAGGGGAAGTGAGTTCCGGAGCAGTCTGAGGGGAAGTGTGTCGCGGATCAGTGTGAGGGAAAGTGAGTCCCAGAGCAGTGTGAGGGGAAGTGAGACCTGGAGGAGCGGTGAGGGGAAATGAGTCCTGGAGGAGCGCGAGGCGAAGTGAGTCCCAGAGCACCGTGAGGGGCAGTGAGTCCCGGAGCAGTGTGAGGGGGAGTGAGTCGCGGAGCAGTGTGAGAGAAAGTGAGTCCCGGAGCAGTGTGAGGGGAAGTGAGTCCCAGAGGAGCGTGAGGGGAAGTGAGTCCTGGAGGAGCGTGAGGGGAAGTGAATCCCGGATAAGAGTGGAGGGAAGCGAGTCCCGTAGCAGAGTGAAGGGAAGTGAGTCCCCGAGCAGTGTGAGGGGAAGTGAGTCCTGGAGCAGTGTGAGGGGAAGTGAGTCCCGGAGCAGTGTGAGGGGAAGTGAGTCCTGGAGGAGCGTGAGGGGAAGTGAGTCGCAGAGCAGTGTGAGGGGAAGTGAGTCCCGGAGGAGCGTGAGGGGAAGTGAGTCGCGGAGCAGTGTGAGGGGACGTGAGTCCCGGAGGAGCGTGAGGGGAAGTGAGTCCCGGAGCAGTCTGAGGGGAAGTGTGTCGCGGATCAGTGTGAGGGAAATTGAGTCCCAGAGCAGTGTGAGGGGAAGTCAGTCCCGGAGCAGTGTGAGGGGAAGTGAGTCCCGGAGCAGTGTGAGGGCAAGTGAGTCCCGGAGGACCGTGAGGGGAAGTGAGTCCGGAGCAGTGTGAAGGGAAGTGAGACCCCGAGCAGTGTGAGGGGAGGTGAGTCCTGGAGCAGTGTAAGGGGAAGTGAGACCCGGAGGAGCGTGAGGGGAAGTGAGTCCTGGAGGAGCGTGAGGGGAAGTGAGTCCCAGAGAACGTGAGTGGAAGTGAGTCCCAGAGAACGTGAGGGGAAGTGAGGCCCGGAGCAGCGTGAGGGGAAGTGAGACCCGGAGGAGCGTGAGGGGAAGTGAGTCCTGGAGGAGCGTGAGGGGAAGTGAGTCCCAGAGCAGGGTGAGGGGAAGTGAGTCCCGGAGCTGCGTGAGGGGAAGTGAGTGCCAGAACAGTCTGAGGGGAAGTGAGTCCCGGAGCAGTGTGAGGGGAAGTGAGTCCCAGATAACGTGAGGGGAAGTGAGTCCCGGAGCAGTGTGAGGGGAAGTGAGTCCTGGAGCAGTGTGAGGGGAAGTGAGTCCTGGAGCAGTGTGAGGGGAAGTGAGTCCTGGAGCAGTATGAGGGGAAGTGAGTCCCGGTGCAGTGTGAGGGGAAGTGAGTCCTGGAGCAGTATGAGGGGATGTGAGTCCCGGTGCAGTGTGAGGGGAAGTGACTCCCGGAGCAGCGTGAGGGGAAGTGAGTCCCGGAGCAGTCTGAGGGGAAGTGTGTCGCGGATCAGTGTGAGGGAAATTGAGTCCCAGAGCAGTGTGAGGGGAAGTGAGTCCCGGAGCAGTGTGAGGGGAAGTGAGTCCCGGAGCAGTGTGAGGGGAAGTGAGTCCCGGAGGAGCGTGAGGGGAAGTGAGTTCCGGAGCAGTGTGAAGGGAAGTGAGACCCCGAGCAGTGTGAGGGGAGGTGAGTCCTGGAGCAGTGTAAGGGGAAGTGAGACCCGGAGGAGCGTGAGGGGAAGTGAGTCCTGGAGGAGCGTGAGGGGAAGTGAGTCCCAGAGAACGTGAGTGGAAGTGAGTCCCAGAGAACGTGAGGGGAAGTGAGGCCCGGAGCAGCGTGAGGGGAAGTGAGACCCGGAGGAGCGTGAGGGGAAGTGAGTCCTGGAGGAGCGTGAGGGGAAGTGAGTCCCAGAGCAGGGTGAGGGGAAGTGAGTCCCGGAGCTGCGTGAGGGGAAGTGAGTCCCGGAACAGTCTGAGGGGAAGTGAGTCCCGGAGCAGTGTGAGGGGAAGTGAGTCCCAGATAACGTGAGGGGAAGTGAGTCCCGGAGCAGTGTGAGGGGAAGTGAGTCCTGCAGCAGTGTGAGGGGAAGTGACTCCTGGTGCAGTGTGAGGGGAAGTGAGTCCCGGAGCAGTGTGAGGGGAAGTGAGTCCCGGAGCAGTGTGAGGGGAAGTGAGTCCCGGAGCAGTGTGAGGGGAAGTGAGTCCCGGAGCAGTGTGAGGGGAAGTGAGTCCCGGAGCAGTGTGAGGGGAAGTGAGTCCTGGAGCAGTGTGAGGGGAAGTGAGTCCCGGAGCAGTGTGAGGGGAAGTGAGTCCCGGAGCAGCGTGAGGGGAAGTGAGTCCTTGTGCAGTGTGAAGGGCAGTGAGTCGCGGAGCAGTGTGAGGGGAAGTGAGTCCCGGAGCAGTGTGAGGGGAAGTGAGTCCCGGAGCAGTGTGAGGGGAAGTGAGTCCTGGTGCAGTGTGAGGGGAAGTGAGTCCCGGAGCAGTGTGAGGGGAAGTGAGTCCCGGAGCAGCGTGAGGGGAAGTGAGTCCTGCAGCAGTGTGAGGGGAAGTGAGACCCGGAGCAGTGTGAGGGGAAGTGAGACCCGGTGCAGATCGAGGGGAAGTGAATCCCGGATAAAAGTGGAGGGAAGCGAGTCCCGTAGCAGAGTGAAGGGAAGTGAGTCCCCGAGCAGTGTGTGGGGAAGTGAGTCCAGGAGCAGCTTGAGGGAAAGTGAGTCCTGGAGCAGTGTGAGGGGAAGTGAGTCCCGGAGCAGTGTGAGGAGAAGTGAGTCCTGGAGCAGTGTGAGGGGAAGTGAGTCCTGGAGCAGTGTGAGGGGAAGTGAGTCCCGGAGCTGTGTGAGGGGAAGTGAGTCCCGGAGCAGTGTGAGGGGAAGTGAGTCCCGGAGCAGTGTAAGGGGAAGTGAGTCCTGGAGCAGTGTGAGGAGAAGTGAGTCCTGGAGCAGTGTGAGGGGAAGTGAGCCCCGGAGCAGTGTGAGGGGAAGTGAGTCCCGGAGCAGTGTGAAGGGAAGTGAGTCGCGGAGCAGTGTGAGGGAAAGTGAGTCCCGGAGCAGTGTGAGGGGAAGTGAGTCCCAGAGAACGTGAGAGGAAGTGAGTCCCGGAGCAGTGTGAGGGGAAGTGAGACCCGGAGGAGCGTGAGGGGAAGTGAGTCCCAGAGAACGTGAGAGGAAGTGAGTCCCGGAGCAGTGTGAGGGGAAGTGAGTCCTGGAGCAGTGTGAGGGGAAGTGAGTCCCGGAGCAGTGTGAGGGGAAGTGAGTCCCGGAGCAGCGTGAGGGGAAGTGAGTCCTGCAGCAGTGTGAGGGGAAGTGAGTCCCGGAGCAGTGTGAGGGGAAGTGAGTCCCGGAGCAGTGTGAAGGGAAGTGAGTCGCGGAGCAGTGTGAGGGAAAGTGAGTCCCGGAGCAGTGTGAGGGGAAGTGAGTCCCAGAGAACGTGAGAGGAAGTGAGTCCCGGAGCAGTGTGAGGGGAAGTGAGACCCGGAGGAGCGTGAGGGGAAGTGAGTCCTGGAGGAGCGTGAGGGGAAGTGAGTCCCAGAGCAGTGTGAGGGGAAGTGAGTCCCGGTGGAGCGTGAGGGGAAGTGAGTCCCGGAGCAGCTTGAGGGAAAGTGAGTCCCGGAACGGTGTGAGGGGAAGTGAGACCCGGTGCAGATCGAGGGGAAGTGAATCCCGGATGAGAGTGGGGGAAAGCGAGTCCCATAACAGTGTGAAGTGAAGTGAGTCCCCGAGCAGTGTGAGGGGAAGTGAGTCCTGGAGCAGTGTGAGGGGAAGTGAGTCCTGGAGCAGTGTGAGGGAAAGTGAGTTCCGGAGCAGTGTGAAGGCAAGTGAGTCCAGGAGCAGCTTGAGGGAAAGTGATTCCCGGAGCAGTGTGAGGGGAAGTGAGTCCTGGAGCAGTGTGAGGGGAAAAACGAGTCCCGGAGCAATATGAGGTGAGTGAGTCCCGGATCGTGTGGGGAAGTGAGTCCCGGATCAGTGTGAAGGGAAGTGAGACCCCGATCAGTGTGAGGGGAAGTGGGTCCCGGAGCAGTGTGAAGGGAGTGAGTTCTGGAGCAGTGCGAGTGTAAGTGGGCCCTGGAGTAGAGAGAGGGGAAGTGAGTCCCGGAGCAGTGTGAGGGGAAGCGAGGCCCAGAGCAGCGTGAGGGGAATTGAGTCGCGGAGCAGTGTGAAGGGAAGTGAGTCCTCGTGCAGTGTGAGGGGAGGTGAGTCCTGGAGCAGTATGAGGGGAAGTGAGTCCTGGAGCAGTGTGAGGGGAAGTGAGTCCTGGAGCAGTGTGAGGGGAAGCGAGGCCCAGAGCAGCGTGAGGGGAATTGAGTCGCGGAGCAGTGTGAAGGGAAGTGAGTCCTAGTGCAGTGTGAGGGGAGGTGAGTCCTGGAGCAGTATGAGGGGAAGTGTGTCCTGGAGCAGTGTGAGGGGAAGTGAGTCCTGGAGCAGTGTGAGGGGAAGTGAGTCCTGGAGCAGTGTGAGGGGAAGTGAGTCCTGGAGCAGGATGAGGGGAAGTGAGTCCTGGAGCAGTGTGAGGGGAAGTGAGTCCCGGAGCAGTGTGAGGGGGAGTGAGTCGCGGAGCAGTGTGAGAGAAAGTGAGTCCCGGAGCAGTGTGAGGGGAAGTGAGTCCCAGAGGAGCGTGAGGGGAAGTGAGTCCTGGAGGAGCGTGAGGGGAAGTGAATCCCGGATAAGAGTGGAGGGAAGCGAGTCCCGTAGCAGAGTGAAGGGAAGTGAGTCCCCGAGCAGTGTGAGGGGAAGTGAGTCCTGGAGCAGTGTGAGGGGAAGTGAGTCCCGGAGCAGTGTGAGGGGAAGTGAGTCCTGGAGGAGCGTGAGGGGAAGTGAGTCGCAGAGCAGTGTGAGGGGAAGTGAGTCCCGGAGGAGCGTGAGGGGAAGTGAGTCGCGGAGCAGTGTGAGGGGACGTGAGTCCCGGAGGAGCGTGAGGGGAAGTGAGTCCCGGAGCAGTCTGAGGGGAAGTGTGTCGCGGATCAGTGTGAGGGAAATTGAGTCCCAGAGCAGTGTGAGGGGAAGTCAGTCCCGGAGCAGTGTGAGGGGAAGTGAGTCCCGGAGCAGTGTGAGGGCAAGTGAGTCCCGGAGGACCGTGAGGGGAAGTGAGTCCGGAGCAGTGTGAAGGGAAGTGAGACCCCGAGCAGTGTGAGGGGAGGTGAGTCCTGGAGCAGTGTAAGGGGAAGTGAGACCCGGAGGAGCGTGAGGGGAAGTGAGTCCTGGAGGAGCGTGAGGGGAAGTGAGTCCCAGAGAACGTGAGTGGAAGTGAGTCCCAGAGAACGTGAGGGGAAGTGAGGCCCGGAGCAGCGTGAGGGGAAGTGAGACCCGGAGGAGCGTGAGGGGAAGTGAGTCCTGGAGGAGCGTGAGGGGAAGTGAGTCCCAGAGCAGGGTGAGGGGAAGTGAGTCCCGGAGCTGCGTGAGGGGAAGTGAGTGCCAGAACAGTCTGAGGGGAAGTGAGTCCCGGAGCAGTGTGAGGGGAAGTGAGTCCCAGATAACGTGAGGGGAAGTGAGTCCCGGAGCAGTGTGAGGGGAAGTGAGTCCTGGAGCAGTGTGAGGGGAAGTGAGTCCTGGAGCAGTGTGAGGGGAAGTGAGTCCTGGAGCAGTATGAGGGGAAGTGAGTCCCGGTGCAGTGTGAGGGGAAGTGAGTCCTGGAGCAGTATGAGGGGATGTGAGTCCCGGTGCAGTGTGAGGGGAAGTGACTCCCGGAGCAGCGTGAGGGGAAGTGAGTCCCGGAGCAGTCTGAGGGGAAGTGTGTCGCGGATCAGTGTGAGGGAAATTGAGTCCCAGAGCAGTGTGAGGGGAAGTGAGTCCCGGAGCAGTGTGAGGGGAAGTGAGTCCCGGAGCAGTGTGAGGGGAAGTGAGTCCCGGAGGAGCGTGAGGGGAAGTGAGTTCC
The DNA here is from genome assembly GCF_037043375.1 of Chiloscyllium plagiosum. Classification (NCBI taxonomy): domain Eukaryota; kingdom Metazoa; phylum Chordata; class Chondrichthyes; order Orectolobiformes; family Hemiscylliidae; genus Chiloscyllium; species Chiloscyllium plagiosum. Next base: position 128,747,408 of record NW_028270143.1, on the reverse strand, counting down.
GGAGCAGTGTGAAGGGAAGTGAGACCCCGAGCAGTGTGAGGGGAGGTGAGTCCTGGAGCAGTGTAAGGGGAAGTGAGACCCGGAGGAGCGTGAGGGGAAGTGAGTCCTGGAGGAGCGTGAGGGGAAGTGAGTCCCAGAGAACGTGAGTGGAAGTGAGTCCCAGAGAACGTGAGGGGAAGTGAGGCCCGGAGCAGCGTGAGGGGAAGTGAGACCCGGAGGAGCGTGAGGGGAAGTGAGTCCTGGAGGAGCGTGAGGGGAAGTGAGTCCCAGAGCAGGGTGAGGGGAAGTGAGTCCCGGAGCTGCGTGAGGGGAAGTGAGTCCCGGAACAGTCTGAGGGGAAGTGAGTCCCGGAGCAGTGTGAGGGGAAGTGAGTCCCAGATAACGTGAGGGGAAGTGAGTCCCGGAGCAGTGTGAGGGGAAGTGAGTCCTGCAGCAGTGTGAGGGGAAGTGACTCCTGGTGCAGTGTGAGGGGAAGTGAGTCCCGGAGCAGTGTGAGGGGAAGTGAGTCCCGGAGCAGTGTGAGGGGAAGTGAGTCCCGGAGCAGTGTGAGGGGAAGTGAGTCCCGGAGCAGTGTGAGGGGAAGTGAGTCCCGGAGCAGTGTGAGGGGAAGTGAGTCCTGGAGCAGTGTGAGGGGAAGTGAGTCCCGGAGCAGTGTGAGGGGAAGTGAGTCCCGGAGCAGCGTGAGGGGAAGTGAGTCCTTGTGCAGTGTGAAGGGCAGTGAGTCGCGGAGCAGTGTGAGGGGAAGTGAGTCCCGGAGCAGTGTGAGGGGAAGTGAGTCCCGGAGCAGTGTGAGGGGAAGTGAGTCCTGGTGCAGTGTGAGGGGAAGTGAGTCCCGGAGCAGTGTGAGGGGAAGTGAGTCCCGGAGCAGCGTGAGGGGAAGTGAGTCCTGCAGCAGTGTGAGGGGAAGTGAGACCCGGAGCAGTGTGAGGGGAAGTGAGACCCGGTGCAGATCGAGGGGAAGTGAATCCCGGATAAAAGTGGAGGGAAGCGAGTCCCGTAGCAGAGTGAAGGGAAGTGAGTCCCCGAGCAGTGTGTGGGGAAGTGAGTCCAGGAGCAGCTTGAGGGAAAGTGAGTCCTGGAGCAGTGTGAGGGGAAGTGAGTCCCGGAGCAGTGTGAGGAGAAGTGAGTCCTGGAGCAGTGTGAGGGGAAGTGAGTCCTGGAGCAGTGTGAGGGGAAGTGAGTCCCGGAGCTGTGTGAGGGGAAGTGAGTCCCGGAGCAGTGTGAGGGGAAGTGAGTCCCGGAGCAGTGTAAGGGGAAGTGAGTCCTGGAGCAGTGTGAGGAGAAGTGAGTCCTGGAGCAGTGTGAGGGGAAGTGAGCCCCGGAGCAGTGTGAGGGGAAGTGAGTCCCGGAGCAGTGTGAAGGGAAGTGAGTCGCGGAGCAGTGTGAGGGAAAGTGAGTCCCGGAGCAGTGTGAGGGGAAGTGAGTCCCAGAGAACGTGAGAGGAAGTGAGTCCCGGAGCAGTGTGAGGGGAAGTGAGACCCGGAGGAGCGTGAGGGGAAGTGAGTCCCAGAGAACGTGAGAGGAAGTGAGTCCCGGAGCAGTGTGAGGGGAAGTGAGTCCTGGAGCAGTGTGAGGGGAAGTGAGTCCCGGAGCAGTGTGAGGGGAAGTGAGTCCCGGAGCAGCGTGAGGGGAAGTGAGTCCTGCAGCAGTGTGAGGGGAAGTGAGTCCCGGAGCAGTGTGAGGGGAAGTGAGTCCCGGAGCAGTGTGAAGGGAAGTGAGTCGCGGAGCAGTGTGAGGGAAAGTGAGTCCCGGAGCAGTGTGAGGGGAAGTGAGTCCCAGAGAACGTGAGAGGAAGTGAGTCCCGGAGCAGTGTGAGGGGAAGTGAGACCCGGAGGAGCGTGAGGGGAAGTGAGTCCTGGAGGAGCGTGAGGGGAAGTGAGTCCCAGAGCAGTGTGAGGGGAAGTGAGTCCCGGTGGAGCGTGAGGGGAAGTGAGTCCCGGAGCAGCTTGAGGGAAAGTGAGTCCCGGAACGGTGTGAGGGGAAGTGAGACCCGGTGCAGATCGAGGGGAAGTGAATCCCGGATGAGAGTGGGGGAAAGCGAGTCCCATAACAGTGTGAAGTGAAGTGAGTCCCCGAGCAGTGTGAGGGGAAGTGAGTCCTGGAGCAGTGTGAGGGGAAGTGAGTCCTGGAGCAGTGTGAGGGAAAGTGAGTTCCGGAGCAGTGTGAAGGCAAGTGAGTCCAGGAGCAGCTTGAGGGAAAGTGATTCCCGGAGCAGTGTGAGGGGAAGTGAGTCCTGGAGCAGTGTGAGGGGAAAAACGAGTCCCGGAGCAATATGAGGTGAGTGAGTCCCGGATCGTGTGGGGAAGTGAGTCCCGGATCAGTGTGAAGGGAAGTGAGACCCCGATCAGTGTGAGGGGAAGTGGGTCCCGGAGCAGTGTGAAGGGAGTGAGTTCTGGAGCAGTGCGAGTGTAAGTGGGCCCTGGAGTAGAGAGAGGGGAAGTGAGTCCCGGAGCAGTGTGAGGGGAAGTGAGTCCCGGAGCAGTGTGAGGGGAAGCGAGGCCCAGAGCAGCGTGAGGGGAATTGAGTCGCGGAGCAGTGTGAAGGGAAGTGAGTCCTCGTGCAGTGTGAGGGGAGGTGAGTCCTGGAGCAGTATGAGGGGAAGTGAGTCCTGGAGCAGTGTGAGGGGAAGTGAGTCCTGGAGCAGTGTGAGGGGAAGCGAGGCCCAGAGCAGCGTGAGGGGAATTGAGTCGCGGAGCAGTGTGAAGGGAAGTGAGTCCTAGTGCAGTGTGAGGGGAGGTGAGTCCTGGAGCAGTATGAGGGGAAGTGTGTCCTGGAGCAGTGTGAGGGGAAGTGAGTCCTGGAGCAGTGTGAGGGGAAGTGAGTCCTGGAGCAGGATGAGGGGAAGTGAGTCCTGGAGCAGTGTGAGGGGAAGTGAGTCCTGGAGCAGTGTGAGTGGAAGTGAGTCCCGGACAAGTGTGAGGGCAAGTGAGTCCTGGAGCAGTGTGAGGGGAAGTGAGTCCTGGAGCAGTGTGAGGGGAAGTGAGTCCTGGAGCAGTATGAGGGGAAGTGAGTCCCGGTGCAGTGTGAGGGGAAGTGAGTCCTGGAGCAGTGTGAGGGGAAGTGAGTCCTGGAGCAGTATGAGGGGAAGTGAGTCCCGGTGCAGTGTGAGGGGAAGTGAGTCCTGGAGCAGTGTGAGTGGAAGTGAGTCCCGGACAAGTGTGAGGGCAAGTGAGTCCTGGAGCAGTGTGAGGGGAAGTGAGTCCTGGAGCAGTGTGAGGGGAAGTGAGTCCTGGAGCAGTATGAGGGGAAGTGAGTCCCGGTGCAGTGTGAGGGGAAGTGAGTCCCGGTGCAGTGTGAGGGGAAGTGAGTCCCGGAGCAGTGTGAGGGGAAGTGAGTCCTGGAGCAGTATGAGGGGAAGTGAGTCCTGGAGCAGTATGAGGGGAAGTGAGTCCCGGTGCAGTGTGAGTGGAAGTGAGTCGCGGAGCAGTGTGAGGGGAAGTGAGTCGCGGAGCAGTGTGAGGGGAAGTGAGTCCCGGAGGAGCGTGAGGGGAAGTGAGTTCCGGAGCAGTGTGAGGGGAAGTGAGTCCCAGAGGAGCGTGAGGGGAATCGAGTCCCGGAGCAGCTTGAGGGAAAGTGAATCCCGGAACAGTGTGACGGGAAGTGAGACCCGGTGCAGATCGAGGGGAAGTGAATCCCGGATAAGAGTGGAGGGAAGCGAGTCCCGTAGCAGAGTGAAGGGAAGTGAGTCCCCGAGCAGTGTGTGGGGAAGTGAGACCAGGAGCAGTGTGAGGGGAAGTGAGTCGCGGAGCAGTGTGAGGGGAAGTGAGTCCCGGAGGAGCGTGAGGGGAAGTGAGTCGCGGAGCAGTGTGAGGGGAAGTGAGTCCCGGAGGAGCGTGAAGGGAAGTGAGTCCAAGAGCAGCTTGAGCGAAAGTGATTCCCGGAGCAGTGTGAGGGGAAGTGAGTCCTGGAGCAGTGTGAGGGGAAAAACGAGTCCCGGAGCAATATGAGGTGAGTGAGTCCCGGAGCGTGAGGGGAAGTGAGTCCCGGATCAGTGTGAAGGGAAGTGAGACCCCGAGCAGTGTGAGGGGAAGTGAGTCCCGGAGCAGTGTGAGGGGAAGTGAGTCCCGGAGCAGTGTGAAGGGAGTGAATTCTGGAGCAGTGCGAGGGTAAGTGAGTCCTGGAGCAGTATGAGGGGAAGTGAGTCCCGGAGCAGTGTGAGGGGAAGCGAGGCCCAGAGCAGCGTGAGGGGAAGTGAGTTGCGGAGCAGTGTGAAGGGAAGTGAGTCCTAGTGCAGTGTGAGGGGAGGTGAGTCCTGGAGCAGTATGAGGGGAAGTGTGTCCTGGAGCAGTGTGAGGGGAAGTGAGTCCTGGAGCAGTGTGAGGGGAAGTGAGTCCTGGAGCAGTATGAGGGGAAGTGAGTCCCGGTGCAGTGTGAGGGGAAGTGAGTCCTGGAGCAGTGTGAGGGGAAGTGAGTCCTGGAGCAGTATGAGGGGAAGTGAGTCCTGGAGCAGTGTGAGGGGAAGTGAGTCCTGGAGCAGTGTGAGGGGAAGTGAGTCCTGGAGCAGTATGAGGGGAAGTGAGTCCCGGTGCAGTGTGAGGGGAAGTGAGTCCTGGAGCAGTGTGAGGGGAAGTGAGTCCTGGAGCAGTATGAGGGGAAGTGAATCCCGGAACAGTGTGACGGGAAGTGAGACCCGGTGCAGATCGAGGGGAAGTGAATCCCGGATAAGAGTGGAGGGAAGCGAGTCCCGTAGCAGAGTGAAGGGAAGTGAGTCCCCGAGCAGTGTGTGGGGAAGTGAGACCAGGAGCAGTGTGAGGGGAAGTGAGTCGCGGAGCAGTGTGAGGGGAAGTGAGTCCCGGAGGAGCGTGAGGGGAAGTGAGTCGCGGAGCTGTGTGAGGGGAAGTGAGTCCCGGAGGAGCGTGAAGGGAAGTGAGTCCCGGAGCAGCGTGAGGGGAAGTGAGTCCCGGAGTAGTCTGAGGGGAAGTGAGTCCCGGAGCAGTCTGAGGGGAAGTGTGTCGCAGAGCAGTGTGAGGGAAAGTGAGTCCCAGAGCAGTGTGAGGGGAAGTGAGACCTGGAGGAGCGGTGAGGGGAAGTGAGTCCTGGAGGAGCGCGAGGGGAAGTGAGTCCCAGAGAACGTGAGGGGAAGTGAGTCCCGGAGCAGTGTGAGGGGAAGTGAGACCCGGAGGAGCGTGAGGGGAAGTGAGTCCTGGAGGAGAGTGAGGGGAAGTGAGTCCCAGAGCAGTGTGAGGGGAAGTGAGTCCCGGAGGAGCGTGAGGGGAAGTGAGTCCCGGAGCAGTGTGAGGGGAAGTGCGTCCCGGAGCAGTCTGAGGGGAAGTGAGTTCCGGAGCAGTCTGAGGGGAAGTGTGTCGCGGATCAGTGTGAGGGAAAGTGAGTCCCAGAGCAGTGTGAGGGGAAGTGAGACCTGGAGGAGCGGTGAGGGGAAATGAGTCCTGGAGGAGCGCGAGGCGAAGTGAGTCCCAGAGCACCGTGAGGGGCAGTGAGTCCCGGAGCAGTGTGAGGGGGAGTGAGTCGCGGAGCAGTGTGAGAGAAAGTGAGTCCCGGAGCAGTGTGAGGGGAAGTGAGTCCCAGAGGAGCGTGAGGGGAAGTGAGTCCTGGAGGAGCGTGAGGGGAAGTGAATCCCGGATAAGAGTGGAGGGAAGCGAGTCCCGTAGCAGAGTGAAGGGAAGTGAGTCCCCGAGCAGTGTGAGGGGAAGTGAGTCCTGGAGCAGTGTGAGGGGAAGTGAGTCCCGGAGCAGTGTGAGGGGAAGTGAGTCCTGGAGGAGCGTGAGGGGAAGTGAGTCGCAGAGCAGTGTGAGGGGAAGTGAGTCCCGGAGGAGCGTGAGGGGAAGTGAGTCGCGGAGCAGTGTGAGGGGACGTGAGTCCCGGAGGAGCGTGAGGGGAAGTGAGTTCCGGAGCAGTGTGAGGGGAAGTGAGTCCTCGAGCAGTGTGAGGGGAAGTGAGTCCCGGAGCAGTGTGAGGGGAAGTGAGTCCCAGAGGAGCGTGAGGGGAAGTGACTTCCAGAGCAGGGTGAGGGGAAGTGAGTCCCAGAGGAGCGTGAGGGGAATCGAGTCCCGGAGCTGCTTGAGGGAAAGTGAATCCCGGAACAGCGTGAGGGGAAGTGAGACCCGGTGCAGATCGAGGGGAAGTGAATCCCGGATAAGAGTGGAGGGAAGCGAGTCCCGTAGCAGAGTGAAGGGAAGTGAGACCCCGAGCAGTGTGAGGGGAGGTGAGTCCTGGAGCAGTGTGAGTGGAAGTGAGTCCCAGAGAACGTGAGGGGAAGTGAGTCCCGGAGCAGTGTGAGGGGAAGGGAGACCTCGAGCAGTGTGAGGGGAAGTGAGTACCCGAGCACTGTGAGTGGAAGTGAGTCCCAGAGAACGTGAGGGGAAGTGAGTCCCGGAGCAGCGTGAGGGGAAGTGAGACCCGGAGGAGCGTGAGGGGAAGTGAGTCCTGGAGGAGCATGAGGGGAAGTGAGTCCCAGAGCAGTGTGAGGGGAAGTGAGTCCCGGAGGAGCATGAGGGGAAGTGAGTCCCGGAGCAGCGTGAGGGGAAGTGAGTCCCGGAACAGTCTGAGGGGAAGTGAGTACCGGAGCAGTGTGAGGGGAAGTGAGTCCTGGTGCAGTGTGAAGGGAAGTGAGACCCCGAGCAGTGTGAGGGGAAGTGAGTCCCAAAGCAGTGTGAGGGGAAGTGAGTCCTGGTGCAGTGTGAAGGGAAGTGAGTCCCGGAGCAGTGTGAGGGGAAGTGAGTCCTGGAGCAGCGTGAGGGGAAGTGAGTCCCGGAGCAGCGTGAGGGGAAGTGAGTCCCGGAGCAGTCTGAGGGGAAGTGAGTCCCGGAGCAGTGTGAGGGGAAGTGAGTCCCAGAGAACGTGAGGGGAAGTGAGTCCCGGAGCAGTCTGAGGGGAAGTGAGACCCGGAGCAGTGTGAGGGGAAGTGAGTCCTGGAGGAGCGTGAGGGGAAGTGAGTCCCAGAGCAGTGTGAGGGGAAGTGCGTCCCGGAGGAGCATGAGGGGAAGTGAGTCCCGGAGCAGCGTGAGGGGAAGTGAGTCCCGGAGTAGTCTGAGGGGAAGTGAGTCCCGGAGCAGTCTGAGGGGAAGTGTGTCGCGGAGCAGTGTGAGGGAAAGTGAGTCCCAGAGCAGTGTGAGGGGAAGTGAGACCTGGAGGAGCGGTGAGGGGAAGTGAGTCCTGGAGGAGCGCGAGGGGAAGTGAGTCCCAGAGAACGTGAGGGGAAGTGAGTCCCGGAGCAGTGTGAGGGGAAGTGAGACCCGGAGGAGCGTGAGGGGAAGTGAGTCCTGGAGGAGAGTGAGGGGAAGTGAGTCCCAGAGCAGTGTGAGGGGAAGTGAGTCCCGGAGGAGCATGAGGGGAAGTGACTTCCAGAGCAGGGTGAGGGGAAGTGAGTCCCAGAGGAGCGTGAGGGTAATCGAGTCCCGGAGCTGCTTGAGGGAAAGTGAATCCCGGAACAGCGTGAGGGGAAGTGAGACCCGGTGCAGATCGAGGGGAAGTGAATCCCGGATAATAGTGGAGGGACCCGGAGGAGCGTGAGGGGAAGTGAGTCCTGGAGGAGCATGAGGGGAAGTGAGTCCCAGAGCAGTGTGAGGGGAAGTGAGTCCCGGAGGAGCATGAGGGTAAGTGAGTCCCGGAGCAGTGTGAGGGGAAGTGAGACCCGGAGGAGCGTGAGGGGAAGTGAGTCCTGGAGGAGAGTGAGGGGAAGTGAGTCCCAGAGCAGTGTGAGGGGAAGTGAGTCCCGGAGGAGCGTGAGGGGAAGTGTGTCCCGGAGCAGCGTGAGGGGAAGTGCGTCCCGGAGCAGTCTGAGGGGAAGTGAGTCCCGGAGCAGTCTGAGGGGAAGTGTGTCGCGGATCAGTGTGAGGGAAAGTGAGTCCCAGAGCAGTGTGAGGGGAAATGAGTCCTGGAGGAGCGCGAGGGGAAGTGAGTCCCAGAGCACCGTGAGGGGCAGTGAGTCCCGGAGCAGTGTGAGGGGGAGTGAGTCGCGGAGCAGTGTGAGAGAAAGTGAGTCCCGGAGCAGTGTGAGGGGAAGTGAGTCCCAGAGGAGCGTGAGGGGAAGTGAGTCCCGGAGCAGCGTGAGGGGAAGTGAGTCCCGGAGGAGCGTGAGGGGAAGTGAGTCCCGGAGCAGCGTGAGGGGAAGTGAGACCCGGTGCAGATCGAGGGGAAGTGAGTCCCGGAGCAGTCTGAGGGGAAGTGAGACCCGGTTCAGATCGAGGGGAAGTGAATCCCGGATTAGAGTGGGGGGAAGCGAGTCCCGTAGCAGTGTGAGGGGAAGTGAGGCCCAGAGGAGCGTGAGGGGAAGCGAGTCGCGGAGCAGCTTGAGGGAAAGTGAGTCCCGGAACGGTGTGAGGGGAAGTGAGACCCGGTGCAGATCGAGGGGAAGTGAATCCCGGATAAGAGTGGGGGAAAGCGAGTCCCGTAACAGTGTGAAGTGAAGTGAGTCCCCGAGCAGTCTGAGGTGAAGTGAGTCCCGGAGCAGTGTGAAGGGAAGTGAGTCCAGGAGCAGCTTGAGGGAAAGTGATTCCCGGAGCAGTGTGAGGGGAAGTGAGTCCTGGAGCAGTGTGAGGGGAAGTGAGTCCCTGAGCAGTGTGAGGGGAAGTGCGTCCTGGTGCAGTGTGAGTCGGGAGTGAGTCCCGATGCAGTGCGAGGGGAAGTGAGTCCTGCAGCAGCGTGAGGGAAAGTGAGTATTGGAGCAGTGTGAGGGGAAGTGAGTCCCGGAGCAGTGTGAGGGGAAGTGAGTCCCGGAGCAGTGTGAGGGAAAGTGAGTGCCGGAGCAGCGTGAGGGGATGTGAGTCCCGGAGCACATCAAGGGGAAGTGAGTCCCGGAGCACATCAAGGGGATGTGAGTCCCGGAGCACATCAAGGGGAAGTGAGTCCTGATGCAGATCGAGGGGAAGTGAATCCTGGAGCAGTGTGAGGGGAAGTGAGTCCCGGAGAAGTGTGAGGGGGAGTGAGTCCCGGAGAAGTGTGAGGGGGAGTGAGTCCCGGAGCAGTGTGAAGGGAAGTTAGACCCCGACCATTGTGAGGGGAAATGAGTCCCGGAGCAGTGTGAGGGGAAGTGAGTTTTGGAGCAGTGTGAAGGGAAGTGAGTCCTGGAGCAGTGTGAGGGGAAGTGAGTCCTGGTGCAGTGTGAAGGGGGAGTGAGTCCCGATGCAGTGTGAGGGGAAGTGAGTCCTGCAGCAGTGCGAGGGGAAGTGAGTCCTGGAACAGTGTGAGGGGAAGTGAGTCCTGCAGCAGTGTGAGGGGAAGTGAGTCCTGGAGCAGTGTGAGGGGAAGTGAGTCCTGCAGCAGTGTGAGGGGAAGTGAGTCCTGCAACAGTGTGAGGGGAAGCGAGTCCCGGAGCAGCGTGAGGGATAGTGAGTCCCTGTACAGTGTGAGGGGAATTGAGTCCCAGAGGAGCGTGAGGGGAAGTGAGTCCCGGAGCAGTGTGAGGGGAAGTGAGTCCTGGAGCAGTGCGAGGGGAAACGAGACTCGGAGCAGATAGACGGGAAGTGAGTCCTGGTCAGCGCAAGGGGAAGTGAGTCCTGGAGCAGAGAGAGGGGAAGTGAGTCCGGATACTGTGTGAATGGCAGTGAGTCCTGGACCAGTGTGAGGGGAAGTGAGTCCTGCAGCAGTGTGAGGGGAAGTGAGTCCCCGAGCAGTGTGAGAGGCAGTGAGTCCCGGAGCAGTGCGAGGGGAAACGAGTCCCGGAGCAGTTTGAGGGGAAGTGATACTGGATCAGTGTGAGAGCAAGTGAGTCCTGGAGCAGTGTGAGGGGAAGTGAGTCCTGGTGTAGATCGAGGGGAAATGAATCCCGAAGCAGTGTGTGGGGAGTGAGTCCTGGAGCAGTGAGGGGGGAAGTGAGTCCTGGTGCAGATCGAGGGGAAGTGAATCCCGGAGAGTGTGTGGGGAGTGAGTTCTGGAGCAGTGTGAGGGGAAGTGAATCCTGGAGCAGTGCGAGGCGAAACGAGTCCCGGAGTAGCTTGAGGGGAAGTGAGTCCCGATGCAGTACGAGGTGAGTGAGTCGCGGAGCGTGTGAGGGGAAGTGAGTCCCGGAGCAGTGTGAAGGGAAGTGAGACCCGGAGCATTGTGAGGGGAAGTGAGTCCTGCAGCAGTGTGAGGGGAAGTAAGTCCCGGAGCAGGGTGAGGGGAAGTGAATCCCGATGCAGTACGAGGTGAGTGGGTCCCGGAGCGTGTGAGGGGAAGTGAGTCCCGGAGCAGTGTGAAGGGAAGTGAGTCCTGGAGCAGTGTGAGGGGAAGTGAGTCCTGCAGCAGTGTGAGGGGAAGTAAGTCCCGGAGCAGGGTGAGGGGAAGTGAGTCCTGCAGCAGTGTGAGGGGAAGTGAGTCCTGGAGCAGTGTGAAGGGAGTGAGTTCTGGAGCAGTGCGAGGGGAAGTGAGTCCTGCAGCAGTGTGAGGCGAAGTGAGTCACCGAGCAGTGTGAGGGGAAGTGAGTCCCGGAGGAGCGTGAGGGGAAGTGAGTCCCGGAGTAGTGTGAGGGGAAGTGAGTCCTGGAGCAGTGTGAGGGGAAGTGAGTCCCGGAGGAGCGTGAGGGGAAGTGAGTTCCGGAGTAGTGTGAGGGGAAGTGAGTCCCGGAGCAGTGTGAGGGGAAGTGAGTCCCGGAGGACCGTGAGGGGAAGTGAGTTCCGGAGCAGTGTGAGGGGAAGTGAGTCCTGGTGTAGATCGAGGAGAAATGAATCCCGAAGCAGTGTGAGGGGAAGTGAGTCCCGGAGCAGTGTGAGGGGAAGTGAGTCCCGGAGCAGTGTGAGGGCAAGTGAGTCCCAGAGGAGCGTGAGGGGAATTGAGTCCCGGAGCAGCTTGAGGGAAAGTGAATCCCGGACCAGTGTGAGGGGAAGTGAGACCCGGTGCAGATCGAGGGGAAGTGAATCCCGAATAAGAGTGGAGGGAAGCGAGACCCGTAGCAGAGTGAAGGGAAGTGAGTCCTGCAGCAGTGTGAGGGGAAGTGAGTCCTGCAGCAGTGTGAGGGGAAGTGAGTCCCGGAGCAGTGTGAGGGGAAGTGAGTCCCGGAGCAGTGCGAGGGGAAGTGAGTCCTAGAGCAGCGGGCGGGAAAGTGAGTCCCGGTGCAGTGTGAGGGGAAGTGGGTTCCGGAGCAGTGTGAGGGAAAGTGAGTATTGGAGCAGTGTGAGGGAAAGTGAGTGCCGGAGCAGCGTGAGGGGATGTGAGTCCCGGAGCACATCAAGGGGAAGTGAGTCCTGGTGCAGATCAAGGGGAAGTGAGTCTGGGTGCAGATCGAGGGGAAGTGAATCCTGGAGCAGTGTGTGGGGAATGAGTCCTGGAGCAGTGCAAGTGGAAGTGTGTCCCGGTGCCGATCGAGGGGAAGTGAATCCCGGAGCAGTGTGAGGGGAAGTGAGTCCTGGAACAGTGTGAGGGGAAGTGAGTCCCTGAGCAGTGTGAAGGGAAGTGAGACCCCGACCAGTGTGAGGGGAAATGAGTCCCGGAGCAGCGTGAGGGGAAGTGAGTCCTGCAGCAGTGTGAGGGGAAGTGAGTCCCGGAGCAGTGTGAGGGGAAGTGAGTCTTGGAGAAGTGTGAGGGGAAGTGAGTCCTGGTGCAGTGTGAAGGGGGAGTGAGTCCCGATGCAGTGCGAGGGGAAATGAGTCCTAGAGCACTGTGAGGGGAAGTGAGTCCCGGAGCAGTGTGAGGGGAAGTGAGTCCTGCAGCAGTGCGAGGGGAAGTGAGTCCTGGAGCAGTATGAGGGGAAGTGAGTCCTGCAGCAGTTTGAAGGGAGTGAGTTCTGGAGCAGTGCGAGGGGAAGTGTGTCCTGGAGCAGTGTGAGGGGAAGTGAGTCCTGCAGTAGTGTGAGGGGAAGTGAGTCCTGCAGCAGTGTGAGGGGAAGTGAGTCTTGGAGCAGTGTGAGAGGCAGTGAGTCCCGGAGCAGTGCGAAGGGAAACGAGTCCCGGAGCAGTTTGAGGGGAAGTGAGTCCTGGAGCAGTGTGAGAGCAAGTGAGTCCTGGAGCAGTGTGAGGGGAAGTGAGTCCTGGTGTAGATCAAGGGGAAATGAATCCCGAAGCAGTGTGTGGGGAGTGAGTCCTGGAGCAGTGAGGGGGGAAGTGCGTCCTGGTGCAGATCGAGGGGAAGTGAATCCCGGAGAGTGTGTGGGGAGTGAGTCCTGGAGCAGTGTGAGGGGAAGTGAATCCTGGAGCAGTGCGAGGCGAAACGAGTCCCGGAGCAGTGTGAGGGGAAGTGAGTCCTGGTGCAGTGTGAAGGGGGAGAGAGTCCCGATGCAGTGCGAGGGGAAGTGAGTCCTGGAGCAGTGTGAGGGGAAGTGAGTCCTAGAGCACTGTGAGGGGAAGTGAGTCCTGCAGCAGTGCGAGGGGAAGTGAGTCCTGAAGTAGTGTGAGGGGAAGTGAGTCCTGCAGCAGTGTGAGGGGAAGTGAGTCCTGCAGCAGTGTGAGGGGAAGCGAGTCCCGGAGCAGCGTGAGGGGAAGTGTGTCCCGGTGCAATGTGAGGGGAAGTGAGTCGCGGAGCAGTGTGAGGGATAGTGAGTCCCTGTACAGTGTGAGGGGAATTGAGTCCCAGAGGAGCGTGAGGGGAAGTGAGTCCCGGAGCAATGTGAGGGGAAGTGAGTCCCGGAGCAGTGTGAGGGGAAGTGAGTCCTGGAGCAGTGCGAGGGGAAACGAGACCCGGAGCAGATTGACGGGAAGTGAGTCCTGGTCAGCGCAAGGGGAAGTGAGTCCTGGAGCAGAGAGAGGGGAAGTGAGTCCGGATACTGTGTGAATGGCAGTGAGTCCTGGACCAGTGTGAGGGGAAGTGAGTCCAGGAGGAGTGTGAGGGGAAGTGAGTCCCCGAGCAGTGTGAGAGGCAGTGAGTCCCGGAGCAGTGCGAGGGGAAACGAGTCCCGGAGCAGTTTGAGGGGAAGTGATACTGGATCAGTGTGAGAGCAAGTGAGTCCTGGAGCAGTGTGAGGGGAAGTGAGTCCTGGTGTAGATCGAGGGGAAATGAATCCCGAAGCAGTGTGTGGGGAGTGAGTCCTGGAGCAGTGAGGGGGGAAGTGAGTCCTGGTGCAGATCGAGGGGAAGTGAATCCCGGAGAGTGTGTGGGGAGTGAGTTCTGGAGCAGTGTGAGGGGAAGTGAATCCTGGAGCAGTGCGAGGCGAAACGAGTCCCGGAGTAGCTTGAGGGGAAGTGAGTCCCGATGCAGTACGAGGTGAGTGAGTCCCGGAGCGTGTGAGGGGAAGTGAGTCCTGGAGCAGTGTGAAGGGAAGTGAGACCCGGAGCAGTGTGAGGGGAAGTGAGTCCCGGAGCAGTGTGAAGGGAAGTGAGACCCGGAGCATTGTGAGGGGAAGTGAGTCCTGCAGCAGTGTGAGGGGAAGTAAGTCCCGGAGCAGGGTGAGGGGAAGTGAGTCCTGCAGCAGTGTGAGGGGAAGTGAGTCCTGGAGCAGTGTGAAGGGAGTGAGTTCTGGAGCAGTGTGAGGGGAAGTAAGTCCCGGAGCAGGGTGAGGGGAAGTGAGTCCTGCAGCAGTGTGAGGGGAAGTGAGTCCTGGAGCAGTGTGAGGGGAAGTGAGTCCCGGAGCAGGGAGAGGGGAAGTGAGTCCTGCAGCAGTGTGAGGCGAAGTGAGTCACCGAGCAGTGTGAGGGGAAGTGAGTCCCGGAGGAGCGTGAGGGGAAGTGAGTCCCGGAGTAGTGTGAGGGGAAGTGAGTCCTGGAGCAGTGTGAGGGGAAGTGAGTCCCGGAGGAGCGTGAGGGGAAGTGAGTTCCGGAGTAGTGTGAGGGGAAGTGAGTCCCGGAGCAGTGTGAGGGGAAGTGAGTCCCGGAGCAGCGTGAGGGGAAGTGAGTTCCGGAGCAGTGTGAGGGGAAGTGAGTCCTGGAGCAGTGTAAAGGGGAAGTGAGTCCTGGTGTAGATCGAGGAGAAATGAATCCCGAAGCAGTGTGAGGGGAAGTGAGTCCCGGAGCAGTGTGAGGGGAAGTGAGTCCCGGAGCAGTGTGAGGGGAAGTGAGTCCCAGAGGAGCGTGAGGGGAATTGAGTCCCGGAGCAGCTTGAGGGAAAGTGAATCCCGGACCAGTGTGAGGGGAAGTGAGACCCGGTGCAGATCGAGGGGAAGTGAATCCCGAATAAGAGTGGAGGGAAGCGAGTCCCGTAGCAGAGTGAGGGGAAGTGAGTCCTGCAGCAGTGTGAGGGGAAGTGAGTCCCGGAGCAGTGCGAGGGGAAGTGAGTCCTAGAGCAGCGTGCGGGAAAGTGAGTCCCGGTGCAGTGTGAGGGGAAGTGGGTTCCGGAGCAGTGTGAGGGAAAGTGAGTGCCGGAGCAGCGTGAGGGGATGTGAGTCCCGGAGCACATCAAGGGGAAGTGAGTCCTGGTGCAGATCAAGGGGAAGTGAGTCTGGGTGCAGATCGAGGGGAAGTGAATCCTGGAGCAGTGTGTGGGGAATGAGTCCTGGAGCAGTGCAAGTGGAAGTGTGTCCCGGTGCCGATCGAGGGGAAGTGAATCCCGGAGCAGTGTGAGGGGAAGTGAGTCCTGGAACAGTGTGAGGGGAAGTGAGTCCCTGAGCAGTGTGAAGGGAAGTGAGACCCCGACCAGTGTGAGGGGAAATGAGTCCCGGAGCAGCGTGAGGGGAAGTGAGTCCTGCAGCAGTGTGAGGGGAAGTGAGTCCCGGAGCAGTGTGAGGGGAAGTGAGTCTTGGAGAAGTGTGAGGGGAAGTGAGTCCTGGTGCAGTGTGAAGGGGGAGTGAGTCCCGATGCAGTGCGAGGGGAAATGAGTCCTAGAGCACTGTGAGGGGAAGTGAGTCCTGCAGCAGTGCGAGGGGAAGTGAGTCCTGGAGCAGTATGAGGGGAAGTGAGTCCTGCAGCAGTTTGAAGGGAGTGAGTTCTGGAGCAGTGCGAGGGGAAGTGTGTCCTGGAGCAGTGTGAGGGGAAGTGAGTCCTGCAGTAGTGTGAGGGGAAGTGAGTCCTGCAGCAGTGTGAGGGGAAGTGAGTCTTGGAGCAGTGTGAGAGGCAGTGAGTCCCGGAGCAGTGCGAAGGGAAACGAGTCCCGGAGCAGTTTGAGGGGAAGTGATACTGGATCAGTGTGAGAGCAAGTGAGTCCTGGAGCAGTGTGAGGGGAAGTGAGTCCTGGTGTAGATCGAGGGGAAATGAATCCCGAAGCAGTGTGTGGGGAGTGAGTCCTGGAGCAGTGAGGGGGGAAGTGCGTCCTGGTGCAGATCGAGGGGAAGTGAATCCCGGAGAGTGTGTGGGGAGTGAGTCCTGGAGCAGTGTGAGGGGAAGTGAATCCTGGAGCAGTGCGAGGCGAAACGAGTCCCGGAGCAGTGTGAGGGGAAGTGAGTCCTGGTGCAGTGTGAAGGGGGAGAGAGTCCCGATGCAGTGCGAGGGGAAGTGAGTCCTGGAGCAGTGTGAGGGGAAGTGAGTCCTAGAGCACTGTGAGGGGAAGTGAGTCCTGCAGCAGTGCGAGGGGAAGTGAGTCCTGAAGTAGTGTGAGGGGAAGTGAGTCCTGCAGCAGTGTGAGGGGAAGTGAGTCCTGCAGCAGTGTGAGGGGAAGCGAGTCCCGGAGCAGCGTGAGGGGAAGTGTGTCCCGGTGCAATGTGAGGGGAAGTGAGTCGCGGAGCAGTGTGAGGGATAGTGAGTCCCTGTACAGTGTGAGGGGAATTGAGTCCCAGAGGAGCGTGAGGGGAAGTGAGTCCCGGAGCAATGTGAGGGGAAGTGAGTCCCGGAGCAGTGTGAGGGGAAGTGAGTCCTGGAGCAGTGCGAGGGGAAACGAGACCCGGAGCAGATTGACGGGAAGTGAGTCCTGGTCAGCGCAAGGGGAAGTGAGTCCTGGACCAGTGTGAGGGGAAGTGAGTCCAGGCGGAGTGTGAGGGGAAGTGAGTCCCCGAGCAGTGTGAGAGGCAGTGAGTCCCGGAGCAGTGCGAGGGGAAACGAGTCCCGGAGCAGTTTGAGGGGAAGTGATACTGGATCAGTGTGAGAGCAAGTGAGTCCTGGAGCAGTGTGAGGGGAAGTGAGTCCTGGTGAAGATCGAGGGGAAATGAATCCCGAAGCAGTGTGTGGGGAGTGAGTCCTGGAGCAGTGAGGGGGGAAGTGAGTCCTGGTGCAGATCGAGGGGAAGTGAATCCCGGAGAGTGTGTGGGGAGTGAGTCCTGGAGCAGTGTGAGGGGAAGTGAATCCTGGACCAGTGCGAGGCGAAACGAGTCCCGGAGTAGCTTGAGGGGAAGTGAGTCCCGATGCAGTACGAGGTGAGTGAGTCGCGGAGCGTGTGAGGGGAAGTGAGTCCCGGAGCAGTGTGAAGGGAAGTGAGACCCGGAGCATTGTGAGGGGAAGTGAGTCCCGGAGCAGTGTGAAGGGAAGTGAGACCCGGAGCATTGTGAGGGGAAGTGAGTCCCGGTGCAGTGTGAGGGGAAGTGAATCCCGATGCAGTACGAGGTGAGTGGGTCCCGGAGCGTGTGAGGGGAAGTGAGTCCCGGAGCAGTGTGAGGGGAAGTCAGTCCCGGAGCAGTGTGAGGGGAAGTGAGTCCTGGAGAAGTGTGAGGGGAAGTGAGTCCCGGAGAAGTGTGAAGGGAGTGAGTCCCGGAGCAGTGTGAGGGGAAGTGAGTCCTGGAGCAGTGTGAGGGGAAGTGAGTCCTGCAGCAGAGAGAGGGGAAGTGAGTCCGGATACTGTGTGAATGGCAGTGAGTCCTGGACCAGTGTGAGGGGAAGTGAGTCCCGGAGCAGTGTGAAGGGAAGTGAGACACGGAGCATTGTGAGGGGAAGTGAGTCCCGGAGCAGTGTGAAGGGAAGTGAGACCCGGAGCATTGTGAGGGGAAGTGAGTCCCGGAGCAGTGTGAAGGGAAGTGAGACCCGGAGCATTGTGAGGGGAAGTGAGTCCCGGTGCAGTGTGAGGGGAAGTGAATCCCGATGCAGTACGAGGTGAGTGGGTCCCGGAGCGTGTGAGGGGAAGTGAGTCCCGGAGCAGTGTGAGGGGAAGTGAGTCCCGGAGCAGTGTGAGGGGAAGTGAGTCCTGGAGAAGTGTGAGGGGAAGTGAGTCCCGGAGCAGTGTGAAGGGAGTGAGTCCCGGAGCAGTGTGAGGGGAAGTAAGTCCCGGTGCCGTGTGAGGGGAACCGAGTCCTGCAGCAGTGCGAGGGGAAGTGAATCCTGGAGCAGTGTGAGGGGAAGTAAATCCCGGAGCAGGGTGAGGGGAAGTGAGTCCCGGTGCAGTGTGAGGGGAAGTGAGTCCCGGTGCAGTGTGAGGGGAAGTGAGTCCCGGTGCAGTGTGAGGGGCAGTGAGTCCCGGTGCAGTGTGAGTGGAAGTGAGTCCCGGAGCAGTGTGAGGGGAAGTGAGTCCCGGAGCAGTGTGAGGGGAAGTGAGTCCTGGTGCAGTGTGAGGCGGGAGTGAGTCCCGATGCAGTGCGAGGGGAAGTGAGTCCTAGAGCAGCGTGAGGGAAAGTGAGTATTGGAGCAGTGTGAGGGGAAGTGAGTCCCGGAGCAGTGTGAGGGGAAGTGAGTCCCGGAGCAGTGTGAGGGAAAGTGAGTGCCGGAGCAGCGTGAGGGGATGTGAGTCCCGGAGCACATCAAGGGGAAGTGAGTCCCGGTGCAGATCGAGGGGAAGTGAGTCCTGGAACAGTGTGCGGGGAAGTGAGTCCCGGAGCAGTGTGAGGGGAAGTGAGTCCCGGAGCAGTGTGAGGGGAAGTGAGTCTTGGAGCAGTGTGAGGGGAAGTGAGTCCTGGAGCAGTGTGAGGGGAAGTGAGTCCTAGAACACTGTGAGGGGAAGTGAGTCCTGCAGCAGTGCGAGGGGAAGTGAGTCCTGAAGTAGTGTGAGGGGAAGTGAGTCCTGCAGCAGTGTGAGGGGAAGTGAGTCCTGGAGCAGTGTGAGGGGAAGTGAGTCCTGCAGCAGTGTGAGGGGAAGTGAGTCCTGCAGCAGTGTGAGGGGAAGCGAGTCCCGGAGCAGCGTGAGGGGAAGTGTGTCCCGGTGCAATGTGAGGGGAAGTGAGTCGCGGAGCAGTGTGAGGGATAGTGAGTCCCTGTACAGTGTGAGGGGAATTGAGTCCCAGAGGAGCGTGAGGGGAAGTGAGTCCCGGAGCAGTATGAGGGGAAGTGAGTCCCGGAGCAGTGTGAGGGGAAGTGAGTCCTGGAGCAGTGCGAGGGGAAGTGAGTCCTGCAGCTGTGTGAGGGGTAGTAAATCCCGGAGCAGGGTGAGGGGAAGTGAGTCCCGGTGCAGTGTGAGGGGAAGTGAGTCCCGGTGCAGTGTGAGGGGAAGTGAGTCCCGGTGCAGTGTGAGGGGAAGTGAGTCCCGGTGCAGTGTGAGTGGAAGTGAGTCCCGGAGCAGTGTGAGGGGAAGTGAGTCCCGGAGCAGTGTGAGGGGAAGTGAGTCCTGGTGCAGTGTGAGGCGGGAGTGAGTCCCGATGCAGTGCGAGGGGAAGTGAGTCCTAGAGCAGCGTGAGGGAAAGTGAGTATTGGAGCAGTGTGAGGGGAAGTGAGTCCCGGAGCAGTGCGAGGGGAAACGAGACCCGGAGCAGATTGACGGGAAGTGAGTCCTGGTCAGCGTAAGGGGAAGTGAGTCCTGGAGCAGAGAGAGGGGAAGTGAGTCCGGATACTGTGTGAATGGCAGTGAGTCCTGGACCAGTGTGAGGGGAAGTGAGTCCAGGAGGAGTGTGAGGGGAAGTGAGTCCCCGAGCAGTGTGAGAGGCAGTGAGTCCCGGAGCAGTGCGAGGGGAAACGAGTCCCGGAGCAGTTTGAGGGGAAGTGATACTGGATCAGTGTGAGAGCAAGTGAGTCCTGGAGCAGTGTGAGGGGAAGTGAGTCCTGGTGTAGATCGAGGGGAAATGAATCCCGAAGCAGTGTGTGGGGAGTGAGTCCTGGAGCAGTGAGGGGGGAAGTGAGTCCTGGTGCAGATCGAGGGGAAGTGAATCCCGGAGAGTGTGTGGGGAGTGAGTCCTGGAGCAGTGTGAGGGGAAGTGAATCCTGGAGCAGTGCGAGGCGAAACGAGTCCCGGAGTAGCTTGAGGGGAAGTGAGTCCCGATGCAGTACGAGGTGAGTGAGTCGCGGAGCGTGTGAGGGGAAGTGAGTCCCGGAGCAGTGTGAAGGGAAGTGAGACCCGGAGCATTGTGAGGGGAAGTGAGTCCCGGTGCAGTGTGAGGGGATGTGAATCCCGATGCAGTGCGAGGTGAGTGGGTCCCGGAGCGTGTGAGGGGAAGTGAGTCCCGGAGCAGTGTGAGGGGAAGTGAGTCCCGGAGCAGTGTGAGGGGAAGTGAGTCCTGGAGAAGTGTGAAGGGAGTGAGTCCCGGAGCAGTGTGAGGGGAAGTGAGTCCTGGAGCAGTGCGAGGGGAAGTGAGTCCTGGAGCAGTGTGAGGGGAAGTGAGTCCTGGAGCAGCGTGAGGGGAAGTGAGTCCCGGAGCAGTGTGAGGGGAAGTGAGTCCTGCAGCAATTTGAAGGGAGTGAGTCCTGGAGCAGTGTGAGGGGAAGTGAGTCCCGGAGCAGTGTGAGGGGAAGTGAGTCCTGGTGCAGTGTGAGGCGGGAGTGAGTCCCGATGCAGTGCGAGGGGAAGTGAGTCCTAGAGCAGCGTGAGGGAAAGTGAGTATTGGAGCAGTGTGAGGGGAAGTGAGTCCCGGAGCAGTGTGAGGGGAAGTGAGTCCCGGAGCAGTGTGAGGGAAAGTGAGTGCCGGAGCAGTGTGAGGGGAAGTGAGTCCCGGTGCTGATCGAGGGGAAGTGAGTCCTGGAACAGTGTGAGGGGAAGTGAGTCCCGGAGCAGTGTGAGGGGAAGTGAGTCCCGGAGCAGTGTGAGGGGAAGTGAGTCTTGGAGCAGTGTGAGGGGAAGTGAGTCCTGGAGCAGTGTGAGGGGAAGTGAGTCCTAGAACACTGTGAGGGGAAGTGAGTCCTGCAGCAGTGCGAGGGGAAGTGAGTCCTCAAGTAGTGTGAGGGGAAGTGAGTCCTGCAGCAGTGTGAGGGGAAGTGAGTCCTGGAGCAGTGTGAAGGGAGTGAGTCCCGGAGCAGTGTGAGGGGAAGTGAGTCCTGGAGCAGTGTGAGGGGAAGTGAGTCCTGCAGCAGAGAGAGGGGAAGTGAGTCCGGATACTGTGTGAATGGCAGTGAGTCCTGGACCAGTGTGAGGGGAAGTGAGTCCCGGAGCAGTGTGAAGGGAAGTGAGACCCGGAGCATTGTGAGGGGAAGTGAGTCCCGGAGCAGTGTGAAGGGAAGTGAGACCCGGAGCATTGTGAGGGGAAGTGAGTCCCGGAGCAGTGTGAAGGGAAGTGAGACCCGGAGCATTGTGAGGGGAAGTGAGTCCCGGAGCAGTGTGAGGGGAAGTGAGTCCCGGAGCAGTGTGAGGGGAAGTGAGTCCTGGAGAAGTGTGAGGGGAAGTGAGTCCCGGAGCAGTGTGAAGGGAGTGAGTCCCGGAGCAGTGTGAGGGGAAGTGAGTCCTGGAGCAGTGTGAGGGGAAGTGAGTCCTGCAGCAGTGTGAGGGGAAGTAAGTCCCGGTGCCGTGTGAGGGGAACCGAGTCCTGCAGCAGTGCGAGGGGAAGTGAATCCTGGAGCAGTATGAGGGGAAGTGAGTCCTGCAGCAGTTTGAAGGGAGTGAGTCCTGGAGCAGTGTGAGGGGAAGTGAGTCCTGGAGCAGTGTGAAGGGAGTGCGTTCTGGAGCAGTGCGAGGGGAAGTGAGTCCTGGAGCAGTGTGAGGGGAAGTAAATCCCGGAGCAGGGTGAGGGGAAGTGAGTCCCGGTGCAGTGTGAGGGGAAGTGAGTCCCGGTGCAGTGTGTGGCGGGAGTGAGTCCTGGAGCAGTGTGAGGGGAAGTGAGTCCCGGAGCAGTGTGAGGGGAAGTGAGTCCTGGTGCAGTGTGAGGCGGGAGTGAGTCCCGATGCAGTGCGAGGGGAAGTGAGTCCTAGAGCAGCGTGAGGGAAAGTGAGTATTGGAGCAGTGTGAGGGGAAGTGAGTCCCGGAGCAGTGTGAGGGGAAGTGAGTCCCGGAGCAGTGTGAGGGAAAGTGAGTGCCGGAGCAGCGTGAGGGGATGTGAGTCCCGGAGCACATCAAGGGGAAGTGAGTCCCGGTGCAGATCGAGGGGAAGTGAGTCCTGGAACAGTGTGCGGGGAAGTGAGTCCCGGAGCAGTGTGAGGGGAAGTGAGTCCCGGAGCAGTGTGAGGGGAAGTGAGTCTTGGAGCAGTGTGAGGGGAAGTGAGTCCTGGAGCAGTGTGAGGGGAAGTGAGTCCTAGAACACTGTGAGGGGAAGTGAGTCCTGCAGCAGTGCGAGGGGAAGTGAGTCCTGAAGTAGTGTGAGGGGAAGTGAGTCCTGCAGCAGTGTGAGGGGAAGTGAGTCCTGGAGCAGTGTGAGGGGAAGTGAGTCCTGCAGCAGTGTGAGGGGAAGTGAGTCCTGCAGCAGTGTGAGGGGAAGCGAGTCCCGGAGCAGCGTGAGGGGAAGTGTGTCCCGGTGCAATGTGAGGGGAAGTGAGTCGCGGAGCAGTGTGAGGGATAGTGAGTCCCTGTACAGTGTGAGGGGAATTGAGTCCCAGAGGAGCGTGAGGGGAAGTGAGTCCCGGAGCAGTATGAGGGGAAGTGAGTCCCGGAGCAGTGTGAGGGGAAGTGAGTCCTGGAGCAGTGCGAGGGGAAGTGAGTCCTGCAGCTGTGTGAGGGGTAGTAAATCCCGGAGCAGGGTGAGGGGAAGTGAGTCCCGGTGCAGTGTGAGGGGAAGTGAGTCCCGGTGCAGTGTGAGGGGAAGTGAGTCCCGGTGCAGTGTGAGTGGAAGTGAGTCCCGGAGCAGTGTGAGGGGAAGTGAGTCCCGGAGCAGTGTGAGGGGAAGTGAGTCCTGGTGCAGTGTGAGGCGGGAGTGAGTCCCGATGCAGTGCGAGGGGAAGTGAGTCCTAGAGCAGCGTGAGGGAAAGTGAGTATTGGAGCAGTGTGAGGGGAAGTGAGTCCCGGAGCAGTGCGAGGGGAAACGAGACCCGGAGCAGATTGACGGGAAGTGAGTCCTGGTCAGCGCAAGGGGAAGTGAGTCCTGGAGCAGAGAGAGGGGAAGTGAGTCCGGATACTGTGTGAATGGCAGTGAGTCCTGGACCAGTGTGAGGGGAAGTGAGTCCAGGAGGAGTGTGAGGGGAAGTGAGTCCCCGAGCAGTGTGAGAGGCAGTGAGTCCCGGAGCAGTGCGAGGGGAAACGAGTCCCGGAGCAGTTTGAGGGGAAGTGATACTGGATCAGTGTGAGAGCAAGTGAGTCCTGGAGCAGTGTGAGGGGAAGTGAGTCCTGGTGTAGATCGAGGGGAAATGAATCCCGAAGCAGTGTGTGGGGAGTGAGTCCTGGAGCAGTGAGGGGGGAAGTGAGTCCTGGTGCAGATCGAGGGGAAGTGAATCCCGGAGAGTGTGTGGGGAGTGAGTCCTGGAGCAGTGTGAGGGGAAGTGAATCCTGGAGCAGTGCGAGGGGAAACGAGTCGCGGAGTAGCTTGAGGGGAAGTGAGTCCCGATGCAGTACGAGGTGAGTGAGTCGCGGAGCGTGTGAGGGGAAGTGAGTCCCGGAGCAGTGTGAAGGGAAGTGAGACCCGGAGCATTGTGAGGGGAAGTGAGTCCCGGTGCAGTGTGAGGGGAAGTGAATCCCGATGCAGTGCGAGGTGAGTGGGTCCCGGAGCGTGTGAGGGGAAGTGAGTCCCGGAGCAGTGTGAGGGGAAGTGAGTCCCGGAGCAGTGTGAGGGGAAGTGAGTCCTGGAGAAGTGTGAGGGGAAGTCAGTACCGGAGCAGTGTGAAGGGAGTGAGTCCCGGAGCAGTGTGAGGGGAAGTGAGTCCTGGAGCAGTGCGAGGGGAAGTGAGTCCTGGAGCAGTGTGAGGGGAAGTGAGTCCTGGAGCAGCGTGAGGGGAAGTGAGTCCCGGAACAGTGTGAGGGGAAGTGAGTCCTGCAGCAATTTGAAGGGAGTGAGTCCTGGAGCAGTGTGAGGGGAAGTGAGTCCCGGAGCAGTGTGAGGGGAAGTGAGTCCTGGTGCAGTGTGAGGCGGGAGTGAGTCCCGATGCAGTGCGAGGGGAAGTGAGTCCTAGAGCAGCGTGAGGGAAAGTGAGTATTGGAGCAGTGTGAGGGGAAGTGAGTCCCGGAGCAGTGTGAGGGGAAGTGAGTCCCGGAGCAGTGTGAGGGAAAGTGAGTGCCGGAGCAGTGTGAGGGGAAGTGAGTCCCGGTGCTGATCGAGGGGAAGTGAGTCCTGGAACAGTGTGAGGGGAAGTGAGTCCCGGAGCAGTGTGAGGGGAAGTGAGTCCCGGAGCAGTGTGAGGGGAAGTGAGTCTTGGAGCAGTGTGAGGGGAAGTGAGTCCTGGAGCAGTGTGAGGGGAAGTGAGTCCTAGAACACTGTGAGGGGAAGTGAGTCCTGCAGCAGTGCGAGGGGAAGTGAGTCCTCAAGTAGTGTGAGGGGAAGTGAGTCCTGCAGCAGTGTGAGGGGAAGTGAGTCCTGGAGCAGTGTGAGGGGAAGTGAGTCCTGCAGCAGTGTGAGGGGAAGTGAGTCCTGCAGCAGTGTGAGGGGAAGCGAGTCCCGGAGCAGCGTGAGGGGAAGTGTGTCCCGGTGCAATGTGAGGGGAAGTGAGTCGCGGAGCAGTGTGAGGGGTAGTGAGTCCCTGTACACTGTGAGGGGAATTGAGTCCCAGAGGAGCGTGAGGGGAAGTGAGTCCTGGAGCAGTATGAGGGGAAGTGAGTCCCGGAGCAGTGTGAGGGGAAGTGAGTCCTGGAGCAGTGCGAGGGGAAGTGAGTCCTGCAGCAGTGTGAGGGGAAGTAAATCCCGGAGCAGGGTGAGGGGAAGTGAGTCCCGGTGCAGTGTGAGGGGAAGTGAGTCCCGGTGCAGTGTGAGGGGAAGTGAGTCCCGGTGCAGTGTGAGTGGAAGTGAGTCCCGGAGCAGTGTGAGGGGAAGTGAGTCCCGGAGCAGTGTGAGGGGAAGTGAGTCCTGGTGCAGTGTGAGGCGGGAGTGAGTCCTGGAGCAGTGTGAGTGGAAGTGAGTCCCGGAGCAGTGTGAGGGGAAGTGAGTCCTGGTGCAGTGTGAGGCGGGAGTGAGTCCCGATGCAGTGCGAGGGGAAGTGAGTCCTAGAGCAGCGTGAGGGAAAGTGAGTATTGGAGCAGTGTGAGGGGAAGTGAGTCCCGGAGCAGTGTGAGGGGAAGTGAGTCCCGGAGCAGTGTGAGGGAAAGTGAGTGCCGGAGCAGCGTGAGCGGATGTGAGTCCCGGAGCACATCAAGGGGAAGTGAGTCCCGGTGCAGATTGAGGGGAAGTGAGTCCTGGAACAGTGTGAGGGGAAGTGAGTCCCGGAGCAGTGTGAGGGGAAGTGAGTCCCGGAGCAGTGTGAGGGGAAGTGAGTCTTGGAGCAGTGTGAGGGGAAGTGAGTCCTGGAGTAGTGTGAGGGGAAGTGAATCCTGCAGCAGTGTGAGGGGAAGTGAGTCCTGGAGCAGTGTGAGGGGAAGTGAGTCCTGCAGCAGTGTGAGGGGAAGCGAGTCCCGGAGCAGCGTGAGGGGAAGTGTGTCCCGGTGCAATGTGAGGGGAAGTGAGTCGCGGAGCAGAGTGAGGGATCGTGAGTCCCTGTACAGTGTGAGGGGAATTGAGTCCCAGAGGAGCGTGAGGGGAAGTGAGTCCCGGAGCAGTGTGAGGGGAAGTGAGTCCTGGAGCAGTGCGAGGGGAAGTGAGTCCCGGTGCAGTGTGAGGGGAAGTAAATCCCGGAGCAGGGTGAGGGGAAGTGAGTCCCGGTGCAGTGTGAGGGGAAGTGAGTCCCGGTGCACTGTGAGGGGAATTGAGTCCCGGTGCAGTGTGAGGGGAAGTGAGTCCCGATGCAGTGCGAGGGGAAGTGAGTCCTAGAGCAGCGTGAGGGAAAGTGAGTATTGGAGCAGTGTGAGGGGAAGTGAGTCCCGGAGCAGTGTGAGGGGAAGTGAGTCCCGGAGCAGTGTGAGGGAAAGTGAGTGCCGGAGCAGCGTGAGGGGATGTGAGTCCCGGAGCAGATCAAGGGGAAGTGAGTCTGGGTGCAGATCGAGGGGAAGTGAATCCCGGAGCAGTGTGAGGGGAAGTGAGTCCTGGAACAGTGTGAGGGGAAGTGAGTCCCTGAGCAGTGTGAAGGGAAGTTAGACCCCGACCATTGTGAGGGGAAATGAGACCCGGAGCAGTGTGAGGGGAAATGAGTCCTGCAGCAGTGTGAGGGGAAGTGAGTCCCGGAGCAGCGTGAGGGGAAGTGAGTCCTGCAGCAGTGTGAGGGGAAGTGAGTCCCGGAGCAGTGTGAGGGGAAGTGAGTCCTGGAGCAGCGTGAGGGGAAGTGAGTCTTGGAGCAGTGTGAAGGGAAGTGAGTCCAAGAGCAGTGTGAGGGGAAGTGAGTCCTGGTGCAGTGTGAAGGGAGAGTGAGTCCCGATGCAGTGCGAGGGGAAGTGAGTCCTGGAGCAGTATGAGGGGAAGTGAGTCCTGGAGCAGTATGAGGGGAAGTGAGTCCTGCAGCAGTTTGAAGGGAGTGAGTTCTGGAGCAGTGCGAGGGGAAGTGAGTCCTGCAGTAGTGTGAGGGGAAGTGAGTCCTGCAGCAGTGTGAGGGGAAGTGAGTCTTGGAGCAGTGTGAGAGGCAGTGAGTCCCGGAGCAGTGCGAGGGGAAACGAGTCCCGGAGCAGTTTGAGGGGAAGTGATACTGGATCAGTGTGAGAGCAAGTGAGTCCTGGAGCAGTGTGAGGGGAAGTGAGTCCTGGTGTAGATCAAGGGGAAATGAATCCCGAAGCAGTGTGTGGGGAGTGAGTCCTGGAGCAGTGAGGGGGGAAGTGAGTCCTGGAGCAGCGTGAGGGGAAGTGAGTCTTGGAGCAGTGTGAAGGGAAGTGAGTCCTGGAGCAGTGTGAGGGGAAGTGAGTCCTGGTGCAGTGTGAAGGGAAGTGAGTCTTGGAGCAGTGTGAGGGGGAGTGAGTCCCGGAGCAGTGTGAGGGGAAGTGATTCCCGGAGCCGTGTGAGGGGAACCGAGTCCTGCAGCAGTGCGAGGGGAAGTGAGTCCTGGAGCAGTATGAGGGGAAGTGAGTCCTGCAGCAGTTTGAAGGGAGTGAGTCCTGCAGTAGTGTGAGGGGAAGTGAGGCCTGCAGCAGTGTGAGGGGAAGTGAGGCCTGCAGCAGTGTGAGGGGAAGTGAGACCCCGAGCAGTGTGAGGGGAAGTGAGTCCCAGAGGAGCGTGAGGGGAAGTGAGTCCCGGAGCAGTGTGAGGGGAATTGAGTCCTGGAGCAGTGTGAGTGGAAGTGAGTCCCGGAGCAGTGTGAGTGGAAGTGAGCCCCGGGCAGTGTGAGGGGTAGTGAGTCCTGGAGCAGTGTGAGGGGAAGTGAGTCCCGGAGCAGTGTGAGGGGAAGTGAGCCCCGAGCAGTGTGAGGGGTAGTGAGACCCGGAGCAGTGTGAGGGGAAGCGAGTCCTGGAGCAGCGTGAGGGGAAGTGTGTCCCGGAGCAATGTGAGGGGAAGTGAGTCCCGGAGCAGTGTGTGGGAAAGTGAGTCCCTGTACAGTGTGAGGGGAAGTGAGTCCCAGAGGAGCGTGAGGGGAAGCGAGTCTCGGAGGAGCGTGAGGGGAAGTGAGTCCTGGAGCAGTGCGAGGGGAAACAAGTCCCAGAGCAGTTTGAGGGGAAGTGAGTCCTGGTCGATGCAAGGGGAAGTGAGTCCTGGAGCAGAGTGAGAGCAAGGGAGTCCTGGAGCAGAGTGAGGGTAGTGAGTCTTAAAGCAGTGTGAGGGGAAGTGAGTCCTGGTGTAGATCGAGGGGAAATGAATCCCGAAGCAGTGTGTGGGGAGTGAGTCCTGGAGCAGTGTGGGGGGAAGTGAGTCTTGGTGCAGATCGAGGGGAAACGAGTCCCGGAATAGCTTGAGGGGAAGTGAGTCCCGGAGCGTGTGAGGGGAAGTGAGTCCCGGAGCAGTGTGAGGGGAAGTGAGTCCTGCAGCAGTGCGAGGGGAAGTGAGTCCTGTAGCAGTGTGAGGGGAAGTGAGTCCTGCAGCAGTGCGAGGGGAAGTGAGTCCCGGAGCAGTTTAAGGGGAGTGAGTCCTGGAGCAGTGCAAGTGGAAGTGTGTCCCGGTGCTGATCGAGGGGAAGTGAATCCCGGAGCAGTGTGAGGGGAAGTGAGTCCTGGAACAGTGTGAGGGGAAGTGAATCCCGGAGCAGTGTGAGGGGAAGTGAGTCCTGGAGCAGTGTGAGGGGAAGTGAATCCTGGAGCAGTGTGAGGGGAAGTGAGTCCTGGAGCAGTGTGAGGGGAAGTGAATCCTGGAGCAGTGTGAGGGGAAGTGAGTCCTGCAGCAATGTGAGGGGAAGTGAATCCCGGAGCAGTGTGAGGGGAAGTGAGTCCTGGAGCAGTGTGAGGGGAAGTGAGTCCCGGAGCAGTGTGAGGGGAAGTGAATCCCGGAGCAGTGTGAGGGGAAGTGAGTCCTGGAGCAGTGTGAGGGGAAGTGAGTCCCGGAGCAGTGTGAGGGGAAGTGAGTCCTGCAGCAGTGTGAGGGGAAGTGAGTCCTGCAGCAGTGTGAGGGGAAGTGAGTCCTGCAGCAGTCTGAGGGGAAGTGAGTCCCGAAGCAGCGTGAGGGGAAGTGAGTCCTGCAGCAGTGCGAGGGGAAGTGAGTCGCGGAGCAGTGTGAGGGAAAGTGAGATACAGAGGAGCATGAGGGGAAGTGAGTCCTGGAGCAGTGTGAGTGGAAGTGAGTCCCGGAGCAGTGTGAGGGGAAGTGAGTCCCAGAGCAGTGTGAGGGGAAGTGAGTTCCTGAGCAGTGTGAGGGGAAGTGAGTCCCGGAGCAGTGTGAGTGGAAGTGAGTCCCGGAGCAGTGTGAGGGGAAGTGAGTCCCAGAGCAGTGTGAGGGGAAGTGAGTCCTGGAGCAGTGTGAGTGGAAGTGAGCCCCGAGCAGTGTGAGGGGTAGTGAGTCCCGGAGCAGTGTGAGGGGAAGTGAGTCCCGGAGCAGTGTGACGGGAAGCGAGTCCTGGAGCAGCGTGAGGGGAAGTATGTCCCGGTGCAATGTGAGGGGAAGTGAGTCGCGGAGCAGTGTGTGGGAAAGTGAGTCCCAGAGGAGCGTGAGGGGAAGCGAGTCTCGGAGGAGCGTGAGGGGAAGTGAGTCCTGGAGCAGTGCGAGGGGAAACGAGTCCCGGAGCAGTTTGAGGGGAAGTGAGTCCGGATACAGTGTGAGTGGCAGTGAGTCCTGGACCGGTGTGAGAGGTAGTGAGTCCCGGAGGAGTGTGAGGGGGAATGAGTCCCGGAGCAGTGCGAGGGGAAACGAGTCCCGGAGCAGTTTGAGGGGAAGTGAGTCCTGGTCGATGCGAGGGGAAGTCAGTCCCGGAGCAGTGTGAGGGGAAGTGAGTCCTGGTGCAGATCGAGGGGAAGTGAATCCCGGAGCAGTGTGTGTGGAGTGAGTCCTGGAGCAGTGTGAGGGGAAGTGAGTCCTGGAACAGTGTGAGGGGAAGTGAGTCCCTGAGCAGTGTGAAGGGAAGTGAGTCCCGGAGCAGCGTGAGGGGAAGTGAGTCCTGGTGCAGATCGAGGGGAAGTGAATCCCGGAGCAGTGTGAGGGGAAGTGAGTCCTGGAACAGTGTGAGGGGAAGTGAGTCCCTGAGCAGTGTGAAGGGAAGTGAATCCCGGAGCAGTGTGAGGGGAAGTGAGTCCTGGAGCAGTGTGAGGGGAAGTGAGACCCGGAGCAGTGTGAGGGGAAGTGAATCCCGGAGCAGTGTGAGGGGAAGTGAGTCCTGGAGCAGTGTGAGGGGAAGTGAGTCCCGGAGCAGTGTGAGGGGAAGTGAGTCTTGGAGCAGTGTGAGGGGAAGTGAGTCCTGCAGCAGTGTGAGGGGAAGTGAGTCCTGCAGCAGTCTGAGGGGAAGTGAGTCCCGAAGCAGCGTGAGGGGAAGTGAGTCCTGGTGCAGTGTGAGGGGGGAGTGAATGCCGATGCAGTGCGAGGGGATGTGAGTCCGAGAGCATTGTGAGGGAAAGTGAGTCCCCGAGCAGTGTGAGAGGCAGTGAGTCCCGGAGTAGTGCGAGGGGAAACGAGTCCCGGAGCAGTTTGAGGGGAGTGAGTCCTGGAGCAGTGCAAGTGGAAGTGTGTCCCGGTGCCGATCGAGGGGAAGTGAATCCCGGAGCAGTGTGAGGGGAAGTGAGTCCTGGAACAGTGTGAGGGGAAGTGAATCCCGGAGCAGTGTGAGGGGAAGTGAGTCCTGGAGCAGTGTGAGGGGAAGTGAATCCTGGAGCAGTGTGAGGGGAAGTGAGTCCTGGAGCAGTGTGAGGGGAAGTGAATCCTGGAGCAGTGTGAGGGGAAGTGAGTCCTGCAGCAGTGTGAGGGGAAGTGAATCCCGGAGCAGTGTGAGGGGAAGTGAGTCCTGGAGCAGTGTGAGGGGAAGTGAGTCCCGGAGCAGTGTGAGGGAAAGTGAATCCCGGAGCAGTGTGAGGGGAAGTGAGTCCTGGAGCAGTGTGAGGGGAAGTGAGTCCCGGAGCAGTGTGAGGGGAAGTGAGTCCTGCAGCAGTCTGAGGGGAAGTGAGTCCCGAAGCAACGTGAGGGGAAGTGAGTCCTGGTGCAGTGTGAGGGGGGAGTGAATGCCGATGCAGTGCGAGGGGATGTGAGTCCGAGAGCATTGTGAGGGAAAGTGAGTCCCCGAGCAGTGTGAGAGGCAGTGAGTCCCGGAGTAGTGCGAGGGGAAACGAGTCCCGGAGCAGTTTGAGGGGAGTGAGTCCTGGAGCAGTGCAAGTGGAAGTGTGTCCCGGTGCCGATCGAGGGGAAGTGAATCCCGGAGCAGTGTGAGGGGAAGTGAGTCCTGGAACAGTGTGAGGGGAAGTGAATCCCGGAGCAGTGTGAGGGGAAGTGAGTCCTGGAGCAGTGTGAGGGGAAGTGAATCCTGGAGCAGTGTGAGGGGAAGTGAGTCCTGGAGCACTGTGAGGGGAAGTGAATCCTGGAGCAGTGTGAGGGGAAGTGAGTCCTGCAGCAGTGTGAGGGGAAGTGAATCCCGGAGCAGTGTGAGGGGAAGTGAGTCCTGGAGCAGTGTGAGGGGAAGTGAGTCCCGGAGCAGTGTGAGGGGAAGTGAATCCCGGAGCAGTGTGAGGGGAAGTGAGTCCTGGAGCAGTGTGAGGGGAAGTGAGTCCCGGAGCAGTGTGAGGGGAAGTGAGTCCCAGAGCAGTGTGAGGGGAAGTGAGTCCTGCAGCAGTGTGAGGGGAAGTGAGTCCTGCAGCAGTCTGAGGGGAAGTGAGTCCCGAAGCAGCGTGAGGGGAAGTGAGTCCTGCAGCAGTGCGAGGGGAAGTGAGTCGCGGAGCAGTGTGAGGGGAAGTGAGTCCCAGAGCAGTGTGAGGGGAAGTGAGTTCCTGAGCAGTGTGAGGGGAAGTGAGTCCCGGAGCAGTGTGAGTGGAAGTGAGTCCCGGAACAGTGTGAGGGGAAGTGAGTCCCAGAGCAGTGTGAGGGGAAGTGAGTCCCGGAGCAGTGTGAGTGGAAGTGAGCCCCGAGCAGTGTGAGGGGTAGTGAGTCCCGGAGCAGTGTGAGGGGAAGTGAGTCCCGGAGCAGTGTGACGGGAAGCGAGTCCTGGAGCAGCGTGAGGGGAAGTGTGTCCCGGTGCAATGTGAGGGGAAGTGAGTCGCGGAGCAGTGTGTGGGAAAGTGAGTCCCTGTACAGTGTGAGGGGAAGTGAGTCCCAGAGGAGCGTGAGGGGAAGCGAGTCTCGGAGGAGCGTGAGGGGAAGTGAGTCCTGGAGCAGTGCGAGGGGAAACGAGTCCCGGAGCAGTTTGAGGGGAAGTGAGTCCGGATACAGTGTGAGTGGCAGTGAGTCCTGGACCGGTGTGAGGGGTAGTGAGTCCCGGAGGAGTGTGAGGGGAAACGAGTCCCGGAGCAGTTTGAGGGGAAGTGAGTCCTGGTCGATGCGAGGGGAAGTCAGTCCCGGAGCAGTGTGAGGGGAAGTGAGTCCTGGTGCAGTGTGAGGGGAAGTGAGTCCTGGAGCAGTGTGAGGGGAAGTGAGTCCTGGAACAGTGTGAGGGGAAGTGAGTCCCTGAGCAGTGTGAAGGGAAGTGAATCCCGGAGCAGTGTGAGGGGAAGTGAGTCCTGGAGCAGTGTGAGGGGAAGTGAGTCCTGGAACAGTGTGAGGGGAAGTGAGTCCCTGAGCAGTGTGAAGGGAAGTGAATCCCGGAGCAGTGTGAGGGGAAGTGAGTCCTGGAGCAGTGTGAGGGGAAGTGAGTCCCGGAGCAGTGTGAGGGGAAGTGAATCCCGGAGCAGTGTGAGGGGAAGTGAGTCCTGGAGCAGTGTGAGGGGAAGTGAGTCCCGGAGCAGTGTGAGGGGAAGTGAGTCTTGGAGCAGTGTGAGGGGAAGTGAGTCCTGCAGCAGTGTGAGGGGAAGTGAGTCCTGCAGCAGTCTGAGGGGAAGTGAGTCCCGAAGCAGCGTGAGGGGAAGTGAGTCCTGGTGCAGTGTGAGGGGGGAGTGAATGCTGATGCAGTGCGAGGGGATGTGAGTCCGAGAGCATTGTGAGGGAAAGTGAGTCCCCGAGCAGTGTGAGAGGCAGTGAGTCCCGGAGTAGTGCGAGGGGAAACGAGTCCCGGAGCAGTTTGAGGGGAGTGAGTCCTGGAGCAGTGCAAGTGGAAGTGTGTCCCGGTGCCGATCGAGGGGAAGTGAATCCCGGAGCAGTGTGAGGGGAAGTGAGTCCTGGAACAGTGTGAGGGGAAGTGAATCCCGGAGCATTGTGAGGCGAAGTGAGTCCTGGAGCAGTGTGAGGGGAAGTGAATCCTGGAGCAGTGTGAGGGGAAGTGAGTCCTGGAGCAGTGTGAGGGGAAGTGAATCCTGGAGCAGTGTGAGGGGAAGTGAGTCCTGCAGCAGTGTGAGGGGAAGTGAATCCCGGAGCAGTGTGAGGGGAAGTGAGTCCTGGAGCAGTGTGAGGGGAAGTGAGTCCCGGAGCAGTGTGAGGGGAAGTGAATCCCGGAGCAGTGTGAGGGGAAGTGAGTCCTGGAGCAGTGTGAGGGGAAGTGAATCCCGGAGCAGTGTGAGGGGAAGTGAGTCCCAGAGCAGTGTGAGGGGAAGTGAGTCCTGCAGCAGTGTGAGGGGAAGTGAGTCCTGCAGCAGTCTGAGGGGAAGTGAGTCCCGAAGCAGCGTGAGGGGAAGTGAGTCCTGGAACAGTGTGAGGGGAAGTGAATCCCGGAGCAGTGTGAGGGGAAGTGAGTCCTGGAGCAGTGTGAGGGGAAGTGAATCCTGGAGCAGTGTGAGGGGAAGTGAGTCCTGGAGCAGTGTGAGGGGAAGTGAATCCTGGAGCAGTGTGAGGGGAAGTGAGTCCTGCAGCAGTGTGAGGGGAAGTGAATCCCGGAGCAGTGTGAGGGGAAGTGAGTCCTGGAGCAGTGTGAGGGGAAGTGAGTCCCGGAGCAGTGTGAGGGAAAGTGAATCCCGGAGCAGTGTGAGGGGAAGTGAGTCCTGGAGCAGTGTGAGGGGAAGTGAGTCCCGGAGCAGTGTGAGGGGAAGTGAGTCCTGCAGCAGTCTGAGGGGAAGTGAGTCCCGAAGCAACGTGAGGGGAAGTGAGTCCTGGTGCAGTGTGAGGGGGGAGTGAATGCCGATGCAGTGCGAGGGGATGTGAGTCCGAGAGCATTGTGAGGGAAAGTGAGTCCCCGAGCAGTGTGAGAGGCAGTGAGTCCCGGAGTAGTGCGAGGGGAAACGAGTCCCGGAGCAGTTTGAGGGGAGTGAGTCCTGGAGCAGTGCAAGTGGAAGTGTGTCCCGGTGCCGATCGAGGGGAAGTGAATCCCGGAGCAGTGTGAGGGGAAGTGAGTCCTGGAACAGTGTGAGGGGAAGTGAATCCCGGAGCAGTGTGAGGGGAAGTGAGTCCTGGAGCAGTGTGAGGGGAAGTGAATCCTGGAGCAGTGTGAGGGGAAGTGAGTCCTGGAGCACTGTGAGGGGAAGTGAATCCTGGAGCAGTGTGAGGGGAAGTGAGTCCTGCAGCAGTGTGAGGGGAAGTGAATCCCGGAGCAGTGTGAGGGGAAGTGAGTCCTGGAGCAGTGTGAGGGGAAGTGAGTCCCGGAGCAGTGTGAGGGGAAGTGAATCCCGGAGCAGTGTGAGGGGAAGTGAGTCCTGGAGCAGTGTGAGGGGAAGTGAGTCCCGGAGCAGTGTGAGGGGAAGTGAGTCCCAGAGCAGTGTGAGGGGAAGTGAGTCCTGCAGCAGTGTGAGGGGAAGTGAGTCCTGCAGCAGTCTGAGGGGAAGTGAGTCCCGAAGCAGCGTGAGGGGAAGTGAGTCCTGCAGCAGTGCGAGGGGAAGTGAGTCGCGGAGCAGTGTGAGGGAAAGTGAGATACAGAGGAGCATGAGGGGAAGTGAGTCCTGGAGCAGTGTGAGTGGAAGTGAGTCCCGGAGCAGTGTGAGGGGAAGTGAGTCCCAGAGCAGTGTGAGGGGAAGTGAGTTCCTGAGCAGTGTGAGGGGAAGTGAGTCCCGGAGCAGTGTGAGTGGAAGTGAGTCCCGGAGCAGTGTGAGGGGAAGTGAGTCCCAGAGCAGTGTGAGGGGAAGTGAGTCCCGGAGCAGTGTGAGTGGAAGTGAGCCCCGAGCAGTGTGAGGGGTAGTGAGTCCCGGAGCAGTGTGAGGGGAAGTGAGTCCCGGAGCAGTGTGACGGGAAGCGAGTCCTGGAGCAGCGTGAGGGGAAGTGTGTCCCGGTGCAATGTGAGGGGAAGTGAGTCGCGGAGCAGTGTGTGGGAAAGTGAGTCCCTGTACAGTGTGAGGGGAAGTGAGTCCCAGAGGAGCGTGAGGGGAAGCGAGTCTCGGAGGAGCGTGAGGGGAAGTGAGTCCTGGAGCAGTGCGAGGGGAAACGAGTCCCGGAGCAGTTTGAGGGGAAGTGAGTCCGGATACAGTGTGAGTGGCAGTGAGTCCTGGACCGGTGTGAGGGGTAGTGAGTCCCGGAGGAGTGTGAGGGGAAACGAGTCCCGGAGCAGTTTGAGGGGAAGTGAGTCCTGGTCGATGCGAGGGGAAGTCAGTCCCGGAGCAGTGTGAGGGGAAGTGAGTCCTGGTGCAGTGTGAGGGGAAGTGAGTCCTGGAGCAGTGTGAGGGGAAGTGAGTCCTGGAACAGTGTGAGGGGAAGGGAGTCCCTGAGCAGTGTGAAGGGAAGTGAATCCCGGAGCAGTGTGAGGGGAAGTGAGTCCTGGAGCAGTGTGAGGGGAAGTGAGTCCTGGAACAGTGTGAGGGGAAGTGAGTCCCTGAGCAGTGTGAAGGGAAGTGAATCCCGGAGCAGTGTGAGGGGAAGTGAGTCCTGGAGCAGTGTGAGGGGAAGTGAGTCCCGGAGCAGTGTGAGGGGAAGTGAATCCCGGAGCAGTGTGAGGGGAAGTGAGTCCTGGAGCAGTGTGAGGGGAAGTGAGTCCCGGAGCAGTGTGAGGGGAAGTGAGTCTTGGAGCAGTGTGAGGGGAAGTGAGTCCTGCAGCAGTGTGAGGGGAAGTGAGTCCTGCAGCAGTCTGAGGGGAAGTGAGTCCCGAAGCAGCGTGAGGGGAAGTGAGTCCTGGTGCAGTGTGAGGGGGGAGTGAATGCTGATGCAGTGCGAGGGGATGTGAGTCCGAGAGCATTGTGAGGGAAAGTGAGTCCCCGAGCAGTGTGAGAGGCAGTGAGTCCCGGAGTAGTGCGAGGGGAAACGAGTCCCGGAGCAGTTTGAGGGGAGTGAGTCCTGGAGCAGTGCAAGTGGAAGTGTGTCCCGGTGCCGATCGAGGGGAAGTGAATCCCGGAGCAGTGTGAGGGGAAGTGAGTCCTGGAACAGTGTGAGGGGAAGTGAATCCCGGAGCATTGTGAGGCGAAGTGAGTCCTGGAGCAGTGTGAGGGGAAGTGAATCCTGGAGCAGTGTGAGGGGAAGTGAGTCCTGGAGCAGTGTGAGGGGAAGTGAATCCTGGAGCAGTGTGAGGGGAAGTGAGTCCTGCAGCAGTGTGAGGGGAAGTGAATCCCGGAGCAGTGTGAGGGGAAGTGAGTCCTGGAGCAGTGTGAGGGGAAGTGAGTCCCGGAGCAGTGTGAGGGGAAGTGAATCCCGGAGCAGTGTGAGGGGAAGTGAGTCCTGGAGCAGTGTGAGGGGAAGTGAATCCCGGAGCAGTGTGAGGGGAAGTGAGTCCCAGAGCAGTGTGAGGGGAAGTGAGTCCTGCAGCAGTGTGAGGGGAAGTGAGTCCTGCAGCAGTCTGAGGGGAAGTGAGTCCCGAAGCAGCGTGAGGGGAAGTGAGTCCTGCAGCAGTGCGAGGGGAAGTGAGTCGCGGAGCAGTGTGAGGGAAAGTGAGATACAGAGGAGCATGAGGGGAAGTGAGTCCTGGAGCAGTGTGAGTGGAAGTGAGTCCCGGAGCAGTGTGAGGGGAAGTGAGTCCCAGAGCAGTGTGAGGGGAAGTGAGTTCCTGAGCAGTGTGAGGGGAAGTGAGTCCCGGAGCAGTGTGAGTGGAAGTGAGTCCCGGAGCAGTGTGAGGGGAAGTGAGTCCCAGAGCAGTGTGAGGGGAAGTGAGTCCTGGAGCAGTGTGAGTGGAAGTGAGCCCCGAGCAGTGTGAGGGGTAGTGAGTCCCGGAGCAGTGTGAGGGGAAGTGAGTCCCGGAGCAGTGTGACGGGAAGCGAGTCCTGGAGCAGCGTGAGGGGAAGTGTGTCCCGGTGCAATGTGAGGGGAAGTGAGTCGCGGAGCAGTGTGTGGGAAAGTGAGTCCCTGTACAGTGTGAGGGGAAGTGAGTCCCAGAGGAGCGTGAGGGGAAGCGAGTCTCGGAGGAGCGTGAGGGGAAGTGAGTCCTGGAGCAGTGCGAGGGAAAACGAGTCCCGGAGCAGTTTGAGGGGAAGTGAGTCCGGATACAGTGTGAGTGGCAGTGAGTCCTGGACCGGTATGAGGGGTAGTGAGTCCCGGAGGAGTGTGAGGGGGAATGAGTCCCGGAGCAGTGCGAGGGGAAACGAGTCCCGGAGCAGTTTGAGGGGAAGTGAGTCCTGGTCGATGCGAGGGGAAGTCAGTCCCGGAGCAGTGTGAGGGGAAGTGAGTCCTGGTGCTGATCGAGGGGGAGTGAGTCCCGGAGCAGTGTGAGGGGAAGTGAGTCCTGGAACAGTGTGAGGGGAAGTGAGTCCCTGAGCAGTGTGAAAGGAAGTGAGTCCCGGAGCAGCGTGAGGGGAAGTGAGTCACAGAGAAGTGTGAGGGGAAGTGAGTCCTGCAGCAGTGCGAGGGGAAGTGAGTCCTGGAGCAGTGCGATGGAAAGTGAGTCCCGGAGAAGTGTGAGGGGAAGTGAGTCTTGGAGCAGTGTGAGTGGAAGTGAGTCCCGGAGCAGTGTGAGGGGAAGTGAGTCCTGGAGCAGTGTGAGTGGAAGTGAGTCCCGGAGCAGTGTGAGGGGAAGTGAATCCCGGAGCAGTGTGAGGGGAAGTGAGTCCTGGAACAGTGTGAGGGGAAGTGAATCCCGGAGCAGTGTGAGGGGAAGTGAGTCCTGGGGTGTGTGAGGGGAAGTGAATCCTGGAGCAGTGTGAGGGGAAGTGAGTCCTGGAGCAGTGTGAGGGGAAGTGAATCCTGGAGCAGTGTGAGGGGAAGTGAGTCCTGCAGCAGTGTGAGGGGAAGTGAATCCCGGAGCAGTGTGAGGGGAAGTGAGTCCTGGAGCAGTGTGAGGGGAAGTGAGTCCCGGAGCAGTGTGAGGGGAAGTGAATCCCGGAGCAGTGTGAGGGGAAGTGAGTCCTGGAGCAGTGTGAGGGGAAGTGAGTCCCGGAGCAGTGTGAGGGGAAGTGAGTCTTGGAGCAGTGTGAGGGGAAGTGAGTCCTGCAGCAGTGTGAGGGGAAGTGAGTCCTGCAGCAGTCTGAGGGGACGTGAGTCCCGAAGCAGCGTGACGGGAAGTGAGTCCTGCAGCAGTGCGAGGGGAAGTGAGTCGCGGAGCAGTGTGAGGGGAAGTGAGTCCCGGAGCAGTGTGAGGGGAAGTGAGTCCCGGAGCAGTGTGAGGGGAAGTGAGTCCCAGAGCAGTGTGAGGGGAAGTGAGTCCCAGAGCAGTGTGAGGGGAAGTGAGTTCCTGAGCAGTGTGAGGGGAAGTGAGTCGCGGAGCAGTGTGAGTGGAAGTGAGTCCCGGAGCAGTGTGAGGGGAAGTGAGTCCCAGAGCAGTGTGAGGGGAAGTGAGTCCCAGAGCAGTGTGAGGGGAAGTGAGTTCCTGAGCAGTGTGAGGGGAAGTGAGTCCCGGAGCAGTGTGAGTGGAAGTGAGTCCTGGAGCAGTGTGAGGGGAAGTGAGTCCCACAGCAGTGTGAGGGGAAGTGAGTCCTGGAGCAGTGTGAGTGGAAGTGAGCCCCGAGCAGTGTGGGGGGTAGTGCGTTCCGGAGCAGTGTGAGGGGAAGTGAGTCCCGGAGCAGTGTGAGGGGTAGTGAGTCCCGGAGCAGTGTGAGGGGAAGTGAGTCCCGGAGCAGTGTGAGGGCTAGTGAGTCCCGGAGCGGTGTGAGGGGAAGTGAGTTCCTGAGCAGTGTGAGGGGAAGTGAGTCCCGGAGCAGTGTGAGTGGAAGTGAGTCCCGGAGCAGTGTGAGGGGAAGTGAGTCCCGGAGCAGTGTGAGGGGAAGTGAGTCCCGGAGCAGTGTGAGGGGAAGTGAGTTCCTGAGCAGTGTGAGGGGAAGTGAGTCCCGGAGCAGTGTGAGTGGAAGTGAGTCCCGGAGCAGTGTGAGGGGAAGTGAGTCCCAGAGCAGTGTGAGGGGAAGTGAGTCCTGGAGCAGTGTGAGTGGAAGTGAGCCCCGAGCAGTGTGAGGGGTGGTGAGTCCCGGAGCAGTGTGAGGGGAAGTGAGTCCCGGAGCAGTGTGACGGGAAGCGAGTCATGGAGCAGCGTGAGGGGAAGTGTGTCCCGGTGCAATGTGAGGGGAAGTGAGTCGCGGAGCAGTGTGTGGGAAAGTGAGTTCCTGTACAGTGTGAGAGGAAGTGAGTCCCAGAGGAGTGTGAGGGGATCCGAGTCTCGGAGGAGCG
Organism: Chiloscyllium plagiosum; assembly: GCF_037043375.1. NCBI lineage: Eukaryota > Metazoa > Chordata > Chondrichthyes > Orectolobiformes > Hemiscylliidae > Chiloscyllium > Chiloscyllium plagiosum. Next base: position 128,709,829 of record NW_028270143.1, on the reverse strand, counting down.
TGAGGGGAAGTGAGTCCTGGAGCAGTGTGAGGGGATGTGAGTCCCTGAGCAGTGTGAAGGGAAGTGAGACCCCGAGCAGTGTGAGGGGTAGTGAGTCCTGGAGCAGTGTGAGGGGAAGTGAGTCCCGGAGCAGTGTGAGGGGAAGTGAATCCTGGAGCAGTGTGAGGGGAAGTGAGCCCCGAGCAGTGTGAGGGGAAGAGAGTCCCGGAGCAGCGTGAGGGGAAGTGTGTCCCGGTGCAATGTGAGGGGAAGTGAGTCGCGGAGTAGTGTGTGGCAAAGTGAGTCCCTGTACAGTGTGAGGGGAAGTGAGTCCCAGAGGAGCGTGAGGGGAAGCGAGTCTCGGAGGAGCGTGAGTCCTGAGCAGTGCGAGGGGAAACGAGTCCCGGAGCAGTTTGAGGGGAAGTGAGTCCGGATACACTGTGAGTGGCAGTGAGTCCTGGACCGGTGTGAGGGGAAGTGAGTCCCGGAGGAGTGTGAGGGGGAATGAGTCCCGGAGCAGTGCGAGGGGAAACGAGTCCCGGAGCAGTTTGAGGGGAAGTGAGTCCTGGTCGATGCGAGGGGAAGTGAGTCCTGGAGCAGAGTGAGGGGAAGTGAGTCTTAAAGCAGTGTGAGGGGAAGTGAGTCCTGGTGTAGATCGAGGGGAAATGAATCCCGAAGCAGTGTGTGGGGAGTGAGTCCTGGAGCAGTGTGCGGGGAAGTGAGTCCTTGTGCAGATCGAGGGGAAACGAGTCCCGGAATAGCTTGAGGGGAAGTGAGTCCGGATACAGTGTGAGTGGCAGTGAGTCCTGGACCAGTGTGAGGGGAAGTGAGTCCCGGAGGAGAGTGAGGGGAAGTGAGTCGCGGAGCAGTGTGAGTGGAAGTGAGTCCCGGAGCAGTGTGAGGGGAAGTGAGTCCCGGAGCAGTGTGAGGGGAAGTGAGTCCCAGAGCAGTGTGAGGGGAAGTGAGTTCCTGAGCAGTGTGAGGGGAAGTGAGTCCCGGAGCAGTGTGAGTGGAAGTGAGTCCCGGAGCAGTGTGAGGGGAAGTGAGTCCCAGAGCAGTGTGAGGGGAAGTGAGTCCTGGAGCAGTGTGAGTGGAAGTGAGCCCCGAGCAGTGTGAGGGGTAGTGAGTCCCGGAGCAGTGTGAGGGGAAGTGAGTCCCGGAGCAGTGTGAGGGGTAGTGAGTCGCGGAGCAGTGTGAGGGCTAGTGAGTCCCGGAGCGGTGTGAGGGGAAGTGAGTTCCTGAGCAGTGTGAGGGGAAGTGAGTCCCGGAGCAGTGTGAGTGGAAGTGAGTCCCGGAGCAGTGTGAGGGAAAGTGAGTCCCGGAGCAGTGTGAGGGGAAGTGAGTCCCGGAGCAGTGTGACGGGAAGCGAGTCATGGAGCAGCGTGAGGGGAAGTGTGTCCCGGTGCAATGTGAGGGGAAGTGAGTCGCGGAGGAGTGTGAGGGGATCCGAGTCTCGGAGGAGCGTGAGGGGAAGTGAGTCCTGGAGCAGTGTGAGGGGATGTGAGTCCCTGAGCAGTGTGAAGGGAAGTGAGACCCCGAGCAGTGTGAGGGGTAGTGAGTCCTGGAGCAGTGTGAGGGGAAGTGAGTCCCGGAGCAGTGTGAGGGGAAGTGAATCCTGGAGCAGTGTGAGGGGAAGTGAGCCCCGAGCAGTGTGAGGGGAAAAGAGTCCCGGAGCAGCGTGAGGGGAAGTGTGTCCCGGTGCAATGTGAGGGGAAGTGAGTCGCGGAGTAGTGTGTGGGAAAGTGAGTCCCTGTACAGTGTGAGGGGAAGTGAGTCCCAGAGGAGCGTGAGGGGAAGCGAGTCTCGGAGGAGCGTGAGTCCTGAGCAGTGCGAGGGGAAACGAGTCCCGGAGCAGTTTGAGGGGAAGTGAGTCCGGATACACTGTGAGTGGCAGTGAGTCCTGGACCGGTGTGAGGGGAAGTGAGTCCCGGAGGAGTGTGAGGGGGAATGAGTCCCGGAGCAGTGCGAGGGGAAACGAGTCCCGGAGCACTTTGAGGGGAAGTGAGTCCTGGTCGATGCGAGGGGAAGTGAGTCCTGGAGCAGTGTGAGAGCAAGTGAGTCCTGGAGCAGAGTGAGGGGAAGTGAGTCTTAAAGCAGTGTGAGGGGAAGTGAGTCCTGGTGTAGATCGAGGGGAAATGAATCCCGAAGCAGTGTGTGGGGAGTGAGTCCTGGAGCAGTGTGGGGGGAAGTGAGTCCTGGTGCAGATCGAGGGGAAACGAGTCCCGGAATAGCTTGAGGGGAAGTGAGTCCCGATGCAGTACGAGGTGAGTGAGTCCCGGAGCGTGCGAGGGGAAACGAGTCCCGGAGCAGTTTGAGGGGAAGTGAGTCCGGATACATTGTGAGTGGCAGTGAGTCCTGGACCAGTGTGAGGGGAAGTGAGTCCCGGAGGAGAGTGAGGGGAAGTGAGTCGCGGAGCAGTGTGAGTGGAAGTGAGTCCCGGAGCAGTGTGAGGGGAAGTGAGTCCCAGAGCAGTGTGAGGGGAAGTGAGTCCCAGAGCAGTGTGAGGGGAAGTGAGTTCCTGAGCAGTGTGAGGGGAAGTGAGTCCCGGAGCAGTGTGAGTGGAAGTGAGTCCCGGAGCAGTGTGAGGGGAAGTGAGTCCCAGAGCAGTGTGAGGGGAAGTGAGTCCTGGAGCAGTGTGAGTGGAAGTGAGCCCCGAGCAGTGTGAGGGGTAGTGAGTCCCGGAGCAGTGTGAGGGGAAGTGAGTCCCGGAGCAGTGTGAGGGGTAGTGAGTCCCGGAGCAGTGTGAGGGGAAGTGAGTCCCGGAGCAGTGTGAGGGCTAGTGAGTCCCGGAGCGTTGTGAGGGGAAGTGAGTTCCTGAGCAGTGTGAGGGGAAGTGAGTCCCGGAGCAGTGTGAGTGGAAGTGAGTCCCGGAGCAGTGTGAGGGGAAGTGAGTCCCGGAGCAGTGTGAGGGGTAGTGAGTCCCGGAGCAGTGTGTGGGAAAGTGAGTTCCTGAACAGTGTGAGGGGAAGTGAGTCCCGGAGCAGTGTGAGTGGAAGTGAGTCCCGGAGCAGTGTGAGGGGAAGTGAGTCCCAGAGCAGTGTGAGGGGAAGTGAGTTCCTGAGCAGTGTGAGTGGAAGTGAGCCCCGGAGCAGTGTGAGTGGAAGTGAGTCCCGGAGCAGTGTGAGGGGAAGTGAGTCCCAGAGCAGTGTGAGGGGAAGTGAGCCCTGGAGCAGTGTGAGTGGAAGTGAGCCCCGGAGCAGTGTGAGGGGTAGTGAGTCCCAGAGCAGTGTGAGGGGAAGTGAGTCCTGGAGCAGTGTGAGTGGAAGTGAGTCCCGGAGCAGTGTGAGGGGAAGTGAATCCCGGAGCAGTGTGAGGGGAAGTGAGTCCTGGAACAGTGTGAGGGGAAGTGAATCCCGGAGCAGTGTGAGGGGAAGTGAGTCCTGGGGTGTGTGAGGGGAAGTGAATCCTGGAGCAGTGTGAGGGGAAGTGAGTCCTGGAGCAGTGTGAGGGGAAGTGAATCCTGGAGCAGTGTGAGGGGAAGTGAGTCCTGCAGCAGTGTGAGGGGAAGTGAATCCCGGAGCAGTGTGAGGGGAAGTGAGTCCTGGAGCAGTGTGAGGGGAAGTGAGTCCCGGAGCAGTGTGAGGGGAAGTGAATCCCGGAGCAGTGTGAGGGGAAGTGAGTCCTGGAGCAGTGTGAGGGGAAGTGAGTCCCGGAGCAGTGTGAGGGGAAGTGAGTCTTGGAGCAGTGTGAGGGGAAGTGAGTCCTGCAGCAGTGTGAGGGGAAGTGAGTCCTGCAGCAGTCTGAGGGGACGTGAGTCCCGAAGCAGCGTGAGGGGAAGTGAGTCCTGCAGCAGTGCGAGGGGAAGTGAGTCGCGGAGCAGTGTGAGTGGAAGTGAGTCCCGGAGCAGTGTGAGGGGAAGTGAGTCCCAGAGCAGTGTGAGGGGAAGTGAGTCCCAGAGCAGTGTGAGGGGAAGTGAGTTCCTGAGCAGTGTGAGGGGAAGTGAGTCGCGGAGCAGTGTGAGTGGAAGTGAGTCCCGGAGCAGTGTGAGGGGAAGTGAGTCCCAGAGCAGTGTGAGGGGAAGTGAGTCCCAGAGCAGTGTGAGGGGAAGTGAGTTCCTGAGCAGTGTGAGGGGAAGTGAGTCCCGGAGCAGTGTGAGTGGAAGTGAGTCCTGGAGCAGTGTGAGGGGAAGTGAGTCCCACAGCAGTGTGAGGGGAAGTGAGTCCTGGAGCAGTGTGAGTGGAAGTGAGCCCCGAGCAGTGTGAGGGGTAGTGCGTTCCGGAGCAGTGTGAGGGGAAGTGAGTCCCGGAGCAGTGTGAGGGGTAGTGAGTCCCGGAGCAGTGTGAGGGGAAGTGAGTCCCGGAGCAGTGTGAGGGCTAGTGAGTCCCGGAGCGGTGTGAGGGGAAGTGAGTTCCTGAGCAGTGTGAGGGGAAGTGAGTCCCGGAGCAGTGTGAGTGGAAGTGAGTCCCGGAGCAGTGTGAGGGGAAGTGAGTCCCGGAGCAGTGTGAGGGGAAGTGAGTCCCGGAGCAGTGTGAGGGGAAGTGAGTTCCTGAGCAGTGTGAGGGGAAGTGAGTCCCGGAGCAGTGTGAGTGGAAGTGAGTCCCGGAGCAGTGTGAGGGGAAGTGAGTCCCAGAGCAGTGTGAGGGGAAGTGAGTCCTGGAGCAGTGTGAGTGGAAGTGAGCCCCGAGCAGTGTGAGGGGTGGTGAGTCCCGGAGCAGTGTGAGGGGAAGTGAGTCCCGGAGCAGTGTGACGGGAAGCGAGTCATGGAGCAGCGTGAGGGGAAGTGTGTCCCGGTGCAATGTGAGGGGAAGTGAGTCGCGGAGCAGTGTGTGGGAAAGTGAGTTCCTGTACAGTGTGAGAGGAAGTGAGTCCCAGAGGAGTGTGAGGGGATCCGAGTCTCGGAGGAGCGTGAGGGGAAGTGAGTCCTGGAGCAGTGTGAGGGGATGTGAGTCCCTGAGCAGTGTGAAGGGAAGTGAGACCCCGAGCAGTGTGAGGGGTAGTGAGTCCTGGAGCAGTGTGAGGGGAAGTGAGTCCCGGAGCAGTGTGAGGGGAAGTGAATCCTGGAGCAGTGTGAGGGGAAGTGAGCCCCGAGCAGTGTGAGGGGAAGAGAGTCCCGGAGCAGCGTGAGGGGAAGTGTGTCCCGGTGCAATGTGAGGGGAAGTGAGTCGCGGAGTAGTGTGTGGCAAAGTGAGTCCCTGTACAGTGTGAGGGGAAGTGAGTCCCAGAGGAGCGTGAGGGGAAGCGAGTCTCGGAGGAGCGTGAGTCCTGAGCAGTGCGAGGGGAAACGAGTCCCGGAGCAGTTTGAGGGGAAGTGAGTCCGGATACACTGTGAGTGGCAGTGAGTCCTGGACCGGTGTGAGGGGAAGTGAGTCCCGGAGGAGTGTGAGGGGGAATGAGTCCCGGAGCAGTGCGAGGGGAAACGAGTCCCGGAGCAGTTTGAGGGGAAGTGAGTCCTGGTCGATGCGAGGGGAAGTGAGTCCTGGAGCAGAGTGAGGGGAAGTGAGTCTTAAAGCAGTGTGAGGGGAAGTGAGTCCTGGTGTAGATCGAGGGGAAATGAATCCCGAAGCAGTGTGTGGGGAGTGAGTCCTGGAGCAGTGTGGGGGGAAGTGAGTCCTGGTGCAGATCGAGGGGAAACGAGTCCCGGAATAGCTTGAGGGGAAGTGAGTCCCGATGCAGTACGAGGTGAGTGAGTCCCGGAGCGTGCGAGGGGAAACGAGTCCCGGAGCAGTTTGAGGGGAAGTGAGTCCGGATACAGTGTGAGTGGCAGTGAGTCCTGGACCAGTGTGAGGGGAAGTGAGTCCCGGAGGAGAGTGAGGGGAAGTGAGTCGCGGAGCAGTGTGAGTGGAAGTGAGTCCCGGAGCAGTGTGAGGGGAAGTGAGTCCCGGAGCAGTGTGAGGGGAAGTGAGTCCCAGAGCAGTGTGAGGGGAAGTGAGTTCCTGAGCAGTGTGAGGGGAAGTGAGTCCCGGAGCAGTGTGAGTGGAAGTGAGTCCCGGAGCAGTGTGAGGGGAAGTGAGTCCCAGAGCAGTGTGAGGGGAAGTGAGTCCTGGAGCAGTGTGAGTGGAAGTGAGCCCCGAGCAGTGTGAGGGGTAGTGAGTCCCGGAGCAGTGTGAGGGGAAGTGAGTCCCGGAGCAGTGTGAGGGGTAGTGAGTCGCGGAGCAGTGTGAGGGCTAGTGAGTCCCGGAGCGGTGTGAGGGGAAGTGAGCTCCTGAGCAGTGTGAGGGGAAGTGAGTCCCGGAGCAGTGTGAGTGGAAGTGAGTCCCGGAGCAGTGTGAGGGAAAGTGAGTCCCGGAGCAGTGTGAGGGGAAGTGAGTCCCGGAGCAGTGTGACGGGAAGCGAGTCATGGAGCAGCGTGAGGGGAAGTGTGTCCCGGTGCAATGTGAGGGGAAGTGAGTCGCGGAGGAGTGTGAGGGGATCCGAGTCTCGGAGGAGCGTGAGGGGAAGTGAGTCCTGGAGCAGTGTGAGGGGATGTGAGTCCCTGAGCAGTGTGAAGGGAAGTGAGACCCCGAGCAGTGTGAGGGGTAGTGAGTCCTGGAGCAGTGTGAGGGGAAGTGAGTCCCGGAGCAGTGTGAGGGGAAGTGAATCCTGGAGCAGTGTGAGGGGAAGTGAGCCCCGAGCAGTGTGAGGGGAAGAGAGTCCCGGAGCAGCGTGAGGGGAAGTGTGTCCCGGTGCAATGTGAGGGGAAGTGAGTCGCGGAGTAGTGTGTGGGAAAGTGAGTCCCTGTACAGTGTGAGGGGAAGTGAGTCCCAGAGGAGCGTGAGGGGAAGCGAGTCTCGGAGGAGCGTGAGTCCTGAGCAGTGCGAGGGGAAACGAGTCCCGGAGCAGTTTGAGGGGAAGTGAGTCCGGATACACTGTGAGTGGCAGTGAGTCCTGGACCGGTGTGAGGGGAAGTGAGTCCCGGAGGAGTGTGAGGGGGAATGAGTCCCGGAGCAGTGCGAGGGGAAACGAGTCCCGGAGCACTTTGAGGGGAAGTGAGTCCTGGTCGATGCGAGGGGAAGTGAGTCCTGGAGCAGTGTGAGAGCAAGTGAGTCCTGGAGCAGAGTGAGGGGAAGTGAGTCTTAAAGCAGTGTGAGGGGAAGTGAGTCCTGGTGTAGATCGAGGGGAAATGAATCCCGAAGCAGTGTGTGGGGAGTGAGTCCTGGAGCAGTGTGGGGGGAAGTGAGTCCTGGTGCAGATCGAGGGGAAACGAGTCCCGGAATAGCTTGAGGGGAAGTGAGTCCCGATGCAGTACGAGGTGAGTGAGTCCCGGAGCGTGCGAGGGGAAACGAGTCCCGGAGCAGTTTGAGGGGAAGTGAGTCCGGATACAGTGTGAGTGGCAGTGAGTCCTGGACCAGTGTGAGGGGAAGTGAGTCCCGGAGGAGAGTGAGGGGAAGTGAGTCGCGGAGCAGTGTGAGTGGAAGTGAGTCCCGGAGCAGTGTGAGGGGAAGTGAGTCCCAGAGCAGTGTGAGGGGAAGTGAGTCCCAGAGCAGTGTGAGGGGAAGTGAGTTCCTGAGCAGTGTGAGGGGAAGTGAGTCCCGGAGCAGTGTGAGTGGAAGTGAGTCCCGGAGCAGTGTGAGGGGAAGTGAGTCCCAGAGCAGTGTGAGGGGAAGTGAGTCCTGGAGCAGTGTGAGTGGAAGTGAGCCCCGAGCAGTGTGAGGGGTAGTGAGTCCCGGAGCAGTGTGAGGGGAAGTGAGTCCCGGAGCAGTGTGAGGGGTAGTGAGTCCCGGAGCAGTGTGAGGGGAAGTGAGTCCCGGAGCAGTGTGAGGGCTAGTGAGTCCCGGAGCGTTGTGAGGGGAAGTGAGTTCCTGAGCAGTGTGAGGGGAAGTGAGTCCCGGAGCAGTGTGAGTGGAAGTGAGTCCCGGAGCAGTGTGAGGGGAAGTGAGTCCCGGAGCAGTGTGAGGGGTAGTGAGTCCCGGAGCAGTGTGTGGGAAAGTGAGTTCCTGAACAGTGTGAGGGGAAGTGAGTCCCGGAGCAGTGTGAGTGGAAGTGAGTCCCGGAGCAGTGTGAGGGGAAGTGAGTCCCAGAGCAGTGTGAGGGGAAGTGAGTTCCTGAGCAGTGTGAGTGGAAGTGAGCCCCGGAGCAGTGTGAGTGGAAGTGAGTCCCGGAGCAGTGTGAGGGGAAGTGAGTCCCAGAGCAGTGTGAGGGGAAGTGAGCCCTGGAGCAGTGTGAGTGGAAGTGAGCCCCGGAGCAGTGTGAGGGGTAGTGAGTCCCAGAGCAGTGTGAGGGGAAGTGAGTCCTGGAGCAGTGTGAGTGGAAGTGAGCCCCGAGCAGTGTGAGGGGTAGTGAGTCCCAGAGCAGTGTGAGGGGAAGTGAGTCCCGGAGCAGTGTGAGGGGTAGTGAGTCGCGGAGCAGTGTGAGGGCTAGTGAGTCCCGGAGCGGTGTGAGGGGAAGTGAGTTCCTGAGCAGTGTGAGGGGAAGTGAGTCCCGGAGCAGTGTGAGTGGAAGTGAGTCCCGGAGCAGTGTGAGTGGAAGTGAGTCCCGGAGGAGCGTGAGGGGAAGTGAGTCCTGGAGCAGTGTGAGGGGATGTGAGTCCCTGAGCAGTGTGAAGGGAAGTGAGACCCCGAGCAGTGTGAGGGGTAGTGAGTCCTGGAGCAGTGTGTGGGGAAGTGAGTCCCGGAGCAGTGTGAGGGGAAGTGAATCCTGGAGCAGTGTGAGGGGAAGTGAGCCCCGAGCAGTGTGAGGGGTAGTGAGTCCCGGAGCAGTGTGTGGGAAAGTGAGTTCCTGAACAGTGTGAGGGGAAGTGAGTCCCGGAGCAGTGTGAGTGGAAGTGAGTCCCGGAGCAGTGTGAGGGGAAGTGAGTCCCAGAGCAGTGTGAGGGGAAGTGAGTTCCTGAGCAGTGTGAGTGGAAGTGAGCCCCGGAGCAGTGTGAGTGGAAGTGAGTCCCGGAGCAGTGTGAGGGGAAGTGAGTCCCAGAGCAGTGTGAGGGGAAGTGAGCCCTGGAGCAGTGTGAGTGGAAGTGAGCCCCGGAGCAGTGTGAGGGGTAGTGAGTCCCAGAGCAGTGTGAGGGGAAGTGAGTCCTGGAGCAGTGTGAGTGGAAGTGAGCCCCGAGCAGTGTGAGGGGTAGTGAGTCCCAGAGCAGTGTGAGGGGAAGTGAGTCCCGGAGCAGTGTGAGGGGTAGTGAGTCGCGGAGCAGTGTGAGGGCTAGTGAGTCCCGGAGCGGTGTGAGGGGAAGTGAGTTCCTGAGCAGTGTGAGGGGAAGTGAGTCCCGGAGCAGTGTGAGTGGAAGTGAGTCCCGGAGCAGTGTGAGTGGAAGTGAGTCCCGGAGGAGCGTGAGGGGAAGTGAGTCCTGGAGCAGTGTGAGGGGATGTGAGTCCCTGAGCAGTGTGAAGGGAAGTGAGACCCCGAGCAGTGTGAGGGGTAGTGAGTCCTGGAGCAGTGTGTGGGGAAGTGAGTCCCGGAGCAGTGTGAGGGGAAGTGAATCCTGGAGCAGTGTGAGGGGAAGTGAGCCCCGAGCAGTGTGAGGGGAAGTGAGTCCCGGAGCAGCGTGAGGGGAAGTGTGTCCCGGTGCAATGTGAGGGGAAGTGAGTCGCGGAGTAGTGTGTGGGAAAGTGAGTCCCTGTACAGTGTGAGGGGAAGTGAGTCCCAGAGGAGCGTGAGGGGAAGCGAGTCTCGGAGGAGCGTGAGTCCTGAGCAGTGCGAGGGGAAACGAGTCCCGGAGCAGTTTGAGGGGAAGTGAGTCCGGATACAGTGTGAGTGGCAGTGAGTCCTGGACCGGTGTGAGGGGAAGTGAGTCCCGGAGGAGTGTGAGGGGGAATGAGTCCCGGAGCAGTGCGAGGGGAAACGAGTCCCGGAGCAGTTTGAGGGGAAGTGAGTCCTGGTCGATGCGAGGGGAAGTGAGTCCTGGAGCAGTGTGAGAGCAAGTGAGTCCTGGAGCAGAGTGAGGGGAAGTGAGTCTTAAAGCAGTGTGAGGGGAAGTGAGTCCTGGTGTAGATCGAGGGGAAATGAATCCCGAAGCAGTGTGTGGGGAGTGAGTCCTGGAGCAGTGTGGGGGGAAGTGAGTCCTGGTGCAGATCGAGGGGAAACGAGTCCCGGAATAGCTTGAGGGGAAGTTTGTCCCGATGCAGTACGAGGTGAGTGAGTCCCGGAGCGTGCGAGCGGAAACGAGTCCCGGAGCAGTTTGAGGGGAAGTGAGTCCGGATACAGTGTGAGTGGCAGTGAGTCCTGGACCAGTGTGAGGGGAAGTGAGTCCCGGAGGAGAGTGAGGAGAAGTGAGTCCCCGAGCAGTGTGAGAGTCAGTGAGTCCCGGAGCAGTGCGAGGGGAAACGGGTCCCGGAGCAGTTTGAGGGGAAGTGAGTCCTGGAGCAGTGTGAGTGGAAGTGAGCCCCGAGCAGTGTGAGGGGTAGTGAGTCCCGGAGCAGTGTGAGGGGAAGTGAGTCCCGGAGCCGTGTGAGGGGAAGTGAGTCCTGGAACAGTGTGAGGGGAAGTGAGTCCCTGAGCAGTGTGAGGGGAAGTGAGTCCCGGAGCAGTGTGAGTGGAAGTGAGTCCCGGAGCAGTGTGAGGGAAAGTGAGTCCCGGAGCAGTGTGAGGGGAAGTGAGTCCCGGAGCAGTGTGACGGGAAGCGAGTCATGGAGCAGCGTGAGGGGAAGTGTGTCCCGGTGCAATGTGAGGGGAAGTGAGTCGCGGAGGAGTGTGAGGGGATCCGAGTCTCGGAGGAGCGTGAGGGGAAGTGAGTCCTGGAGCAGTGTGAGGGGATGTGAGTCCCTGAGCAGTGTGAAGGGAAGTGAGACCCCGAGCAGTGTGAGGGGTAGTGAGTCCTGGAGCAGTGTGAGGGGAAGTGAGTCCCGGAGCAGTGTGAGGGGAAGTGAATCCTGGAGCAGTGTGAGGGGAAGTGAGCCCCGAGCAGTGTGAGGGGAAGAGAGTCCCGGAGCAGCGTGAGGGGAAGTGTGTCCCGGTGCAATGTGAGGGGAAGTGAGTCGCGGAGTAGTGTGTGGGAAAGTGAGTCCCTGTACAGTGTGAGGGGAAGTGAGTCCCAGAGGAGCGTGAGGGGAAGCGAGTCTCGGAGGAGCGTGAGTCCTGAGCAGTGCGAGGGGAAACGAGTCCCGGAGCAGTTTGAGGGGAAGTGAGTCCGGATACACTGTGAGTGGCAGTGAGTCCTGGACCGGTGTGAGGGGAAGTGAGTCCCGGAGGAGTGTGAGGGGGAATGAGTCCCGGAGCAGTGCGAGGGGAAACGAGTCCCGGAGCAGTTTGAGGGGAAGTGAGTCCTGGTCGATGCGAGGGGAAGTGAGTCCTGGAGCAGTTTGAGAGCAAGTGAGTCCTGGAGCAGAGTGAGGGGAAGTGAGTCTTAAAGCAGTGTGAGGGGAAGTGAGTCCTGGTGTAGATCGAGGGGAAATGAATCCCGAAGCAGTGTGTGGGGAGTGAGTCCTGGAGCAGTGTGGGGGGAAGTGAGTCCTGGTGCAGATCGAGGGGAAACGAGTCCCGGAATAGCTTGAGGGGAAGTGAGTCCCGATGCAGTACGAGGTGAGTGAGTCCCGGAGCGTGCGAGGGGAAACGAGTCCCGGAGCAGTTTGAGGGGAAGTGAGTCCGGATACAGTGTGAGTGGCAGTGAGTCCTGGACCAGTGTGAGGGGAAGTGAGTCCCGGAGGAGAGTGAGGGGAAGTGAGTCGCGGAGCAGTGTGAGTGGAAGTGAGTCCCGGAGCAGTGTGAGGGGAAGTGAGTCCCAGAGCAGTGTGAGGGGAAGTGAGTCCCGGAGCAGTGTGAGTGGAAGTGAGTCCCGGAGCAGTGTGAGGGGAAGTGAGTCCCAGAGCAGTGTGAGGGGAAGTGAGTCCTGGAGCAGTGTGAGTGGAAGTGAGCCCCGAGCAGTGTGAGGGGTAGTGAGTCCCGGAGCAGTGTGAGGGGAAGTGAGTCCCGGAGCAGTGTGAGGAGTAGTGAGTCCCGGAGCAGTGTGAGGGGAAGTGAGTCCCGGAGCAGTGTGAGGGCTAGTGAGTCCCGGAGCGTTGTGAGGGGAAGTGAGTTCCTGAGCAGTGTGAGGGGAAGTGAGTCCCGGAGCAGTGTGAGTGGAAGTGAGTCCCGGAGCAGTGTGAGGGGAAGTGAGTCCCGGAGCAGTGTGAGGGGTAGTGAGTCCCGGAGCAGTGTGTGGGAAAGTGAGTTCCTGAACAGTGTGAGGGGAAGTGAGTCCCGGAGCAGTGTGAGTGGAAGTGAGTCCCGGAGCAGTGTGAGGGGAAGTGAGTCCCAGAGCAGTGTGAGGGGAAGTGAGTTCCTGAGCAGTGTGAGTGGAAGTGAGCCCCGGAGCAGTGTGAGTGGAAGTGAGTCCCGGAGCAGTGTGAGGGGAAGTGAGTCCCAGAGCAGTGTGAGGGGAAGTGAGTCCTGGAGCAGTGTGAGTGGAAGTGAGCCCCGGAGCAGTGTGAGGGGTAGTGAGTCCCAGAGCAGTGTGAGGGGAAGTGAGTCCTGGAGCAGTGTGAGTGGAAGTGAGCCCCGAGCAGTGTGAGGGGTAGTGAGTCCCAGAGCAGTGTGAGGGGAAGTGAGTCCCGGAGCAGTGTGAGGGGTAGTGAGTCGCGGAGCAGTGTGAGGGCTAGTGAGTCCCGGAGCGGTGTGAGGGGAAGTGAGTTCCTGAGCAGTGTGAGGGGAAGTGAGTCCCGGAGCAGTGTGAGTGGAAGTGAGTCCCGGAGCAGTGTGAGTGGAAGTGAGTCCCGGAGGAGCGTGAGGGGAAGTGAGTCCTGGAGCAGTGTGAGGGGATGTGAGTCCCTGAGCAGTGTGAAGGGAAGTGAGACCCCGAGCAGTGTGAGGGGTAGTGAGTCCTGGAGCAGTGTGTGGGGAAGTGAGTCCCGGAGCAGTGTGAGGGGAAGTGAATCCTGGAGCAGTGTGAGGGGAAGTGAGCCCCGAGCAGTGTGAGGGGAAGTGAGTCCCGGAGCAGCGTGAGGGGAAGTGTGTCCCGGTGCAATGTGAGGGGAAGTGAGTCGCGGAGTAGTGTGTGGGAAAGTGAGTCCCTGTACAGTGTGAGGGGAGGTGAGTCCCAGAGGAGCGTGAGGGGAAGCGAGTCTCGGAGGAGCGTGAGTCCTGAGCAGTGCGAGGGGAAACGAGTCCCGGAGCAGTTTGAGGGGAAGTGAGTCCGGATACACTGTGAGTGGCAGTGAGTCCTGGACCGGTGTGAGGGGAAGTGAGTCCCGGAGGAGTGTGAGGGGGAATGAGTCCCGGAGCAGTGCGAGGGGAAATGGGTCCCGGAGCAGTTTGAGGGGAAGTGAGTCCTGGTCGATGCGAGGGGAAGTGAGTCCTGGAGCAGTGTGAGAGCATGTGAGTCCTGGAGCAGAGTGAGGGGAAGTGAGTCTTAAAGCAGTGTGAGGGGAAGTGAGTCCTGGTGTAGATCGAGGGGAAATGAATCCCGAAGCAGTGTGTGGGGAGTGAGTCCTGGAGCAGTGTGGGGGGAAGTGAGTCCTGGTGCAGATCGAGGGGAAACGAGTCCCGGAATAGCTTGAGGGGAAGTTTGTCCCGATGCAGTACGAGGTGAGTGAGTCCCGGAGCGTGCGAGCGGAAACGAGTCCCGGAGCAGTTTGAGTGGCAGTGAGTCCTGGACCAGTGTGAGGGGAAGTGAGTCCCGGAGGAGAGTGAGGAGAAGTGAGTCCCCGAGCAGTGTGAGAGTCAGTGAGTCCCGGAGCAGTGCGAGGGGAAACGGGTCCCGGAGCAGTTTGAGGGGAAGTGAGTCCTGGAGCAGTGTGAGTGGAAGTGAGCCCCGAGCAGTGTGAGGGGTAGTGAGTCCCGGAGCAGTGTGAGGGGAAGTGAGTCCCGGAGCAGTGTGAGGGGAAGTGAGTCCTGGAACAGTGTGAGGGGAAGTGAGTCCCTGAGCAGTGTGAGGGGAAGTGAGTCCTGGAACAGTGTGAGGGGAAGTGAGTCCCTGAGCAGTGTGAGGGGAAGTGAGTCCCGGAGAAGTGTGAGGGGAAGTGAGTCTTGGAGCAGTGTGAGGGGAAGTGAGTCCCGAAACAGCGTGAGGGGAAGTGAGTCCCGGAGGATTGTGAGGGGAAGTGAGTCCTGGTGCAGTGTGAAGGGGGAGTGAGTCCCGATGCAGTGCGAGGGGAAGTGAATCCTTGAGCATTGTGAGGGGAAGTGAGTCCCGGTGCAGTGTGAGGGGAAGTGAGTCCTGCAGCAGTATGAGGGGAAGTGAGTCCTGGAGCAGTGTGAGTGGAAGTGAGTCCCGGAGCAGTGTGAGGGGAAGTGATTCCCAGAGCAGTGTGAGGGGAAGTGAGTCCCGGAGCTGTGTGAGGGGAAGTGCGTCCTGGAGCAGTGTGAGGGGAAGTGAGTCCTGGAGCAGTGTGAGGGGAAGTGAGTCCCGGAGCAGTGCGAGGGGAAGTGAGTCCCGGAGCAGTGTGAGTGGAAGTGAGTCCCGGAGCAGTGTGAGGGGAAGTGAGTCCTGGAGCAGTGTGAGTGGAAGTGAGTCCCGGAGCAGTGTGAGGGGAAGTGAGTCCCGGAGCAGTTTGAGTGGAAGTGAGCGCCGAGCAGTGTGAGGGGTAGTGAGTCCCGGAGCAGTGTGAGGGGAAGTGAGTCCTGGAGCAGCGTGAGGGGAAGTGTGTCCCGGTGCAATGTGAGGGGAAGCGAGTCCTGGAGCAGTGTGAGGGGAAGTGAGTCCCGGAGCAGTGTGAGGGGAAGTGAGTCCTGGAGCAGCGTGAGGGGAAGTGTGTCCCGGTGCAATGTGAGGGGAAGCGAGTCCTGGAGCAGTGTGACGGGAAGTGAGTCCTGGAGCAGTGTGACGGGAAGCGAGTCCTGGAGCAGCGTGAGGGGAAGTGTGTCCCGGTGCAATGTGAGGGGAAGTGAGTCGCGGAGCAGTGTGTGGGAAAGTGAGTCCCTGTACAGTGTGAGGGGAAGTGAGTCCCAGAGGAGGGTGAGGGGAAGTGAGTCCTGGAGCAGTGTGCGGGAAAGTGAGTCCCTGTACAGTGTGAGGGGATGTGAGTCCCAGAGGAGCGTGAGGGGAAACCAGTCCCAGAGCAGTTTGAGGGGAAGTGAATCCCGGAGAAGTGTGAGGGGAGTGAGTCCTGGAGCAGTGTGAGGGGAAGTGAGTCCCGGAGCAGTGTGAGTGGAAGTGAGTCCCGGAGCAGTGTGAGGGGAAGTGAGTCCTGGAGCAGTGTGAGTGGAAGTGAGTCCCGGAGCAGTGTGAAGGGGGAGTGAGTCCCGATGCAGTGCGAGGGGAAGTGACTCCTTGAGCATTGTGAGGGGAAGTGAGTCCTGGTGCAGTGTGAAGGGGGAGTGAGTCCCGATGCAGTGCGAGGGGAAGTGACTCCTTGAGCATTGTGAGGGGAAGTGAGTCCCGGTGCAGTGTGAGGGGAAGTGAGTCCTGCAGCAGTATGAGGGGAAGTGAGTCCTGGAGCAGTGTGAGTGGAAGTGAGTCCCGGAGCAGTGTGAGGGGAAGTGATTCCCAGAGCAGTGTGAGGGGAAGTGAGTCCCGGAGCTGTGTGAGGGGAAGTGCGTCCTGGAGCAGTGTGAGGGGAAGTGAGTCCTGGAGCAGTGTGAGGGGAAGTGAGTCCTGGAGCAGCGTGAGGGGAAGTGTGTCCCGGTGCAATGTGAGGGGAAGCGAGTCCTGGAGCAGTGTGACGGGAAGTGAGTCCTGGAGCAGTGTGACGGGAAGCGAGTCCTGGAGCAGCGTGAGGGGAAGTGTGTCCCGGTGCAATGTGAGGGGACGTGAGTCGCGGAGCAGTGTGTGGGAAAGTGAGTCCCTGTACAGTGTGAGGGGAAGTGAGTCCCAGAGGAGGGTGAGGGGAAGTGAGTCCTGGAGCAGTGTGCGGGAAAGTGAGTCCCTGTACAGTGTGAGGGGATGTGAGTCCCAGAGGAGCGTGAGGGGAAACCAGTCCCGGAGCAGTTTGAGGGGAAGTGAATCCCGGAGAAGTGTGAGGGGAGTGAGTCCTGGAGCAGTGTGAGGGGAAGTGAGTCCCGGAGCAGTGTGAGTGGAAGTGAGTCCCGGAGCAGTGTGAGGGGAAGTGAGTCCTGGAGCAGTGTGAGTGGAAGTGAGTCCCGGAGCAGTGTGAGGGGAAGTGAGTCCCGGAGCAGTTTGAGTGGAAGTGAGCGCCGAGCAGTGTGAGGGGTAGTGAGTCCCGGAGCAGTGTGAGGGGAAGTGAATCCCGGAGCAGTGTGAGGGGAAGTGAGTCCTGGAACAGTGTGAGGGGAAGTGAATCCCGGAGCAGTGTGAGGGGAAGTGAGTCCTGGAGCAGTGTGAGGGGAAGTGAATCCTGGAGCAGTGTGAGGGGAAGTGAGTCCTGGAGCAGTGTGAGGGGAAGTGAATTCTGGAGCAGTGTGAGGGGAAGTGAGTCCTGCAGCAGTGTGAGGGGAAGTGAATCCCGGAGCAGTGTGAGGGGAAGTGAGTCCTGGAGCAGTGTGAGGGGAAGTGAGTCCCGGAGCAGTGTGAGGGGAAGTGAATCCCGGAGCAGAGTGAGGGGAAGTGAGTCCCAGAGCTGTGTGAGGGGAAGTGAGTCCTGGAGCAGTGTGACTGGAAGTGAGTCCCGGAGCAGTGTGAGGGGAAATGAGTCCCAGAGCAGTGTGAGGGGAAGTGAGTCCTGGAGCAGTGTGAGTGGAAGTGAGCCCCGAGCAGTGTGAGGGGTAGTGAGTCCCGGAGCAGTGTGAGGAGAAGTGAGTCTCGGAGGATTGTGAGTGGAAGTTAGTCCTGGTGCAGTGTGAAGGGGGAGTGAGTCCCGATGCAGTGTGTGGGGAAGTGAGTCCTTGAGCAGAGTGAGGGGAAGTGAGTCCCAGAGCTGTGTGAGGGGAAGTGAGTCCTGGAGCAGTGTGACTGGAAGTGAGTCCCGAGCAGTGTGAGGGGTAGTGAGTCCCGGAGCAGTGTGAGGGGAAGTGAGTCTCGGAGCAGTGTGACGGGAAGCGGGTCCTGGAGCAGCGTGAGGGGAAGTGTGTCCCGGTGCAATGTGAGGGGAAGTGAGTCGCGGAGCACTGTGTGGGAAAGTGAGTCCCTGTACAGTGTGAGGGGAAGTGAGTCCCAGAGGAGTGTGAGGGGAAGCAAGTCTCGGAGGAGCGTGAGGGGAAGTGAGTCCTGGAGCAGTGCGAGGGGAAACGAGTCCCGGAGCAGTTTGAGGGGAAGTGAGTCCGGATACAGTGTGAGTGGCAGTGAGTCCTGGACCGGTGTGAGGGGTAGTGAGTCCCGGAGGAGTGTGAGGGGGAATGAGTCCCGGAGCAGTGCGAGGGGAAACGAGTCCCAGAGCAGTTTGTGGGGAAGTGAGTCCTGGTCGATGCGAGGGGAAGTGAGTCCTGGAGCAGTGTGAGGGGAAGTGAGTCCCGGAGAAGAGTGAGGGGAAGTGAATCCCCAAGCAGTGTGAGAGTCAGTGAGTCCCGGAGCAGTGCGAGGGGAAACGGGTCCCGGAGCAGTTTGAGGGGAAGTGAGTCCTGGAGCAGTGTGAGTGGAAGTGAGCCCCGAGCAGTGTGAGGGGTAGTGAGTCCCGGAGCAGTGTGAGGGGAAGTGAGTCGCGGAGCCGTGTGAGGGGAAGCGAGTCTTGGAGGAGCGTGAGGGGAAGTGAGTCCTGGAGCAGTGTAAGTAGAAGTGTGTCCCGGTGCCGATCGAGGGGAAGTGAATCCCGGAGCAGTGTGAGGGGAAGTGAGTCCTGGAGCAGTGTGAGGGGAAGTGAGTCCCGGAGCAGTGTGAGGGGAAGTGAGTCCTGCAGCAGTGTGAGTGGAAGTGAGTCCCGGAGAAGTGTGAGGGGAAGTGAGTCTTGGAGCAGTGTGAGGGGAAGTGAGTCCCGAAGCAGCGTGAGGGGAAGTGAGTCCCGGACGATTGTGAGGGGAAGTGAGTCCTGGTGCAGTGCGAGGGGAAGTGAGTCCTTGAGCAGTGTGAGGAGAAGTGAGTCCCGGTGCAGTGTGAGGGGAAGTGAGTCCTGCAGCAGTGTGAGGGGAAGTGAGTCGCGCAGCAGTGTGAGGGAAAGTGAGATACAGAGGAGCGTGAGGGGAAGTGAGTCCTGGAGCAGTACGAGGGGAAGTGAGTCCTGGAGCAGTGTGAGGGGAAGTGAGTCCTGGAGCAGTGTGAGTGGAAGTGAGTCCCAGAGCAGTGTGAGGGGAAGTGAGTCCCGGAGCTGTTTGAGGGGAAGTGAGTCCTGGAGCAGTGTGAGTGGAAGTGAGTCCCGGAGCAGTGTGAGGGGAAGTGAGTCCCAGAGCAGTGTGAGGGGAAGTGAGTCCCGGAGCTGTTTGAGGGGAAGTGAGTCCTGGAGCAGTGTGAGGGGATGTGAGTCCCAGAGCAATGTGAGGGGAAGTGAGTCCCGGAGCTGTTTGAGGGGAAGTGAGTCCTGGACCAGTGTGAGGGGAAGTGAGTCCCGGAGGAGAGTGAGGGGAAGTGAGTCCCCGAGCAGTGTGAGAGTCAGTGAGTCCCGGAGCAGTGCGAGGGGAAACGAGTCCCGGAGCAGGTTGAGGGGAAGTGAGTCCTGGAGCAGTGTGAGTGGAAGTGAGTCCCGGAGCAGTGTGAGTGGAAGTGACTCCCGGAGCAGTGTGAGGGGAAGTGAGTCCCAGAGCAGTGTGAGGGGAAGTGAGTCCCGGTGCAGTGTGAGGGGAAGTGAGTCCCGGAGCAGTGTGAGTGGAAGTGACTCCCGGAGCAGTGTGAGGGGAAGTGGGTCCCGGAGCAGTGTGAGGGGAAGTGAGTCCCGGAGCAGTGTGAGTGGAAGTGACTCCCGGAGCAGTGTGAGGGGAAGTGAGTCCCGGAGCAGTGTGAGGGGAAGTGAGTCCCAGAGCAGTGTGAGGGGAAGTGAGTCCCGGAGCAGTGTGAGTGGAAGTGACTCCCGGTGCAGTGTGAGGGGAAGTGAGTCTCGGAGCAGTGTGAGGGGAAGTGTGTCCCGGTGCAATGTGCGGGGAAGTGAGTCGCGGAGCAGTGTGTGGGAAAGTGAGTCCCTGTACAGTGTGAGGGGATGTGAGTCCCAGAGGAGTGTGAGGGGAAGCGAGTCTCGGAGGAGCGTGAGGGGAAGTGAGTCCTGGAGCAGTGCGAGGGGAAACGAGTCCCTGAGCAGTTTGAGGGGAAGTGAGTCCGGATACAGTGTGAGTGGCAGTGAGTCCTGGACCGGTGTGAGGGGAAGTGAGTCCCGGAGGAGTGTGAGGGGGAATGAGTCCCGGAGCAATGCGAGGGGAAACGAGTCCCGGAGCAGTTTGAGGGGAAGTGAGTCCTGGTCGATGCGAGGGGAAGTGATTCCTGGAGCAGTGTGAGAGCAAGTGAGTCCTGGAGCAGAGTGGGGGGAAGTGAGTCTTAAAGCAGTGTGAGGGGAAGTGAGTCCTGGTGTAGATCGAGGGGAAATGAATCCCGAAGCAGTGTGTGGGGAGTGAGTCCTGGAGCAATGTGGGGGGAAGTGAGTCCTGGTGCAGATCGAGGGGAAACGAGTCCCGGAATAGCTTGAGGGGAAGTGAGTCCCGATGCAGTACGAGGTGAGTGAGTCCCGGAGCGTGCGAGGGGAAACGAGTCCCGGAGCAGTTTGAGGGGAAGTGAGTCCGGATACAGTGTGAGTGGCAGTGAGTCCTGGACCAGTGTGAGGGGAAGTGAGTCCTGGAGGAGAGTGAGGGGAAGTGAGTCCCCGAGCAGTGTGAGAGTCAGTGAGTCCCGGAGCAGTGCGAGGGGAAACAAGTCCCGGAGCAGTTTGAGGGGAAGCGAGTCTCGGAGGAGTGTGAGGGGAAGTGTGTCCTGGAGCAGTGTGAGGGGAAGTGGGTCCTGGAGCAGTGTGAGGGAAGTGAGTCCTGAAGCAGTATGAGGGGAAGTGAGTCCTGGAGCAGCGTGAGGGGAAGTGAGTCCCGGAGCAGCGTGAGGGGAAGTGAGTCCCGGAGCAGTGTGAGGGGAAGTGAGTCCCGGAGCATTGTGAGGGGAAGAGAGTCCTGGTGCAGTGTGAAGGGGGAGTGAGTCCCGATGCAGTGCGAGGGGAAGTGAGTCCTTGAGCAGTGTGAGGGGAAGTGAGTCCCGGTGCAGTGTGAGGGGAAGTGAGTCCTGCAGCAGTGCGAGGGTAAGTGGGTCACGGAGCAGTGTGAGGGAAAGTGAGATACAGAGGAGCGTGAGGGGAAGTGAGTCCCGGAGCAGTATGAGGGGAAGTGAGTCCCGGAGCAGTGTGAGGGGAAGTGAGTCCTGCAGCAGTGTGAGGGGAAGTGAGTCCTGGAGCAGTGTGAGGGGAAGTGAGTCCTGGAGCAGTGTGAGGGGTAGTGAGTCCCGGAGAAGTGTGAGGGGACGTGAGTCTTGGAGCAGTGTGAGGGGAAGTGAGTCTTGGAGCAGTTAGAGGGGAAGTGAGTCCTGCAGCAGTGTGAGGGGTAGTGAGTCCCGGAGCAGTGTGAGGGGAAGTTAGTCCCGGAGCAGTGTGAGGGGAAGCGAGTCCTGGAGCAGCGTGAGGGGAAGTGTGTCCCGGTGCAATGTGCGGGGAATTGAGTCACGGAGCAGTGTGTGGGAAAGTGAGTCCCTGTACAGTGTGAGGGGAAGTGAGTCCCAGAGGAGTGTGAGGGGAAGCGAGTCTCGGAGGAGTGTGAGGGGAAGTGGGTCCTGGAGCAGTGTGAGGGGAAGTGGGTCCTGGAGCAGTGTGAGGGGAAGTGAGTCCTGAAGCAGTACGAGGGGAAGTGAGTCCTGGAGCAGCGTGAGGGGAAATGAGTCCCGGAGCAGCGTGAGGGGAAGTGAGTCCCGGAGCAGTGTGAGGGGAAGTGAGTCCCGGAACATTGTGAGGGGAAGAGAGTCCTGGTGCAGTGTGAAGGGGGAGTGAGTCCCGATGCAGTGCGAGGGGAAGTGAGTCCTTGAGCAGTGTGAGGGGAAGTGAGTCCCGGTGCAGTGTGAGGGGAAGTGAGTCCTGCAGCAGTGCGAGGGTAAGTGGGTCACGGAGCAGTGTGAGGG
This sequence comes from Chiloscyllium plagiosum, assembly GCF_037043375.1. NCBI lineage: Eukaryota > Metazoa > Chordata > Chondrichthyes > Orectolobiformes > Hemiscylliidae > Chiloscyllium > Chiloscyllium plagiosum. The sequence goes on along the minus strand of NW_028270143.1, from coordinate 128,689,191 downwards.
AAAGTGAGATACAGAGGAGCGTGAGGGGAAGTGAGTCCCGGAGCAGTATGAGGGGAAGTGAGTCCCGGAGCAGTGTGAGGGGAAGTGAGTCCCGGAGCAGTGTGAGGGGAAGTGAGTCCCGGAGCAGTGTGAGGGGTAGTGAGTCCCGGAGCAGTGTGAGGTGAAGTGAGTCCCGGATCAGTGTGAGGGGAAGCGAGTCCTGGAGCAGCGTGAGGGGAAGTGTGTCCCGGTGCAATGTGAGGGGAAGTGAGTCGCGGAGCAGTGTGTAGGAAAGTGTGAGGGGAAGTGAGTCCCAGAGGAGCGTGAGGGGAAGCGAGTCTCGGAGGAGCGTGAGGGGAAGTGAGTCCTGGAGCAGTGCGAGGGGAAACAAGTCCCGGAGCAGTTTGAGGGGAAGTGAGTCCGGATACAGTGTGAGTGGCAGTGAGTCCTGGACCGTTGTGAGGGGAAGTGAGTCCCGGAGGAGTGTGAGGGGGAATGAGTCCCGGAGCAGTGCGAGGGGAAACGAGTCCCGGAGCAGTTTGAGGGGAAGTGAGTCCTGGTCGATGCGAGTGGAAGTGAGTCCCGGAGCAGCGTGAGGGGAAGTGAGTGCCGGAGCAGTGTGAGGGGAAGCGAGTCCCGGAGCAGTGTGAGGGGAAGCGAGTCCCAGAGCAGTGTGAGGGGAAGCGAGTCCCGGAGCAGCGTGAGGGGAAGTGAGTCCCGGAGCAGTGTGAGGGGAAGTGAGTCCCGGAGCAGCGTGAGGGGAAGTGAGTCCCGGAGCAGTGTGAGGGGAAGTGAGACACGGAGCAGTGTGAGGGGAAGTGAGTCCTGGAGCAGTGTGAGGGGAAGTGATTCCTGGAGCAGTGTGAGGGGAAGTGAGTCCCGGAGCAGTGTGAGGGGAAGTGAGACGCGGAGCAGTGTGAGGGGAAGTGAGTCCTGGAGCAGTGTGAGTGGAAGTGAGTCCCGGAGCAGTGTGAGGGGAAGTGAGTCCCGGAGGAGCGTGAGGTGAAGTGAGTCCTGGAGTAGTGTGAGTGGAAGTGAGCCCCGAGCAGTGTGAGGGGAAGTGTGTCCCGGTGCAATGTGAGGGGAAGTGAGTCGCGGAGCAGTGTGTGGGAAAGTGAGTCCCTGTACAGTGTGAGGGGAAGTGAGTCCCAGAGGAGCGTGAGGGGAAGCGAGTCTTGGAGGAGCGTGAGGGGAAGTGAGTCCTGGAGCAGTGCGAGGGGAAACGAGTCCCGGAGCAGTTTGAGGGGAAGTGAGTCCTGGAGCAGTGTGAGGGGTAGTGAGTCCCGGAGCAGTGTGAGGGGAAGTGAGTCCCGGAGCAGTGTGAGGGGAAGCGAGTCCTGGAGCAGCGTGAGGGGAAGTGTGTCCCGGTGCAATGTGCGGGGAATTGAGTCACGGAGCAGTGTGTGGGAAAGTGAGTCCCTGTACAGTGTGAGGGGAAGTGAGTCCCAGAGGAGTGTGAGGGGAAGCGAGTCTCGGAGGAGCGTGAGGGGAAGTGGGTCCTGGAGCAGTGTGAGGGGAAGTGAGTCCCGGAGCAGTGTGAAGGGAGTGAGTTCTGGAGCAATGCGAGGGGAAGTGAGTCCTGAAGCAGTATGAGGGGAAGTGAGTCCTGGAGCAGCGTGAGGGGAAGTGTGTCCCGGTGCAATGTGAGGGGAAGTGAGTCCCGGAGCAGTGTGAGGGGAAGCGAGTCCCGGAGCAGCGTGAGGGGAAGTGAGTCCCGGAGCAGTGTGAGGGGAAGCGAGTCCCGGAGCAGCGTGAGGGGAAGTGTGTCCCGGTGCAATGTGAGGGGAAGTGAGTCGCGGAGCAGCGTGAGGGGAAGTGTGTCCCGGTGCAATGTGAGGGGAAGTGAGTCCCGGAGCAGTGTGAGGGGAAGCGAGTCCCGGAGCAGTGTGAGGGGAAGCGAGTCCTGGAGCAGCGTGAGGGGAAGTGTGTCGCGGAGCAGTGTGAGGGAAAGTGACTCCCAGAGGAGCGTGAGGGGAAGTGAGTCCCGGAGCAGTGTGAGGGGAAGTGAGTCCTGGAGCAGTGTGAGTGGAAGTGAGTCCCGGAGCAGTGTGAGGGGAAGTGAGTCCCAGAGCAGTGTGAGGGGAAGTGAGTCCTGGAGCAGTGTGAGTGGAAGTGAGCCCCGAGCAGTGTGAGGGGTAGTGAGTCCCGGAGCAGTGTGAGGGGAAGTGAGTCCCGGAGCAGTTTGAGGGGAAGCGAGTCCTGGAGCAGCGTGAGGGGAAGTGTGTCCCGGTGCAATGTGAGGGGAAGTGAGTCCTGCAGCAGTGTGTGGGAAAGTGAGTCCCTGTACAGTGTGAGGGGAAGTGAGTCCCAGAGGAGCGTGAGGGGAAGCGAGTCTCGGAGGAGCGTGAGGGGAAGTGAGTCCTGGAGCAGTGCGAGGGGAAACGAGTCCCGGAGCAGTGTGAGGGGAAGTGAGACGCGGAGCAGTGTGAGGGTAAGTGAGTCCCGGAGCAGTGTGAGGGGAAGTGAGACGCGGAGCAGTGTGAGGGGAAGTGACTCCTGGAGCAGTGTGAGTGGAAGTGAGTCCTGGAGCAGTGTGAGGGGAAGTGAGTCCCGGAGGAGCATGAGGTGAAGTGAGTCCCGGAGCAGTGTGAGTGGAAGTGAGTCCCGGAGCAGTGTGAGGGGAAGTGTGTCCCGGTGCAATGTGAGGGGAAGTGAGTCGCGGAGCAGTGTGTGGGAAAGTGAGTCCCTGTACAGTGTGAGGGGAAGTGAGTCCCAGAGGAGTGTGAAGGGAAGCGAGTCTCGGAGGAGCGTGAGGGGAAGTGAGTCCTGGAGCAGTGTGAGGGGAAGTGAGTCCCGGAGCAGCGTGAGGGGAAGTGAGTCCCAGAGGAGCGTGAAGGGAAGTGAGACCCCGAGCACTGTGATGGGAAGTGAGTCCCCGAGCAGTGTGAGGGGAACTGAGTCCCGGTGCAATGTGAGGGGAAGTGAGTCGCGGAGCAGCGTGAGGGGAAGTGTGGCCCGGTGCAATGTGAGGGGAAGTGAGTCCCGGTGCAATGTGAGGGGAAGTGAGACGCGGAGCAGTGTGAGGGAAAGTGACTCCCAGAGGAGCGTGAGGGGAAGTGAGTCCCGGAGCAGTGTGAGGGGAAGTGAGTCCTGGAGCAGTGTGAGTGGAAGTGAGTCCCGGAGCAGTGTGAGGGGAAGTGAGTCCCAGAGCAGTGTGAGGGGAAGTGAGTCCTGGAGCAGTGTGAGTGGAAGTGAGCCCTGAGCAGTGTGAGGGGAAGTGTGTCCCGGTGCAATGTGAGGGGAAGTGAGTCGCGGAGCAGTGTGTGGGAAAGTGAGTCCCTGTACAGTGTGAGGGGAAGTGAGTCCCAGAGTAGCGTGAGGGGAAGCGAGTCTCGGAGGAGCGTGAGGGGAAGTGAGTCCTGGAGCAGTGCGAGGGGAAACGAGTCCCGGAGCAGTTTGAGGGGAAGTGAGTCCGGATACAGTGTGAGTGGCAGTGAGTCCTGGACCGGTGTGAGGGGAAGTGAGTCCCGGAGGAGTGTGAGGGGGAATGAGTCCCGGAGTAGTGCGAGGGGAAACGAGTCCCGGAGCAGTTTGAGGGGAAGTGAGTCCTGGAGCAGTGTGAGGGGTAGTGAGTCCCGGAGCAGTGTGAGGGGAAGTGAGTCCCGGAGCAGTGTGAGGGGAAGCGAGTCCTGGAGCAGCGTGAGGGGAAGTGTGTCCCGGTGCAATGTGACGGGAAGTGAGTCGTGGAGCAGTGTGTGGGAAAGTGAGTCCCTGTACAGTGTGAGGGGAAGTGAGTCCCAGAGGAGCGTGAGGGGAAGTGAGTCCCGGAGCAGTGTGAGGGAAAGTGAGTGCCGGAGCAGCGTGAGGGGAAGTGAGTCCCGGAGCAGTGTGAGGGGAAGTGAGTCCCGGAGCAGATCAAGGGGAAGTGAGTCCTGGTGCAGATCAAGGGGAAGTGAGACTGGGTGCAGATCGAGAAGAAGTGAATCCCGGAGCAGTGTGACGGGAGTGAGTCCTGGAGCAGTGCAAGTGGAAGTGTGTCCCGGTGCCGATCGAGGGGAAGTGTATCCCGGAGCAGTGTGAGGGGAAGTGAGTCCTGGAACAGTGTGAGGGGAAGTGAATCCCGGAGCAGTGTGAGGGGAAGTGAGTCCTGGAACAGTGTGAGGGGAAGTGAATCCCGGAGCAGTGTGAGGGGAAGTGAGTCCTGGAACAGTGTGAGGGGAAGTGAGTCCCGGAGCAGTGTGAGGGGAAGTGAGTCCCAGAGCAGTGTGAGTGGAAGTGAGTCCCGGAGAAGTGTGAGGGGAAGTGAGTCTTGGAGCAGTGTGAGGGGAAGTGAGTCTTGGAGCAGGGTGAGGGGAAGTGAGTCCCGAAGCAGCGTGAGTGGAAGTGAGCCCCGAGCAGTGTGAGGGGTAGTGAGTCCCGGAGCAGTATGAGGGGAAATGAGTCCTCGAGCAGTGTGAGGGGAAGCGAGTCCTGGAGCAGTATGAGGGGAAGTGAGTCCTGGAGCAGTATGAGGGGAAGTGAGTCCCAGAGGAGTGTGAGGGGAAGCGAGTCCTGGAGCAGTGTGAGGGGAAGTGAGTCCTGGAGCAGTGTGGGGGGAAGTGAGTCCTGGTGCAGATCGAGGGGAAACGAGTCCCGGAGCAGGTGGAGGGGAAGTGAGTCCTGGAGCAGTGTGAGTGGAAGTGAGTCCCGGAGCAGTGTGAGGGGAAGTGAGTCCCAGAGCAGTGTGAGGGGAAGTGAGTCCGGGAGCAGTGTGACGGGAAGCGAGTCCTGGAGCAGCGTGATGGGAAGTGAGTCCCTGTACAGTGTGAGGGGAAGTGAGTCCGGATACAGTGTGAGTGGCAGTGAGTCCTGGACCGGTGTGAGGGGAAGTGAGTCCCGGAGGAGTGTGAGGGGGAATGAGTCCCGAAGCAATGCGAGGGGAAACGAGTCCCGGAGCAGTTTGAGGGGAAGTGAGTCCTGGTCGATGCGAGGGGAAGTGATTCCTGGAGCAGTGTGAGAGCAAGTGAGTCCTGGAGCAGAGTGGGGGGAAGTGAGTCTTAAAGCAGTGTGAGGGGAAGTGAGTCCTGGTGTAGATCGAGGGGAAATGAATCCTGAAGCAGTGTGTGGGGAGTGAGTCCTGGAGCAATGTGGGGGGAAGTGAGTCCTGGTGCAGATCGAGGGGAAACGAGTCCCGGAATAGCTTGAGGGGAAGTGAGTCCCGATGCAGTACGAGGTGAGTGAGTCCTGGAGCGTGCGAGGGGAAACGAGTCCCGGAGCAGTTTGAGGGGAAGTGAGTCCGGATACAGTGTGAGTGGCAGTGAGTCCTGGACCAGTGTGAGGGGAAACGAGTCACGGAGCAGTTTGAGGGGAAGTGAGTCCTGGAGCAGTGTGAGTGGAAGTGAGCCCCGAGCAGTGTGAGGGGTAGTGAGTCCCGGAGCAGTGTGAGGGGAAGTGAGTCCCGGAGCAGTGTGAGGGGAAGCGAGTCCTGGAGCAGCGTGAGGCGAAGTGTGTCCCGGTGCAATGTGAGGGGAAGTGAGTCGCGGAGCAGTGTGTGGGAAAGTGAGTCCCTGTACAGTGTGAGGGGAAGTGAGTCGCGGAGGAGCGTGAGGGGAAGCGAGTCTCGGAGCAGTTTGAGGGGAAGTGAGTCCTGGTCGATGCGAGGGGAAGTGAGTCCCGGAGCAGCGTGAGGGGAAGTGAGTCCCGGAGCAGTGTGAGGGGAAATGAGTCCCGGAGCAGATCAAGGGGAAGTGAGTCCTGGTGCAGATCAAGGGGAAGTGAGACTGGGTGCAGATCGAGAAGAAGTGAATCCCGGAGCAGTGTGAGGGGAGTGAGTCCTGGAACAGTGCAAGTGGAAGTGTGACCCGGTGCCGATCGAGGGGAAGTGAATCCCGGAGCAGTGTGAAGGGAAGTGAGTCCTGGAACAGTGTGAGGGGAAGTGAGTCCCTGAGCAGTGTGAAGGGAACTGAGACCCCGACCAGTGTGAGGGGAAGTGAGTCCCGGAGCAGTGTGAGGGGAAGTGAGTCCTGCAGCATTTGAGGGGAAGTGAGTCTTGGAGCAGCGTGAGGGGAAGTGAGTCCCGGAGCAGTGTGAGGGGAAGTGAGTCGCGGAGCAGTGTGTAGGAAAGTGAGTCCCTGTACAGTGTGAGGGGAAGTAAGTCCAAGAGGAGCGTGAGGGGAAGCGAGTCTCGGAGGAGCGTGAGGGGAAGTGAGTCCTGGAGCAGTGCGAGGGGAAACGAGTCCCGGAGCAGTTTGAGGGGAAGTGAGTCCGGATACAGTGTGAGTGGCAGTGAGTCCTGGACCGTTGTGAGGGGAAGTGAGTCCCGGAGGAGTGTGAGGGGGAATGAGTCCCGGAGCAGTGCGAGGGGAAACGAGTCCCGGAGCAGTTTGAGGGGAAGTGAGTCCTGGACCGTTGTGAGGGGAAGTGAGTCCCGGAGGAGTATGAGGGGGAATGAGTCCCGGAGCAGTGCGAGGGGAAACGAGTCCCGGAGCAGTTTGAGGGGAAGTGAGTCCTGGTCGATGCGAGTGGAAGTGAGTCCCAGAGCAGCGTGAGGGGAAGTGAGTGCCGGAGCAGTGTGAGGGGAAGTGAGACCTTGAGCAGTGTGAGGGGAAGTGAGTCCCGGAACAGTGTGAGTGGAAGTGAGACGTGGAGCAGCGTGAGGGGAAGTGAGTCCTGGAGCAGTGTGAGTGGAAGTGAGTCCCGGAGCAGTATGAGGGCAAGTGAGTCCCGGAGCAGCGTGAGGGGAAGTGAGTCCCGGAGCAGTGTGAGGGGAAGTGAGACGCGGAGCAGTGTGAGGGGAAGTGAGTCCTGGAGCAGTGTGAGGGGAAGTGAGTCCCGGAGCAGTGTGAGGGGAAGTGAGTCCCGGAGCAGTGTGAGGGGAAGTGAGACGCGGAGCAGTGTGAGGGGAAGTGAGTCCTGGAGCAGTGTGAGTGGAAGTGAGTCCCGGAGCAGTGTGAGGGGAAGTGAGTCCCGGAGGAGCGTGAGGTGAAGTGAGTCCTGGAGCAGTGTGAGGGGAAGTGAGTCCCGGAGCAGTGTGAGGGGAAGTGAGCCCCGAGCAGTGTGAGGGGAAGTGTGTCCCGGTGCAATGTGAGGGGAAGTGAGTCGCGGAGCAGTGTATGGGAAAGTGAGTCCCTGTACAGTGTGAGGGGAAGTGAGTCCCAGAGGAGCGTGAGGGGAAGCGAGTCTTGGTGGAGCGTGAGGGGAAGTGAGTCCTGGAGCAGTGCGAGGGGAAACGAGTCCCGGAGCAGTTTGAGGGGAAGTGAGTCTGGATACAGTGTGAGTGGCAGTGAGTCCTGGACCGGTGTGAGGGGAAGTGAGTCCCGGAGCAGTGTGAGGGGGAATGAGTCCCGGAGCAGTGTGAGGGGAAGCGAGTCCTGGAGCAGCGTGAGGGGAAGCGAGTCCTGGAGCAGCATGAGGGGAAGTGTGTCCCGGTGCAGTGTGAGGTGAAGTGAGTCCTGGAGCAGTGTGAGTTGAAGTGAGCCCCGAGCAGTGTGAGGGGAAGTGTGTCCCGGTGCAATGTGCGGGGAATTGAGTCACGGAGCAGTGTGTGGGAAAGTGAGTCCCTGTACAGTGTGAGGGGAAGTGAGTCCCAGAGGAGTGTGAGGGGAAGCGAGTCTCGGAGGAGCGTGAGGGGAAGTGGGTCCTGGAGCAGTGTGAGGGGAAGTGAGTCCTGCAGCAGTATGAGGGGAAGTGAGTCCTGGAGCAGCGTGAGGGGAAGTGTGTCCCGCTGCAATGTGAGGGGAAGTGAGTCCTGAAGCAGTATGAGGGGAAGTGAGTCCTGGAGCAGCGTGAGGGGAAGTGTGTCCCGGTGCAATGTGAGGGGAAGTGAGTCGCGGAGCAGCGTGAGGGGAAGTGTGTCCCGGTGCAATGTGAGGGGAAGTGAGTCCCGGAGCAGTGTGAGGGGAAGCGAGTCCCGGAGCAGCGTGAGGGGAAGTGAGTCCCGGAGCAGTGTGAGGGGAAGCGAGTCCCGGAGCAGCGTGAGGGGAAGTGTGTCCCGGTGCAATGGGAGGGGAAGTGAGTCGCAGAGAAGCGTGAGGGGAAGTGTGTCCCGGTGCAATGTGAGGGGAAGTGAGTCCCGGAGCAGTGTGAGGGGAAACGAGTCCCGGAGCAGCGTGAGGGGAAGTGTGTCCCGGTGCAATGGGAGGGGAAGTGAGTCGCAGAGAAGCGTGAGGGGAAGTGTGTCCCGGAGCAGTGTGAGGGGAAGCGAGTCCCGGAGCAGCGTGAGGGGAAGTGAGTCCCGGAGCAGTGTGAGGGGAAGTGAGTCGCGGAGCAGTGTGAGGGAAAGTGACTCCCAGAGGAGCGTGAGGGGAAGTGAGTCCCGGAGCAGTGTGAGGGGAAGTGAGTCCCAGAGCAGTGTGAGGGGAAGTGAGTCCTGGAGCAGTGTGAGTGGAAGTGAGCCCCGAGCAGTGTGAGGGGTAGTGAGTCCCGGAGCAGTGTGAGGGGAAGTGAGTCCCGGAGCAGTTTGAGGGGAAGCGAGTCCTGGAGCAGTGTGAGGGGAAGTGTGTCCCGGTGCAATGTGAGGGGAAGTGAGTCCTGCAGCAGTGTGTGGGAAAGTGAGTCCCTGTTCAGTGTGAGGGGAAGTGAGTCCCAGAGGAGCGTTAGGGGAAGCGAGTCTCGGAGGAGCGTGAGGGGAAGTGAGTCCTGGAGCAGTGCGAGGGGAAACGAGTCCCGGAGCAGTTTGTGGGGAAGTGAGTCCGGATACAGTGTGAGTGGCAGTGAGTCCTGGACCGGTGTGAAGGGAAGTGAGTCCCGGAGGAGTGTGAGGGGGAATGAGTCCCGGAGCAGTGCGAGGGGAAACGAGTCCCGGAGCAGTTTGAGGGGAAGTGTGTCCTGGTCGATGCGAGGTGAAGTGGGTCCTGGAGCAGTGTGAGAGTAAGTGAGTCCTGGAGCATAGTGAGGGGAAGTGAGTCTTAAAGCAGTGTGAGGGGAAGTGAGTCCTGGTGTAGATCGAGGGGAAATGAATCCCGAAGCAGTGTGTGGGGAGTGAGTCCTGGAGCAGTGTGGGGGGAAGTGAGTCCTGGTGCAGATCGAGGGGAAACGAGTCCCGGAGCAGTTTGAGGGGAAGTGAGTCCGGATACAGTGTGAGTGGAAGTGAGTCCTGGACCAGTGTGAGGGGAAGTGAGTCCCGGAGGAGAGTGAGGGGAAGTGAGTCCCCGAGCAGTGTGAGAGTCAGTGAGTCCCGGAGCAGTGCGAGGGGAAACGAGTCCCGAAGCAGTTTGAGGGTAAGTGAGTCCTGGTCGATGCGAGGGGAAGTGAGTCCTGGAGCAGTGTGAGAGCAAGTGAGTCCTGGAGCAGAGTGAGGGGAAGTGAGTCTTAAAGCAATGTGAGGGGAAGTGAGTCCTGGTGTAGATCGAGGGGAAATAAATCCCGAAGCAGTGTGTGGGGAGTGAGTCCTGGAGCAGTGTGGGAGGAAGTGAGTCCTGGTGCAGATTGAGGGGAAACGAGTCCCGGAATAGCTTGATGGGAAGTGAGTCCCGATGCAGTACGAGGTGAGTGATTCCCGGAGTGTGTGATGGGAAGTGAGTCCCGGAGTAGTGTGAAGGGAAGTGAGACCCCGAGCAGTGTGAGGAGAAGTGAGTCCTGCAGCAGTGTGAGAGGCAGTGAGTCCCGGAGTAGTGCGAGGGGAAACGAGTCCCGGAGCAGTTTGAGGGGACGTGAGACCTGGTCGATGCGAGGGGAGGTCAGTCCCGGAGCAGTGTGAGGGAAAGTGAGTCCCGGAGCAGATCAAGGGGAAGTGAGTCCCGGTGCAGATCAAGGGGAAATCAGTCTGGGTGCAGATCGAGGGGAAGTGAATCCCGGAGCAGTGTGAGGGGAGTGAGTCCTGGAGCAGTGCAAGTTGAAATGTGTCCCGGTGCCGATCGAGGTGAAGTGAATCCCGGAGCAGTGTGAGGGGAAGTGAGTCCCGGAGCATTGTGAGGGGAAGTGAGTCCTGCAGCTGTGTGAGGGGAAGTGAGTCCCAGAGCAGTGTGAGGGGAAGTGAGTCGCGGAGCAGTGTGAGGGGAAGTGAGTCCTGGAGCAGTGTGAGGGGAAGTGAGTCCCGGAGAAGTGTGAGGGGAAGTGAGTCCCGGAGCATTGTGAGGGGAAGTGAGGCCTGGTGCAGTGTGAGGGGAAGTGAGTCCTGGAGCAGTGCGAGGGGAAGTGAGTCCCGGTGCAGTGTGAGGGGAAGTGAGTCCTGGAGCAGTGTGAGGGGAAGTGAGTCCCGGAGCAGTGTAAGGGGAAGTGAGTCCCGGTGCAGTGTGAGGGGAAGTGAGTCCTGGAGCAATGCGAGGGGAAGTGAGTCGCGGAGCAATGTGAGGGAAAGTGAGAAACAGAGGAGCGTGAGGGGAAGTGAGCCCCAGAGCACTGTGAGGGGAAGTGAGTCCTGGAGCAGTGTGAGTGGAAGTGAGCCCCGAGCAGTGTGAGGGGTAGTGAGGCCCGGAGCAGTGTGAGGGGAAGTGAGTCCTGGAGTAATGAGAGGGGAAGTGAGTCGAGGAGCAGTGTGTGGGAAAGTGAGTCCCTGTACAGTGTGAGAGGAAGTGAGTCCCAGAGGAGTGTGAGGGGAAGCGAGTCTCGGAGGAGCGTGAGGGGAAGTGAGTCCTGGAGCAGTGTAAGTGGAAGTGTGTCCCGGTGCCGATCGAGGGGAAGTGAATCCCGGAGCAGTGCGAGGGGAAGTGAGTCCTGGAGAAGTGTGAGGGGAAGTGAGTCTTGGAGCAGTGTGAGGGGAAGTGAGTCCCGGAGAAGTGTGAGGGGAAGTGAGTCCTGGTCGATGCGAGGGGAAGTGAGTCCCGGTGCAGTGTGAGGGAAAGTGAGTGCCGGAGCAGCGTGAGGGGAAGCGAGTCCCGGAGCAGTGTGAGGGGAAGTGAGTCCTGCAGCAGTGTGAGGGGAAGTGAGTCCTGGAGCAGTGTGAGGGGAAGTGTTTTAGATTAGATTAGATTAGATTAGATTAGATTAGATTAGATTAGATTAGATTAGATTACAGTGTGGAAACAGGCCCTTCGGCCCAACAAGTCCACACCGACCCGCCGAAGCGAAACCCACCCATACCCCTACATTTACCCCTTACCTAACACTACGGGCAATTTAGTATGGCCAATTCACCTGACCCTGCACATCTTTGGACTGTGGGAGGAAACCGGAGCACCCGGAGGAAACCCACGCAGACACGGGGAGAACGTGCAAACTCCACACAGTCAGTCACCTGAGTCGGGAATTGAACCCGGATTTCTGGCGCTGCGAGGCAGCAGTGCTAACCACTGTGCCACCGTGCCGCCCTAAGTGAGTCCCGGAGAAGTGTGAGGGGAAGTGAGTCCCGGAGCATTGTGAGGGGAAGTGAGGCCTGGTGCAGTGTGAAGGGCGTGTGAGTCCCGATGCAGTGCGAGGGGAAGTGAGTCCTAGAGCAGTGTGAGGGGAAGTGAGTCCCGGAGCAGTGTAAGGGGAAGTGAGTCCCGGTGCAGTGTGAGGGGAAGTGAGTCCTGCAGCAGTGCGAGGGGAAGTGAGTCGCGGAGCAGTGTGAGGGAAAGTGAGATACAGAGGAGCGTGAGGGGAAGTGAGTCCCAGAGCAGTATGAGGGGAAGTGAGTCCTGGAGCAGTGTGAGGGGAAGTGAGTCCCAGAGCAGTGTGAGGGGAAGTGAGTCCTGGAGCAGTGTGAGTGGAAGTGAGTCCCGGAGCAGTGTGAGGGGTAGTGAGTCCCGGAGCAGGGTGAGGGGAAGTGAGTCCTGGAGCAGTGTGAGGGGAAGCGAGTCCTGGAGCAGTGTGAGGGGAAGTGTGTCCCGGTGCAATGTGAGGCGAAATGAGTCACGGAGCAGTGTGTGGGAAAGTGTGTCCCTGTACAGTGTGAGGGGAAGTGAGTCCCAGAGGAGTGTGAGGGGAAGCGAGTCTCGTAGGAGCGTGAGGGGAAGTGAGTCCTGGAGCAGAGTGAGGGGAAGTGAGTCCTGCACCAGTGTGAAGGGAGTGAGTTCTGGAGCAGTGCGAGGGGAAGTGAGTCCTGGAGCAGTGTGAGGGGAAGTGAGTCCTGCAGCAGTGCGAGGGGAAGTGTGTCCCGGTGCAATGTGAGGGGAAGTGAGTCCCGGAGCAGTGTGAGGGGAAGTGAGTCCCGGAGCAGTGTGAGGGGAAACGAGTCCCGGAGCAGCGTGAGGGGAAGTGAGTCCTGGAGCAGTGCGAGGGGAAACGAGTCCCGGAGCAGTTTGAGGGGAAGTGTGTCCTGGTCGATGCTCGGGGAAGTGGGTCCTGGAGCAGTGTGAGAGTAAGTGAGTCCTGGAGCATAGTGAGGGGAAGTGAGTCTTAAAGCAGTGTGAGGGGAAGTGAGTCCTGGTGTAGATCGAGGGGAAATGAATCCCGAAGCAGTGTGTGGGGAGTGAGTCCTGGAGCAGTGTGGGGGGAAGTGAGTCCTGGTGCAGATCGAGGGGAAACGAGTCCCGGAGCAGTTTGAGGGGAAGTGAGTCCGGATACAGTGTGAGTGGAAGTGAGACCTGGACCAGTGTGAGGGGAAGTGAGTCCCGGAGGAGAGTGAGGGGAAGTGAGTCCCGAGCAGTGTGAGAGTCAGTGAGTCCCGGAGCAGTGCGAGGGGAAACGAGTCCCGGAGCAGTTTGAGGGTAAGTGAGTCCTGGTCGATGCGAGGGGAAGTGAGTCCTGGAGCAGTGTGAGAGCAAGTGAGTCCTGGAGCAGAGTGAGGGGAAGTGAGTCTTAAAGCAGTGTGAGGGGAAGTGAGTCCTGGTGTAGATCGAGGGGAAATGAATCCCGAAGCAGTGTGTGGGGAGTGAGTCCTGGAGCAGTGTGGGGGGAAGTGAGTCCTGGTGCAGATCGAGGGGAAACGAGTCCCGGAATAGCTTGATGGGAAGTGAGTCCCGATGCAGTACGAGGTGAGTGAGTCCCGGAGCGTGCGAGGGGAAACGAGTCCCGGAGCAGTTTGAGGGGAAGTGAGTCCGGATACAGTGTGATGGGAAGTGAGTCCCGGAGTAGTGTGAAGGGAAGTGAGACCCCGAGCAGTGTGAGGAGAAGTGAGTCCTGCAGCAGTGTGAGAGGCAGTGAGTCCCGGAGTAGTGCGAGGGGAAACGAGTCCCGGAGCGGTTTGAGGGGACGTGAGTCCTGGTCGATGCGAGGGAAAGTCAGTCCCGGAGCAGTGTGAGGGGAAGTGAGTCTTGGAGCAGTGTGAGGGGAAGTGAGTCCTAGAGCAGTGTGAGGGGAAGTGAGTCCTAGAGCAGTGTGAGGGGAAGTGAGTCCCGGTGCAGTGTGAGGGGAAGTGAGTCCCGGAGCAGTGTGAGGGGAAGTGAGTCCCGGTGCAGTGTGAGGGGAAGTGAGTCCTGGAGCAGTGTGAGGGGAAGTGAGTCCCGGTGCAGTGTGAGGGGAAGTGAGTCCCGGAGCAGTGTGAGGGGAAGTGAGTCCCGGTGCAGTGTGAGGGGAAGTGAGTCCCGGTGCAGTGTGAGGGGAAGTGAGTCCTGGAGCAGTGCGAGGGGAAGTGAGTCGCGGAGCAATGTGAGGGAAAGTGAGATACAGAGGAGCGTGAGGGGAAGTGAGTCCCAGAGCAGTGTGAGGGGAAGTGAGCCCCGAGCAGTGTGAGGGGTAGTGAGGCCCGGAGCAGTGTGAGGGGAAGTGAGTCCCGGAGTAATGAGAGGGGAAGTGAGTCGAGGAGCAGTGTGTGGGAAAGTGAGTCCCTGTACAGTGTGAGAGGAAGTGAGTCCCAGAGGAGTGTGAGGGGAAGCGAGTCTCGGAGGAACGTGAGGGGAAGTGAGTCCTGGAGCAGTGTGAGTGGAAGTGAGCCCCGAGCAGTGTGAGGGGTAGTGAGGCCCGGAGCAGTGTGAGGGGAAGTGAGTCCCGGAGTAATGAGAGGGGAAGTGAGTCGAGGAGCAGTGTGTGGGAAAGTGAGTCCCTGTACAGTGTGAGAGGAAGTGAGTCCCAGAGGAGTGTGAGGGGAAGCGAGTCTCGGAGGAGCGTGAGGGGAAGTGAGTCCTGGAGCAGTGTAAGTGGAAGTGTGCCCGGTGCCGATCGAGGGGACGTGAATCCCGGAGCAGTGTGAGGGGAAGTGAGTCCTGGAGAAGTGTGAGGGGAAGTGAGTCTTGGAGCAGTGTGAGGGGAAGTGAGTCCCGGAGAAGTGTGAGGGGAAGTGAGTCTTGGAGCAGTGTGAGGGGAAGTGAGTCCTGGTCGATGCGAGGGGAAGTGAGTCCCGGTGCAGTGTGAGGGAAAGTGAGTGCCGGAGCAGCGTGAGGGGAAGCGAGTCCCGGAGCAGTGTGAGGGGAAGTGAGTCCTGCAGCAGTGTGAGGGGACGTGAGTCCTGGAGCAGTGTGAGGGGAAGTGTTTTAGATTAGATTAGATTAGATTAGATTAGATTAGATTAGATTACAGTGTGGAAACAGGCCCTTCGGCCCAACAAGTCCACACCGACCCGCCGAAGCGAAACCCACCCATACCCCTACATTTACCCCTTACCTAACACTACGGGCAATTTAGTATGGCCAATTCACCTAACCTGCACATCTTTGGACTGTGGGAGGAAACCGGAGCACCCGGAGGAAACCCACGCAGACACGGGGAGAACGTGCAAACTCCACACAGTCAGTCACCTGAGTCGGGAATTGAACCCGGATTTCTGGCGCTGCGAGGCAGCAGTGCTAACCACTGTGCCACCGTGCCGCCCTAAGTGAGTCCCGGAGAAGTGTGAGGGGAAGTGAGTCCCGGAGCATTGTGAGGGGAAGTGAGGCCTGGTGCAGTGTGAAGGGCGTGTGAGTCCCGATGCAGTGCGAGGGGAAGTGAGTCCTAGAGCAGTGTGAGGGGAAGTGAGTCCCGGAGCAGTGTAAGGGGAAGTGAGTCCCGGTGCAGTGTGAGGGGAAGTGAGTCCTGCAGCAGTGCGAGGGGAGGTGAGTCGCGGAGCAGTGTGAGGGAAAGTGAGATACAGAGGAGCGTGAGGGGAAGTGAGTCCCAGAGCAGTATGAGGGGAAGTGAGTCCTGGAGCAGTGTGAGGGGAAGTGAGTCCCAGAGCAGTGTGAGGGGAAGTGAGTCCTGGAGCAGTGTGAGTGGAAGTGAGCCCCGAGCAGTGTGAGGGGTAGTGAGTCCCGGAGCAGTGTGAGGGGAAGTGAGTCCTGGAGCAGTGTGAGGGGAAGCGAGTCCTGGAGCAGTGTGAGGGGAAGTGTGTCCTGGTGCAATGTGAGGGGAATTGAGTCACGGAGCAGTGTGTGGGAAAGTGTGTCCCTGTACAGTGTGAGGGGAAGTGAGTCCCAGAGGAGTGTGAGGGGAAGCGAGTCTCGTAGGAGCGTGAGGGGAAGTGAGTCCTGGAGCAGAGTGAGGGGAAGTGAGTCCTGCACCAGTGTGAAGGGAGTGAGTTCTGGAGCAGTGCGAGGGGAAGTGAGTCCTGGAGCAGTGTGAGGGGAAGTGAGTCCTGCAGCAGTGCGAGGGGAAGTGTGTCCCGGTGCAATGTGAGGGGAAGTGAGTCCCGGAGCAGTGTGAGGGGAAACGAGTACCGGAGCAGCGTGAGGGGAAGTGAGTCCCGGAGCAGTGTGAGGGGAAGCGAGTCCCGGAGCAGCGTGAGGGGAAGCTAGTCCCGGAGCAGCGTGAGGGGAAGTGTGTCCCGGTGCAATGTGAGGGGAAGTGAGTCGCGGAGCAGTGTGAGGGAAAGTGACTCCCAGAGGAGCGTGAGGGGAAGTGAGTCCCGGAGCAGTGTGAGGGGAAGTGAGTCCTGGAGCAGTGTGAGTGGAAGTGAGTCCCGGAGCAGTGTGAGGGGAAGTGGGTCCCGGAGCAGTGTGAGGGGAAGCGAGTCCTGGAGCAGCGTGAGCGGAAGTGTGTCCCGGTGCAATGTGAGGGGAAGTGAGTCCCGGAGCAGTGTGTGGGAAAGTGAGTCCCTGTACAGTGTGAGGGGAAGTGAGTCCCAGAGGAGCGTGAGGGGAAGCGAGTCTTGGAGGAGCGTGAGGGGAAGTGAGTCCGGATACAGTGTGAGTGGCAGTGAGTCCTGGACCGGTGTGAGGGGAAGTGAGTCCCGGAGGAGTGTGAGGGGGAATGGGTCCCGGAGCAGTGCGAGGGGAAACGAGTCCCGGAGCAGTTTGAGGGGAAGTGAGTCCTGGTCGATGCGAGGGGAAGTGAGTCCTGGAGCAGTGTGAGAGCAAGTGAGTCCTGGAGCAGAGTGAGGGGAAGTGAGTCCTGGTGTAGATCGAGGGGAAATGAATCCCGAAGCAGTGTGTGGGGAGTGAGTCCTGGAGCAGTGTGGGGGGAAGTGAGTCCTGGTGCAGATCGAGGGGAAACGAGTCCCGGAATAGCTTGAGGGGAAGTGAGTCTCGATGCAGTACGAGGTGAGTGAGTCCCGGAGCGTGCGAGGGGAAACGAGTCCCGGAGCAGTTTGAGGGGAAGTGAGTCCGGATACAGTGTGAGTGGCAGTGAGTCCTGGACCAGTGTGAGGGGAAGTGAGTCCCGGAGGAGAGTGAGGGGAAGTGAGTCCTGGAGCAGTGTGAGTGGAAGTGAGTCCTGGAGCAGTGTGAGGGGAAACGAGTCCCGGAGCAGTTTGAGGGGAAGTGAGTCCTGGAGCAGTGTGAGTGGAAGTGAGCCCCGAGCAGTGTGAGGGGAACTGAGTCCCGGAGCAGTGTGAGGGGAAGTGAGTCCCGGAGCAGTGTGAGGGGAAGCGAGTCCTGGAGCAGCGTGAGGGGAAGTGTGTCCCGGTGCAATGTGAGGGGAAGTGAGTCGCGGAGCAGTGTGTGGGCAAGTGAGTCCCTGTACAGTGTGAGGGGAAGTGAGTCCCAGAGGAGCGTGAGGGGAAGCGAGTCTCGGAGCAGTTTGAGGGGAAGTGAGTCCTGGTCAGCGCAAGGGGAAGTGATTCCCGGAGCAGTGTGAGGGAAAGTGAGTGCCGGAGCAGTGTGAGGGGAAGTGAGTCCCGGAGCAGTGTGAGGGGAAATGAGTCCCGGAGCAGATCAAGGGGAAGTGAGTCTGGGTGCAGATCGAGAAGAAGTGAATCTTGGAGCAGTGTGAGGGGAGTGAGTCCTGGAGCAGTGCAAGTGGAAGTGTGTCCCGGTGCCGATCGAGGGGAAGTGAATCCCGGAGCAGTGTGAGGGGAAGTGAGTCCTGGAACAGAGTGAGGGGAAGTGAGTCCCTGAGCAGTGTGAAGGGAACTGAGACCCCGACCAGTGTGAGGGGAAGTGAGTCCTTGAGTAGTGTGAGGGGAAGTGGGTCACGGAGCAGTGTGAGGGGAAGTGAGTCCTGCAGCAGTGTGAGGGAAAGTGTGTCCCGGTGCAATGTGAGGGGAAGTGAGTCGCGGAGCAATGTGTGGGAAAGTGAGTCCCTGTACAGTGTGAGGGGAAGTGAGTCCCAGAGGAGCATGAGGGGAAGCGAGTCCTGGAGGAGCGTGAGGGGAAGTGAGTCCTGGAGCAGTGCGAGGGGAAACGAGTCCCGGAGCAGTTTGAGGGGAAGTGAGTCTGGATACAGTGTGAGTGGCAGTGAGTCCTGGACCGGTGTGAGGGGAAGTGAGTCCCGGAGCAGTGTGAGGGGGAATGAGTCCCGGAGCAGTGCGAGGGGAAACGAGTCCCGGAGCAGTTTGAGGGGAAGTGAGTCCTGGAGCAGTGTGAGGGGTAGTGAGTCCCGGAGCAGTGTGAGGGGAAGTGAGTCCCGGAGCAGTGTGAGGGGAAGCGAGTCCTGGAGCAGCGTGAGGGGAAGTGTGTCCCGGTGCAATGTGCGGGGAATTGAGTCACGGAGCAGTGTGTGGGAAAGTGAGTCCCTGTACAGTGTGAGGGGAAGTGAGTCCCAGAGGAGTGTGAGGGGAAGCGAGTCTCGGAGGAGCGTGAGGGGAAGTGGGTCCTGGAGCAGTGCGAGGGGAAGTGAGTCCTGAAGCGGTATGAGGGGAAGTGAGTCCTGGAGCAGCGTGAGGGGAAGTGTGTCCCGGTGAAATGTGAGGGGAAGTGAGTCGCGGAGCAGCGTGAGGGGAAGTGTGTCCCGGTGCAATGTGAGGGGAAGTGAGTCCCGGAGCAGTGTGAGGGTAAGCGAGTCCCGGAGCAGCGTGAGGGGAAGTGAGTCCCGGAGCAGTGCGAGGGGAAGCGAGTCCCGGAGCAGCGTGAGAGGAAGTGTGTCCCGGTGCAATGTGAGGGGAAGTGAGTCGCGGAGCAGCGTGAGGGGAAGTGTGTCCCGGTGCAATGTGAGGGGAAGTGAGTCACGGAGCAGTGTGAGGGAAAGTGACTTCCAGAGGAGCGTGAGGGGAAGTGAGTCCCGGAGCAGTGTGAGGGGAAGTGAGTCCTGGAACAGTGTGAGTGGAAGTGAGTCCCGGAGCAGTGTGAGGGGAAGTGAGTCCCAGAGCAGTGTGAGGGGAAGTGAGTCCTGGAGCAGTGTGAGTGGAAGTGAGCCCCGAGCAGTGTGAGGGGTAGTGAGTCCCGGAGCAGTGTGAGGGGAAGTGAGTCCCGGAGCAGTGTGAGGGGAAGCGAGTCCTGGAGCAGCGTGAGGGGAAGTGAGTCCCGGTGCAATGTGAGGGGAAGTGAGTCCTGCAGCAGTGTGTGGGAAAGTGAGTCCCTGTACAGTGTGAGGGGAAGTGAGTCCCAGAGGAGCGTGAGGGGAAGCGAGTCTCGGAGGAGCGTGAGGGGAAGTGAGTCCTGGAGCAGTGCGAGGGGAAACGAGTCCCGGAGCAGTTTGAGGGGAAGTGAGTCCGGATACAGTGTGAGTGGCAGTGAGTCCTGGACCGGTGTGAGGGGAAGTGAGTCCCGGAGGAGTGTGAGGGGGAATGAGTCCCGGAGCAGTGCGAGGGGAAACGGGTCCCGGAGCAGTTTGAGGGGAAGTGTGTCCTGGTCGATGCGAGGGGAAGTGAGTCCTGGAGCAGTGTGAGAGTAAGTGAGTCCTGGAGCATAGTGAGGGGGAATGAGTCTTAAAGCAGTGTGAGGGGAAGTGAGTCCTGGTGTAGATCGAGGGGAAATGAATCCCGAAGCAGTGTGTGGGGAGTGAGTCCTGGAGCAGTGTAGGGGGAAGTGAGTCCTGGTGCAGATCGAGGGGAAACGAGTCCCGGAGCAGTTTGAGGGGAAGTGAGTCCGGATACAGTGTGAGTGGAAGTGAGTCCTGGACCAGTGTGAGGGGAAGTGAGTCCCGGAGGAGAGTGAGGGGAAGTGAGTCCCCGAGCAGTGTGTGAGTCAGTGAGTCCCGGAGCAGTGCGAGGGGAAACGAGTCCCGGAGCAGTTTGAGGGTAAGTGAGTCCTGGTCGATGCGAGGGGAAGTGAGTCCTGGAGCAGTGTGAGAGCAAGTGAGTCCTGGAGCAGAGTGAGGGGAAGTGAGTCTTAAAGCAGTGTGAGGGGAAGTGAGTCCTGGTGTAGATCGAGGGGAAAAGAATCCCGAAGCAGTGTGTGGGGAGTGAGTCCTGGAGCAGTGTGGGAGGAAGTGAGTCCTGGTGCAGATTGAGGGGAAACGAGTCCCGGAATAGCTTGATGGGAAGTGAGTCCCAATGCAGTACGAGGTGAGTGAGTCCCGGAGTGTGTGATGGGAAACGAGTCCCGGAGTAGTGTGAAGGGAAGTGAGTCCCGGAGTAGTGTGAAGGGAAGTGAGTCCCAGAGCAGTGTGAGGGGAAGTGAGTCCTGGAGCAGTGTGAGTGGAAGTGAGCCCCGAGCAGTGTG
Organism: Chiloscyllium plagiosum; assembly: GCF_037043375.1. Classification (NCBI taxonomy): domain Eukaryota; kingdom Metazoa; phylum Chordata; class Chondrichthyes; order Orectolobiformes; family Hemiscylliidae; genus Chiloscyllium; species Chiloscyllium plagiosum. The sequence continues at coordinate 128,669,767 of NW_028270143.1, read as the reverse complement.
AGGGGTAGTGAGTCCCGGAGCAGTGTGAGGGGAAGTGAGTCCCGGAGCAGTGTGAGGGGAAGCGAGTCCTGGAGCAGCGTGAGGGGAAGTGAGTCCCGGTGCAATGTGAGGGGAAGTGAGTCCTGCAGCAGTGTGTGGGAAAGTGAGTCCCTGTACAGTGTGAGGGGAAGTGAGTCCCAGAGGAGCGTGAGGGGAAGCGAGTCTCGGAGGAGCGTGAGGGGAAGTGAGTCCTGGAGCAGTGCGAGGGGAAACGAGTCCCGGAGCAGTTTGAGGGGAAGTGAGTCCGGATACAGTGTGAGTGGCAGTGAGTCCTGGACCGGTGTGAGGGGAAGTGAGTCCCGGAGGAGTGTGAGGGGGAATGAGTCCCGGAGCAGTGCGAGGGGAAACGGGTCCCGGAGCAGTTTGAGGGGAAGTGTGTCCTGGTCGATGCGAGGGGAAGTGAGTCCTGGAGCAGTGTGAGAGTAAGTGAGTCCTGGAGCATAGTGAGGGGGAATGAGTCTTAAAGCAGTGTGAGGGGAAGTGAGTCCTGGTGTAGATCGAGGGGAAATGAATCCCGAAGCAGTGTGTGGGGAGTGAGTCCTGGAGCAGTGTAGGGGGAAGTGAGTCCTGGTGCAGATCGAGGGGAAACGAGTCCCGGAGCAGTTTGAGGGGAAGTGAGTCCGGATACAGTGTGAGTGGAAGTGAGTCCTGGACCAGTGTGAGGGGAAGTGAGTCCCGGAGGAGAGTGAGGGGAAGTGAGTCCCCGAGCAGTGTGTGAGTCAGTGAGTCCCGGAGCAGTGCGAGGGGAAACGAGTCCCGGAGCAGTTTGAGGGTAAGTGAGTCCTGGTCGATGCGAGGGGAAGTGAGTCCTGGAGCAGTGTGAGAGCAAGTGAGTCCTGGAGCAGAGTGAGGGGAAGTGAGTCTGAAAGCAGTGTGAGGGGAAGTGAGTCCTGGTGTAGATCGAGGGGAAATGAATCCCGAAGCAGTGTGTGGGGAGTGAGTCCTGGAGCAGTGTGGGAGGAAGTGAGTCCTGGTGCAGATTGAGGGGAAACGAGTCCCGGAATAGCTTGATGGGAAGTGAGTCCCAATGCAGTACGAGGTGAGTGAGTCCCGGAGTGTGTGATGGGAAACGAGTCCCGGAGTAGTGTGAAGGGAAGTGAGTCCCGGAGTAGTGTGAAGGGAAGTGAGACCCCGAGCAGTGTGAGGAGAAGTGAGTCCTGCAGCAGTGTGAGAGGCAGTGAGTCCCGGAGTAGTGCGAGGGGAAACGAGTCCCGGAGCGGTTTGAGGGGACGTGAGTCCTGGTCGATGCGAGGGGAAGTCAGTCACGGAGCAGTGTGAGGGAAAGTGAGTCCCGGAGCAGATCAAGGGGAAGTGAGTCCCGGAGCAGTGTGAGGGGAGTGAGTCCTGGAGCAGTGCAAGTTGAAATGTGTCCCGGTGCCGATCGAGGTGAAGGGAATCCCGGAGCAGTGTGAGGGGAAGTGAGTCCCGGAGCATTGTGAGGGGAAGTGAGTCCTGCAGCTGTGTGAGGGGAAGTGAGTCTTGGAGCAGCGTGAGGGGAAGTGAGTCGCGGAGCAGTGTGAGGGGAAGTGAGTCCTGGAGCAGTGTGAGGGGAAGTGAGTCCCGGAGAAGTGTGAGGGGAAGTGAGTCCCGGAGCATTGTGAGGGGAAGTGAGGCCTGGTGCAGTGTGAAGGGGGTGTGAGTCCCGATGCAGTGCGAGGGGAAGTGAGTCCTAGAGCAGTGTGAGGGGAAGTGAGTCCTGGAGCAGTGTAAGGGGAAGTGAGTCCCGGTGCAGTGTGAGGGGAAGTGAGTCCTGCAGCAGTGCGAGGGGAAGTGAGTCGCGGAGCAGTGTGAGGGAAAGTGAGATACAGAGGAGCGTGAGGGGAAGTGAGTCCCAGAGCAGTGTGAGGGGAAGTGAGTCCCGGAGCAGTGTAAGGGGAAGTGAGTCCCGGTGCAGTGTGAGGGGAAGTGAGTCCTGCAGCAGTGTGAGTGGAAGTGAGCCCCGAGCAGTGTGAGGGGTAGTGAGGCCCGGAGCAGTGTGAGGGGAAGTGAGTCCCGGAGCAATGAGAGGGGAAGTGAGTCCCGGAGCAGTGTGAGGGGAAGTGAGTCCCGGAGCAGTGTGAGGGGGAATGAGTCCCGGAGCAGTGCGAGGGGAAACGAGTCCCATAGCAGTTTGAGGGGAAGTGAGTCCTGGAGCAGTGTGAGGGGTAGTGAGTCCCGGAGCAGTGTGAGGGGAAGTGAGTCCCGGAGCAGTGTGAGGGGAAGCGAGTCCTGGAGCAGCGTGAGGGGAAGTGTGTCCCGGTGCAATGTGCGGGGAATTGAGTCACGGAGCAGTGTGTGGGAAAGTGAGTCCCTGTACAGTGTGAGGGGAAGTGAGTCCCAGAGGAGTGTGAGGGGAAGCGAGTCTCGGAGGAGCGTGAGGGGAAGTGGGTCCTGGAGCAGTGTGAGGGGAAGTGAGTCCTGCAGCAGTGTGAAGGGAGTGAGTTCTTGAGCAGTGCGAGGGGAAGTGAGTCCTGAAGCGGTATGAGGGGAAGTGAGTCCTGGAGCAGCGTGAGGGGAAGTGTGTCCCGGTGCAATGTGAGGGGTAGTGAGTCCCGGAGCAGTGTGAGGGGAAGTGAGTCCCGGAGCAGTGTGAGGGGAAGCGAGTCCTGGAGCAGCATGAGGGGAAGTGAGTCCTGGAGCAGTGTGAGGGGAAGGGAGTCTTAAAGCAGTGTGAGGGGAATTGAGTCCTGGTGTAGATCGAGAGGAAATGAATCCCGAAGCAGTGTGTGGGGAGTGCATCCTGGAGCAGTGTGGGGGGAAGTGAGTCCTGGGGCAGATCGAGGGGAAGTGAATCACGGAGAGTGTGTGGGGAGTGAGTCCTGGAGCAGTGTGAGGGGAAGTGAATCCTGGAGCCATGCGAGGGGAAACGAGTCCCGGAGAAGCTTGAGGGGAAGTGAGTCCCGGAGCAGTGTGAGGGGAAGTGAGTCCCGGAGCAGTGTGAGGGGAAGTGAGTCCCGGAGCAGCGTGAGGGGAAGGGAGTCCCGGAGCAGTGTGAGGGGAAGTGAGTCCCGGAGCAGTGTGAGGGGAAGTGAGTCCTGGAGCAGCGTGAGGCGAAGTGTGTCCCGGTGCAATGTGAGGGGAAGTGAGTCGCGGAGCAGTGTGAAGGGAAGAGAGTACCGATGCAGTGCGAGGGGAAGTGAGTCCCGGTGCAGTGTGAGGGGAAGGGAGTCTCGGAGCAGTGTGAGGGGAAGTGAGTCCCGGTGCAGTGTGAGGGGGAGTGAGTCCCGGAGCAGTGTGAGGGGAAGTGAGTCCTGGTGCAGTGTGAGGGGGTAGTGAGTCCCGATGCAGTGTGAGGGGGGAGTGAGTCCCGGAGCAGTGTGAGGGGAAGCGAGTCCCGGAGCAGCGTGAGGCGAAGTGTGTCCCGGTGCAATGTGAGGGGAAGTGAGTCCCGGAGCAGTGTGAGGGGAAGTGAGTCCCGGAGCAGTGTGAGGGGAAGGGAGTCTCGGAGCAGTGTGAGGGGAAGTGAGTCCCGGTGCAGTGTGAGGGGGGAGTGAGTCCCGGAGCAGTGTGAGGGGAAGTGAGTCCTGGTGCAGTGTGAGGGGGGAGTGAGTCCCGATGCAGTGTGAGGGGGGAGTGAGTCCCGGAGCAGTGTAAGGGGAAGCGAGTCCCGGAGTGACGTGAGGGGAAGTGTGTCCCGGTGCAATGTGACGGGAAATGAGTCGCGGAGCAGTGTGTGGGAAAGTGAGTCCCTGTACAGTGTGAGGGGAAGTGAGTCCCAGGAACGTTAGGGGAAGCGAGTCTCGGAGGAGGGTGAGGGGAAGTGAGTCCCGGAGCAGTGTGAGGGAAAGTGAGTCACAGAGCAGTGTGAGGGGAAGTGAGTCCCGGAGCAGCGTGAGGGGAAATGAGTCCCGGTGCAGTGTGAGGGGAAGTGAGTCCTGCAGCAGTGTGAGGGGAAGTGAGTCCTGTAGCAGTACGAGGTGAGTGAGTCCCAGAGCAGTGTGAGGGGAAGTGAGTCCCGGAGCAGTGTGAGGGGAAATGAGTCACGGAGCAGTGTGAGGGGAAGTGAGTGTTGGAGCAGTGTGAGGGGAAGTGAGTCCTGCAGCAGTGTGAGGGGTAGTGAGTCCTGGAGCAGTGTGAGGGTAAGTGAGTCCCGGAGCAGTGTGAGGGGAAGTGAGTCCCGGAGCAGTGTGAGGGGAAGTGAGTCCTGGAGAAGTGTGAGGGGAAGTGAGTCCTGGAGCAGTGTGAGTGGAAGTGTGTCCCGGTGCCGATCGAGGGGAAGTGAGTGCCGGAGCAGCGTGAGGGGAAGTGAGTCTCAGAGCAGATCAAGGGGAACTGAGTCCCGGTGCAGATCAAGGGAAAGTGAGTCCTGATGCAGATCGAGGGGAATTGTATCCCGGAACAGTGTGAGGGGAAGTGAGTCCTGGAACAGTGTGAGGGGCCGTGAGTCCCGGAGCAGTGTGAAGGGAAGTGAGACCCCGAGCAGTGTGAGGGGAAGTGAGTCCCGGAGCAGTGTGAGGGGAAGTGAGTCCCGGAGCAGCGTGAGGGGAAGTGAGTCCTGGAGCAGTGTGAGGGGAAGTGAGTCCTGGTGCAGTGTGAGGGGAAGTGAGTCCCGGTGCAGATCAAGGGGACGTGAATCCTGGTGCAGATCAAGGGGAAGTGAATCCCGGAGCAGTGTGAGGGGAAGTGTGTCCTGGAGCAGTGTGAGGGGAAGTGAGTCCCGGAGCAGTGTGAAGGGAGTGAGTCCCGGAGCAGTGTGAGGGGAAGTGAGTCCTGGTGCAGTGTGAAGAGGGAGTGAGTCCCGATGCAGTGCGAGTGGATGTGAGTCCGGGAGCAGTGTGAGGGGAAGTGAGTCTTGGAGCAGTGTGAGGGGAAGTGAGTCCCGGAGCAGTATGAGGGGAAGTGAGTCCTGGAGCAGTGTGAGTGGAAGTGAGTCCCGGAGCAGTGTGAGGGGAAGTGAGTCCCCGAGCAGTGTGAGGGGAAGTGAGTCCTGGAGCAGTGTGAGTGGAAGTGAGCCCCGAGCAGTGTGAGGGGAAGTGAGTCCCGGAGCAGTGTGAGGGGATTTGAGTCCCGGAGCAGTGTGAGGGGAAGCGAGTCCCGGAGTAGCGTGAGGGGAAGTGTGTCCCGGTGCAATGTGTGGGAAAGTGAGTTCCTGTACAGTGTGAGGGGAAGTGAGTCTCGGAGGAGCATGAGGGGAAGCGAGTCTCGGAGGAGCGTGAGGGGAAGTGAGTCCCGGAGCAGTGTGAGGGAAAGTGAGTCCCGGAGCAGTTGAGGGGAAGTGAGTCCCGGAGCAGTGTGAGGGGAAGTGAGTCCCGGAGCAGCGTGAGGGGAAGTGAGTCCCGGAGCAGCGTGAGGGGAAGTGAGTCCCGGAGCAGTGTGAGGGAAAATGAGTCCCGGAGCAGTGTGAGGGGAAGTGAGTCCCGGAGCAGTGTGAGGGGAAGTGAGTCCCGGAGCAGTGTGAGGGGAAGTGAGTCACAGAGCAGTGTGAGGGGAAGTGAGTCCCAGAGCAGCGTGAGGGGAAGTGAGTCACAGAGCAGTGTGAGGGGAAGTGAGTCCTGGTGCAGTGTGAAGAGGGAGTGAGTCCTGATGCAGTGCGAGAGGATGTGAGTCCGGGAGCAGTGTGAGGGGAAGTGAGTCTTGGAGCAGTGTGAGGGGAAGTGAGTCCCGCAGCAGTGTGAGGGGAAGTGAGTCCCAGAGCAGTGTGAGGGGAAGTGAGTCCCGGAGCAGTGTGAGGGAAAATGAGTCCCGGAGCAGTGTGAGGGGAAGTGAGTCCCGGAGCAGTGTGAGGGGAAGTGAGTCCCGGAACAGTGTGAGGGGAAGTGAGTCACAGAGCAGTGTGAGGGGAAGTGAGTCCCAGAGCAGCGTGAGGGGAAGTGAGTCCCGGAGCAGTATGAGGGGAAGTGAGTCCTGGTGCAGTGTGAGGGGTGAGTGAATCCCGAAGCAGTGCGAGGGGAAGTGAATCCTCGAGCAGCATGCGGGAAAGTGAGTATTGGAGCAGTGTGAGGGGAAGTGAGTCCTGGAGCAGTATGAGTGGAAGTGAGTCCCGGAGCAGTGTAAGGGGATTTGAGTCCCGGAGCAGTGTGAGGCGAAGCGAGTCCCGGAGTGGCGTGAGGGGAAGTGTGTCCCGGTGCAATGTGACGGGAAATGAGTCGCGGAGCAGTGTGTGGGAAAGTGAGTCCCTGTACAGTGTGAGGGGAAGTGAGTCCCAGGAACGTTAGGGGAAGCGAGTCTCGGAGGAGGGTGAGGGAAAGTGAGTCCCGAAGCAGTGTGAGGGGAAGTGAGTCCCGGAGTAATGTGAGGGGATGTGAGTCCTGGAGAAGGCCAACAAGAGGTGAGCCCATACTGGATTTGGTTCTGGGTAACGAACCAGGCCAGGTGTTAGAATTAGAGGTAGGTGAGCACTTTGGGGATAGTGACCATAATTCGGTGATTTTTACACTCGTGATGGAGAGGGATAAGTGTGTACTACAGGGCAAGAATTATAGCTGGGGTAAGGGAAATTATGATGCGGTGAGGCATAACTTAGGATGTGTGGCTTGGAAAAGTAGACTCCAAGGCAAGAGTGTAAATGATATGTGGAACTTGTTCAAGGGGCAACTATTGAGTGTCCTTGATAATTATGTACCTGTCAGGCAGGAAGGAAAGGGTCGTGCGAGGGAGCCGTGGTTTAATAAGGAATTGGAATCCCTTGTTAAATGGAAGAGGGCGGCCTATCTCAAGATGAGACGTGAGGGTTCAATTGGGGCGATTGAGAGTTATAGGGTAGCCAGGAAGGACCTGAAGAGAGAGCTAAAAGCAGCAAGGAGGGGACATGAAAGGTCCTTAGTAGATAGGATTAGGGAAAACCCTAAGGCTTTCTATAGGTATGTTAGGAATAAAAGAATGACTAGGGTAGGAATAGGTCCAGTCAAGGATAGTAGGGGGAAGTTGCGTGTGGAGGCGGAAGAGATTGGGGAGACACTGAATGAATACTTTTCTTCAGTATTCACTCAGGAACAGGGCATTGTCGATGAGAATACTGAGGCACAAATAAGTAGAATGGATGGCTTTGAGGTATGTAGAGAAGAGGTGTTGGAAATCCTGGAAAAGGTGAAAATAGATAAGTCCCCTGGGCCTGATGGCATTTATCCTAGGATTCTCTGGGAAGCAAGGGAGGAGATTGCAGAGCCATTGGCCTTGATTTTTATGTCCTCTTTGTCTACAGGAGTAGTCCCAGAAGACTGGAGGATAGCAAATGTGGTTCCCTTGTTCAAAAAGGGGAGTAGGGATAGCCCTAGTAACTATAGGCCGGTGAGTCTCACTTCTGTTGTGGGCAAAGTCTTAGAGAGAATTGTAAGGGATAGGATTTATGCACATCTCGATAGGAATAATGTGATCAAGGATAGTCAGCACGGTTTTGTGAAGGGCAAGTCGTGCCTCACAAACCTTATTGAATTCTTTGAAAAGGTGACGAAGGAGGTTGATGAGGGGAAAGCGGTAGATGTGGTATATATGGATTTTAGTAAGGCGTTTGATAAGGTTCCCCATGGTAGGCTACTGCAGAAAATACGGAGATATGGCATTGAGGGTGAGTTAGAGGTTTGGATTAGGAATTGGCTGGATGGAAGAAGACAGAGGGTAGTAGTTGATGGCAAAGTTTCTTCATGGAGTGCCGTCACTAGCGGTGTTCCGCAAGGATCTGTTTTGGGACCATTGCTGTTTGTCATTTTTATAAATGACCTGGAAGAGGGGTTAGAAGGTTGGGTGAGCAAGTTTGCGGATGATACGAAAGTCGGAGGAGTTGTTGACAGTGAGGAAGCATGTGGCAGGTTACAGCAGGATATAGAAAAGCTGCAGAGCTGGGCAGAAAGGTGGCAGATGGAATTCAATGTAGCTAAGTGCGAGGTGATTCACTTTGGGAAGAATAACAAAAAGATGGGGTACTGGGCTAATGGTCGGATACTTGGTAGTGTGGATGAGCAGAGGGATCTTGGTGTCCATGTACACAGATCTCTGAAAGTTGCCACCCAGGTAAATAGTGCGGTGAGGAAGGCATATGGCGTACTGGCTTTTATTGGTAGAGGAATTGAGTTCCGGAGTCCTGAGGTCATGATGCAGTTGTATAAGACTCTGGTACGGCCGCATCTGGAATATTGTGTGCAGTTTTGGTCGCCATACTATAGGAAGGATGTGGAGGCATTGGAACGGGTGCAGAGGAGGTTTACCAGGATGTTGCCTGGTATGGAAGGAAAATCGTATGAGGAAAGACTGAGGCACTTGGGGCTGTTTTCACTAGAGAAAAGAAGGTTTAGGGGTGACTTGATTGAGGTGTATAAGATGATTAGGGGGTTAGATAGGGTAGACAGTATGAACCTTTTCCCGCGTATTGAGTCGGGTATTACAAGGGGGCATAGCTTTAAATTAAGGGGGGGTAGATATAGGACTGATGTTAGGGGTAGGTTCTTCACTCAGCGAGTCGTTAGTTCATGGAATGCCCTGCCAGTAACAGTGGTGGACTCTCCCTCTTTATGGGCATTTAAGAGGGCATTGGATAGGTATATGGAGGATAGTGGGTTAGTGTAGTTTAGGTGGGCTTGGATCGGCGCAACATCGAGGGCCCAAGGGCCTGTACTGCGCTGTATTCTTCTATGTTCTATGTTCTATGTTCTAAGTGAGTCCTGCAGCAGTGTGAGGGGAAGTGAGTCCTGCAGCAGTGTGAGGGGTAGTGAGTCCCGGAGCAGTGTGAGGGGAAGTGAGTCCCGGAGCAGTGTGAGGGGAAGTGAGTCCCGGAGTAATGTGAGGGGATGTGAGTCCTGGAGAAGTGTGAGGGGAAGTGAGTCCAGGAGCAGTGTGAGGGGAAGTGAGTCCCGGAGCAGTGTGAGGGGAAGTGTGTCCCGGAGCAGTGTGAGGGGGGAGTGAGTCCCGATGCAGTGCGAGGAGAAGTGAGTCCTAGAGCAGCGTGCGGGAAAGTGAGTGTTGGAGCAGTGTGAGGGGAAGTCAGTCCCGGAGCAGTGTGAGGGAAAGTGAGTGCCGGAGCAGCGTGAGGGGAAGTGAGTCCCGGAGCAGTGTGAGGGGAAGTGAGTCCCGGAGCAGTGTGAGGGGAAGTGAGTCCTGGAGAAGTGTGAGGGGAAGTGAGTCCTGGAGCAGTGTGAGTGGAAGTGTGTCCCGGTGCCGATCGAGGGGAAGTGAGTGCCGGAGCAGCGTGAGGGGAAGTGAGTCTCAGAGCAGATCAAGGGGAAGTGAGTCCCGGTGCAGATCAAGGGAAAGTGAGTCCTGATGCAGATCTTGGGGAAGTGTATCCCGGAACAGTGTGAGGGGAAGTGAGTCCTGGAACAGTGTGAGGGGAAGTGAGTCCCGGAGCAGTGTGAAGGGAAGTGAGACCCCGAGCAGTGTGAGGGGAAGTGAGTCCCGGAGCAGTGTGAGGGGAAGTGAGTCCCGGAGCAGCGTGAGGGGAAGTGAGTCCTGGAGCAGTGTGAGGGGAAGTGAGTCCTGGTGCAGTGTGTGGGGGGAGTGAGTCCCGATGCAGTGTGAGGGGAAGTGAGTCCCGGAGCAGTGTGAGGGAAAGTGAGGGCCGGAGCAGCGTGAGGGGAAGTGAGTCCCGGTGCAGATCAAGGGGACGTGAATCCCGGAGCAGTGTGAGGGGAAGTGAGTCCTGGAGCAGTGTGAGGGGAAGTGAGTCCCGGAGCAGTGTGAAGGGAGTGAGTCCCGGAGCAGTGTGAGGGAAAGTGAGTCTTGGAGCAGTGTGAGGGGAAGTGAGTCCCGGAGCTGTGTGAGGGGAAGTGAGTCCCGGAGCAGCGTGAGGGGAAGTGAGTCCCGGAGCAGTGTGAGGGGAAGTGAGTCCTGGTGCAGTGTGAAGAGGGAGTGAGTCCCGATGCAGTGCGAGTGGATGTGAGTCCGGGAGCAGTATGAGGGGAAGTGAGTCCCGGAGCAGTATGAGGGGAAGTGAGTCCTGGAGCAGTGTGAGTGGAAGTGAGTCCCGGATCAGTGTGAGGGGAAGTGAGTCCCCGAGCAGTGTGAGGGGAAGTGAGTCCTGGAGCAGTGTGAGTGGAAGTGAGCCCCGAGCAGTGTGAGGGGAAGTGAGTCCCGGAGCAGTGTGAGGGGATTTGAGTCCCGGAGCAGTGTGAGGGGAAGCGAGTCCCGGAGTAGCGTGAGGGGAAGTGTGTCCCGGTGCAATGTGTGGGAAAGTGAGTTCCTGTACAGTGTGAGGGGAAGTGAGTCTCGGAGGAGCATGAGGGGAAGCGAGTCTCGGAGGAGCGTGAGGGGAAGTGAGTCCCGGAGCAGTGTGAGGGAAAGTGAGTCCGGGAGCAGCGTGAGGGGAAGTGTGTCCCGGAGCAGTGTGAGGGGGGAGTGAGTCCCGATGCAGTGCGAGGAGAAGTGAGTCCTAGAGCAGCGTGCGGGAAAGTGAGTGCTGGAGCAGTGTGAGGGGAAGTCAGTCCCGGAGCAGTGTGAGGGAAAGTGAGTGCCGGAGCAGTGTGAGGGGAAGTGAGTCCCGGAGCAGTGTGAGGGGAAGTGAGTCCCGGAGCAGTGTGAGGGGAAGTGAGTCCTGGAGCAGTGTGAGGGGAAGTGAGTCCTGCAGCAGTGTGAGGGGAAGTGAGTCCTGCAGCAGTGTGAGGGGAAGTGAGACCCGGAGCAGTGTGAGGGGAAGTGAGTCCCGGAGCAGTGTGAGGGGAAGTGAGTCCCGGAGTAATGTGAGGGGATGTGAGTCCTGGAGAAGTGTGAGGGGAAGTGAGTCCAGGAGCAGTGTGAGGGGACGTGAGTCCCGGAGCAGCGTGAGGGGAAGTGTGTCCCGGAGCAGTGTGAGGGGGGAGTGAGTCCCGATGCAGTGCGAGGAGAAGTGAGTCCTAGAGCAGCGTGCGGGAAAGTGAGTGTTGGAGCAGTGTGAGGGGAAGTCAGTCCCGGAGCAGTGTGAGGGAAAGTGAGTCCCGGAGCAGTGTGAGGGGAAGTGAGTCCCGGAGCAGTGTGAGGGGAAGTGAGTCCTGGAGAAGTGTGAGGGGAAGTGAGTCCTGGAGCAGTGTGAGTGGAAGTGTGTCCCGGTGCCGATCGAGGGGAAGTGAGTGCCGGAGCAGCGTGAGGGGAAGTGAGTCTCAGAGCAGATCAAGGGGAAGTGAGTCCCGGTGCAGATCAAGGGAAAGTGAGTCCTGATGCAGATCTTGGGGAAGTGTATCCCGGAACAGTGTGAGGGGAAGTGAGTCCTGGAACAGTGTGAGGGGAAGTGAGTCCCGGAGCAGTGTGAAGGGAAGTGAGACCCCGAGCAGTGTGAGGGGAAGTGAGTCCCGGAGCAGTGTGAGGGGAAGTGAGTCCCGGAGCAGCGTGAGGGGAAGTGAGTCCTGGAGCAGTGTGAGGGGAAGTGAGTCCCGGTGCAGTGTGTGGGGGGAGTGAGTCCCGATGCAGAGTGAGGGGAAGTGAGTCCCGGAGCAGTGTGAGGGAAAGTGAGGGCCGGAGCAGCGTGAGGGGAAGTGAGTCCCGGTGCAGATCAAGGGGACGTGAATCCCGGAGCAGTGTGAGGGGAAGTGAGTCCTGGAGCAGTGTGAGGGGAAGTGAGTCCCGGAGCAGTGTGAAGGGAGTGAGTCCCGGAGCAGTGTGAGGGAAAGTGAGTCTTGGAGCAGTGTGAGGGGAAGTGAGTCCCGGAGCTGTGTGAGGGGAAGTGAGTCCCGGAGCAGCGTGAGGGGAAGTGAGTCCCGGAGCAGTGTGAGGGGAAGTGAGTCCTGGTGCAGTGTGAAGAGGGAGTGAGTCCCGATGCAGTGCGAGTGGATGTGAGTCCGGGAGCAGTATGAGGGGAAGTGAGTCCCGGAGCAGTATGAGGGGAAGTGAGTCCTGGAGCAGTGTGAGTGGAAGTGAGTCCCGGAGCAGTGTGAGGGGAAGTGAGTCCCCGAGCAGTGTGAGTGGAAGTGAGTCCTGGAGCAGTGTGAGTGGAAGTGAGCCCCGAGCAGTGTGAGGGGAAGTGAGTCCCGGAGCAGTGTGAGGGGATTTGAGTCCCGGAGCAGTGTGAGGGGAAGCGAGTCCCGGAGTAGCGTGAGGGGAAGTGTGTCCCGGTGCAATGTGTGGGAAAGTGAGTTCCTGTACAGTGTGAGGGGAAGTGAGTCTCGGAGGAGCATGAGGGGAAGCGTGTCTCGGAGGAGCGTGAGGGGAAGTGAGTCCCGGAGCAGTGTGAGGGAAAGTGAGTCCCGGAGCAGTTGAGGGGAAGTGAGTCCCGGAGCAGTGTGAGGGGAAGTGAGTCCTGGAGCAGTGTGAGGGGAAGTGAGTCCCGGAGCAGTGTGAGGGGAAGTGAGTCCTGGAGCAGCGTGAGGGGAAGTGAGTCCCGGAGCTGTGTGAGGGGAAGTGAGTCCCGGAGCTGTGTGAGGGGAAGTGAGTCCCGGAGCAGTGTGAGGGGAAGTGAGTCCCGGAGCTGTGTGAGGGGAAGTGAGTCCCGGAGCAGCGTGAGGGGAAGTGAGTCCCGGAGCAGAGTGAGGGGAAGTGAGTCCTGGTGCAGTGTGAAGAGGGAGTGAGTCCTGATGCAGTGCGAGTGGATGTGAGTCCGGGAGCAGTGTGAGGGGAAGTGAGTCTTGGAGCAGTGTGAGGGGAAGTGAGTCCCGCAGCAGTGTGAGGGGAAGTGAGTCCCAGAGCAGTGTGAGGGGAAGTGAGTCCCGGAGCAGTGTGAGGGAAAATGAGTCCCGGAGCAGTGTGAGGGGAAGTGAGTCCCGGAGCAGTGTGAGGGGAAGTGAGTCCCGGAGCAGTGTGAGGGGAAGTGAGTCACAGAGCAGTGTGAGGGGAAGTGAGTCCCAGAGCAGCGTGAGGGGAAGTGAGTCCCGGAGCAGTATGAGGGGAAGTAAGTCCTGGTGCAGTGTGAGGGGGGAGTGAATCCCGAAGCAGTGCGAGGGGAAGTGAATCCTCGAGCAGCATGCGGGAAAGTGAGTCCTGGAGCAGTGTGAGTGGAAGTGAGTCCCGGAGCAGTGTAAGGGGATTTGAGTCCCGGAGCAGTGTGAGGGGAAGCGAGTCCCGGAGTGGCGTGAGGGGAAGTGTGTCCCGGTGCAATGTGACGGGAAATGAGTCGCGGAGCAGTGTGTGGGAAAGTGAGTCCCTGTACAGTGTGAGGGGAAGTGAGTCCCAGGAACGTTAGGGGAAGCGAGTCTCGGAGGAGGGTGAGGGGAAGTGAGTCCCGGAGCAGTGTGAGGGAAAGTGAGTCACAGAGCAGTGTGAGGGGAAGTGAGTCCCGGAGCAGTGTGAGGGGAAGTGAGTCCCGGAGCAGTGTGAGGGGAAGTGAGTCCCGGAGCAGTGTGAGGGGAAGTGAGTCCCGGAGCAGTGTGAGGGGAAATGAGTCACGGAGCAGTGTGAGGGGAAGTGAGTCCTGCAGCAGTGTGAGGGGAAGTGAGTCCTGCAGCAGTGTGAGGGGTCGTGAGTCCCGGAGCAGTGTGAGGGGAAGTGAGTCCCGGAGCAGTGTGAGGGGAAGTGAGACCCGGAGTAATGTGAGGGGATGTGAGTCCTGGAGAAGTGTGAGGGGAAGTGAGTCCAGGAGCAGTGTGAGGGGAAGTGAGTCCCGGAGCAGCGTGAGGGGAAGTGTGTCCCGGAGCAGTGTGAGGGGGGAGTGAGTCCCGATGCAGTGCGAGGAGAAGTGAGTCCTAGAGCAGCGTGCGGGAAAGTGAGTGTTGGAGCAGTGTGAGGGGAAGTCAGTCCCGGAGCAGTGTGAGGGAAAGTGAGTGCCGGAGCAGCGTGAGGGGAAGTGAGTCCCGGAGCAGTGTGAGGGGAAGTGAGTCCCGGAGCAGTGTGAGGGGAAGTGAGTCCTGGAGCAGTGTGAGGGGAATTGAGTCCTGGAGCAGTGTGAGTGGAAGTGTGTCCCGGTGCCGATCGAGGGGAAGTGAGTGCCGGAGCAGCGTGAGGGGAAGTGAGTCTCAGAGCAGATCAAGGGGAAGTGAGTCCCGGTGCAGATCAAGGGAAAGTGAGTCCTGATGCAGATCTTGGGGAAGTGTATCCCGGAACAGTGTGAGGGGAAGTGAGTCCTGGAACAGTGTGAGGGGAAGTGAGTCCCGGAGCAGTGTGAAGGGAAGTGAGACCCCGAGCAGTGTGAGGGGAATTGAGTCCCGGAGCAGTGTGAGGGGAAGTCAGTCCCGGAGCAGCGTGAGTGGAAGTGAGTCCTGGAGCAGTGTGAGGGGAAGTGAGTCCTGGTGCAGTGTGAGGGGAAGTGAGACCCGGAGTAATGTGAGGGGATGTGAGTCCTGGAGAAGTGTGAGGGGAAGTGAGTCCCGGAGCAGTGTGAGGGAAAGTGAGGGCCGGAGCAGCGTGAGGGGAAGTGAGTCCCGGTGCAGATCAAGGGGACGTGAATCCTGGTGCAGATCAAGGGGAAGTGAATCCCGGAGCAGTGTGAGGGGAAGTGAGTCCTGGAGCAGTTTGAGGGGAAGTGAGTCCCGGAGCAGTGTGAAGGGAGTGAGTCCCGGAGCAGTGTGAGGGAAAGTGAGTCTTGGAGCAGTGTGAGGGGAAGTGAGTCCCGGAGCTGTGTGAGGGGAAGTGAGTCCCGGAGCAGCGTGAGGGGAAGTGAGTCCCGGAGCAGTGTGAGGGGAAGTGAGTCCTGGTGCAGTGTGAAGAGGGAGTGAGTCCCGATGCAGTGCGAGTGGATGTGAGTCCGGGAGCAGTGTGAGGGGAAGTGAGTCTTGGAGCAGTGTGAGGGGAAGTGAGTCCCGGAGCAGTATGAGGGGAAGTGAGTCCCGGAGCAGTGTGAGGGGAAGTGAGTCCCCGAGCAGTGTGAGGGGAAGTGAGTCCTGGAGCAGTGTGAGTGGAAGTGAGCCCCGAGCAGTGTGAGGGGAAGTGAGTCCCGGAGCAGTGTGAGGGGATTTGAGTCCCGGAGCAGTGTGAGGGGAAGCGAGTCCCGGAGTAGCGTGAGGGGAAGTGTGTTCCGGTGCAATGTGTGGGAAAGTGAGTTCCTGTACATTGTGAGGGGAAGTGAGTCTCGGAGGAGCATGAGGGGAAGCGAGTCTCGGAGGAGCGTGAGGGGAAGTGAGTCCCGGAGCAGTGTGAGGGAAAGTGAGTCCCGGAGCAGTTGAGGGGAAGTGAGTCCTGGAGCAGTGTGAGGGGAAGTGAGTCCTGGAGCAGTGTGAGGGGAAGTGAGTCCCGGAGCAGTGTGAGGGAAAGTGAGTCTTGGAGCAGTGTAAGGGGAAGTGAGTCCCGGAGCTGTGTGAGGGGAAGTGAGTCCCGGAGCAGCGTGAGGGGAAGTGAGTCCCGGAGCAGAGTGAGGGGAAGTGAGTCCTGGTGCAGTGTGAAGAGGGAGTGAGTCCTGATGCAGTGCGAGTGGATGTGAGTCCGGGAGCAGTGTGAGGGGAAGTGAGTCTTGGAGCAGTGTGAGGGGAAGTGAGTCCCGGAGCAGTGTGAGGGGAAGTGAGTCCCGGAGCAGCGTGAGGGGAAGTGAGTCCTGGAGCAGGATGAGGGGAAGTGAGTCCTGGTGCAGTGTGAGGGGGGAGTGAATCCAGAAGCAGTGCGAGGGGAAGTGAATCCTCGAGCAGCATGCGGGAAAGTGAGTATTGGAGCAGTGTGAGGGGAAGTGAGTCCCGGAGCAGCGTGAGGGGAAGTGAGTCTCAGAGCAGATCAAGGGGAAGTGAGTCCCGGTGCAGATCAAGGGAAAGTGAGTCCTGATGCAGATCAAGGGAAAGTGAGTCCTGATGCAGATCGAGGGGAAGTGAACCCGGAGCAGTGTGAGGGGAGTGAGTCCTGGAGCAGTGCAAGTGGAAGTGTGTCCCGGTGCCGATCGAGGGGAAGTGTATCCCGGAACAGTGTGAGGGGAAGTGAGTCCTGGAGCAGTGTGAGGGGAAGTGAGTCCTGCAGCAGTGTGAGGGGAAGTGAGTCCAGGAGCAGTGTGAGGGGAAGTGAGTCCCGGAGCAGCGTGAGGGGATGTGAGTCCCGGAGCAGTGTGAGGCGAAGTGAGTCCTGGTGCAGTGTGAGGGGGGAGTGAGTCCCGATGCAGTGTGTGGAGAAGTGAGTCCCGGAGCAGTGTGAGGGAAAGTGAGTGCCGGAGCAGTGTGAGGGGAAGTGAGTCCCGGAGCAGTGTGAGGGAAAGTGAGTCCCGGAGCAGTGTGAGGGGAAGTGAGTCACAGAGCAGATCAAGGGGACGTGAATCCCGGAGCAGTGTGAAGGGAAGTGAGACCCCGAGTAGTGTGAGGGGAAGTGAGTCCCGGAGCAGTGTGAGGGGAAGTGAGTCCTGCAGCAGTGTGAGGGGAAGTGAGTCGCGGAGCAGTGTGAGGGGAAGTGAGTCCTGGAGCAGTGTGAGGGGAAGTGAGTCCTGGAGCAGTGTGAGGGGAAGTGAGTCCCGGAGGAGTGTGAGGGGAAGTGAGTCCCGGAGCAGTGTGAGGGGAAGTGAGTCCTGGAGCAGTGTGAGGGGAAGTGAGTCCCGGAGCAGTGTGAGGGGAAGTGAGTCCCGGAGGAGTGTGAGGGGAAGTGAGTCCCGGAGCAGTGTGAGGGGAAGTGAGTCCTGGAGCAGTGTGAGGGGAAGTGAGTCCCGGAGCAGTGTGAGGGGAAATGAGTCCTGGAGCAGTGTGAGGGGAAGTGAGTCCCCGAGCAGTGTGAGAGGCAGTGAGTCCCGGTGCAGTGTGAGGGGAAGTGAGTCCCGGAGCAGTGTGAGGGGAAGTGAGTCCTGCAGCAGTGTGAGGGGAAGTGAGTCCTGGAGCAGTGTGAGGGAAAGTGAATCCTGGAGCAGTGCGAGGGGGAGCGAGTCCCAGAGTAGGTTGAGGGGAAATGAGTCCCGATGCAGTACGAGGTGAGTGAGTCCCGGAGCGTGTGAGGGGAAGTGAGTCCTGGAGCAGTGTGAGGGGAAGTGAGTCCTACAGCAGTGTGAGGGGAAGTGAGTCCCGGTGCAGTGCGAGGGGAAGTGAGTCCTGGAGCAGTGTGAAGGGAAGTCAGTCCTGCAGCACTGTGAGGGGAAGTGAGTCCCGGAGCAGTGTGAGGGGAAGTGAGTCCTGCGGCAGTGTGAGGGGAAGTGAGTCCTGCAGCAGTGTGAGGGTAAGTGAGTCACAGAGCAGCGTGAGGGGAAGTGAGTCCCGGAGCAGTGTGAGGGGAAGTGAGTCCTGGTGCAGTGTGAGGGGGGAGTGTGTCCCGATGCAGTGTGTGGGGAAGTGAGTCCCGGAGCAGTGTGAGGGGAAGTGAGTCCCGGAGCAGTGTGAGGGGAAGTGAGTCCTGGAGCAGTGTGAAGGGAAGTCAGTCCTGCAGCAGTGTGAGGGGAAGTGAGTCCTGCAGCAGTGTGAGGGGAAGTGAGTCCTGCAGCAGTATGAGGGGAAGTGAGTCTTGGAGCAGTGTGAGGGGAAGTGAGTCCTGGAGCAGTGCGAGGGGAAGTGAGTCCTGCAGCAGTGTGAGGGGAAGTGAGTCCTGCAGCAGTGTGAGGGGAAGTGAGTCCCGGAGCAGTGTGAGGGGAAGTGAGTCTTGGAGCACTGTGAGGGGAAGTGAGTCCCGGAGCTGTGTGAGGGGAAGTGAATCCCGGAGCAGTGTGAGGGGAAGTGAGTCCCGGAGCAGTGTGAGGGGAAGTGAGTCCTGGTGCAGTGTGAAGGGGGAGTGAGTCCCGATGCAGTGCGAGGGGAAGTGAGTCCAGGAGCAGTGTGAGGGGAAGTGAGTCCTGGAGCAGTGTGAGTGGAAGTGAGTCCCGGAGCAGTGTGAGGGGAAGTGAGTCCCCGAGCAGTGTGAGGGGAAGTGAGTCCTGGAGCAGTGTGAGGGGAAGTGAGTCCCGGAGCAGTGTGAGGGGAAGTGAGTCCTGGAGCAGTGTGAGGGGAAGTGAGTCCCGGAGCAGTGTGAGGGGAAGTGAGTCACAGAGCAGCGTGAGGGGAAGTGAGTCCCGGAGCAGTGTGAGGGGAAGTGAGTCCTGGTGCAGTGTGAGGGGGGAGTGAGTCCCGATGCAGTGTGTGGGGAAGTGAGTCCCGGAGCAGTGTGAGGGGAAGTGAGTCCCCGAGCAGTGTGAGGGGAAGTGAGTCCTGGAGCAGTGTGAGGGGAAGTGAGTCCCGGAGCAGTGTGAGGGGAAGTGAGTCACAGAGCAGCGTGAGGGGAAGTGAGTCCCGGAGCAGTGTGAGGGGAAGTGAGTCCCCGAGCAGTGTGAGGGGAAGTGAGTCCTGGAGCAGTGTGAGGGGAAGTGAGTCCCGGAGCAGTGTGAGGGGAAGTGAGTCACAGAGCAGCGTGAGGGGAAGTGAGTCCCGGAGCAGTGTGAGGGGAAGTGAGTCCTGGTGCAGTGTGAGGGGGGAGTGAGTCCCGATGCAGTGTGTGGGGAAGTGAGTCCCGGAGCAGTGTGAGGGGAAGTGAGTCCCGGAGCAGTGTGAGGGGAAGTGAGTCCCGGAGCAGTGTGAGGGGAAGTGAGTCCCGGAGCAGTGTGTGGGGAAGTGAGTGCCGGAGCAGCGTGAGGGGAAGTGAGTCACAGAGCAGATCGAGGGGAAGTGAATCCCGGAGCAGTGTGAGGGGAGTGAGTCCTGGAGCAGTGCAATTGGAAGTGTGTCCCGGTGCCGATCGAGGGGAAGTGTATCCCGGAGCAGTGTGAGGGGAAGTGAGTCCTGGAACAGTGTGAGGGGAAGTGAGTCCCGGAGCAGTGTGAGGGGAAGTGAGTCCTGCAGCAGTGTGAGGGGAAGTGAGTCCCGGAGCAGTGTGAGGGGAAGTGAGTCCTGGAGCAGTGTGAGGGGAAGTGAGTCCCGGAGCATTGTGAGGGGAAGTGAGTCCTGCAGCAGTGTGAGGGGAAGTGAGTCCCGGAGCAGTGTGAGGGGAAGTGAGTCCTGGAGCAGTGTGAGGGGAAGTGAGTCCCGGAGCAGTGTGAGGGGAAGTGAGTCCCCGAGCAGTGTGAGAGGCAGTGAGTCCCGGAGCGTGTGAGGGGAAGTGAGTCCTGGAGCAGTGTGAGGGGAAGTGAGTCCCGGTGCAGTGCGAGGGGAAGTGAGTCCTGGAGCAGTGCGAGGGGAAGTCAGTCCTGCAGCAGTGTGAGGGGAAGTGAGTCCTGCAGCAGTGTGAGGGGAAGTGAGTCCTGCAGCAGTGTGAGGGGAAGTGAGTCCTGCAGCAGTATGAGGGGAAGTGAGTCTTGGAGCAGTGTGAGGGGAAGTGAGTCCTGGAGCAGTGCGAGGGCAGTGAGTCCTGGAGCAGTGTGAGGGGAAGTGAGTCCCGGAGCAGTGTGAGGGGAAGTGAGTCCTGGTGCATTGTGAAGGGGGAGTGAGTCCCGATGCAGTGCGAGGGGAAGTGAGTCCAGGAGCAGTGTGAGGGGAAGTGAGTCCTGGAACAGTGTGAGTGGAAGTGAGTCCCGGTGCAGTGTGAGGGGAAGTGAGTCCCCGAGCAGTGTGAGGGGAAGTGAGTCCTGGAGCAGTGTGAGGGGAAGTGAGTCCCGGAGCAGTGTGAGGGTAAGTGAGTCACAGAGCAGCGTGAGGGGAAGTGAGTCCCGGAGCAGTGTGAGGGGAAGTGAGTCCTGGTGCAGTGTGAGGGGGGAGTGTGTCCCGATGCAGTGTGTGGGGAAGTGAGTCCCGGAGCAGTGTGAGGGGAAGTGAGTCCCGGAGCAGTGTGAGGGGAAGTGAGTCACAGAGCAGATCTAGGGGACGTGAATCCTGGTGCAGATCAAGGGGAAGTGAGTCCCGGTGCAGATCAAGGGGAAGTGAATCCCGGAGCAGTGTGAGGGGAGTGAGTCCTGGAGCAGTGCAATTGGAAGTGTGTCCCGGTGCCGATCGAGGGGAAGTGTATCCCGGAGCAGTGTGAGGGGAAGTGAGTCCTGGAACAGTGTGAGGGGAAGTGAGTCCCGGAGCAGTGTGAAGGGAAGTGAGACCCCGAGTAGTGTGAGGGGAAGTGAGTCCTGGAGCAGTGTGAGGGGAAGTGAGTCCCGGAGCATTGTGAGGGGAAGTGAGTCCTGCAGCAGTGTGAGGGGAAGTGAGTCCTGGAGCAGTGTGAGGGGAAGTGAGTCCTGCAGCAGTGTGAGGGGAAGTGAGTCCCGGAGCAGTGTGAGGGGAAGTGAGTCCTGGAGCAGTGTGAGGGGAAGTGAGTCCCGGAGCAGTGTGAGGGGAAGTGAGTCCCGGAGCAGTGTGAGGGGAAGTGAGTCCTGGAGCAGTGTGAGGGGAAGTGAGTCCCGGAGCAGTGTGAGGGGAAGTGAGTCTTGGAGCACTGTGAGGGGAAGTGAGTCCCGGAGCTGTGTGAGGGGAAGTGAGTCCCGGAGCAGCGTGAGGGGAAGTGAGTCCCGGAGCAGTGTGAGGGGAAGTGAGTCCTGGTGCAGTGTGAAGAGGGAGTGAGTCCCGATGCAGTGCGAGGTGATGTGAGTCCGGGAGCAGTGTGAGGGGAAGTGAGTCTTGGAGCAGTGTGAGGGGATGTGAGTCCCGGAGCAGTGTGAGGGGAAGTGAGTCCCGGAGCAGTATGAGGGGAAGTGAGTCCTGGAGCAGTGTGAGTGGAAGTGAGTCCCGGAGCAGTGTGAGGGGAAGTGAGTCGCAGAGCAGTGTGAGGGGAAGTGGGTCCTGGAGCAGTGTGAGTGGAAGTGAGCCCCGAGCAGTGTGAGGGGAAGTGAGTCCCGGAACAGTGTGAGGGGATTTGAGTCCCGGAGCAGTGTGAGGGGAAGCGAGTCCCGGAGCAGTGTGTGGGAAAGTGAGTCCCGGAGCAGTGTGAGGGGAAGTGAGTCGCGGAGCAGTGTGTGGGAAAGTGAGTCCCTGTACAGTGTGAGGGGAAGCGAGTCTCGGAGGAGCGTGAGGGGAAGTGAGTCCCGGAGCAGTGTGAGGGAAAGTGAGTCCCGGAGCAGTGTGAGGGGAAGTGAGTCCCGGAGCAGTGTGAGTGGAAGTGAGTCCCGGAGCAGTGTGAGGGGAAGTGAGTCACAGAGCAGTGTGAGGGGAAGTGAGTCCCAGAGCAGCTTGAGGGGAAGTGAGTCCCAGAGCAGTGTGAGGGGAAGTGAGTCCTGGAGCAGTGTGAGGGGAAGTGAGTCCTGGTGCAGTGTGAGGGGGGAGTGAATCCCGAAGCAGTGCGAGGGGAAGTGAGTCCTCGAGCAGCGTGAGGGAAAGTGAGTATTGGAGCAGTGCGAGGGGAAGTGAGTCCTGGAGCAGTGCGAGGGGAAGTGAGTCCTGCAGCAGTGTGAGGGGAAGTGAGTCCTGCAGCAGTGTGAGGGGAAGTGAGTCCCGGAGCAGTGTGAGGGGAAGTGAGTCTTGGAGCAGTGTGAGGGGAAGTGAGTCCCGGAGCTGTGTGAGGGCAGTGAGTCCTGGAGCAGTGTGAGGGGAAGTGAGTCCCGGAGCAGTGTGAGGGGAAGTGAGTCCTGGTGCAGTGTGAAGGGGGAGTGAGTCCCGATGCAGTGCGAGGGGAAGTGAGTCCAGGAGCAGTGTGAGGGGAAGTGAGTCCTGGAGCAGTGTGAGTGGAAGTGAGTCCCGGAGCAGTGTGAGGGGAAGTGAGTCCCCGAGCAGTGTGAGGGGAAGTGAGTCCTGGAGCAGTGTGAGGGGAAGTGAGTCCCGGAGCAGTGTGAGGGGAAGTGAGTCCTGGAGCAGTGTGAGGGGAAGTAGGTCCCCGAGCAGTGTGAGGGGAAGTGAGTCCTGGAGCAGTGTGAGGGGAAGTGAGTCCCGGAGCAGTGTGAGGGGAAGTGAGTCCTGGAGCAGTGTGAGGGGAAGTGAGTCCCGGAGCAGCGTGAGGGGAAGTGAGTCCCGGAGCAGTGTGAGGGGAAGTGAGTCCTGGTGCAGTGTGAGGGGGGAGTGAGTCCCAGAGCAGTGTGAGGGGAAGTGAGTCCTGGAGCAGTGTGAGGGGAAGTGAGTCCCGGAGCAGCGTGAGGGGAAGTGAGTCCTGGTGCAGTGTGAGGGGAAGTGAGTCCCGGAGCAGTGTGAGGGGAAGTGAGTCCTGGAGCAGTGTGAGGGGAAGTGAGTCCCGGAGCAGCGTGAGGGGAAGTGAGTCCCGGAGCAGTGTGAGGGGGGAGTGAGTCCCAGAGCAGTGTGAGGGGAAGTGAGTCCCGGAGCAATGTGAGGGGAAGTGAGTGCCGGAGCAGCGTGAGGGGAAGTGAGTCACAGAGCAGATCAAGGGGACGTGAATCCTGGTGCAGATCGAGGGGAAGTGAATCCCGGAGCAGTGTGAGGGGAGTGAGTCCTGGAGCAGTGCAAGTGGAAGTGTGTCCCGGTGCCGATCGAGGGGAAGTGTATCCCGGAGCAGTGTGAGGGGAAGTGAGTCCTGGAACAGTGTGAGGGGAAGTGAGTCCCGGAGCAGTGTGAAGGGAAGTGAGACCCCGAGTAGTGTGAGGGGAAGTGAGTCCCGGAGCAGTGTGAGGGGAAGTGAGTCCTGCAGCAGTGTGAGGGGAAGTGAGTCCTGGAGCAGTGTGAGGGGAAGTGAGTCCCGGAGCATTGTGAGGGGAAGTGAGTCCTGCAGCAGTGTGAGGGGAAGTGAGTCCTGGAGCAGTGTGAGGGGAAGTGAGTCCTGCAGCAGTGTGAGGGGAAGTGAGTCCCGGAGCAGTGTGAGGGGAAGTGAGTCCTGGAGCAGTGTGAGGGGAAGTGAGTCCCGGAGCAGTGTGAGGGGAAGTGAGTCCCGGAGCAGTGTGAGGGGAAGTGAGTCCTGGAGCAGTGTGAGGGGAAGTGAGTCCCGGAGCAGTGTGAGGGGAAGTGAGTCTTGGAGCACTGTGAGGGGAAGTGAGTCCCGCAGCTGTGTGAGGGGAAGTGAGTCCCGGAGCAGCGTGAGGGGAAGTGAGTCCCGGAGCAGTGTGAGGGGAAGTGAGTCTTGGAGCACTGTGAGGGGAAGTGAGTCCCGGAGCTGTGTGAGGGGAAGTGAGTCCTGGTGCAGTGTGAAGAGGGAGTGAGTCCCGGAGCAGTTTGAGGGGAAGTGAGTCACAGAGCAGCGTGAGGGGAAGTGAGTCCCGGAGCTGTGTGAGGGGAAGTGAGTCCCGGAGCAGCGTGAGGGGAAGTGAGTCCCGGAGCAGTGTGAGGGGAAGTGAGTCCTGGTGCAGTGTGAAGAGGGAGTGAATCCCGATGCAGTGCGAGGTGATGTGAGTCCGGGTGCAGTGTGACGGGAAGTGAGACCCGGAGCAGTGTGAGGGGAAGTGAGTCCCGGAGCAGTGTGAGGGGAAGTGAGTCTTGGAGCACTGTGAGGGGAAGTGAGTCCCGGAGCTGTGTGAGGGGAAGTGAGTCCCGGAGCAGCGTGAGGGGAAGTGAGTCCCGGAGCAGTGTGAGGGGAAGTGAGTCCTGGTGCAGTGTGAAGAGGGAGTGAGTCCCGGAGCAGTTTGAGGGGAAGTGAGTCACAGGGCAGCGTGAGGGGAAGTGAGTCCCGGAGCAGTGTGAGGGGAAGTGAGTCCTGGTGCAGTGTGAGGGGAAGTGAGTCCCGGAGCAGTGTGAGGGGAAGTGAGTCCCGGAGCAGTGTGAGGGAAAGTGAGTGCCGGAGCAGCGTGAGGGGATGTGAGCCCCGAGCAGTGTGAGGGGAAGTGAGTCCCGGAACAGTGTGAGGGGATTTGAGTCCCGGAGCAGTGTGAGGGGAAGCGAGTCCCGGAGCAGTGTGTGGGAAAGTGAGTCCCGGAGCAGTGTGAGGGGAAGTGAGTCCCGGAGCAGTATGAGGGGAAGTGAGTCCTGGAGCAGTGTGAGTGGAAGTGAGTCCCGGAGCAGTGTGAGGGGAAGTGAGTCGCAGAGCAGTGTGAGGGGAAGTGGGTCCTGGAGCAGTGTGAGTGGAAGTGAGCCCCGAGCAGTGTGAGGGGAAGTGAGTCCCGGAACAGTGTGAGGGGATTTGAGTCCCGGAGCAGTGTGAGGGGAAGCGAGTCCCGGAGCAGTGTGTGGGAAAGTGAGTCCCGGAGCAGTGTGAGGGGAAGTGAGTCGCGGAGCAGTGTGTGGGAAAGTGAGTCCCTGTACAGTGTGAGGGGAAGTGAGTCCCAGAGGAGCATGAGGGGAAGCGAGTCTCGGAGGAGCGTGAGGGGAAGTGAGTCCCGGAGCAGTGTGAGGGAAAGTGAGTCCCGGAGCAGTGTGAGGGGAAGTGAGTCCCGGAGCAGTGTGAGGGGAAGTGAGTCCCGGAGCAGTGTGAGGGGAAGTGTGTCACAGAGCAGTGTGAGGGGAAGTGAGTCCAAGAGCAGCGTGAGGGGAAGTGAGTCCCAGAGCAGTGTGAGGGGAAGTGAGTCCTGGAGCAGTGTGAGGGGAAGTGAGTCCTGGTGCAGTGTGAGGGGGGAGTGAATCCCGATGCAGTGCGAGGGGAAGTGAGTCCTCGAGCAGCGTGAGGGAAAGTGAGTATTGGAGCAGTGTGAGGGGAACTGAGTTCCGGAGCAGTGTGAGGGGAAGTGAGTCCCGGGGCAGTGTGAGGGAAAGTGAGTGCCGGAGCAGCGTGAGGGGAAGTGAGTCTCAGAGCAGATCAAGGGGAAGTGAGTCCCGGTACAGATCAAGGGAAAGTGAGTCCTGATGCAGATCAAGGGGAAGTGAGTCACAGAGCAGATCAAGGGGACGTGAATCCTGGTGCAGATCAAGGGGAAGTGAGTCCCGGTGCCGATCGAGGGGAAGTGAGTCCCGGAACAGTGTGAGGGGAAGTGAGTCCCGGAGCAGTGTGAGGGGAAGTGAGTCTTGGAGCAGTGTGAGGGGAAGTGAGTCCCGGAGCTGTGTGAGGGCAGTGAGTCCTGGAGCAGTGTGAGGGGAAGTGAGTCCCGGAGCAGTGTGAGGGGAAGTGAGTCCTGGTGCAGTGTGAAGGGGGAGTGAGTCCCGATGCAGTGCGAGGGGAAGTGAGTCCAGGAGCAGTGTGAGGGGAAGTGAGTCCTGGAGCAGTGTGAGTGGAAGTGAGTCCCGGAGCAGTGTGAGGGGAAGTGAGTCCCCGAGCAGTGTGAGGGGAAGTGAGTCCTGGAGCAGTGTGAGGGGAAGTGAGTCCCGGAGCAGTGTGAGGGGAAGTGAGTCCTGGTGCAGTGTGAGGGGGGAGTGAGTCCTGGAGCAGCGTGAGGGGAAGTGAGACCAGGAGCAGTGTGAAGGGAAGTGAGACCCCGAGTAGTGTGAGGGGAAGTGAGTCCTGGAGCAGTGTGAGGGGAAGTGAGTCCCGGAGCATTGTGAGGGGAAGTGAGTCCTGCAGCAGTGTGAGGGGAGTGAGTCCTGGAGCAGTGCAATTGGAAGTGTGTCCCGGTGCCGATCGAGGGGAAGTGTATCCCGGAGCAGTGTGAGGGGAAGTGAGTCCAGGAGCAGTGTGAAGGGAAGTGAGACCCCGAGTAGTGTGAGGGGAAGTGAGTCCTGGAGCAGTGTGAGGGGAAGTGAGTCCCGGAGCATTGTGAGGGGAAGTGAGTCCTGCAGCAGTGTGAGGGGAAGTGAGTCCTGGAGCAGTGTGAGGGGAAGTGAGTCCTGCAGCAGTGTGAGGGGAAGTGAGTCCCGGAGCAGTGTGAGGGGAAGTGAGTCCTGGAGCAGTGTGAGGGGAAGTGAGTCCCGGAGCAGTGTGAGGGGAAGCGAGTCCCGGAGCAGTGTGAGGGGAAGTGAGTCCTGGAGCAGTGTGAGGGGAAGTGAGTCCCGGAGCAGTGTGAGGGGAAGTGAGTCTTGGAGCACTGTGAGGGGAAGTGAGTCCCGCAGCTGTGTGAGGGGAAGTGAGTCCCGGAGCAGCGTGAGGGGAAGTGAGTCCCGGAGCAGTGTGAGGGGAAGTGAGTCCTGGTGCAGTGTGAAGAGGGAGTGAGTCCCGATGCAGTGCGAGGTGATGTGAGTCCGGGTGCTGTGTGAGGGGAAGTGAGACCCGGAGCAGTGTGAGGGGAAGTGAGTCCCGGAGCAGTGTGAGGGGAAGTGAGTCTTGGAGCAGTGTGAGGGGAAGTGAGTCTTGGAGCACTGTGAGGGGAAGTGAGTCCCGGAGCTGTGTGAGGGGAAGTGAGTCCCGGAGCAGCGTGAGGGGAAGTGAGTCCCGGAGCAGTGTGAGGGGGAAGTGAGTCCTGGTGCAGTGTGAAGAGGGAGTGAGTTCCGGAGCAGTGTGAGGGGAAGTGAGTCACAGAGCAGCGTGAGGGGATGTGAGTCCCGTAGCAGTGTGAGGGGAAGTGAGTCCTGGTGCAGTGTGAGGGGGGAGTGAGTCCCGATGCAGTGTGTGGGGAAGTGAGTGCCGGAGCAGCGTGAGGGGAAGTGAGTCCCGGAGCAGTGTGAGGGGAAGTGAGTCTTGGAGCACTGTGAGGGGAAGTGAGTCCCGGAGCTGTGTGAGGGGAAGTGAATCCCGGAGCAGTGTGAGGGGAAGTGAGTCCCGGAGCAGTGTGAGGGGAAGTGAGTCCTGGAGCAGTGTGAGGGGAAGTGAGTCCCGGAGCAGTGTGAGGGGAAGTGAGTCTTGGAGCACTGTGAGGGGAAGTGAGTCCCGCAGCTGTGTGAGGGGAAGTGAGTCCCGGAGCAGCGTGAGGGGAAGTGAGTCCCGGAGCAGTGTGAGGGGAAGTGAGTCCTGGTGCAGTGTGAAGAGGGAGTGAGTCCCGATGCAGTGCGAGG
Source organism: Chiloscyllium plagiosum (assembly GCF_037043375.1). NCBI lineage: Eukaryota > Metazoa > Chordata > Chondrichthyes > Orectolobiformes > Hemiscylliidae > Chiloscyllium > Chiloscyllium plagiosum. Next base: position 128,643,551 of record NW_028270143.1, on the reverse strand, counting down.
TGATGTGAGTCCGGGTGTAGTGTGAGGGGAAGTGAGTCTTGGAGCAGTGTGAGGGGAAGTGAGTCCCGGAGCAGTATGAGGGGAAGTGAGTCCTGGAGCAGTGTGAGGGGAAGTGAGTCCCGGAGCAGTATGAGGGGAAGTGAGTCCTGGAGCAGTGTGAGTGGAAGTGAGTCCCGGAGCTGTGTGAGGGGAAGTGAGTCCCGGAGCAGTGTGAGGGAAAGTGAGTCCCGGAGCAGTGTGAGGGGAAGTGAGTCCCGGAGCAGTGTGAGGGGAAGTGAGTCCCGGAGCAGTGTGAGGGGAAGTGAGTCACAGAGCAGTGTGAGGGGAAGTGAGTCCAAGAGCAGCGTGAGGGGAAGTGAGTCCCAGAGCAGTGTGAGGGGAAGTGAGTCCTGGAGCAGTGTGAGGGGAAGTGAGTCCTGGTGCAGTGTGAGGGGGGAGTGAATCCCGATGCAGTGCGAGGGGAAGTGAGTCCTGGAGCAGTGTGAGGGGAAGTGAGTCCTGGTGCAGTGTGAGGGGAAGTGAGTCCCGGAGCAGTGTGAGGGGAAGTGAGTCCTGGTGCAGTGTGAAGGGGGAGTGAGTCCAGGAGCAGTGTGAGTGGAAGTGAGTCCCGGAGCAGTGTGAGGGGAAGTGAGTCCCCGAGCAGTGTGAGGGGAAGTGAGTCCTGGAGCAGTGTGAGGGGAAGTGAGTCCCGGAGCAGTGTGAGGGGAAGTGAGTCACAGAGCAGCGTGAGGGGAAGTGAGTCCCGGAGCAGTGTGAGGGGAAGTGAGTCCTGGTGCAGTGTGAGGGGAAGTGAGTCCCGGAGCAGTGTGAGGGGGGAGTGAGTCCCGATGCAGTGTGTGGGGAAGTGAGTCCCGGAGCAGTGTGAGGGGAAGTGAGTCCCGGAGCAGTGTGAGGGAAAGTGAGTGCCGGAGCAGCGTAAGGGGAAGTGAGTCACAGAGCAGATCAAGGGGAAGTGAGTCCCGGTGCAGATCAAGGGGAAGTGAGTCCTGGAACAGTGTGAGGGGAAGTGAGTCCCGGAGCAGTGTGAGGGGAAGTGAGTCCCGGAGCAGTGTGAGGGGAAGTGAGTCCCGGAGCATTGTGAGGGGAAGTGAGTCCTGGAGCAGTGTGAGGGGAAGTGAGTCCTGGAGCAGTGTGAGGGGAAGTGAGTCCTGCAGCAGTGTGAGGGGAAGTGAGTCCCGGAGCAGTGTGAGGGGAAGTGAGTCCTGGAGCAGTGTGAGGGGAAGTGAGTCCCGGAGCAGTGTGAGGGGAAGTGAGTCTTGGAGCACTGTGAGGGGAAGTGAGTCCCGCAGCTGTGTGAGGGGAAGTGAGTCCCGGAGCAGCGTGAGGGGAAGTGAGTCCCGGAGCAGTGTGAGGGGAAGTGAGTCCTGGTGCAGTGTGAAGAGGGAGTGAGTCCCGATGCAGTGCGAGGTGATGTGAGTCCGGGTGCAGTGTGAGGGGAAGTGAGACCCGGAGCAGTGTGAGGGGAAGTGAGTCCCGGAGCAGTGTGAGGGGAAGTGAGTCCCGGAGCTGTGTGAGGGGAAGTGAGTCCCGGAGCAGCGTGAGGGGAAGTGAGTCCCGGAGCAGTGTGAGGGGGAGTGAGTCCCGGAGCAGTGTGAGGGGAAGTGAGTCACAGAGCAGCGTGAGGGGAAGTGAGTCCCGGAGCAGTGTGAGGGGGGAGTGAGTCCCGATGCAGTGTGTGGGGAAGTGAGTCCCGGAGCAGTGTGAGGGGAAGTGAGTCCCGGAGCAGTGTGAGGGGAAGTGAGTCCTGGTGCAGTGTGAGGGGGGAGTGAGTCCCGATGCAGTGTGTGGGGAAGTGAGTCCCGGAGCAGTGTGAGGGGAAGTGAGTCCCGGAGCAGTGTGAGGGAAAGTGAGTGCCGGAGCAGCGTGAGGGGAAGTGAGTCACAGAGCAGATCAAGGGGAAGTGAATCCCGGAGCAGTGTGAGGGGAGTGAGTCCTGGAGCAGTGCAATTGGAAGTGTGTCCCGGTGCCGATCGAGGGGAAGTGTATCCCGGAGCAGTGTGAGGGGAAGTGAGTCCTGGAACAGTGTGAGGGGAAGTGAGTCCCGGAGCAGTGTGAAGGGAAGTGAGACCCCGAGTAGTGTGAGGGGAAGTGAGTCCTGGAGCAGTGTGAGGGGAAGTGAGTCCCGGAGCATTGTGAGGGGAAGTGAGTCCTGCAGCAGTGTGAGGGGAAGTGAGTCCTGGAGCAGTGTGAGGAGAAGTGAGTCCTGCAGCAGTGTGAGGGGAAGTGAGTCCCGGAGCAGTGTGAGGGGAAGTGAGTCCTGGAGCAGTGTGAGGGGAAGTGAATCCCGGAGCAGTGTGAGGGGAAGTGAGTCCCGGAGCAGTGTGAGGGGAAGTGAGTCCTGGAGCAGTGTGAGGGGAAGTGAGTCCCGGAGCAGTGTGAGGGGAAGTGAGTCTTGGAGCACTGTGAGGGGAAGTGAGTCCCGGAGCTGTGTGAGGGGAAGTGAGTCCCGGAGCAGCGTGAGGGGAAGTGAGTCCCGGAGCAGTGTGAGGGGAAGTGAGTCTTGGAGCACTGTGAGGGGAAGTGAGTCCCGGAGCTGTGTGAGGGGAAGTGAATCCCGGAGCAGTGTGAGGGGAAGTGAGTCCCGGAGCAGTGTGAGGGGAAGTGAGTCCTGGAGCAGTGTGAGGGGAAGTGAGTCCCGGAGCAGTGTGAGGGGAAGTGAGTCTTGGAGCACTGTGAGGGGAAGTGAGTCCCGCAGCTGTGTGAGGGGAAGTGAGTCCCGGAGCAGCGTGAGGGGAAGTGAGTCCCGGAGCAGTGTGAGGGGAAGTGAGTCCTGGTGCAGTGTGAAGAGGGAGTGAGTCCCGATGCAGTGCGAGGTGATGTGAGTCCGGGTGCAGTGTGAGGGGAAGTGAGTCTTGGAGCAGTGTGAGGGGATGTGAGTCCCGGAGCAGTATGAGGGGAAGTGAGTCCTGGAGCAGTGTGAGTGGAAGTGAGTCCCGGAGCTGTGTGAGGGGAAGTGAGTCCCGGAGCAGTGTGAGGGAAAGTGAGTCCCGGAGCAGTGTGAGGGAAAGTGAGTCACGGAGCAGTGTGAGGGGAAGTGAGTCCCGGAGCAGTGTGAGGGGAAGTGAGTCACAGAGCAGTGTGAGGGGAAGTGAGTCCAAGAGCAGCGTGAGGGGAAGTGAGTCCCAGAGCAGTGTGAGGGGAAGTGAGTCCTGGAGCAGTGTGAGGGGAAGTGAGTCCTGGTGCAGTGTGAGGGGGGAGTGAATCCCGATGCAGTGCGAGGGGAAGTGAGTCCTGGAGCAGTGTGAGGGGAAGTGAGTCCTGGTGCAGTGTGAGGGGAAGTGAGTCCCGGAGCAGTGTGAGGGGAAGTGAGTCCTGGTGCAGTGTGAAGGGGGAGTGAGTCCAGGAGCAGTGTGAGTGGAAGTGAGTCCCGGAGCAGTGTGAAGGGAAGTGAGACCCCGAGTAGTGTGAGGGGAAGTGAGTCCTGGAGCAGTGTGAGGGGAAGTGAGTCCCGGAGCATTGTGAGGGGAAGTGAGTCCTGCAGCAGTGTGAGGGGAAGTGAGTCCTGGAGCAGTGTGAGGAGAAGTGAGTCCTGCAGCAGTGTGAGGGGAAGTGAGTCCCGGAGCAGTGTGAGGGGAAGTGAGTCCTGGAGCAGTGTGAGGGGAAGTGAATCCCGGAGCAGTGTGAGGGGAAGTGAGTCCCGGAGCAGTGTGAGGGGAAGTGAGTCCTGGAGCAGTGTGAGGGGAAGTGAGTCCCGGAGCAGTGTGAGGGGAAGTGAGTCTTGGAGCACTGTGAGGGGAAGTGAGTCCCGGAGCTGTGTGAGGGGAAGTGAGTCCCGGAGCAGCGTGAGGGGAAGTGAGTCCCGGAGCAGTGTGAGGGGAAGTGAGTCTTGGAGCACTGTGAGGGGAAGTGAGTCCCGGAGCTGTGTGAGGGGAAGTGAATCCCGGAGCAGTGTGAGGGGAAGTGAGTCCCGGAGCAGTGTGAGGGGAAGTGAGTCCTGGAGCAGTGTGAGGGGAAGTGAGTCCCGGAGCAGTGTGAGGGGAAGTGAGTCTTGGAGCACTGTGAGGGGAAGTGAGTCCCGCAGCTGTGTGAGGGGAAGTGAGTCCCGGAGCAGCGTGAGGGGAAGTGAGTCCCGGAGCAGTGTGAGGGGAAGTGAGTCCTGGTGCAGTGTGAAGAGGGAGTGAGTCCCGATGCAGTGCGAGGTGATGTGAGTCCGGGTGCAGTGTGAGGGGAAGTGAGTCTTGGAGCAGTGTGAGGGGATGTGAGTCCCGGAGCAGTATGAGGGGAAGTGAGTCCTGGAGCAGTGTGAGTGGAAGTGAGTCCCGGAGCTGTGTGAGGGGAAGTGAGTCCCGGAGCAGTGTGAGGGAAAGTGAGTCCCGGAGCAGTGTGAGGGAAAGTGAGTCACGGAGCAGTGTGAGGGGAAGTGAGTCCCGGAGCAGTGTGAGGGGAAGTGAGTCACAGAGCAGTGTGAGGGGAAGTGAGTCCAAGAGCAGCGTGAGGGGAAGTGAGTCCCAGAGCAGTGTGAGGGGAAGTGAGTCCTGGAGCAGTGTGAGGGGAAGTGAGTCCTGGTGCAGTGTGAGGGGGGAGTGAATCCCGATGCAGTGCGAGGGGAAGTGAGTCCTGGAGCAGTGTGAGGGGAAGTGAGTCCTGGTGCAGTGTGAGGGGAAGTGAGTCCCGGAGCAGTGTGAGGGGAAGTGAGTCCTGGTGCAGTGTGAAGGGGGAGTGAGTCCAGGAGCAGTGTGAGTGGAAGTGAGTCCCGGAGCAGTGTGAGGGGAAGTGAGTCCCCGAGCAGTGTGAGGGGAAGTGAGTCCTGGAGCAGTGTGAGGGGAAGTGAGTCCCGGAGCAGTGTGAGAGGAAGTGAGTCACAGAGCAGCGTGAGGGGAAGTGAGTCGCGGCGCAGTGTGAGGGGAAGTGAGTCCTGGTGCAGTGTGAGGGGAAGTGAGTCCCGGAGCAGTGTGAGGGGAAGTGAGTCCCGATGCAGTGTGTGGGGAAGTGAGTCCCGGAGCAGTGTGAGGGGAAGTGAGTCCCGGAGCAGTGTGAGGGAAAGTGAGTGCCGGAGCAGCGTGAGGGGAAGTGAGTCACAGAGCAGATCAAGGGGAAGTGAGTCCCGGTGCAGATCAAGGGGAAGTGAGTCCTGGAACAGTGTGAGGGGAAGTGAGTCCCGGAGCAGTGTGAGGGGAAGTGAGTCCCGGAGCAGTGTGAGGGGAAGTGAGTCCCGGAGCATTGTGAGGGGAAGTGAGTCCTGGAGCAGTGTGAGGGGAAGTGAGTCCTGGAGCAGTGTGAGGGGAAGTGAGTCCTGCAGCAGTGTGAGGGGAAGTGAGTCCCGGAGCAGTGTGAGGGGAAGTGAGTCCCGGAGCAGTGTGAGGGGAAGTGAGTCCCGGAGCAGTGTGAGGGGAAGTGAGTCCTGGAGCAGTGTGAGGGGAAGTGAGTCCCGGAGCAGTGTGAGGGGAAGTGAGTCCCGGAGCAGTGTGAGGGGAAGTGAGTCCTGGAGCAGTGTGAGGGGAAGTGAGTCCCGGAGCAGTGTGAGGGGAAGTGAGTCCTGGTGCAGTGTGAAGAGGGAGTGAGTCCCGATGCAGTGCGAGGTGATGTGAGTCCGGGTGCAGTGTGAGGGGAAGTGAGACCCGGAGCAGTGTGAGGGGAAGTGAGTCCCGGAGCAGTGTGAGGGGAAGTGAGTCTTGGAGCACTGTGAGGGGAAGTGAGTCCCGGAGCTGTGTGAGGGGAAGTGAGTCCCGGAGCAGCGTGAGGGGAAGTGAGTCCCGGAGCAGTGTGAGGGGGAGTGAGTCCCGGAGCAGTGTGAGGGGAAGTGAGTCACAGAGCAGCGTGAGGGGAAGTGAGTCCCGGAGCAGTGTGAGGGGGGAGTGAGTCCCGATGCAGTGTGTGGGGAAGTGAGTCCCGGAGCAGTGTGAGGGGAAGTGAGTCCCGGAGCAGTGTGAGGGGAAGTGAGTCCTGGTGCAGTGTGAGGGGGGAGTGAGTCCCGATGCAGTGTGTGGGGAAGTGAGTCCCGGAGCAGTGTGAGGGGAAGTGAGTCCCGGAGCAGTGTGAGGGAAAGTGAGTGCCGGAGCAGCGTGAGGGGAAGTGAGTCACAGAGCAGATCAAGGGGAAGTGAATCCCGGAGCAGTGTGAGGGGAGTGAGTCCTGGAGCAGTGCAATTGGAAGTGTGTCCCGGTGCCGATCGAGGGGAAGTGTATCCCGGAGCAGTGTGAGGGGAAGTGAGTCCTGGAACAGTGTGAGGGGAAGTGAGTCCCGGAGCAGTGTGAAGGGAAGTGAGACCCCGAGTAGTGTGAGGGGAAGTGAGTCCTGGAGCAGTGTGAGGGGAAGTGAGTCCCGGAGCATTGTGAGGGGAAGTGAGTCCTGCAGCAGTGTGAGGGGAAGTGAGTCCTGGAGCAGTGTGAGGAGAAGTGAGTCCTGCAGCAGTGTGAGGGGAAGTGAGTCCCGGAGCAGTGTGAGGGGAAGTGAGTCCTGGAGCAGTGTGAGGGGAAGTGAATCCCGGAGCAGTGTGAGGGGAAGTGAGTCCCGGAGCAGTGTGAGGGGAAGTGAGTCCTGGAGCAGTGTGAGGGGAAGTGAGTCCCGGAGCAGTGTGAGGGGAAGTGAGTCTTGGAGCACTGTGAGGGGAAGTGAGTCCCGGAGCTGTGTGAGGGGAAGTGAGTCCCGGAGCAGCGTGAGGGGAAGTGAGTCCCGGAGCAGTGTGAGGGGAAGTGAGTCCTGGTGCAGTGTGAAGAGGGAGTGAGTCCCGATGCAGTGCGAGGTGATGTGAGTCCGGGTGCAGTGTGAGGGGAAGTGAGTCCCGGAGCAGTGTGAGGGGAAGTGAGTCTTGGAGCACTGTGAGGGGAAGTGAGTCCCGGAGCTGTGTGAGGGGATGTGAGTCCCGGAGCAGTGTGAGGGGAAGTGAGTCCCGGAGCAGTATGAGGGGAAGTGAGTCCTGGAGCAGTGAGTGGAAGTGAGTCCCGGAGCAGTGTGAGGGGAAGTGAGTCGCAGAGCAGTGTGAGGGGAAGTGGGTCCTGGAGCAGTGTGAGTGGAAGTGAGCCCCGAGCAGTGTGAGGGGAAGTGAGTCCCGGAACAGTGTGAGGTGATTTGAGTCCCGGAGCAGTGTGAGGGGAAGCGAGTCCCGGAGCAGTGTGTGGGAAAGTGAGTCCCGGAGCAGTGTGAGGGGAAGTGAGTCGCGGAGCAGTGTGTGGGAAAGTGAGTCCCTGTACAGTGTGAGGGGAAGTGAGTCCCAGAGGAGCATGAGGGGAAGCGAGTCTCGGAGGAGCGTGAGGGGAAGTGAGTCCCGGAGCAGTGTGAGGGAAAGTGAGTCCCGGAGCAGTGTGAGGGGAAGTGAGCCCCGAGCAGTGTGAGGGGAAGTGAGTCCCGGAACAGTGTGAGGGGATTTGAGTCCCGGAGCAGTGTGAGGGGAAGCGAGTCCCGGAGCAGTGTGTGGGAAAGTGAGTCCCGGAGCAGTGTGAGGGGAAGTGAGTCGCGGAGCAGTGTGTGGGAAAGTGAGTCCCTGTACAGTGTGAGGGGAAGTGAGTCCCAGAGGAGCATGAGGGGAAGCGAGTCTCGGAGGAGCGTGAGGGGAAGTGAGTCCCGGAGCAGTGTGAGGGAAAGTGAGTCCCGGAGCAGTGTGAGGGGAAGTGAGTCCTGGAGCAGTGTGAGGGGAAGTGAGTCACAGAGCAGTGTGAGGGGAAGTGAGTCCCAGAGCAGCGTGAGGGGAAGTGAGTCCCAGAGCAGTGTGAGGGGAAGTGAGTCCTGGAGCAGTGTGAGGGGAAGTGAGTCCTGGTGCAGTGTGAGGGGGGAGTGAATCCCGATGCAGTGCGAGGGGAAGTGAGTCCTCGAGCAGCGTGAGGGAAAGTGAGTATTGGAGCAGTGTGAGGGGAACTGAGTTCCGGAGCAGTGTGAGGGGAAGTGAGTCCCGGGGCAGTGTGAGGGAAAGTGAGTGCCGGAGCAGCGTGAGGGGAAGTGAGTCTCAGAGCAGATCAAGGGGAAGTGAGTCCCGGTACAGATCAAGGGAAAGTGAGTCCTGATGCAGATCAAGGGGAAGTGAATCCCGGAGCAGTGTGAGGGGAGTGAGTCCTGGAGCAGTGCAAGTGGAAGTGTGTCCCGGTGCCGATCGAGGGGAAGTGTATCCCGGAACAGTGTGAGGGGAAGTGAGTCCTGGAACGTTGTGAGGGGAAGTGAGTCCCGGAGCAGTGTGAAGGGAAGTGAGACCCCGAGCAGTGTGAGGGGAAGTGAGTCCCGGTGCTGTGTGAGGGGAAGTGAGTCCTGGAGCAGTGTGAGGGGAAGTGAGTCCTGCAGCAGTGTGAGGGGAAGTGAGTCCCTGAGCAGTGTGAGGGGAAGTGAGTCCCAGAGCAGTGTGAGGGGAAGTGAGTCTTGGAGCAGTGTGAGGGGAAGTGAGTCCCGGAGCAGTGTGAGGGGAAGTGAGTCCTGCAGCAGTGTGAGGGGAAGTGAGTCCAGGAGCAGTGTGAGGGGAAGTGAGTCCCAGAGCAGTGTGAGGGGAAGTGAGTCCCAGAGCAGTGTGAGGGGAAGTGAGTCCCGGAGCAGTGTGAGGGCAGTGAGTCCCGGAGCAGCGTGAGGGGAAGTGAGTATTGGAGCAGTGTGAGGGGAAGTGAGTCCTGGAGCAGTGTGAGGGGAAGTGAGTCCTGGTGCAGTGTGAAGGGGGAGTGAGTCCCGATGCAGTGCGAGGGGAAGTGAGTCCGGGAGCAGTGTGAGGGGAAGTGAGTCCTGGAGCAGTGTGAGTGGAAGTGAGTCCCGGAGCAGTGTGAGGGGAAGTGAGTCCACGAGCAGTGTGAGGGGAGGTGAGTCCTGGAGCAGTGTGAGTGGAAGTGAGTCCCGGAGCAGTGTGAGGGGCAGTGAGTCCCGGAGCAGTGTGAGGGGACTTGAGTCCCGGAGCAGTGTGAGGGGAAGTGAGTCCTGGAGCAGTGTGAGGGGAAGCGAGTCCCGGAGTAGCGTGAGGGGAAGTGAGTCCTGGAGCAGTGTGAGGGGAAGTGAGTCCCGGATCAGTGTGAGGGAAAGTGAGTGCCAGAGCAGCGTGAGGGGAAGTGAGTCCCGGTGCAGATCAAGGGGAAGTGAGTCCCGGTGCAGATCAAGGGAAAGTGAGTCCTGATGCAGATCAAGGGGAAGTGAATCCCGGAGCGGTGTGAGGGGAGTGAGTCCTGGAGCAGTGCAAGTGGAAGTGTGTCCCGGTGCCGATCGAGGGGAAGTGTATCCCGGAACAGTGTGAGGGGAAGTGAGTCCTGGAACAGTGTGAGGGGAAGTGAGTCCCGGAGCAGTGTGAAGGGAAGTGAGACCCCGAGCAGTGTGAGGGGAAGTGAGTCCCGGTGCTGTGTGAGGGGAAGTGAGTCCTGGAGCAGTGTGAGGGGAAGTGAGTCCTGCAGCAGTGTGAGGGGAAGTGAGTCCCAGAGCAGTGTGAGGGGAAGTGAGTCTTGGAGCAGTGTGAGGGGAAGTGAGTCCCGGAGCAGTGTGAGGGGAAGTGAGTCCCAGAGCAGTGTGAGGGGAAGTGAGTCTTGGAGCAGTGTGAGGGGAAGTGAGTCCCGGAGCAGTGTGAGGGGAAGTGAGTCCCAGAGCAGTGTGAGGGGAAGTGAGTCTTGGAGCAGTGTGAGGGGAAGTGAGTCCCGGAGCAGTGTGAGGGGAAGTGAGTCCCAGAGCAGTGTGAGGGGAAGTGAGTCCCGGAGCAGTGTGAGGGCAGTGAGTCCCGGAGCAGCGTGAGGGGAAGTGAGTATTGGTGCAGTGTGAGGGGAAGTGAGTCCCGGAGCCAGTGTGAGGGGAAGTGAGTCCTGGTGCAGTATGAAGGGGGAGTGAGTCCCGATGCAGTGCGAGGGGAAGTGAGTCCGGGAGCAGTGTGAGGGGAAGTTAGTCCTGGAGCAGTGTGAGGGGCAGTGAGTCCCGGAGCAGTGTGAGGGGCAGTGAGTCCCGGAGCAGTGTGAGGGGAAGCGAGTCCCGGAGTAGCGTGAGGGGAAGTGTGTCCCGGTGCAATGTGAGGGGAAGTGAGTCGCGGAGCAGTGTGTGGGAAATTGAGTCCCTGTACAGTGAGAGGGGAAGTGAGTCCCAGAGGAGCGTGAGGGGAAGCGAGTCTCGGAGCAGTGTGAGGGAAAGTGAGTCCCGTAGCAATGTGAGGGGAAGTGAGTCCCAGAGCAGTGTGAGGGGAAGTGAGTCACAGAGCAGTGTGAGGGGAAGTGAGTCATGGAGCAGTACGAGGTGAGTGAGTCCCGGAGCAGTGTGAGGGGAAGTGAGTCCCGGAGCAGTGTGAGGGGAAGTGAGTCCTGCAGCAGTGTGAGGGGAAGTGAGTCCCGGAGCAGTGTGAGGGGAAGTGAGTCCCGGAGCAGTGTGAGGGGAAGTGAGTCCTGGAGCACTGTGAGGGGAAGTGAGTCCTGGAGCACTGTGAGGGGAAGTGAGTCCCGGAGCAGTGTGAGGGGAAGTGAGTCCTGGTGCAGTGTGAGGGGGGAGTGAGTCCCGATGCAGTGCGAGGGGAAGTGAGTCCGAGAGCAGCGTGCGGGAAAGTGAGTATTGGAGTAGTGTGAGGGGAACTGAGTCCCGGAGCAGTGTGAGGAAAAGTGAGTCCCGGTGCAGTGTGAGGGAAAGTGAGTGCCGGAGCAGCGTGAGGGGAAGTGAGTCCCGGTGCAGATCAAGGGGAAGTGAGTCCCGGTGCAGATCAAGGGGAAGTGTGTCCCGGTGCAGATCAAGCGGAAGTGAGTCCTGGTGTAGATCGAGGGGAAGTGAATCCCGGAGAGTGTTTGGGGAGTGAGTTCTGGAGCAGTGTGAGGGGAAGTGAATCCTGGAGCCGTCCGAGGGGAATCGAGGCCCGGAGTAGCTTGAGGGGAAGTGAGTCCCGATGCAGTACGAGGTGAGTGAGTCCCGGAGCGTGTGAGGAGAAGTGAGTCCTGGAGCAGAGTGAGGGGAAGTGAGTCCCGGTGCAGATCGAGGGGAAGTGAATCCCGGAGAGTGTTTGGGGAGTGAGTTCTGGAGCAGTGTGAGGGGAAGTGAATCCTGGAGCCGTCCGAGGGGAATCGAGGCCCGGAGTAGCTTGAGGGGAAGTGAGTCCCGATGCAGTACGAGGTGAGTGAGTCCCGGAGCGAGTGAGGGGAAGTGAGTCCCGGAGCAGTTTGAAGGGAGTGAGTCCCGGGGCAGTGTGAGGGGAAGTGAGTCCTGGAGCAGTGTGAGTGGAAGTGAGTCCCGGAGCAGTGTGAGGGGAAGTGAATCCTGCAGCAGTGTGAAGGGAGTGAGTTCTGGAGCAGTGTGAGGGAAAGTGAGTCCCGGAGCAGTGTGAGGGGAAGTGAGTCCCGGAGCAGTGTGAGGGGAAGTGAATCCTGCAGCAGTGTGAGGGGAAGTGAGTCCGGGAGCAGTGTGAGGGATAGTGACTCCCGGAGCAGTGTGAGGGGAAGTGAGTCCTGGAGCAGTGTGCGGGGAAGTGAGTACCGGAGTAGTGTGAGGGGAAGTGAGTCCCGGAGCAGTGTGAGGGGAAGTGAGTCCTGGAGCAGTGTGAGGGGAAGCGAGTCCCGGTGCCGATCGAGGGGAAGTGAATCCCGGAGAAGTGTGAGGGGAAGTGAGTCCTGGAAAAGTGCAAGTGGAAGTGTGTCCCGGTGCCGGTCGAGGGGACGTGAATCCCGGAGCAGTGTGAGGGGAAGTGAGTCCTGGAACAGTGTGAGGGGAAGTGAGTCCCGGAGCAGTGTGAAGGGAAGTGAGACCCCGAGCAGTGTGAGGGGAAGTGAGTCCTGGAGCAGTGTGAGGGGAAGTGAGTCCCGGAGCAGTGTGAGGGGAAGTGAGCCCCGGAGCAGTGTGAGGGGAAGTGAGTCCTGGAGCAGTGTGAGGGGAAGTGAGCCCTGAGCAGTGTGAGGGGAAGTGAGTCCCAGAGCAGTGTGAGGGGAAGTGAGGGCAGGAGCAGTGTGAGTGGAAGTGAGCCCTGAGCAGTGTGAGGGGAAGTGAGTCCCGGAGCTGTGTGAGGGGAAGTGAGTCCTGGAGCAGTGTGAGGGGAAGTGTGACCTGCAGCAGTGTGAGGGGAAGTGAGTCCCGGTGCAGTGTGAGGGGATGTGAGTCCCGGAGCAGTGTGAGGGGAAGTGAGTCCCGGAGCAGTGTGAGGGGAAGTGAGTCCTGGTGCCGTGTGAGGGGTAGTTAGTCCTGGAGCAGTGTGAGGGGAAGTGAATCCTGGTGCAGTGCGAGGGGAAGTGAGTCCTGGAGCAGTGTGAGGGGAAGTGAATCCTGCAGCAGTGTGAAGGGAGTGAGTTCTGGAGCAGTGCGAGGGGAAGTGAGTCCTGGAGCAGTGTGAGGGGAAGTGAGTCCCGGAGCAGTGTGAGGGGAAGTGAGTCCTGCAGCAGAGTGAGGGGAAGTGAGTCCCGGAGCAGTGTGAGGGGAAGTGAGTCCTGGTGCAGTGTGAGGGGAAGTGAGTCCTGGAGCAGTGTGAGGGGAAGTGAGTCCCGGAGCAGTGTGAAGGGAAGTGAGTCCTGCAGCAGTGTGAGGGGAAGTGAGTCCCGGAGCAGTGTGAGGGGAAGTGAGTCCCGGAGCAGTGTGAGGGGAAGTGAGTCCTGGAGCAGTGTGAGGGGAAGTGAGTCCCGGAGCAGTGTGAAGGGAAGTGAGTCCTGCAGCAGTGTGAGGGGAAGTGAGTCCCGGAGCAGTGTGAGGGGAAGTGAGTCCCGGAGCTGTGTGAGGGGAAGTGAGTACTGCAGCAGTGTGAGGGGAAGTGAGTCCCGGAGCAGTGTGAGGGGAAGTGAGTCCCGGAGCAGTGTGAGGGGAAGTGAGTCCTGCAGCAGTGTGAGGGGTAGTGAGTCCCGGAGCAGTGTGAGGGGAAGTGAGTCCTGGTGCAGTGCGAGGGGAAGTGAGTCCTGGAGCAGTGTGAGGGGAAGTGAATACTGCAGCAGTGTGAAGGGAGTGAGTTCTGGAGCAGTGTGAGGGGAAGTGAGTCCTGGAGCAGTGTGAGGGGAAGTGAATACTGCAGCAGTGTGAGGGGAAGTGAGTCCTGGAGCAGTGTGAGGGGAAGTGGGTCCTGCAGCCGTGCAAGGGGAAGTGAGTCCTGGAGCAGTGTGAGGGGAAGTGAGTCCCGGAGCAGTATGAGGGGAAGTGAGTCCTGGTGCAGTGTGAGGGGAAGTGAGTCCCGGAGCAGTGTGAGGGGAAGTGAGTCCTGGAGCAGTGTGAGTGGAAGTGAGTCCCAGAGCAGTGTGAGGGGAAGTGAGTCCCAGAGCAGTGTGAGGGGAAGTGAGTCCTGGAGCAGTGTGAGTGGAAGTGAGCCCTGAGCAGTGTGAGGGGCAGTGAGTCCCGGAGCAGTGTGAGGGGAAGTGAGTCTTGGAGCAGTGTGAGAGGAAGTGAGCCCTGAGCAGTGTGAGGGGAAGTGAGTCCCGGAGCTGTGTGAGGGGAAGTGAGTCCCGGAGCAGTGTGAGGGGAAGTGAGTCCCGGTGCAGTGTGAGGGGAAGTGAGTCCATGAGCAGTGTGAGGGGAAGTGAGTCCCGGAGCAGTGTGAGGGGAAGTGAGTCCTGGTGCCGTGTGAGGGGGGAGTGAGTGCCGGAGCACTGTGAGGGGAAGTGAGACCCGGAGCAGTGTGAGGGGAAGTGAGTCCTGCAGCAGTGTGAGGGGTAGTGAGTCCCGGAGCAGTGTGAGGGGAAGTGAGTCCTGGTGCAGTGCGAGGGGAAGTGAGTCCTGGAGCAGTGTGAGGGGAAGTGAATCCTGCAGCAGTGTGAAGGGGATGTGAGTCCCGGAGTAGTGCGAGGGGAAGTGAGTCCTGGGGCAGTGTGAGGGGAAGTGAGTCCTGCAGCAGTGTGAGGGGAAGTGAGTCCCGGAGCAGTGTGAGGGGAAGTGAGTCCTGGTGCAGTGTGAAGGGGGAGTGAGTCCCGATGCAGTGCGAGGGGAAGTGAGTCCAGGAGCAGTGTGAGGGGAAGTGAGTCCCCGAGCAGTGTGAGGGGAAGTGAGTCCTGGAGCAGTGTGAGGGGAAGTGAGTCCCGGAGCAGTGTGAGGGGGAGTGAGTCCCGATGCAGTGTGTGGGGAAGTGAGTCCCGGAGCAGTGTGAGGGGAAGTGAGTCCCGGAGCAGTGTGAGGGAAAGTGAGTTCCGGTTCAGTGTGAGGGGAAGTGAGTCCCGGAGCAGTGTGAGGGGAAGTGAGTCCTGGAGCAGTGTGAGGGGAAGTGAGTCCCAGAGCAGTGTGAGGGGAAGTGAGTCTTGGAGCACTGTGAGGGGAAGTGAGTCCCGCAGCTGTGTGAGGGGAAGTGAGTCCCGGAGCAGCGTGAGGGGAAGTGAGTCCCGGAGCAGTGTGAGGGGAAGTGAGTCCTGGTGCAGTGTGAAGAGGGAGTGAATCCCGATGCAGTGCGAGGTGATGTGAGTCCGGGTGCAGTGTGAGGGGAAGTGAGACCCGGAGCAGTGTGAGGGGAAGTGAGTCCCGGAGCAGTGTGAGGGGAAGTGAGTCTTGGAGCACTGTGAGGGGAAGTGAGTCCCGGAGCTGTGTGAGGGGAAGTGAGTCCCGGAGCAGCGTGAGGGGAAGTGAGTCCCGGAGCAGTGTGAGGGGAAGTGAGTCCTGGTGCAGTGTGAAGAGGGAGTGACTCCCGGAGCACTTTGAGGGGAAGTGAGTCACAGAGCAGCGTGAGGGGAAGTGAGTCCCGGAGCAGTGTGAGGGGAAGTGAGTCCTGGTGCAGTGTGAGGGGAAGTGAGTCCTGGTGCAGTGTGAGGGGATGTGAGTCCCGGAGCAGTGTGAGGGGAAGTGAGTCCCGGAGCAGTATGAGGGGAAGTGAGTCCCGGAGCAGTGTGAGTGGAAGTGAGTCCCGGAGCAGTGTGAGGGGAAGTGAGTCGCAGAGCAGTGTGAGGGGAAGTGGGTCCTGGAGCAGTGTGAGTGGAAGTGAGCCCCGAGCAGTGTGAGGGGAAGTGAGTCCCGGAACAGTGTGAGGGGATTTGAGTCCCGGAGCAGTGTGAGGGGAAGCGAGTCCCGGAGCAGTGTGTGGGAAAGTGAGTCCCGGAGCAGTGTGAGGGGAAGTGAGTCGCGGAGCAGTGTGTGGGAAAGTGAGTCCCTGTACAGTGTGAGGGGAAGTGAGTCCCAGAGGAGCGTGAGGGGAAGCGAGTCTCGGAGGAGCGTGAGGGGAAGTGAGTCCCGGAGCAGTGTGAGGGAAAGTGAGTCCCGGAGCAGTGTGAGGGGAAGCGAGTCTCGGAGGAGCGTGAGGGGAAGTGAGTCCCGGAGCAGTGTGAGGGAAAGTGAGTCCCGGAGCAGTGTGAGGGGAAGTGAGTCCCGGAGCAGTGTGAGGGGAAGTGAGTCACAGAGCAGTGTGAGGGGAAGTGAGTCCCAGAGCAGCGTGAGGGGAAGTGAGTCCCAGAGCAGTGTGAGGGGAAGTGAGTCCTGGAGCAGTGTGAGGGGAAGTGAGTCCTGGTGCAGTGTGAGGGGGGAGTGAATCCCGATGCAGTGCGAGGGGAAGTGAGTCCTCGAGCAGCGTGAGGGAAAGTGAGTATTGGAGCAGTGTGAGGGGAACTGAGTTCCGGAGCAGTGTGAGGGGAAGTGAGTCCCGGGGCAGTGTGAGGGAAAGTGAGTGCCGGAGCAGCGTGAGGGGAAGTGAGTCTCAGAGCAGATCAAGGGGAAGTGAGTCCCGGTACAGATCAAGGGGAAGTGAATCCCGGAGCAGTGTGAGGGGAGTGAGTCCTGGAGCAGTGCAAGTGGAAGTGTGTCCCGGTGCCGATCGAGGGGAAGTGTATCCCGGAACAGTGTGAGGGGAAGTGAGTCCTGGAACGTTGTGAGGGGAAGTGAGTCCCGGAGCAGTGTGAAGGGAAGTGAGACCCCGAGCAGTGTGAGGGGAAGTGAGTCCCGGTGCTGTGTGAGGGGAAGTGAGTCCTGGAGCAGTGTGAGGGGAAGTGAGTCCTGCAGCAGTGTGAGGGGAAGTGAGTCCCTGAGCAGTGTGAGGGGAAGTGAGTCTTGGAGCAGTGTGAGGGGAAGTGAGTCTTGGAGCAGTGTGAGGGGAAGTGAGTCCCGGAGCAGTGTGAGGGGAAGTGAGTCCTGCAGCAGTGTGAGGGGAAGTGAGTCCAGGAGCAGTGTGAGGGGAAGTGAGTCCCAGAGCAGTGTGAGGGGAAGTGAGTCTTGGAGCAGTGTGAGGGGAAGTGAGTCCCGGAGCAGTGTGAGGGCAGTGAGTCCCGGAGCAGCGTGAGGGGAAGTGAGTATTGGAGCAGTGTGAGGGGAAGTGAGTCCTGGAGCAGTGTGAGGGGAAGTGAGTCCTGGTGCAGTGTGAAGGGGGAGTGAGTCCCGATGCAGTGCGAGGGGAAGTGAGTCCGGGAGCAGTGTGAGGGGAAGTGAGTCCTGGAGCAGTGTGAGTGGAAGTGAGTCCCGGAGCAGTGTGAGGGGAAGTGAGTCCACGAGCAGTGTGAGGGGAGGTGAGTCCTGGAGCAGTGTGAGTGGAAGTGAGTCCCGGAGCAGTGTGAGGGGCAGTGAGTCCCGGAGCAGTGTGAGGGGACTTGAGTCCCGGAGCAGTGTGAGGGGAAGTGAGTCCTGGAGCAGTGTGAGGGGAAGCGAGTCCCGGAGTAGCGTGAGGGGAAGTGAGTCCTGGAGCAGTGTGAGGGGAAGTGAGTCCCGGTGCAGATCAAGGGGAAGTGAGTCCCGGTGCAGATCAAGGGAAAGTGAGTCCTGATGCAGATCAAGGGGAAGTGAATCCCGGAGCAGTGTGAGGGGAGTGAGTCCTGGAGCAGTGCAAGTGGAAGTGTGTCCCGGTGCCGATCGAGGGGAAGTGTATCCCGGAACAGTGTGAGGGGAAGTGAGTCCTGGAACAGTGTGAGGGGAAGTGAGTCCCGGAGCAGTGTGAAGGGAAGTGAGACCCCGAGCAGTGTGAGGGGAAGTGAGTCCCGGTGCTGTGTGAGGGGAAGTGAGTCCTGGAGCAGTGTGAGGGGAAGTGAGTCCTGCAGCAGTGTGAGGGGAAGTGAGTCCCAGAGCAGTGTGAGGGGAAGTGAGTCTTGGAGCAGTGTGAGGGGAAGTGAGTCCCGGAGCAGTGTGAGGGGAAGTGAGTCCCAGAGCAGTGTGAGTGGAAGTGAGTCTTGGAGCAGTGTGAGGGGAAGTGAGTCCCGGAGCAGTGTGAGGGGAAGTGAGTCCTGCAGCAGTGTGAGGGGAAGTGAGTCCAGGAGCAGTGTGAGGGGAAGTGAGTCCCAGAGCAGTGTGAGGGGAAGTGAGTCTTGGAGCAGTGTGAGGGGAAGTGAGTCCCGGAGCAGTGTGAGGGGAAGTGAGTCCCGGAGCAGTGTGAGGGGAAGTGAGTCCTGGTGCAGTGTGAGGGGGGAGTGAGTCCCGATGCAGTGCGAGGGGAAGTGAGTCCGAGAGCAGCGTGCGGGAAAGTGAGTATTGGAGTAGTGTGAGGGGAACTGAGTCCCGGAGCAGTGTGAGGAAAAGTGAGTCCCGGTGCAGTGTGAGGGAAAGTGAGTGCCGGAGCAGCGTGAGGGGAAGTGAGTCCCGGAGCAGATCAAGGGGAAGTGAGTCCCGGTGCAGATCAAGGGGAAGTGTGTCCCGGTGCAGATCAAGCGGAAGTGAGTCCTGGTGTAGATCGAGTGGAAATGAATCCCGAAGCAGTGTGTGGGGAGTGAATCCTGGAGCAGTGTGGGAGGAAGTGAGTCCCGGTGCAGATCGAGGGGAAGTGAATCCCGGAGAGTGTTTGGGGAGTGAGTTCTGGAGCAGTGTGAGGGGAAGTGAATCCTGGAGCCGTCCGAGGGGAATCGAGGCCCGGAGTAGCTTGAGGGGAAGTGAGTCCCGATGCAGTACGAGGTGAGTGAGTCCCGGAGCGTGTGAGGAGAAGTGAGTCCTGGAGCAGAGTGAGGGGAAGTGAGTCCTGGAGCAGTGTGAGGGGAAGTGAGTCCTGGAGCAGTGTGAGTGGAAGTGAGTCCCGGAGCAGTGTGAGGGGAAGTGAATCCTGCAGCAGTGTGAAGGGAGTGAGTTCTGGAGCAGTGTGAGGGAAAGTGAGTCCCGGAGCAGTGTGAGGGGAAGTGAGTCCCGGAGCAGTGTGAGGGGAAGTGAATCCTGCAGCAGTGTGAGGGGAAGTGAGTCCGGGAGCAGTGTGAGGGATAGTGAGTCCCGGAGCAGTGTGAGGGGAAGTGAGTCCTGGAGCAGTGTGCGGGGAAGTGAGTACCGGAGTAGTGTGAGGGGAAGTGAGTCCCGGAGCAGTGTGAGGGGAAGTGAGTCCTGGAGCAGTGTGAGGGGAAGCGAGTCCCGGTGCCGATCGAGGGGAAGTGAATCCCGGAGAAGTGTGAGGGGAAGTGAGTCCTGGAAAAGTGCAAGTGGAAGTGTGTCCCGGTGCCGGTCGAGGGGACGTGAATCCCGGAGCAGTGTGAGGGGAAGTGAGTCCTGGAACAGTGTGAGGGGAAGTGAGTCCCGGAACAGTGTGAAGGGAAGTGAGACCCCGAGCAGTGTGAGGGGAAGTGAGTCCTGGAGCAGTGTGAGGGGAAGTGAGTCCCGGAGCAGTGTGAGGGGAAGTGAGCCCCGGAGCAGTGTGAGGGGAAGTGAGTCCTGGAGCAGTGTGAGGGGAAGTGAGCCCTGAGCAGTGTGAGGGGAAGTGAGTCCCAGAGCAGTGTGAGGGGAAGTGAGGGCAGGAGCAGTGTGAGTGGAAGTGAGCCCTGAGCAGTGTGAGGGGAAGTGAGTCCCGGAGCTGTGTGAGGGGAAGTGAGTCCTGGAGCAGTGTGAGGGGAAGTGTGACCTGCAGCAGTGTGAGGGGAAGTGAGTCCCGGTGCAGTGTGAGGGGATGTGAGTCCCGGAGCAGTGTGAGGGGAAGTGAGTCCCGGAGCAGTGTGAGGGGAAGTGAGTCCTGGTGCCGTGTGAGGGGTAGTTAGTCCTGGAGCAGTGTGAGGGGAAGTGAATCCTGGTGCAGTGCGAGGGGAAGTGAGTCCTGGAGCAGTGTGAGGGGAAGTGAATCCTGCAGCAGTGTGAAGGGAGTGAGTTCTGGAGCAGTGCGAGGGGAAGTGAGTCCTGGAGCAGTGTGAGGGGAAGTGAGTCCTGCAGCAGAGTGAGGGGAAGTGAGTCCCGGAGCAGTGTGAGGGGAAGTGAGTCCTGGTGCAGTGTGAGGGGAAGTGAGTCCTGGAGCAGTGTGAGGGGAAGTGAGTCCCGGAGCAGTGTGAAGGGAAGTGAGTCCTGCAGCAGTGTGAGGGGAAGTGAGTCCCGGAGCAGTGTGAGGGGAAGTGAGTCCCGGAGCAGTGTGAGGGGAAGTGAGTCCTGGAGCAGTGTGAGGGGAAGTGAGTCCCGGAGCAGTGTGAAGGGAAGTGAGTCCTGCAGCAGTGTGAGGGGAAGTGAGTCCCGGAGCAGTGTGAGGGGAAGTGAGTCCCGGAGCTGTGTGAGGGGAAGTGAGTACTGCAGCAGTGTGAGGGGAAGTGAGTCCCGGAGCAGTGTGAGGGGAAGTGAGTCCCGGAGCAGTGTGAGGGGAAGTGAGTCCTGCAGCAGTGTGAGGGGTAGTGAGTCCCGGAGCAGTGTGAGGGGAAGTGAGTCCTGGTGCAGTGCGAGGGGAAGTGAGTCCTGGAGCAGTGTGAGGGGAAGTGAATACTGCAGCAGTGTGAAGGGAGTGAGTTCTGGAGCAGTGTGAGGGGAAGTGAGTCCTGGAGCAGTGTGAGGGGAAGTGAATACTGCAGCAGTGTGAGGGGAAGTGAGTCCTGGAGCAGTGTGAGGGGAAGTGAGTCCTGCAGCCGTGCAAGGGGAAGTGAGTCCTGGAGCAGTGTGAGGGGAAGTGAGTCCTGCAGCAGTGTGAGGGGAAGTGAGTCCCGGTGCAGTGTGAGGGGAAGTGAGTCCCGGAGCAGTGTGAGGGGAAGTGAGTCCCGGAGCAGTATGAGGGGAAGTGAGTCCTGGTGCAGTGTGAGGGGAAGTGAGTCCCGGAGCAGTGTGAGGGGAAGTGAGTCCTGGAGCAGTGTGAGTGGAAGTGAGTCCCAGAGCAGTGTGAGGGGAAGTGAGTCCCAGAGCAGTGTGAGGGGAAGTGAGTCCTGGAGCAGTGTGAGTGGAAGTGAGCCCTGAGCAGTGTGAGGGGCAGTGAGTCCCGGAGCAGTGTGAGGGGAAGTGAGTCTTGGAGCAGTGTGAGAGGAAGTGAGCCCTGAGCAGTGTGAGGGGAAGTGAGTCCCGGAGCTGTGTGAGGGGAAGTGAGTCCCGGAGCAGTGTGAGGGGAAGTGAGTCCCGGTGCAGTGTGAGGGGAAGTGAGTCCATGAGCAGTGTGAGGGGAAGTGAGTCCCGGAGCAGTGTGAGGGGAAGTGAGTCCTGGTGCCGTGTGAGGGGGGAGTGAGTGCCGGAGCACTGTGAGGGGAAGTGAGTCCCGGAGCAGTGTGAGGGGAAGTGAGTCCTGCAGCAGTGTGAGGGGTAGTGAGTCCCGGAGCAGTGTGAGGGGAAGTGAGTCCTGGTGCAGTGCGAGGGGAAGTGAGTCCTGGAGCAGTGTGAGGGGAAGTGAATCCTGCAGCAGTGTGAAGGGGATGTGAGTCCCGGAGCAGTGCAAGGGGAAGTGAGTCCTGGGGCAGTGTGAGGGGAAGTGAGTCCTGCAGCAGTGTGAGGGGAAGTGAGTCCCGGAGCAGTGTGAGGGGAAGTGAGTCCTGGAGCAGTGTGAGGGGAAGTGAGTCCTGCAGCAGTGTGAGGGGAAGTGAGTCCCGGAGCAGTGTGAGGAGAAGTGAGTCCGGAGCTGTGTGAGGGGAAGTGAGTCCTGCAGCAGTGTGAGGAGAAGTGAGTCCTGGAGCAGTGTGAGGGGAAGTGAGTCCCGGAGCAGTGTGAGGGGAAGTGAGTCCTGCAGCAGTGTGAGGGGTAGTGAGTCCTGGAGCAGTGTGAGGGGAAGTGAGTCCTGGAGCAGTGTGAGGGGAAGTGAGTCCTGGAGCAGTGTGAGGGGAAGTGAATCCTGGTGCAGTGCGAGGGGAAGTGAGTCCTGGAGCAGTGTGAGGGGAAGTGAATCCTGCAGCAGTGTGAGGGGAAGTGAGTCCTGCAGCAGTGTGAAGGGAGTGAGTTCTGGAGCAGTGCGAGGGGAAGTGAGTCCTGGAGCAGTGTGAGGGGAAGTGAGTCCTGCAGCAGAGTGAGGGGAAGTGAGTCCCGGAGCAGTGTGAGGGGAAGTGAGTCCTGGTGCAGTGTGAGGGGAAGTGAGTCCCGGAGCAGTGTGAGGGGAAGTGAGTCCTGGAGCAGTGTGAGGGGAAGTGAGTCCCGGAGCAGTGTGAGGGGAAGTGAGTCCTGCAACAGTGTGAGGGGAAGTGAGTCCCGGAGCAGTGTGAGGGGAAGTGAGTCCCGGAGCTGTGTGAGGGGAAGTGAGTCTCAGAGCAGATCAAGGGGAAGTGAGTCCCGGTACAGATCAAGGGAAAGTGAGTCCTGATGCAGATCAAGGGGAAGTGAATCCCGGAGCAGTGTGAGGGGAGTGAGTACTGGAGCAGTGCAAGTGGAAGTGTGTCCCGGTGCCGATCGAGGGGAAGTGTATCCCGGAACAGTGTGAGGGGAAGTGAGTCCTGGAACATTGTGAGGGGAAGTGAGTCCCGGAGCAGTGTGAAGGGAAGTGAGACCCCGAGCAATGTGAGGGGAAGTGAGTCCCGGTGCTGTGTGTGGGAAAGTGAGTCCTGGAGCAGTGTGAGGGGAAGTGAGTCCTGCAGCAGTGTGAGGGGAAGTGAGTCCCAGAGCAGTGTGAGGGGAAGTGAGTCTTGGAGCAGTGTGAGGGGAAGTGAGTCCCGGAGCAGTGTGAGGGGAAGTGAGTCCTGCAGCAGTGTGAGGGGAAGTGAGTCCAGGAGCAGTGTGAGGGGAAGTGAGTCCCAGAGCAGTGTGAGGGGAAGTGAGTCTTGGAGCAGTGTGAGGGGAAGTGAGTCCCGGAGCAGTGTGAGGGCAGTGAGTCCCGGAGCAGCGTGAGGGGAAGTGAGTATTGGAGCAGTGTGAGGGGAAGTGAGTCCCGGAGCAGTGTGAGGGGAAGTGAGTCCTGGTGCAGTGTGAAGGGGGAGTGAGTCCCGATGCAGTGCGAGGGGAAGTGAGTCCGGGAGCAGTGTGAGGGGAAGTGAGTCCTGGAGCAGTGTGAGTGGAAGTGAGTCCCGGAGCAGTGTGAGGGGAAGTGAGTCCACGAGCAGTGTGAGGGGAGGTGAGTCCTGGAGCAGTGTGAGTGGAAGTGAGTCCCGGAGCGGTGTGAGGGGCAGTGAGTCCCGGAGCAGTGTGAGGGGAAGTGAGTCCTGGAGCAATGTGAGGGGAAGCGAGTCCCGGAGTAGCGTGAGGGGAAGTGAGTCCTGGAGCAGTGTGAGGGGAAGTGAGTCCCGGAGCAGTGTGAGGGAAAGTGAGTGCCGGAGCAGCGTGAGGGAAAGTGAGTCTCAGAGCAGATCAAGGGGAAGTGAGTCCCGGTGCAGATCAAGGGAAAGTGAGTCCTGATGCAGATTAAGGGGAAGTGAATCCCGGAGCAGTGTGAGGGGAGTGAGTCCTGGAGCAGTGCAAGTGGAAGTGTGTCCCGGTGCCGATCGAGGGGAAGTGTATCCCGGAACAGTGTGAGGGGAAGTGAGTCCTGGAACAGTGTGAGGAGAAGTGAGTCCCGGAGCAGTGTGAAGGGAAGTGAGACCCCGAGCAGTGTGAGGGGAAGTGAGTCCCGGTGCTGTGTGAGGGGAAGTGAGTCCTGGAGCAGTGTGAGGGGAAGTGAGTCCCGGAGCAGCGTGAGGGGAAGTGAGTCCCGGAGCAGTGTGAGTGGAAGTGAGTCCTGGTGCAGTGTGAAGGGGGAGTGAGTCCCGATGCAGTGTGAGGGGAAGTGAGTCCGGGAGCAGTGTGAGGGGAAGTGAGTCCTGGAGCAGTGTGAGTGGAAGTGAGTCCCGGAGCAGTGTGAGGGGAAGTGAGTCCACGAGCAGTGTGAGGGGAGGTGAGTCCTGGAGCAGTGTGAGTGGAAGTGAGTCCCGGAGCAGTGTGAGGGGACTTGAGTCCCGGAGCAGTGTGAGGGGAAGCGAGTCAAGGAGTAGCGTGAGGGGAAGTGTGTCCCGGTGCAATGTGAGGGGAAGTGAGTCGCGGAGCAGTGTGTGGGAAATTGAGTCCCTGTACAGTGTGAGGGGAAGTGAGTCCCAGAGGAGCGTGAGGGGAAGCGAGTCTCGGAGGAGCGTGAGGGGAAGTGAGTCCCGGAGCAGTGTGAGGGAAAGTGAGTCACAGAGCAGTGTGAGGAGAAGTGAGTCATGGAGCAGTACGAGGTGAGTGAGACCCGGAGCAGTGTGAGGGGAAGTGAGTCCCGGAGCAGTGTGAGGGGAAGTGAGTCCCGGAGCAGTGTGAGGGGAAGTGAGTCCTGGAGCACTGTGAGGGGAAGTGAGTCCTGGAGCAGTGTGAGGGGAAGTGAGTCCCTGAGCAGTGTGAGGGGAAGTGAGTCCTGGTGCAGTGTGAGGGGGGAGTGAGTCCCGATGCAGTGCGAGGTGAAGTGAGTCCGAGAGCAGCGTGCGGGAAAGTGAGTATTGGAGCAGTGTGAGGGGAAGTGAGTCCGGGAGCAGTGTGAGGGATAGTGAGTCCCGGAGCAGTCTGAGGGGAAGTGAGTCCTGGAGCAGTGTGCGGGGAAGTGAGTACCGGAGTAGTGTGAGGGGAAGTGAGTCCCGGAGCAGTGTGAGGGGAAGTGAGTCCTGGAGCAGTGTGAGGGGAAGCGAGTCCCGGTGCCGATCGAGGGGAAGTGAATCCCGGAGAAGTGTGAGGGGAAGTGAGTCCTGGAAAAGTGCAAGTGGAAGTGTGTCCCGGTGCCGGTCGAGGGGAAGTGAATCCCGGAGCAGTGTGAGGGGAAGTGAGTCCTGGAACAGTGTGAGGGGAAGTGAGTCCCGGAGCAGTGTGAAGGGAAGTGAGACCCCGAGCAGTGTGAGGGGAAGTGAGTCCTGGAGCAGTGTGAGGGGAAGTGAGTCCCGGAGCAGTGTGAGGGGAAGTGAGCGCCGGAGCAGTGTGAGGGGAAGTGAGTCCTGGAGCAGTGTGAGGGGAAGTGAGCCCTGAGCAGTGTGAGGGGAAGTGAGTCCCGGAGCTGTGTGAGGGGAAGTGAGTCCCGGAGCAGTGTGAGGGGAAGTGTGACCTGCAGCAGTGTGAGGGGAAGTGAGTCCCGGTGCAGTGTGAGGGGATGTGAGTCCCGGAGCAGTGTGAGGGGAAGTGAGTCCCGGAGCAGTGTGAGGGGAAGTGAGTCCTGGTGCCGTGTGAGGGGGGAGTGAGTACCGGAGCAGTGTGAGGGGAAGTGAGTCCCGGAGCAGTGTGAGGGGAAGTGAGTCCTGCAGCAGTGTGAGGGGTAGTGAGTCCTGGAGCAGTGTGAGGGGAAGTGAATCCTGGTGCAGTGCGAGGGGAAGTGAGTCCTGGAGCAGTGTGAGGGGTAGTGAGTCCTGGAGCAGTGTGAGGGGAAGTGAATCCTGGTGCAGTGCGAGGGGAAGTGAGTCCTGGAGCAGTGTGAGGGGAAGTGAATCCTGCAGCAGTGTGAGGGGAAGTGAGTCCTGCAGCAGTGTGAAGGGAGTGAGTCCTGGAGCAGTGCGAGGGGAGGTGAGTCCTGCAGCAGAGTGAGGGGAAGTGAGTCCCGGAGCAGTGTGAGGGGAAGTGAGTCCTGGAGCAGTGTGAGGGGAAGTGAGTCCTGCAGCAGAGTGAGGGGAAGTGAGTCCCGGAGCAGTGTGAGGGGAAGTGAGTCCTGGTGCAGTGTGAGGGGAAGTGAGTCCAGGAGCAGTGTGAGGGGAAGTGAGTCCTGGAGCAGTGTGAGAGGAAGTGAGTCCCGGGCAGTGTGAGGGGAAGTGAGTCCTGCAGCAGTGTGAGGGGAAGTGAGTCCCGGAGCAGTGTGAGGGGAAGTGAGTCCCAGAGCTGTGTGAGGGGAAGTGAGTCCTGGAGCAGTGTGAGGGGAAGTGAGTCCCGGAGCAGCGTGAGGGGAAGTGAGTCCCGGAGCAGTGTGAGTGGAAGTGAGTCCTGGTGCAGTGTGAAGGGGGAGTGAGTCCCGATGCAGTGTGAGGGGAAGTGAGTCCGGGAGCAGTGTGAGGGGAAGTGAGTCCTGGAGCAGTGTGAGTGGAAGTGAGTCCCGGAGCAGTGTGAGGGGAAGTGAGTCCACGAGCAGTGTGAGGGGAGGTGAGTCCTGGAGCAGTGTGAGTGGAAGTGAGTCCCGGAGCAGTGTGAGGGGACTTGAGTCCCGGAGCAGTGTGAGGGGAAGCGAGTCAAGGAGTAGCGTGAGGGGAAGTGTGTCCCGGTGCAATGTGAGGGGAAGTGAGTCGCGGAGCAGTGTGTGGGAAATTGAGTCCCTGTACAGTGTGAGGGGAAGTGAGTCCCAGAGGAGCGTGAGGGGAAGTGAGTCACGGAGCAGTGTGAGGGAAAGTGAGTTCCGTAGCAATGTGAGGGGAAGTGAGTCCCAGAGCAGTGTGAGGGGAAGTGAGTCCCGGAGCAGTGTGAGGGGAAGTGAGTCCCGGAGCAGTGAAGGGGAAGTGAGTCCCGGAGCAGTGTGAGGGGAAGTGAGTCCAGCAGCAGTGTGAGGGGAAGTGAGTCCCGGAGCAGTGTGAGGGGAAGTGAGTCCCGGAGCAGTGTGAGGGGAAGTGAGTCCTGGAGCACTGTGAGGGGAAGTGAGTCCTGGAGCAGTGTGAGGGGAAGTGAGTCCCTGAGCAGTGTGAGGGGAAGTGAGTCCTGGTGCAGTGTGAGGGGGGAGTGAGTCCCGATGCAGTGCGAGGTGAAGTGAGTCCGAGAGCAGCGTGCGGGAAAGTGAGTATTGGAGCAGTGTGAGGGGAAGTGAGTCCGGGAGCAGTGTGAGGGATAGTGAGTCCCGGAGCAGTCTGAGGGGAAGTGAGTCCTGGAGCAGTGTGCGGGGAAGTGAGTACCGGAGTAGTGTGAGGGGAAGTGAGTCCCGGAGCAGTGTGAGGGGAAGTGAGTCCTGGAGCAGTGTGAGGGAAAGCGAGTCCCGGTGCCGATCGAGGGGAAGTGAATCCCGGAGAAGTGTGAGGGGAAGTGAGTCCTGGAAAAGTGCAAGTGGAAGTGTGTCCCGGTGCCGGTCGAGGGGAAGTGAATCCCGGAGCAGTGTGAGGGGAAGTGAGTCCTGGAACAGTGTGAGGGGAAGTGAGTCCCGGAGCAGTGTGAAGGGAAGTGAGACCCCGAGCAGTGTGAGGGGAAGTGAGTCCTGGAGCAGTGTGAGGGGAAGTGAGTCCCGGAGCAGTGTGAGGGGAAGTGAGCGCCGGAGCAGTGTGAGGGGAAGTGAGTCCTGGAGCAGTGTGAGGGGAAGTGAGCCCTGAGCAGTGTGAGGGGAAGTGAGTCCCGGAGCTGTGTGAGGGGAAGTGAGTCCCGGAGCAGTGTGAGGGGAAGTGTGACCTGCAGCAGTGTGAGGGGAAGTGAGTCCCGGTGCAGTGTGAGGGGATGTGAGTCCCGGAGCAGTGTGAGGGGAAGTGAGTCCCGGAGCAGTGTGAGGGGAAGTGAGTCCTGGTGCCGTGTGAGGGGGGAGTGAGTACCGGAGCAGTGTGAGGGGAAGTGAGTCCCGGAGCAGTGTGAGGGGAAGTGAGTCCTGCAGCAGTGTGAGGGGTAGTGAGTCCTGGAGCAGTGTGAGGGGAAGTGAATCCTGGTGCAGTGCGAGGGGAAGTGAGTCCTGGAGCAGTGTGAGGGGAAGTGAATCCTGCAGCAGTGTGAAGGGAGTGAGTCCTGGAGCAGTGCGAGGGGAGGTGAGTCCTGGAGCAGTGTGAGGGGAAGTGAGTCCTGCAGCAGAGTGAGGGGAAGTGAGTCCCGGAGCAGTGTGAGGGGAAGTGAGTCCTGGTGCAGTGTGAGGGGAAGTGAGTCCAGGAGCAGTGTGAGGGGAAGTGAGTCCTGGAGCAGTGTGAGAGGAAGTGAGTCCCGGGCAGTGTGAGGGGAAGTGAGTCCTGCAGCAGTGTGAGGGGAAGTGAGTCCCGGAGCAGTGTGAGGGGAAGTGAGTCCCAGAGCTGTGTGAGGGGAAGTGAGTCCTGCAGCAGTGTGAGGGGAAGTGAGTCCCGGAGCAGGTGAGGGGAAGTGAGTCCCGGAGCAGTGTGAGGGGAAGTGAGTCCTGCAGCAGTGTGAGGGGTAGTGAGTCCCGGAGCAGTGTGAGGGGAAGTGAGTCCTGGTGCAGTGCGAGGGGAAGTGAGTCCTGGAGCAGTGTGAGGGGAAGTGAATAGTGCAGCAGTGTTAAAGGAGTGAGTTCTGGAGCAGTGTGAGGGGAAGTGAGTCCTGCAGCAGTGTGAGGGGAAGTGAGTCCTGGAGCAGTGTGAGGGGAAGTGAGTCATGCAGCCATGCAAGGGGAAGTGAGTCCTGGAGCAGTGTGAGGGGAAGTGAGTCCTGCAGCAGTGTGAGGGGAAGTGAGTCCCGGTGCAGTGTGAGGGGAAGTGAGTCCCGGAGCAGTGTGAGGGGAAGTGAGTCCCGGAGCTGAATGAGGGGAAGTGAGTCCTGGTGCAGTGTGAGGGGAAGTGAGTCCCGGAGCAGTGTGAGGGGAAGTGAGTCCTGGAGCAGTGTGAGTGGAAGTGAGCCCTGAGCAGTGTGAGGGGCAGTGAGTCCCGGAGCAGTGTGAGGGGAAGTGAGTCTTGGAGCAGTGTGAGAGGAAGTGAGCCCTGAGCAGTGTGAGGGGAAGTGAGTCCCGGAGCTGTGTGAGGGGAAGTGAGTCCAAGAGCAGTGTGAGGGGAAGTGAGTCCCGGTGCAGTGTGAGGGGGAGTGAATCCTGCAGCAGTGTGAAGGGAGTGAGTTCTGGAGCAGTGCGAGGGGAAGTGAGTCCTGGGGCAGTGTGAGGGGAAGTGAGTCCTGCAGCAGAGTGAGGGGAAGTGAGTCCCGGAGCAGTGTGAGGGGAAGTGAGTCCCGGAGCAGTGTGAGGGGAAGTGAGTCCTGCAGCAGTGTGACGGGAAGTGAGTCCCGGAGCAGTGTGAGGGGAAGTGAGTCCGGAGCTGTGTGAGGGGAAGTGAGTCCTGCAGCAGTGTGAGGGGAAGTGAGTCCAGGAGCAGTGTGAGGGGAAGTGAGTCCCAGAGCAGTGTGAGGGGAAGTGAGTCTTGGAGCAGTGTGAGGGGAAGTGAGTCCCGGAGCAGTGTGAGGGCAGTGAGTCCCGGAGCAGCGTGAGGGGAAGTGAGTATTGGAGCAGTGTGAGGGGAAGTGAGTCCCGGAGCAGTGTGAGGGGAAGTGAGTCCTGGTGCAGTGTGAAGGGGGAGTGAGTCCCGATGCACTGCGAGGGGAAGTGAGTCCGGGAGCAGTGTGAGGGGAAGTGAGTCCTGGAGCAGTGTGAGTGGAAGTGAGTCCCGGAGCAGTGTGAGGGGAAGTGAGTCCTGGAGCAGTGTGAGGGGAAGTGAGTCCCTGAGCAGTGTGAGGGGAAGTGAGTCCTGGTGCAGTGTGAGGGGGGAGTGAGTCCCGATGCAGTGCGAGGTGAAGTGAGTCCGAGAGCAGCGTGCGGGAAAGTGAGTATTGGAGCAGTGTGAGGGGAAGTGAGTCCGGGAGCAGTGTGAGGGATAGTGAGTCCCGGAGCAGTCTGAGGGGAAGTGAGTCCTGGAGCAGTGTGCGGGGAAGTGAGTACCGGAGTAGTGTGAGGGGAAGTGAGTCCCGGAGCAGTGTGAGGGGAAGTGAGTCCTGGAGCAGTGTGAGGGGAAGCGAGTCCCGGTGCCGATCGAGGGGAAGTGAATCCCGGAGAAGTGTGAGGGGAAGTGAGTCCTGGAAAAGTGCAAGTGGAAGTGTGTCCCGGTGCCGGTCGAGGGGAAGTGAATCCCGGAGCAGTGTGAGGGGAAGTGAGTCCTGGAACAGTGTGAGGGGAAGTGAGTCCCGGAGCAGTGTGAAGGGAAGTGAGACCCCGAGCAGTGTGAGGGGAAGTGAGTCCTGGAGCAGTGTGAGGGGAAGTGAGTCCCGGAGCAGTGTGAGGGGAAGTGAGCGCCGGAGCAGTGTGAGGGGAAGTGAGTCCTGGAGCAGTGTGAGGGGAAGTGAGCCCTGAGCAGTGTGAGGGGAAGTGAGTCCCGGAGCTGTGTGAGGGGAAGTGAGTCCCGGAGCAGTGTGAGGGGAAGTGTGAACTGCAGCAGTGTGAGGGGAAGTGAGTCCCGGTGCAGTGTGAGGGGATGTGAGTCCCGGAGCAGTGTGAGGGGAAGTGAGTCCCGGAGCAGTGTGAGGGGAAGTGAGTCCTGGTGCCGTGTGAGGGGGGAGTGAGTACCGGAGCAGTGTGAGGGGAAGTGAGTCCCGGAGCAGTGTGAGGGGAAGTGAGTCCTGCAGCAGTGTGAGGGGTAGTGAGTCCTGGAGCAGTGTGAGGGGAAGTGAATCCTGGTGCAGTGCGAGGGGAAGTGAGTCCTGGAGCAGTGTGAGGGGAAGTGAATCCTGCAGCAGTGTGAGGGGAAGTGAGTCCTGCAGCAGTGTGAAGGGAGTGAGTCCTGGAGCAGTGCGAGGGGAAGTGAGTCCTGGAGCAGTGTGAGGGGTAGTGAGTCCTGGAGCAGTGTGAGGGGAAGTGAATCCTGGTGCAGTGCGAGGGGAAGTGAGTCCTGGAGCAGTGTGAGGGGAAGTGAATCCTGCAGCAGTGTGAGGGGAAGTGAGTCCTGCAGCAGTGTGAAGGGAGTGAGTCCTGGAGCAGTGCGAGGGGAAGTGAGTCCTGGAGCAGTGTGAGGGGAAGTGAGTCCTGCAGCAGAGTGAGGGGAAGTGAGTTCCGGAGCAGTGTGAGGGGAAGTGAGTCCTGGTGCAGTGTGAGGGGAAGTGAGTCCAGGAGCAGTGTGAGGGGAAGTGAGTCCTGGAGCAGTGTGAGAGGAAGTGAGTCCCGGGCAGTGTGAGGGGAAGTGAGTCCTGCAGCAGTGTGAGGGGAAGTGAGTCCCGGAGCAGTGTGAGGGGAAGTGAGTCCCAGAGCTGTGTGAGGGGAAGTGAGTCCTGCAGCAGTGTGAGGGGAAGTGAGTCCCGGAGCAGGTGAGGGGAAGTGAGTCCCGGAGCAGTGTGAGGGGAAGTGAGTCCTGCAGCAGTGTGAGGGGTAGTGAGTCCCGGAGCAGTGTGAGGGGAAGTGAGTCCTGGAGCAGTGTGAGGGGAAGTGAATAGTGCAGCAGTGTTAAAGGAGTGAGTTCTGGAGCAGTGTGAGGGGAAGTGAGTCCTGCAGCAGTGTGAGGGGAAGTGAGTCCTGGAGCAGTGTGAGGGGAAGTGAGTCATGCAGCCATGCAAGGGGAAGTGAGTCCTGGAGCAGTGTGAGGGGAAGTGAGTCCTGCAGCAGTGTGAGGGGAAGTGAGTCCCGGTGCAGTGTGAGGGGAAGTGAGTCCCGGAGCAGTGTGAGGGGAAGTGAGTCCCGGAGCTGAATGAGGGGAAGTGAGTCCTGGTGCAGTGTGAGGGGAAGTGAGTCCCGGAGCAGTGTGAGGGGAAGTGAGTCCTGGAGCAGTGTGAGTGGAAGTGAGCCCTGAGCAGTGTGAGGGGCAGTGAGTCCCGGAGCAGTGTGAGGGGAAGTGAGTCTTGGAGCAGTGTGAGAGGAAGTGAGCCCTGAGCAGTGTGAGGGGAAGTGAGTCCCGGAGCTGTGTGAGGGGAAGTGAGTCCAAGAGCAGTGTGAGGGGAAGTGAGTCCCGGTGCAGTGTGAGGGGGAGTGAATCCTGCAGCAGTGTGAAGGGAGTGAGTTCTGGAGCAGTGCGAGGGGAAGTGAGTCCTGGGGCAGTGTGAGGGGAAGTGAGTCCTGCAGCAGAGTGAGGGGAAGTGAGTCCCGGAGCAGTGTGAGGGGAAGTGAGTCCCGGAGCAGTGTGAGGGGAAGTGAGTCCTGCAGCAGTGTGACGGGAAGTGAGTCCCGGAGCAGTGTGAGGGGAAGTGAGTCCGGAGCTGTGTGAGGGGAAGTGAGTCCTGCAGCAGTGTGAGGGGAAGTGAGTCCAGGAGCAGTGTGAGGGGAAGTGAGTCCCAGAGCAGTGTGAGGGGAAGTGAGTCTTGGAGCAGTGTGAGGGGAAGTGAGTCCCGGAGCAGTGTGAGGGCAGTGAGTCCCGGAGCAGTGTGAGGGGACTTGAGTCCCGGAGCAGTGTGAGGGGAAGTGAGTCCTGGAGCAGTGTGAGGGGAAGTGAGTCCCGGAGCAGTGTGAGGGGAAGTGAGTCCTGGAGCAGTGTGAGTGGAAGTGAGTCCCGGAGCAGTGTGAGGGGCAGTGAGTCCCGGAGCAGTGTGAGGGGACTTGAGTCCCGGAGCAGTGTGAGGGGAAGTGAGTCCTGGAGCAGTGTGAGGGGAAGTGAGTCCCGGATCAGTGTGAGGGAAAGTGAGTGCCGGAGCAGCGTGAGGGAAAGTGAGTCTCAGAGCAGATCAAGGGGAAGTGAGTCCCGGTGCAGATCAAGGGAAAGTGAGTCCTGATGCAGATCAAGGGGAAGTGAATCCCGGAGCAGTGTGAGGGGAGTGAGTCCTGGAGCAGTGCAAGTGGAAGTGTGTCCCGGTGCCGATCGAGGGGAAGTGTATCCCGGAACAGTGTGAGGGGAAGTGAGTCCTGGAACAGTGTGAGGAGAAGTGAGTCCCGGAGCAGTGTGAAGGGAAGTGAGACCCCGAGCAGTGTGAGGGGAAGTGAGTCCCGGTGCTGTGTGAGGGGAAGAGAGTCCTGGAGCAGTGTGAGGGGAAGTGAGTCCTGCAGCAGTGTGAGGGGATGTGAGTCCCAGAGCAGTGTGAGGGGAAGTGAGTCTTGGAGCAGTGTGAGGGGAAGTGAGTCCCGGAGCAGTGTGAGGGGAAGTGAGGCCCAGAGCAGTGTGAGGGGAAGTGAGTCTTGGAAGAGTGTGAGGGGAAGTGAGTCTTGGAGCAGTGTGAGGGGAAGTGAGTCCCGGAGCAGTGTGAGGGGAAGTGAGTCCCGGAGCAGTGTGAGGGGAAGTGAGTCCCAGAGCAGTGTGAGGGGAAGTGAGTCCTGGAGCAGTGTGAGGGGAAGTGAGTCCCGGAGCAGTGTGAGGGGAAGTGAGTCACAGAGCAGTGTGAGGGGAAGTGAGTCCCGGAGCAGTGTGAGGGCAGTGAGTCCCGGAGCAGTGTGAGGGGAAGTGAGTCCTGCAGCAGTGTGAGGGGAAGTGAGTCACAGAGCAGTGTGAGGGGAAGTGAGTCCTGGAGCAGTGTGAGGGGAAGTGAGTCCCGGAGCAGTGTGAGGGGAAGTGAGTCACAGAGCAGTGTGAGGGGAAGTGAGTCCCGGAGCAGTGTGAGGGCAGTGAGTCCCGGAGCAGTGTGAGGGGAAGTGAGTCCTGCAGCAGTGTGAGGGGAAGTGAGTCCTGGAGCAGTGTGAGGGGAAGTGAGTCCCGGAGCAGTGTGAGGGGAAGTGAGTCACAGAGCAGTGTGAGGGGAAGTGAGTCCCGGAGCAGCGTGAGGGGAAGTGAGTCACAGAGCAGTGTGAGGGGAAGTGAGTCCCGGAGCAGTGTGAGGGCAGTGAGTCCCGGAGCAGTGTGAGGGGAAGTGAGTCCTGCAGCAGTGTGAGGGGAAGTGAGTCCCAGAGCAGTGTGAGGGGAAGTGAGTCCTGGAGCAGTGTGAGGGGAAGTGAGTCCCGGAGCAGTCTGAGGGGAAGTGAGTCACAGAGCAGTGTGAGGGGAAGTGAGTCCCGGAGCAGTGTGAGGGCAGTGAGTCCCGGAGCAGTGTGAGGGGAAGTGAGTCACAGAGCAGTGTGAGGGGAAGTGAATCCCGGAGCAGCGTGAGGGGAAGTGAGTCCCGGAGCAGTGTGAGGGGAAGTGAGTCCTGGTGCAGTGTGAAGGGGGAGTGAGTCCCGATGCAGTGCGAGGGGAAGTGAGTCCGGGAGCAGTGTGAGGGGAAGTGAGTCCTGGAGCAGTGTGAGTGGAAGTGAGTCCCGGAGCAGTGTGAGGGGAAGTGAGTCCACGAGCAGTGTGAGGGGAGGTGAGTCCTGGTGCAGTGTGAGTGGAAGTGAGTCCCGGAGCAGTGTGAGGGGACTTGAGTCCCGGAGCAGTGTGAGGGGAAGCGAGTCCCGGAGTAGCGTGAGGGGAAGTGTGTCCCGGTGCAATGTGAGGGGAAGTGAGTCGCGGAGCAGTGTGTGGGAAATTGAGTCCCTGTACAGTGTGAGGGGAAGTGAGTCCCAGAGGAGCGTGAGGGGAAGCGAGTCTCGGAGGAGCGTGAGGGGAAGTGAGTCCCGGAGCAGTGTGAGGGAAAGTGAGTCCCGTAGCAATGTGAGGGGAAGTGAGTCCCAGAGCAGTGTGAGGGGAAGTGAGTCACAGAGCAGTGTGAGGGGAAGTGAGTCATGGAGCAGTGTGAGGGGAAGTGAGTCCCGGAGCAGTGTGAGGGGAAGTGAGTCCAGCAGCAGTGTGAGGGGAAGTGAGTCCCGGAGCAGTGTGAGGGGAAGTGAGTCCCGGAGCAGTGTGAGGGGAAGTGAGTCCAGCAGCAGTGTGAGGGGAAGTGAGTCCCGGAGCAGTGTGAGGGGAAGTGAGTCCCGGAGCAGTGTGAGGGGAAGTGAGTCCTGGAGCACTGTGAGGGGAAGTGAGTCCCGGAGCAGCGTGAGGGGAAGTGAGTCCTGGTGCAGTGTGAGGGGGGAGTGAGTCCTGGTGCAGTGTGAGGGGAAGTGAGTCCCTGAGCAGTGTGAGGGGAAGTGAGTCCTGGTGCAGTGTGAGGGGGGAGTGAGTCCTGGTGCAGTGTGAGGGGAAGTGAGTCCCTGAGCAGTGTGAGGGGAAGTGAGTCCCGGAGCAGTGTGAGGGGAAGTGAGTCCCGGAGCAGTGTGAGGGGAAGTGAGTCCTGGTGCAGTGTGAGGGGGGAGTGAGTCCCGATGCAGTGCGAGGGGAAGTGAGTCCGAGAGCAGCGTGCGGGAAAGTGAGTATTGGAGCAGTGTGAGGGGAAGTGAGTCCGGGAGCAGTGTGAGGGATAGTGAGTCCCGGAGCAGTGTGAGGGGAAGTGTGTCCTGGAGCAGTGTGCGGGGAAGTGAGTACCGGAGTAGTGTGAGGGGAAGTGAGTCCCGGAGCAGTGTGAGGGGAAGTGAGTCCTGGAGCAGTGTGAGGGGAAGCGAGTCCCGGTGCCGATCGAGGGGAAGTGTATCCCGGAGAAGTGTGAGGGGAAGTGAGTCCTGGAAAAGTGCAAGTGGAAGTGTGTCCCGGTGCCGGTCGAGGGGAAGTGAATCCCGGAGCAGTGTGAGGGGAAGTGAGTCCTGGAACAGTGTGAGGGGAAGTGAGTCCCGGAGAAATGTGAAGGGAAGTGAGACCCCGAGCAGTGTGAGGGGAAGTGAGTCCTGGAGCAGTGTGAGGGGAAGTGAGTCCCGGAGCAGTGTGAAGGGAAGTGAGAACCCGAGCAGTGTGAGGGGAAGTGAGTCCCGGAGCAGTGTGAGGGGAAGTGAGTCCTGGAGCAGTGTGAGGGGAAGTGAGTCCTGGAGCAGTGTGAGGGGAAGTGAGTCCCGGAGCAGTGTGAAGGGAAGTGAGACCCCGAGCAGTGTGAGGGGAAGTGAGTCCCGGAGCAGTGTGAGGGGAAGTGAGCGCCGGAGCAGTGTGAGGGGAAGTGAGTCCTGGAGCAGTGTGAGGGGAAGTGAGCCCTGAGCAGTGTGAGGGGAAGTGAGTCCCAGAGCAGTGTGAGGGGAAGTGAGGGCTGGAGCAGTGTGAGTGGAAGTGAGCCCTGAGCAGTGTGAGGGGAAGTGAGTCCCGGAGCTGTGTGAGGGGAAGTGAGTCCCGGGGAAGTGTGACCTGCAGCAGTGTGAGGGGAAGTGAGTCCCGGTGCAGTGTGAGGGGATGTGAGTCCCGGAGCAGTGTGAGGGGAAGTGAGTCCCGGAGCAGTGTGAGGGGAAGTGAGTCCTGGTGCCGTGTGAGGGGGGAGTGAGTACCGGAGCAGTGTGAGGGGAAGTGAGTCCCGGAGCAGTGTGAGGGGAAGTGAGTCCTGCAGCAGTGTGAGGGGTAGTGAGTCCTGGAGCAGTGTGAGGGGAAGTGAGTCATGCAGCCGTGCAAGGGGAAGTGAGTCCTGGAGCAGTGTGTTGGGAAGTGAGTCCTGCAGCAGTGTGAGGGGAAGTGAGTCCCGGTGCAGTGTGAGGGGAAGTGAGTCCCGGAGCAGTGTGAGGGGAAGTGAATCCTGCAGCAGTGTGAGGGGAAGTGAGTCCTGCAGCAGTGTGAAGGGAGTGAGTCCTGGAGCAGTGCGAGGGGAAGTGAGTCCTGGAGCAGTGTGAGGGGAAGTGAGTCCTGCAGCAGAGTGAGGGGAAGTGAGTCCCGGAGCAGTGTGAGGGGAAGTGAGTCCTGGTGCAGTGTGAGGGGAAGTGAGTCCCGGAGCAGTGTGAGGGGAAGTGAGTCCTGGAGCAGTGTGAGGGGAAGTGAGTCCCGGAGCAGTGTGAGGGGAAGTGAGTCCTGCAGCAGTGTGAGGGGAAGTGAGTCCCGGAGCAGTGTGAGGGGAAGTGAGTCCCGGAGCTGTGTGAGGGGAAGTGAGTCCTGCAGCAGTGTGAGGGGAAGTGAGTCCTGGAGCACTGTGAGGGGAAGTGAGTCCTGGAGCAGTGTGAGGGGAAGTGAGTCCCTGAGCAGTGTGAGGGGAAGTGAGTCCCGGAGCAGTGTGAGGGGAAGTGAGTCCCGGAGCAGTGTGAGGGCAAGTGAGTCCTGCAGCAGTGTGAGGGGTAGTGAGTCCCGGAGCAGTGTGAGGGGAAGTGAGTCCTGGTGCAGTGCGAGGGGAAGTGAGTCCTGGAGCAGTGTGAGGGGAAGTGAATACTGCAGCAGTGTTAAAGGAGTGAGTTCTGGAGCAGTGTGAGGGGAAGTGAGTCCTGCAGCAGTGTGAGGGGAAGTGAGTCCTGGAGCAGTGTGAGGGGAAGTGAGTCATGCAGCCGTGCAAGGGGAAGTGAGTCCTGGAGCAGTGTGTTGGGAAGTGAGTCCTGCAGCAGTGTGAGGGGAAGTGAGTCCCGGTGCAGTGTGAGGGGAAGTGAGTCCCGGAGCAGTGTGAGGGGAAGTGAGTCCCGGAGCAGTGTGAGGGGAAGTGAGTCCCGGAGCTGAATGAGGGGAAGTGAGTCCTGGTGCAGTGTGAGGGGAAGTGAGTCCCGGAGCAGTGTGAGGGGAAGTGAGTCCTGGAGCAGTGTGAGTGGAAGTGAGCCCTGAGCAGTGTGAGGGGAAGTGAGTCCCAGAGCAGTGTGAGGGGAAGTGAGTCCTGGAGCAGTGTGAGTGGAAGTGAGCCCTGAGCAGTGTGAGGGGCAGTGAGTCCCGGAGCAGTGTGAGGGGAAGTGAGTCTTGGAGCAGTGTGAGAGGAAGTGAGCCCTGAGCAGTGTGAGGGGAAGTGAGTCCATGAGCAGTGTGAGGGGAAGTGAGTCCCGGAGCAGTGTGAGGGGAAGTGAGTCCTGGTGCAGTGTGAGGGGAAGTGAGTCCCGGTGCAGTGTGAGGGGAAGTGAGTCCCGGAGCAGTGTGAGGGGAAGTGAGTCCTGCAGCAGTGTGAGGGGTAGTGAGTCCCGGAGCAGTGTGAGAGGAAGTGAGCCCTGAGCAGTGTGAGGGGAAGTGAGTCCCGGAGCTGTGTGAGGGGAAGTGAGTCCAAGAGCAGTGTGAGGGGAAGTGAGTCCCGGTGCAGTGTGAGGGGAAGTGAGTCCATGAGCAGTGTGAGGGGAAGTGAGTCCCGGAGCAGTGTGAGGGGAAGTGAGTCCTGGTGCCGTGTGAGGGGGGAGTGAGTCCCGGAGCAGTGTGAGGGGAAGTGAGTCCCGGAGCAGTGTGAGGGGAAGTGAGTCCTGCAGCAGTGTGAGGGGTAGTGAGTCCCGGAGCAGTGTGAGGGGAAGTGAGTCCTGGTGCAGTGCGAGGGGAAGTGAGTCCTGGAGCAGTGTGAGGGGAAGTGAATCCTGCAGCAGTGTGAGGGGAAGTGAGTCCCGGAGCAGTGTGAGGGGAAGTGAGTCCTGGGGCAGTGTGAGGGGAAGTGAGTCCTGCAGCAGAGTGAGGGGAAGTGAGTCCCGGAGCAGTGTGAGGGGAAGTGAGTCCCGGAGCAGTGTGAGGGGAAGTGAGTCCTGCAGCAGTGTGAGGGGAAGTGAGTCCCGGAGCAGTGTGAGGGGAAGTGAGTCCGGAGCTGTGTGAGGGGAAGTGAGTCCTGCAGCAGTGTGAGGGGAAGTGAGTCCCGGAGCAGTGTGAGGGGAAGTGAGTCCCGGAGCAGTGTGAGGGGAAGTGAGTCCTGCAGCAGTGTGAGGGGTAGTGAGTCCTGGAGCAGTGTGAGGGGTAGTGAGTCCTGGAGCAGTGTGAGGGGAAGTGAGTCCCGGAGCAGTGTGAGGGGAAGTGAGTCCTGCAGCACTGTGAGGGGAAGTGAGTCCCGGTGCAGAGTGAGGGGAAGTGAGTCCCGGAGCAGTGTGAGGGGAAGTGAGTCCCGGAGCAGTATGAGGGGAAGTGAGTGCTGGTGCAGTGTGAGGGGAATTGAGTCCTAGAGCAGCGAGCGGGAAAGTGAGTATTGGAGCAGTGTGAGGGGAACTGAGTCCCGGAGCAGTGTGAGGGGAAGTTAGTCCCGGAGCATTGTGAGGGAAAGTGAGTGCCCGAGCAGTGTGAGGGGAAGTGAGTCCTGGAGCAGTGTGAGTGGAAGTGAGTCCCGGAGCAGTGTGAGGGGAAGTGAGTCCCCGAGCAGTGTGAGGGGAAGTGAGTCCTGGAGCAGTGTGAGGGGAAGCTAGTCCCGGAGCAGTGTGAGGGGAAGCGAGTCCCGGAGTAGCGTGAGGGGAAGTGAGTCCCGGAGCAGTGTGAGGGAAAGTGAGTCCCGGAGCACTGTGAGGGGAAGTGAGTCCCGGAGCAGTGTGAGGGGAAGTGAGACCCGGAGCAGTGTGAGGGGAAGTGAGTCCCGGAGCATTGTGAGGGGAAGTGAGTCACAGTGCAGTGTGAGGGGAAGTGAGTGCCCGAGCAGTGTGAGGGGAAGTGAGTCCCGGAGCAGTGTGAGAGGAAGTGAGTCCCGGAGCAGTGTGAGGGGACTTGAGTCCCAGAGGAGCGTGAGGGGAAGCGAGTCTCGGAGGAGCGTGAGGAGTAGTGAGTCCCGGAGCAGTGTGAGGGGAAGTGAGTCCCGGAGCAGTGTGAGGGGAAGTATGTCCCGGTGCAATGTGAGGGGAAGTGAGTCGCGGAGCAGTGTGTGGGAAAGTGAGTCCCAGAGGAGCGTGAGGGGAAGCGAGTCTCGGAGGAGCGTGAGGGGAAGTGAGTCCCGGAGCAGTGTGAGGGAAAGTGAGTCCCGGAGCAGTGTGAGGGGAAGTGAGTCCCGGAGCAGTGTGAGGGGAAGTGAGACCCGGAGCAGTGTGAGGGGAAGTGAGTCCCGGAACATTGTGAGGGGAAGTGAGTCACAGAGCAGTGTGAGGGGAAGTGAGTGCCCGAGCAATTGTTGGTGAAAGTGAGTCCCGGAGCAGTGTGAGGGGAAGTGAGTCCCGGAGCAGTGTTAGGGGAAGTGAGTCCTGGAGCAGTGTGAGTGGAAGTGAGCCCTGAGAAGTGTGAGGGGAAGTGAGTCCTGGAGCAGTGTGAGAGGAAGTGAGTTCTGCAGCAGTGTGAGGGGAAGTGAGTCCTGGAGCAGTGTGAGAGGAAGTGAGTCCCGGAGCAGTGTGAGGGGAAGTGAGTCCCGGAGCAGTGTGAGGGGAAGTGAGTCCTGGAGCAGTGTGAGGGGAAGTGAGTCCCAGAGCAGTGTGAGGGGGAGTGAGTCCTGGAGCAGTGTGAGTGGAAGTGAGTCTTGGAGCAGTGTGAGGGGAAGTGAGTCCCAGAGCAGTGTGAGGGGAAGTGAGTCCTGGAGCAGTGTGAGTGGAAGTGAGTCCTGGAGCAGTGTGAGGGGAAGTGAGTCCTGCAGCAGTGTGAGGGGCAGTGAGTCCCGGATCAGTGTGAGGGGAAGTGAGTCCTGGAGCAGTGTGAGGGGAAGTGAGTCCCGGAGCAGTGTGAGTGGAAGTGAGTCCCGGAGCAGTGTGAGGGGAAGTGAGTCCTGCAGCAGTGCGAGGGGAAGTGAGTCCCGGAGCAGTGTGAGGGGAAGTGAGTCCCGGAGCAGTGTGAGGGGAAGTGAGCCCTGGGCAGTGTGAGAGGAAGTGAGTCCCGGAGCTGTGTGAGGGGAAGTGAGTCCCGGAGCTGTGTGAGGGGAAGTGAGTCCTGCAGCAGTGTGAGGGGAAGTGAGTCCTGGTGCAGTGTGACGGGTAGTGAGTCCCGGAGGAGTGTGAGGGGAAGTGAGTCCCGGAGCAGTGTGAGGGGAAGTGAGTCCCGGAGTAGTGTGAGGGGCCGTGTGTCCCGGAGCAGTGTGAGGGGAAGTGAGTCCCGGAGCAGTGTGAGGGGAAGTGAGTCCTGCAGCAGTGTGAGGGGTAGTGAGTCCCGGAGCAGTGTGAGGGGAAGTGAGTCCCCCAGCAGTGTGAGGGGAAGTGAGTCCCGGAGCAGTGTGAAGGGGGAGTGAGTCCCGATGCAGTGTGAGGGGAAGTGAGTCCGAGAGCAGTGTGAGGGGAAGTGAGTCCGAGAGCAGTGTGAGGGGAAGTGAGTCCTGGAGCAGTGTGAGTGGATGTGAGTCCCGGAGCAGTGTGAGGGGAAGTGAGTCCTGGAGCAGTGTGAGTGGAAGTGAGTCCCGGAGCATTGTGAGGGGAAGTGAGTCACAGAGCAGTGTGAGGGGAAGTGAGTGCCCGAGCAGTGTGAGTGGAAGTGAGTCCCGGAGCAGTGTGAGGGGAAGTGAGTCCCGGAGCAGTGTGAGGGGAAGTGAGTCCCGGAGCAGTGTGAGAGGAAGTGAGTCCTGGAGCTGTGTGAGGGGAAGTGAGTCCTGGAGCAGTGTGAGAGGAAGTGAGTCCTGGAGCAGTGTGATGGGAAGTGAGTCCTGGAGCAGTGTGAGAGGAAGTGAGTCCCGGAGCAGTGTGAGGGGAAGTGAGTCCCGGAGCAGTGTGAGAGGAAGTGAGTTCTGCAGCAGTGTGAGGGGAAGTGAGTCCCGGAGCAGTGTGAGAGGAAGTGAGTCCTGGAGCAGTGTGAGGGGGAGTGAGTCCTGGAGCAGTGTGAGGGGAAGTGAGTCCTGGAGCAGTGTGAGGGAAAGTGAGTCCTGGTGCAGTGTGAGGGGAAGTGAGTCCCGGAGCAGTGTGAGGGGAAGTGAGTCCTGGAGCAGTGTGAGGGGAAGTGAGTCCCAGAATAGTGTGAGGGGGAGTGAGTCCTGGAGCAGTGTGAGGGGAAGTGAGTCCTGGAGCAGTGTGAGGGGAAGTGAGTCCCAGAGCAGTGTGAGGGGAAGTGAGTCCTGGAGCAGTGTGAGTGGAAGTGAGTCCTGGAGCAGTGTGAGGGGAAGTGAGTCTTGGAGCAGTGTGAGGGGAAGTGAGTCCTGGAGCAGTGTGAGGGGAAGTGAGTCCCGGAGCAGTGTGAGGGGAAGTGAGTTCTGGAGCAGTGTGAGGGGAAGTGAGTCCTGGAGCAGAGTGAGGGGGAGTGAGTCTTGGAGCAGTGTGAGGGGAAGTGAGTCCCAGAGCAGTGTGAGGGGAACTGAGTCCCGGAGCAGTGTGAGGGGAAGTGAGTCCCGGAGCAGTGTGAGGGGAAGTGAGTCCCGGAGCAGTGTGAGAGAAAGTGAGTGCCGGAGCAGCGTGAGGGGAAGTGAGTCACAGAGCAGATCAAGGGGAAGTGAGTCCCGGTGCAGATCAAGGGGAAGTGAGTCCCGGTGCAGATCGAGGGGAAGTGAATCCCAGAGCAGTGTGAGGGGAAGTGAGTCCCGGAGCAGTGTGAAGGGAAGTGAGATCCCGAGCAGTGTGAAGGGAGTGAGTCCCGGAGCAGTGTGAGGGGAAGTGAATCCTGGAGCAGTGCGAGGGGAAGTGAGTCCTGCAGCAGTGCGAGGGGAAGTGAGTTCTGGAGCAGTGCGAGGGGAAGTGAGTCCTGGAGCAGTGTGAGGGGAAGTGAGTCCTGCAGCAGTGCGAGGGGAAGTGAGTTCTGGAGCAGTGCGAGGGGAAGTGAGTCCTGCAGCAGTGTGAGGGGAAGTGAGTCCCGGAGCAGTGTGAGGGGGAGTGAGTCCCGGAGCAGTGTGAGGGGAAGTGAGTCCTGCAGCAGTGCGAGGGGAAGTGAGTCCTGGAGCAGTGTGAGGGGGAGTGAGTCCCGGAGCAGTGTGAGGGGAAGTGAGTCCTGGAGCAGTGTGAGGGGAAGTGAGTCCCAGAGCAGTGTGAGGGGAAGTGAGTCCTGCAGCAGTGTGAGGGGAAGTGAGTCCCGGAGCAGTGTGAGGGGAAGTGAGTCCCAGAGCAGTGTGAGGTGAAGTGAGTCCTGCAGCAGTGTAAGGGGAAGTGAGTGCTGGAGCAGTGTGAGGGGAAGTGAGTCCTGGAGCAGTGTGAGTGGAAGTGAGTCCTGAGCAGTGTGAGGGGCAGTGAGTCCCGGAGCAGTGTGAGGGGAAGTGAGTCCTGCAACAGTGTGAGGGGAAGTGAGTCCTGGAGCAGTGTGAGGGGAAGTGAGTCCTGGAGCAGTGTGAGGGGAAGTGAGTCCCGGAGCAGTTTGAGGGGAAGTGAGTCTTGGAGCAGTGTGAGGGGAAGTGAGTCCTGGAGCAGTGTGAGGGGAGTGAGTCCTGCAGCAGTGTGAGGGGAAGTGAGCCCTGAGCAGTGTGAGGGGCAGTGAGTCCCAGAGCAGTGTGAGGGGAAGTGAGTCCTGGAGAGTGCGAGGGGAAGTGAGTCCCGGAGCAGTGCGAGGGGAAGTGAGTCCCGGAGCAGTGTGAGGGGGAGTGAGTCCCGGAGCAGTCTGAGGGGAAGTGAGTCCTGCAGCAGTGCGAGGGGAAGTGAGTCCCAGAGCAGTGTGAGGGGAAGTGAGTCCTGGAGCAGTGTGAGGGGAAGTGAGTCCTGGAGCAGTGTGAGGGGAAGTGAGTCCTGCAGCAGTGTGAAGGGGAAGTGAGTCCTGCAGCAGTGCGAGGGGAAGTGAGTCCCGGAGCAGTGTGAGGGGGAGTGAGTCCCGGAGCAGTGTGAGGGGAAGTGAGTCCTGCAGCAGTGCGAGGGGAAGTGAGTCCCGGAGCAGTGTGAGGGGAAGTGAGTCCTGCAGCAGTGCGAGGGGAAGTGAGTCCCGGTGCAGTGTGAGGGGAAGTGAGTCCTGGAGCAGTGTGAGTGGAAGTAAGTCCCGGAGCAGTGTGAGGGGAAGTGAGTCCTGGAGCAGTGTGAGAGGAAGTGAGTCCTGGAGCAGTGTGAGGGGAAGTGAGTCCCGGAGCAGTGTGAGGGGAAGTGATTCCTGGAGCAGTGTGAGGGGGAGTGAGTCTTGGAGCAGCGTGAGGGGAAGTGAGTCCCGGAGCAGCGTGAGGGGAAGTGAGTCCCGGAGCAGTGTGAGGGGGGAGTGAGTCCCGATGCAGTGCGAGGGGAAGTGAGTCCTAGAGCAGCGTGAGGGCAAGTGAGTATTGGAGCAGTGTGAGGGGAACTGAGTCCCGGAGCAGTGTGAGGGGAAGTGAGTCCCGGAGCAGTGTGAGGGGAAATGAGTCCTGGTGCAGTGTGAAGGGGGAGTGAGTCCCGATGCAGTGTGAGGGGAAGTGAGTCCGAGAGCAGTGTGAGGGGAAGTGAGTCCCGGAGCAGTGTGAGGGGTAGTGAGGCCCAGAGCAGTGTGAGGGGAATTGAGTCCGAGAGCAGTGTGAGGGGAAGTGAGTCCCGGAGCAGTGTGAGGGGTAGTGAGTCCCAGAGCAGTGTGAGGGGAAGTGAGTCCTGGACCAGTGTGAGGGGGGAGTGAGTCCCGATGCAGTGCGAGGGGAAGTGAGTCCCGGAGCTGTGTGAGGGCAAGTGAGTATTGGAGCAGTGTGAGGGGAAGTGAGTCCTGGACCAGTGTGAGGGGGGAGTGAGTCCCGATGCAGTGTGAGGGGAACTGAGTCCCGGAGCAGTGTGAGGGGAAGTGAGTCCCGGAGCAGTGTGAGGGGAAGTGAGTCCCGGAGCAGATCAAGGGGAAGTGAGTCCCGGTGCAGATCAAGGGGAAGTGAGTCCCGGTGCAGATCAAGGGGAAGTGAGTCCTGGTGCAGATCGAGGGGAAGTGAATCCCGGAGCAGTGTGAGGGGAGTGAGTCCTGGAGCAGTGTGAGGGGAAGTGAATCCTGGAGCCGTGCGAGGGGAAACGAGTCCCGAAGTAGCTTGAGGGGAAGTGAGTCCCGATGCAGTACGAGGTGAGTGAGTCCCGGAGCGAGTGAGGGGAAGTGAGTCCCGGAGCAGTTTGAAGGGAGTGAGTCCCGGGGCAGTGTCAGGGGAAGTGAATCCTGGAGAGTGCGAGGGGAAGTGAGTCCTGGAGCAGTGTGAGGGGAAGTGAATCCTGCAGCAGTGTGAAGGGAGTGAGTTCTGGAGCAGTGCGAGGGGAAGTGAGTCCTGGAGCAGTGCGAGGGGAAGTGAGTCCTGGAGCAGTGTGAGGGGAAGTGAATCCTGCAGCAGTGTGAGGGGAAGTGAATCCTGCAGCAGTGTGAAGGGAGTGAGTTCTGGAGCAGTGCGAGGGGAAGTGAGTCCTGGAGCAATGTGAGGGGAAGTGAGACCCGGAGCAGTGTGAGGGGAAGTGAGTCCCGGAGCAGTGTGAGGGGAAGTGATTCCTGGAGCAGTGTGAGGGGGAGTGAGTCCCGGAGCAGTGTGAGGGGAAGTGAGTCCCGGTGCAGTGTGAGGGGAAGTGAGTCCCGGAGCAGTGTGAGGGGAAGTGAGTCCTGGAGCAGTGTGAGAGGAAGTGAGTCCTGGAGCAGTGTGAGGGGAAGTGAGTCCCGGAGCAGTGTGAGGGGAAGTGATTCCTGGAGCAGTGTGAGGGGGAGTGAGTCCCGGAGCAGTGTGAGGGGAAGTGAGTCCCGGTGCAGTGTGAGGGGAAGTGAGTCCCGGAGCAGTGTGAGGGGAAGTGAGTCCTGCAGCAGTGTGAGGGGAAGTGAGTCCCGGTGCAGTGTGAGGGGAAGTGAGTCCTGGTGCAGTGTGAGGGGGGAGTGAGTCCCGATGCAGTGCGAGGGGTAGTGAGTCCAAGAGCAGCGTGCGAGAAAGTGAGTATTGGAGCAGTGTGAGGGGAACTGAGTCCCGGAGCAGCGTGAGGGGAAGTGAGTCACAGAGCAGTTCAAGGGGAAGTGAGTCCTGGTGCAGATCGAGGGGAAGTGAATCCCGGAGCAGCGTGAGGGGAAGTGAGTCACAGAGCAGATAAAGGGGAAGTGAGTCCCGGTGCCGATCGAGGGGAAGTGTATCCCGGAGCAGTGTGAGGGGAAGTGAGTCCCGGAGCAGTGTGAGGGGAAGTGAGTCCTGCATCAGTGCGAGGGGAAGTTAGTCCTGGAGCAGTGTGAGGGGGAGTGAGTCCCGGAGCAGTGTGAGGGGAAGTGAGTCCTGCAGCAGTGCGAGGGGAAGTGAGTCCTGGAGCAGTGTGAGGGGAAGTGAGTCCTGCAGCAGTGTGAGGGGAAGTGAGTCCTGGAGCAGTGTGAGGGAAAGTGAGTCCTGCAGCAGTGTGAGGGGAAGTGAGTCCCGGAGCAGTGTGAGGGGAAGTGAGTCCAGCAGCACTGCGAGGGGAAGTGAGTCCTGGAGCAGTGTGAGGGG
Source organism: Chiloscyllium plagiosum (assembly GCF_037043375.1). Classification (NCBI taxonomy): domain Eukaryota; kingdom Metazoa; phylum Chordata; class Chondrichthyes; order Orectolobiformes; family Hemiscylliidae; genus Chiloscyllium; species Chiloscyllium plagiosum. Next base: position 128,599,625 of record NW_028270143.1, on the reverse strand, counting down.
GAGTGAGTCCCGGAGCAGTGTGAGGGGAAGTGAGTCCTGGAGCAGTGTGAGGGGAAGTGAGTCCTGGAGCAGTGTGAGGGGAAGTGAGTCCTGGAGCAGTGTGAGTGGAAGTGAGCCCTGAGAAGTGTGAGGGGAAGTGAGTTCTGGAGCAGTGTGAGAGGAAGTGAGTTCTGCAGCAGTATGAGGGGAAGTGAGTCCTGGAGCAGTGTGAGAGGAAGTGAGTCCCGGAGCAGTGTGAGGGGAAGTGAGTCCCGGAGCAGTGTGAGAGGAAGTGAGTTCTGCAGCAGTGTGAGGGGAAGTGAGTCCCGGAGCAGTGTGAGAGGAAGTGAGTCCTGGAGCAGTGTGAGGGGAAGTGAGTCCCGGAGCAGTGTGAGGGGAAGTGAGTTCTGGAGCAGTGTGAGGGGAAGTGAGTCCCAGAGCAGTGTGAGGGGGAGTGAGTCCTGGAGCAGTGTGAGTGGAAGTGAGTCTTGGAGCAGTGTGAGGGGAAGTGAGTCCCAGAGCAGTGTGAGGGGAAGTGAGTCCTGGAGCAGTGTGAGTGGAAGTGAGTCCTGGAGCAGTGTGAGGGGAAGTGAGTCCTGCAGCAGTGTGAGGGGCAGTGAGTCTCGGATCAGTGTGAGGGGAAGTGAGTCCTGGAGCAGTGTGAGGGGAAGTGAGTCCCGGAGCAGTGTGAGGGGAAGTGAGTCCCGGAGCAGTGTGAGGGGAAGTGAGTCCTGCAGCAGTGCGAGGGGAAGTGAGTCCCGGAGCAGTGTGAGGGGAAGTGAGTCCCGGAGCAGTGTGAGGAGAAGTGAGCCCTGGGCAGTGTGAGGGGAAGTGAGTCCCGGAGCTGTGTGAGGGGAAGTGAGTCCCGGAGCTGTGTGAGGGGAAGTGAGTCCTGCAGCAGTGTGAGGGGAAGTGAGTCCTGGTGCAGTGTGACGGGTAGTGAGTCCCGGAGGAGTGTGAGGGGAAGTGAGTCCCGGAGCAGTGTGAGGGGAAGTGAGTCCCGGAGTAGTGTGAGGGGAAGTGAGTCCCGGAGCAGTGTGAGGGGAAGTGAGTCCCAGAGCAGTGTGAGGGGAAGTGAGTCCTGGAGCAGTGTGAGTGGAAGTGAGCCCTGTGCAGTGTGAGGGGCCGTGTGTCCCGGAGCAGTGTGAGGGGAAGTGAGTCCCGGAGCAGTGTGAGGGGAAGTGAGTCCTGCAGCAGTGTGAGGGGTAGTGAGTCCCGGAGCAGTGTGAGGGGAAGTGAGTCCCCCAGCAGTGTGAGGGGAAGTGAGTCCCGGAGCAGTGTGAAGGGGGAGTGAGTCCCGATGCAGTGTGAGGGGAAGTGAGTCCGAGAGCAGTGTGAGGGGAAGTGAGTCCTGGAGCAGTGTGAGTGGATGTGAGTCCCGGAGCAGTGTGAGGGGAAGTGAGTCCTGGAGCAGTGTGAGTGGAAGTGAGTCCCGGAGCCTTGTGAGGGGAAGTGAGTCACAGAGCAGTGTGAGGGGAATTGAGTGCCCGAGCAGTGTGAGTGGAAGTGAGTCCCGGAGCAGTGTGAGGGGAAGTGAGTCCCGGAGCAGTGTGAGGGGAAGTGAGTCCCGGAGCAGTGTGAGAGGAAGTGAGTCCTGGAGCTGTGTGAGGGGAAGTGAGTCCCGGAGCAGTGTGAGAGGAAGTGAGTCCTGGAGCAGTGTGATGGGAAGTGAGTCCTGGAGCAGTGTGAGAGGAAGTGAGTCCCGGAGCAGTGTGAGGGGAAGTGAGTCCCGGAGCAGTGTGAGAGGAAGTGAGTTCTGCAGCAGTGTGAGGGGAAGTGAGTCCCGGAGCAGTGTGAGAGGAAGTGAGTCCTGGAGCAGTGTGAGGGGGAGTGAGTCCTGGAGCAGTGTGAGGGGATGTGAGTCCTGGAGCAGTGTGAGGGAAAGTGAGTCCTGGTGCAGTGTGAGGGGAAGTGAGTCCCGTAGCAGTGTGAGGGGAAGTGAGTCCTGGAGCAGTGTGAGGGGAAGTGAGTCCCAGAATAGTGTGAGGGGGAGTGAGTCCTGGAGCAGTGTGAGGGGAAGTGAGTCCTGGAGCAGTGTGAGGGGAAGTGAGTCCCAGAGCAGTGTGAGGGGAAGTGAGTCCTGGAGCAGTGTGAGTGGAAGTGAGTCCTGGAGCAGTGTGAGGGGAAGTGAGTCCTGCAGCAGTGTGAGGGGAAGTGAGTCCTGGAGCAGTGTGAGGGGCAGTGAGTCCCGGATCAGTGTGAGGGGAAGTGAGTCCTGGAGCAGTGTGAGGGGAAGTGAGTCCCGGAGCAGTGTGAGGGAAAGTGAGTCCCGGAGCAGTGTGAGGGGAAGTGAGTCCTGCAGCAGTGCGAGGGGAAGTGAGTCCCGGAGCAGTGTGAGGGGAAGTGAGTCCCGGAGCAGTGTGAGGGGAAGTGAGTCCTGCAGCAGTGTGAGGGGAAGTGAGTCCCGGAGCAGTGTGAGGGGAAGTGAGTCCCCCAGCAGTGTGAGGGGAAGTGAGTCCCGGAGCAGTGTGAGGGGAAGTGAGTCCCGGAGCAGTGTGAGAGGAAGTGAGTCCCGTAGCAGCGAGAGGGTAAGTGAGTCCCGGAGCAGCATGAGGGGAAGTGAGTCCCGGAGCAGTGTGAGGGGAACTGAGTCCCGGAGCAGTGCGAGGGGAAGTGAGTCCCGGAGCAGATCAAGGGGAAGTGAGTCCTGGTGCAGATCGAGGGGAAGTGAGTCCCCGAGCAGTGTGAGGGGAAGTAAGTCCCGGAACAGTGTGAAGGGAAGTGAGAACCCGAGCAGTGTGAGGGGAAGTGAGTCCAGGAGCAGTGTGAGGGGAAGTGTGTCCCGGAGCAGCGTGAGGGGAAGTGAGTCCCGGAGCAGTGTGAAGGGGGAGTGAGTCCCGGTGCAGATCAAGGAGAAGTGAGTCCTGGTGTAGATCGAGGGGAAGTGAATCCCGGAGCAGTGTGAGGGGAGTGAGTCCTGGAGCAGTGCGAGGGGAAACGAGTCCCAGAGCAGTTTGAGGGGAAGTGAGTCCTGGTCGATACCAGGGGAAGTGAGTCCCGGAGCAGTGTGAGGGGAAGTGAGTCCCGGAGCAGTGTGAGGGGAAGTGAGCCCTGGGCAGTGTGAGGGGAAGTGAGTCCCGGAGCTGTGTGAGGGGAAGTGAGTCCCGGAGCTGTGTGAGGGGAAGTGAGTCCTGCAGCAGTGTGAGGGGAAGTGAGTCCTGGTGCAGTGTGACGGGTAGTGAGTCCCGGAGGAGTGTGAGGGGAAGAGAGTCCCGGAGCAGTGTGAGGGGAAGTGAGTCCCGGAGTAGTGTGAGGGGAAGTCAGTCCCGGAGCAGTGTGAGGGGAAGTGAGTCCCAGAGCAGTGTGAGGGGAAGTGAGTCCTGGAGCAGTGTGAGTGGAAGTGAGCCCTGTGCAGTGTGAGGGGCCGTGTGTCCCGGAGCAGTGTGAGGGGAAGTGAGTCCCGGAGCAGTGTGAGGGGAAGTGAGTCCTGCAGCAGTGTGAGGGGTAGTGAGTCCCGGAGCAGTGTGAGGGGAAGTGAGTCCCCCAGCAGTGTGAGGGGAAGTGAGTCCCGGAGCAGTGTGAGGGGAAGTGAGTCCGAGAGCAGTGTGAGGGGAAGTGAGTCCTGGAGCAGTGTGAGTGGATGTGAGTCCCGGAGCAGTGTGAGGGGAAGTGAGTCCTGGAGCAGTGTGAGTGGAAGTGAGTCCCGGAGCCTTGTGAGGGGAAGTGAGTCACAGAGCAGTGTGAGGGGAATTGAGTGCCCGAGCAGTGTGAGTGGAAGTGAGTCCCGGAGCAGTGTGAGGGGAAGTGAGTCCCGGAGCAGTGTGAGGGGAAGTGAGTCCCGGAGCAGTGTGAGAGGAAGTGAGTCCTGGAGCTGTGTGAGGGGAAGTGAGTCCCGGAGCAGTGTGAGAGGAAGTGAGTCCTGGAGCAGTGTGATGGGAAGTGAGTCCTGGAGCAGTGTGAGAGGAAGTGAGTCCCGGAGCAGTGTGAGGGGAAGTGAGTCCTGGAGCAGTGTGAGAGGAAGTGAGTTCTGCAGCAGTGTGAGGGGAAGTGAGTCCCGGAGCAGTGTGAGAGGAAGTGAGTTCTGCAGCAGTGTGAGGGGAAGTGAATCCTGGAGCAGTGTGAGGGGGAGTGAGTCCTGGAGCAGTGTGAGGGGATGTGAGTCCTGGAGCAGTGTGAGGGAAAGTGAGTCCTGGTGCAGTGTGAGGGGAAGTGAGTCCCGTAGCAGTGTGAGGGGAAGTGAGTCCTGGAGCAGTGTGAGGGGAAGTGAGTCCCAGAATAGTGTGAGGGGGAGTGAGTCCTGGAGCAGTGTGAGGGGAAGTGAGTCCTGGAGCAGTGTGAGGGGAAGTGAGTCCCAGAGCAGTGTGAGGGGAAGTGAGTCCTGGAGCAGTGTGAGTGGAAGTGAGTCCTGGAGCAGTGTGAGGGGAAGTGAGTCCTGCAGCAGTGTGAGGGGAAGTGAGTCCTGGAGCAGTGTGAGGGGCAGTGAGTCCCGGATCAGTGTGAGGGGAAGTGAGTCCTGGAGCAGTGTGAGGGGAAGTGAGTCCCGGAGCAGTGTGAGGGAAAGTGAGTCCCGGAGCAGTGTGAGGGGAAGTGAGTCCTGCAGCAGTGCGAGGGGAAGTGAGTCCCGGAGCAGTGTGAGGGGAAGTGAGTCCCGGAGCAGTGTGAGGGGAAGTGAGTCCTGCAGCAGTGTGAGGGGAAGTGAGTCCCGGAGCAGTGTGAGGGGAAGTGAGTCCCCCAGCAGTGTGAGGGGAAGTGAGTCCCGGAGCAGTGTGAGGGGAAGTGAGTCCCGGAGCAGTGTGAGAGGAAGTGAGTCCCGTAGCAGCGAGAGGGTAAGTGAGTCCCGGAGCAGCATGAGGGGAAGTGAGTCCCGGAGCAGTGTGAGGGGAACTGAGTCCCGGAGCAGTGCGAGGGGAAGTGAGTCCCGGAGCAGATCAAGGGGAAGTGAGTCCTGGTGCAGATCGAGGGGAAGTGAGTCCCCGAGCAGTGTGAGGGGAAGTGAGTCCTGGAACAGTGTGAGGGGAAGTGAGTCCCGGAGCAGTGTGAGGGGAAGTGTGTCCCGGAGCAGCGTGAGGGGAAGTGAGTCCCGGAGCAGTGTGAAGGGGGAGTGAGTCCCGATGCAGTGTGAGGGGAAGTGAGTCCGAGAGCAGTGTGAGGGGAAGTGAGTCCTGGAGCAGTGTGAGGGGAAGTGAGTCCCGGAGCAGTGTGAGGGGAAGTGAGTCCTGGAGCAGTGTGAGTGGAAGTGAGTCCCGAAGCAGTGTGAGGGGAAGTGAGTCCTGGTGCAGTGTGAGGGGGGGGGGAGTCCCGATGCAGTGCGAGGGGAAGTGAGTCCCGGAGCAGTGTGAGGGAAAACGAGTGCCGGAGCAGCGTGAGGGGAAGTGAGTCACAGAGCAGTGTGAGGGGAAGTGAGTCCTGGAGCAGTGTGAGGGGAAGTGAGTCCCGGAGCAGTGTGAGGGGAAGAGAGTCCCGGAGCAGTGTGAGGGAATGTGAGTGCCGGAGCAGCGTGAGGGGATGTGAGTCCCGGAGCACATCAAGGGGAAGTGAGTCCCGGTGCAGATCAAGGAGAAGTGAGTCCCGGTGCAGATCAAGGAGAAGTGAGTCCTGGTGTAGATCGAGGGGAAGTGAATCCCGGAGCAGTGTGAGGGGAGTGAGTCCTGGAGCAGTGCGAGGGGAAACGAGTCCCAGAGCAGTTTGAGGGGAAGTGAGTCCTGGTCGATACGAGGGGAAGTGAGTCCTGGAGCAGTGTGAGAGGAAGTGAGTCCTGGAGCATTGTGAGGGAAAGTGAGTGCCGGAGCAGCATGAGGGGAAGTGAATTCTGGTGCAGATCAAGGGGAAGTGAGTCCCGGTGCAGATCAAGGGGAAGTGAGACCCAGTGCAGATCAAGAGGAAGTGTGTCCTGGTGCAGATCGAGGGGAAGTGAATCCCGGAGCAGCGTGAGGGGAAGTGAGTCACAGAGCAGATCAAGGGGAAGTGAGTCCCGGTGCAGATCAAGGGGAAGTGTGTCCCGGTGCAGATCAAGCGGAAGTGAGTCCTGGTGTACATCGAGGGAAAATGAATCCCGAAGCAGTGTGTGGGGAGTGAATCCTGGAGCAGAGTGGGGGGAAGTGAGTCCCGGTGCAGATCGAGGGGAAGTGAATCCTGGAGAGTGTTTGGGGAGTGAGTCCCGGAGCAGTGTGAGGGGAAGTGAGTCCCGGAGCAGTGTGAGAGGAAGTGAGTCCCGGAGCAGTGTGAGGGGAAGTGAGTCCCGGAGCAGTGTGAGGGGAAGTGAGTCCCGGAGCAGTGTGAGGGGAAGTGAGTCCCAGAGCAGTGTGAGGGGAAGTGAGTCCTGCAGCAGTGTGAGGGGAAGTGAGTCCTGGAGCAGTGTGAGGGGAAGTGAGTCCCGGAGCAGTGTGAGGGGAAGTGAGTCTTGGAGCAGTGTGAGGGGAAGTGAGTCCCGGCTCAGTGTGAGGGAAAGTGAGTCCTGCAGCAGTGTGAGGGGAAGTGAGTCCTGCAGCAGTGTGAGGGGAAGTGAGTCCTGAAGCAGTGAGTGGAAGTGAGCCCTGAGCCGTGTGAGGGACAGTGAGTCCCGGATCAGTGTGAGGGGAAGTGAGTCCCGGAGCAATGTGAGGGGAAGTGAGTCCTGGAGCAGTGTGAGGGGAAGTGAGTCCCGGTGCAGATCGAGGGGAAGTGAATCCCAGAGCAGTGTGAGGGGAGTGAGTCCTGGAGCAGTGTGAGGGGAAGTGAGTCCCGGAGCAGTGTGAAGGGAAGTGAGATCCCGAGCAGTGTGAAGGGAGTGAGTCCCGGAGCAGTGTGAGGGGAAGTGAATCCTGGAGCAGTGCGAGGGGAAGTGAGTCCTGGAGCAGTGTGAGGGGAAGTGAGTCCTGCAGCAGTGCGAGGGGAAGTGAGTTCTGGAGCAGTGCGAGGGGAAGTGAGTCCTGCAGCAGTGTGAGGGGAAGTGAGTCCCGGGGCAGTGTGAGGGGGAGTGAGTCCCGGAGCAGTGTGAGGGGAAGTGAGTCCTGCAGCAGTGTGAGGGGGAGTGAGTCCCGGAGCAGTGTGAGGGGAAGTGAGTCCTGGAGCAGTGTGAGGGGAAGTGAGTCCCAGAGCAGTGTGAGGGGAAGTGAGTTCTGCAGCAGTGTGAGGGGAAGTGAGTCCCGGAGCAGTGTGAGGGGAAGTGAGTCTTGGAGCAGTGTGAGGGGAAGTGAGTCCCGGCTCAGTGTGAGGGAAAGTGAGTCCTGCAGCAGTGTGAGGGGAAGTGAGTCCTGCAGCAGTGTGAGGGGAAGTGAGTCCTGAAGCAGTGAGTGGAAGTGAGCCCTGAGCCGTGTGAGGGACAGTGAGTCCCGGATCAGTGTGAGGGGAAGTGAGTCCCGGAGCAATGTGAGGGGAAGTGAGTCCTGGAGCAGTGTGAGGGGAAGTGAGTCCCGGTGCAGATCGAGGGGAAGTGAATCCCAGAGCAGTGTGAGGGGAGTGAGTCCTGGAGCAGTGTGAGGGGAAGTGAGTCCCGGAGCAGTGTGAAGGGAAGTGAGATCCCGAGCAGTGTGAAGGGAGTGAGTCCCGGAGCAGTGTGAGGGGAAGTGAATCCTGGAGCAGTGCGAGGGGAAGTGAGTCCTGGAGCAGTGTGAGGGGAAGTGAGTCCTGCAGCAGTGCGAGGGGAAGTGAGTTCTGGAGCAGTGCGAGGGGAAGTGAGTCCTGCAGCAGTGTGAGGGGAAGTGAGTCCCGGAGCAGTGTGAGGGGGAGTGAGTCCCGGAGCAGTGTGAGGGGAAGTGAGTCCTGCAGCAGTGTGAGGGGGAGTGAGTCCCGGAGCAGTGTGAGGGGAAGTGAGTCCTGGAGCAGTGTGAGGGGAAGTGAGTCCCAGAGCAGTGTGAGGGGAAGTGAGTTCTGCAGCAGTGTGAGGGGAAGTGAGTCCCGGAGCAGTGTGAGGGGAAGTGAGTCCCAGAGCAGTGTGAGGGGAAGTGAGTCCTGCAGCAGTGTAAGGGGAAGTGAGTCCTGGAGCAGTGTGAGGGGAAGTGAGTCCTGGAGCAGTGTGAGTGGAAGTGAGTCCTGAGCAGTGTGAGGGGCAGTGAGTCCCGGAGCAGTGTGAGGGGAAGTGAGTCCTGCAACAGTGTGAGGGGAATTTAGTCCTGGAGCAGTGTGAGGGGAAGTGAGTCCTGGAGCAGTGTGAGGGGAAGTGAGTCCCGGAGCAGTTTGAGGGGAAGTGAGTCTTGGAGCAGTGTGAGGGGAAGTGAGTCCCGGAGCAGTGTGAGGGGAGTGAGTCCTGCAGCAGTGTGAGGGGAAGTCAGTCCTGGAGCAGTGTGAGTGGAAGTGAGCCCTGAGCAGTGTGAGGGGCAGTGAGTCCCAGAGCAGTGTGAGGGGAAGTGAGTCCTGCAGCAGTGTGAGGGGAATTTAGTCCTGGAGCAGTGTGAGGGGAAGTGAGTCCCGGAGCAGTTTGAGGGGAAGTGAGTCTTGGAGCAGCGTGAGGGGAAGTGAGTCCCGGAGCAGCGTGAGGGGAAGTGAGTCCCGGAGCAGTGTGAGGGGAAGTGAGTCCTGGAGCAGTGTGAGGGGGGAGTGAGTCCCGATGCAGTGCGAGGGGAAGTGAGTCCTAGAGCAGCGTGAGGGCAAGTGAGTATTGGAGCAGTGTGAGGGGAACTGAGTCCCGGAGCAGTGTGAGGGGAAGTGAGTCCCGGAGCAGTGTGAGGGGAAATGAGTCCTGATGCAGTGTGAAGGGGGAGTGAGTCCCGATGCAGTGTGAGGGGAAGTGAGTCCGAGAGCAGTGTGAGGGGAAGTGAGTCCCGGAGCAGTGTGAGGGGTAGTGAGGCCCAGAGCAGTGTGAGGGGAATTGAGTCCGAGAGCAGTGTGAGGGGAAGTGAGTCCCGGAGCAGTGTGAGGGGTAGTGAGTCCCAGAGCAGTGTGAGGGGAAGTGAGTCCTGGACCAGTGTGAGGGGGGAGTGAGTCCCGATGCAGTGCGAGGGGAAGTGAGTCCCGGAGCTGTGTGAGGGGAAGTGAGTCCCGGAGCAGTGTGAGGGGAAGTGAGTCCCGGAGCAGTGTGAGAGAAAGTGAGTGCCGGAGCAGCGTGAGGGGAAGTGAGTCACAGAGGAGCGTGAGGGGAAGTGAGTGCCGGAGCAGCGTGAGGGGAAGTGAGTCACAGAGCAGATCAAGGGGAAGTGAGTCCCGGTGCAGATCAAGGGGAAGTGAGTCCCGGTGCAGATCAAGGGGAAGTGAGTCCCGGTGCAGATCAAGGGGAAGTGAGTCCTGGTGCAGATCGAGGGGAAGAGAATCCCGGAGCAGTGTGAGGGGAGTGAGTCCTGGAGCAGTGTGAGGGGAAGTGAATCCTGGAGCCGTGCGAGGGGAAACGAGTCCCGGAGTAGTTTGAGGGGAAGTGAGTCCCGATTCAGTACGAGGTGAGTGAGTCCCGGAGCGAGTGAGGGGAAGTGAGTCCCGGAGCAGTGTGAAGGGAAGTGAGACCCCGAGCAGTGTGAAGGGAGTGAGTCCCGGGGCAGTGTGAGGGGAAGTGAGTCCTGGAGCAGTGTGAGGGGAAGTGAGTCCCAGAGCAGTGTGAGGGGAAGTGAGTTCTGCAGCAGTGTGAGGGGAAGTGAGTCCCGGAGCAGTGTGAGGGGAAGTGAGTCCCAGAGCAGTGTGAGGGGAAGTGAGTCCTGCAGCAGTGTAAGGGGAAGTGAGTCCTGGAGCAGTGTGAGTGGAAGTGAGTCCTGAGCAGTGTGAGGGGCAGTGAGTCCCGGAGCAGTGTGAGGGGAAGTGAGTCCTGCAACAGTGTGAGGGGAAGTGAGTCCTGGAGCAGTGTGAGGGGAAGTGAGTCCTGGAGCAGTGTGAGGGGAAGTGAGTCCTGGAGCAGTGTGAGGGGAAGTGAGTCCTGGAGCAGTGTGAGGGGAAGTGAGTCCTGGAGCAGTGTGAGGGGAAGTGAGTCCTGGAGCAGTGTGAGGGGAAGTGAGTCCCGGAGCAGTTTGAGGGGAAGTGAGTCTTGGAGCAGTGTGAGGGGAAGTGAGTCCCGGAGCAGTGTGAGGGGAAGTGAGTCCCGGAGCAGTTTGAGGGGAAGTGAGTCTTGGAGCAGTGTGAGGGGAAGTGAGTCCCGGAGCAGTGTGAGGGGAGTGAGTCCTGCAGCAGTGTGAGGGGAAGTCAGTCCTGGAGCAGTGTGAGTGGAAGTGAGCCCTGAGCAGTGTGAGGGGAAGTGAGTCCCGGAGCAGTTTGAGGGGAAGTGAGTCTTGGAGCAGCGTGAGGGGAAGTGAGTCCCGGAGCAGCGTGAGGGGAAGTGAGTCCCGGAGCAGTGTGAGGGGAAGTGAGTCCTGGAGCAGTGTGAGGGGGGAGTGAGTCCCGATGCAGTGCGAGGGGAAGTGAGTCCTAGAGCAGCGTGAGGGCAAGTGAGTATTGGAGCAGTGTGAGGGGAACTGAGTCCCGGAGCAGTGTGAGGGGAAGTGAGTCCCGGAGCAGTGTGAGGGGAAATGAGTCCTGATGCAGTGTGAAGGGGGAGTGAGTCCCGATGCAGTGTGAGGGGAAGTGAGTCCGAGAGCAGTGTGAGGGGAAGTGAGTCCCGGAGCAGTGTGAGGGGTAGTGAGGCCCAGAGCAGTGTGAGGGGAATTGAGTCCGAGAGCAGTGTGAGGGGAAGTGAGTCCCGGAGCAGTGTGAGGGGTAGTGAGTCCCAGAGCAGTGTGAGGGGAAGTGAGTCCTGGACCAGTGTGAGGGGGGAGTGAGTCCCGATGCAGTGCGAGGGGAAGTGAGTCCCGGAGCTGTGTGAGGGGAAGTGAGTCCCGGAGCAGTGTGAGGGGAAGTGAGTCCCGGAGCAGTGTGAGAGAAAGTGAGTGCCGGAGCAGCGTGAGGGGAAGTGAGTCACAGAGGAGCGTGAGGGGAAGTGAGTGCCGGAGCAGCGTGAGGGGAAGTGAGTCACAGAGCAGATCAAGGGGAAGTGAGTCCCGGTGCAGATCAAGGAGAAGTGAGTCCCGGTGCAGATCAAGGAGAAGTGAGTCCTGGTGTAGATCGAGGGGAAGTGAATCCCGGAGCAGTGTGAGGGGAGTGAGTCCTGGAGCAGTGCGAGGGGAAACGAGTCCCAGAGCAGTTTGAGGGGAAGTGAGTCCTGGTCGATACGAGGGGAAGTGAGTCCTGGAGCAGTGTGAGAGGAAGTGAGTCCTGGAGCATTGTGAGGGAAAGTGAGTGCCGGAGCAGCATGAGGGGAAGTGAATTCTGGTGCAGATCAAGGGGAAGTGAGTCCCGGTGCAGATCAAGGGGAAGTGAGACCCAGTGCAGATCAAGAGGAAGTGTGTCCTGGTGCAGATCGAGGGGAAGTGAATCCCGGAGCAGCGTGAGGGGAAGTGAGTCACAGAGCAGATCAAGGGGAAGTGAGTCCCGGTGCAGATCAAGGGGAAGTGTGTCCCGGTGCAGATCAAGCGGAAGTGAGTCCTGGTGTACATCGAGGGAAAATGAATCCCGAAGCAGTGTGTGGGGAGTGAATCCTGGAGCAGTGTGGGGGGAAGTGAGTCCCGGTGCAGATCGAGGGGAAGTGAATCCTGGAGAGTGTTTGGGGAGTGAGTCCCGGAGCAGTGTGAGGGGAAGTGAGTCCCGGAGCAGTGTGAGAGGAAGTGAGTCCCGGAGCAGTGTGAGGGGAAGTGAGTCCCGGAGCAGTGTGAGGGGAAGTGAGTCCCGGAGCAGTGTGAGGGGAAGTGAGTCCCAGAGCAGTGTGAGGGGAAGTGAGTCCTGCAGCAGTGTGAGGGGAAGTGAGTCCTGGAGCAGTGTGAGGGGAAGTGAGTCCCGGAGCAGTGTGAGGGGAAGTGAGTCTTGGAGCAGTGTGAGGGGAAGTGAGTCCCGGCTCAGTGTGAGGGAAAGTGAGTCCTGCAGCAGTGTGAGGGGAAGTGAGTCCTGCAGCAGTGTGAGGGGAAGTGAGTCCTGAAGCAGTGAGTGGAAGTGAGCCCTGAGCCGTGTGAGGGACAGTGAGTCCCGGATCAGTGTGAGGGGAAGTGAGTCCCGGAGCAATGTGAGGGGAAGTGAGTCCTGGAGCAGTGTGAGGGGAAGTGAGTCCCGGTGCAGATCGAGGGGAAGTGAATCCCAGAGCAGTGTGAGGGGAGTGAGTCCTGGAGCAGTGTGAGGGGAAGTGAGTCCCGGAGCAGTGTGAAGGGAAGTGAGATCCCGAGCAGTGTGAAGGGAGTGAGTCCCGGAGCAGTGTGAGGGGAAGTGAATCCTGGAGCAGTGCGAGGGGAAGTGAGTCCTGGAGCAGTGTGAGGGGAAGTGAGTCCTGCAGCAGTGCGAGGGGAAGTGAGTTCTGGAGCAGTGCGAGGGGAAGTGAGTCCTGCAGCAGTGTGAGGGGAAGTGAGTCCCGGAGCAGTGTGAGGGGGAGTGAGTCCCGGAGCAGTGTGAGGGGAAGTGAGTCCTGCAGCAGTGTGAGGGGGAGTGAGTCCCGGAGCAGTGTGAGGGGAAGTGAGTCCTGGAGCAGTGTGAGGGGAAGTGAGTCCCAGAGCAGTGTGAGGGGAAGTGAGTTCTGCAGCAGTGTGAGGGGAAGTGAGTCCCGGAGCAGTGTGAGGGGAAGTGAGTCCCAGAGCAGTGTGAGGGGAAGTGAGTCCTGCAGCAGTGTAAGGGGAAGTGAGTCCTGGAGCAGTGTGAGGGGAAGTGAGTCCTGGAGCAGTGTGAGTGGAAGTGAGTCCTGAGCAGTGTGAGGGGCAGTGAGTCCCGGAGCAGTGTGAGGGGAAGTGAGTCCTGCAACAGTGTGAGGGGAAGTGAGTCCTGGAGCAGTGTGAGGGGAAGTGAGTCCTGGAGCAGTGTGAGGGGAAGTGAGTCCCGGAGCAGTTTGAGGGGAAGTGAGTCTTGGAGCAGTGTGAGGGGAAGTGAGTCCCGGAGCAGTGTGAGGGGAGTGAGTCCTGCAGCAGTGTGAGGGGAAGTCAGTCCTGGAGCAGTGTGAGTGGAAGTGAGCCCTGAGCAGTGTGAGGGGCAGTGAGTCCCAGAGCAGTGTGAGGGGAAGTGAGTCCTGCAGCAGTGTGAGGGGAATTTAGTCCTGGAGCAGTGTGAGGGGAAGTGAGTCCCGGAGCAGTTTGAGGGGAAGTGAGTCTTGGAGCAGCGTGAGGGGAAGTGAGTCCCGGAGCAGCGTGAGGGGAAGTGAGTCCCGGAGCAGTGTGAGGGGAAGTGAGTCCTGGAGCAGTGTGAGGGGGGAGTGAGTCCCGATGCAGTGCGAGGGGAAGTGAGTCCTAGAGCAGCGTGAGGGCAAGTGAGTATTGGAGCAGTGTGAGGGGAACTGAGTCCCGGAGCAGTGTGAGGGGAAGTGAGTCCCGGAGCAGTGTGAGGGGAAATGAGTCCTGATGCAGTGTGAAGGGGGAGTGAGTCCCGATGCAGTGTGAGGGGAAGTGAGTCCGAGAGCAGTGTGAGGGGAAGTGAGTCCCGGAGCAGTGTGAGGGGTAGTGAGGCCCAGAGCAGTGTGAGGGGAATTGAGTCCGAGAGCAGTGTGAGGGGAAGTGAGTCCCGGAGCAGTGTGAGGGGTAGTGAGTCCCAGAGCAGTGTGAGGGGAAGTGAGTCCTGGACCAGTGTGAGGGGGGAGTGAGTCCCGATGCAGTGCGAGGGGAAGTGAGTCCCGGAGCTGTGTGAGGGGAAGTGAGTCCCGGAGCAGTGTGAGGGGAAGTGAGTCCCGGAGCAGTGTGAGAGAAAGTGAGTGCCGGAGCAGCGTGAGGGGAAGTGAGTCACAGAGGAGCGTGAGGGGAAGTGAGTGCCGGAGCAGCGTGAGGGGAAGTGAGTCACAGAGCAGATCAAGGGGAAGTGAGTCCCGGTGCAGATCAAGGGGAAGTGAGTCCCGGTGCAGATCAAGGGGAAGTGAGTCCCGGTGCAGATCAAGGGGAAGTGAGTCCTGGTGCAGATCGAGGGGAAGAGAATCCCGGAGCAGTGTGAGGGGAGTGAGTCCTGGAGCAGTGTGAGGGGAAGTGAATCCTGGAGCCGTGCGAGGGGAAACGAGTCCCGGAGTAGCTTGAGGGGAAGTGAGTCCCGATTCAGTACGAGGTGAGTGAGTCCCGGAGCGAGTGAGGGGAAGTGAGTCCCGGAGCAGTGTGAAGGGAAGTGAGACCCCGAGCAGTGTGAAGGGAGTGAGTCCCGGGGCAGTGCGAGGGGAAGTGAGTCCTGGAGCAGTGCGAGGGGAAGTGAGTCCTGGAGCAGTGTGAGGGGAAGTGAGACCCGGAGCAGTGTGAGGGGAAGTGAGTCCCGGAGCAGTGTGAGGGGAAGTGAGTCCTGCAGCAGTGTGAAGGGGGAGTGAGTCCTGCAGCAGTGCGAGGGGAAGTGAGTCCCGGTGCAGTGTGAGGGGAAGTGAGTCCCGGAGCAGTGTGAGGGGAAGTGAGACCCGGAGCAGTGTGAGGGGAAGTGAGTCCTGCAGCAGTGCGAGGGGAAGTGAGTCCCGGAGCAGTGTGAGGGGAAGTGAGTCCTGCAGCAGTGCGAGGGGAAGTGAGTCCCGGTGCAGTGTGAGGGGAAGTGAGTCCCGGAGCAGTGTGAGGGGGGAGTGCGTCCCGATGCAGTGCGAGGGGAAGTGAGTCCAAGAGCAGCGTGAGTGCAAGTGAGTATTGGAGCAGTGTGAGGGGAACTGAGTCCCGGAGCAGTGTGAGGGGAAGTGAGTCCTGGAGCAGTGTGAGAGGAAGTGAGTCCTGGAGCAGTGTGAGGGGAAGTGAGTCCCGGAGCAGTGTGAGGGGAAGTGATTCCTGGAGCAGTGTGAGGGGGAGTGAGTCCCGGAGCAGTGTGAGGGGAAGTGAGTCCTCAGCAGTGTGAGGGGAAGTGAGTCCCGGTGCAGTGTCAGGGGAAGTGAGTCCCGGAGCAGTGTGAGGGGAAGTGAGTCCCGGAGCAGTGTGAGGGAAAGTGAGTCCCGGAGCAGTGTGAGGGGAAGTGAGTCCTGGAGCAGTGTGAGGGGAAGTGAGTCCCAGAGCAGTGTGAGGGGAAGTGAGTTCTGCAGCAGTGTGAGGGGAAGTGAGTCCCGGAGCAGTGTGAGGGGAAGTGAGTCTTGGAGCAGTGTGAGGGGAAGTGAGTCCCGGCTCAGTGTGAGGGAAAGTGAGTCCTGCAGCAGTGTGAGGGGAAGTGAGTCCTGAAGCAGTGAGTGGAAGTGAGCCCTGAGCCGTGTGAGGGACAGTGAGTCCCGGATCAGTGTGAGGGGAAGTGAGTCCCGGAGCAATGTGAGGGGAAGTGAGTCCTGGAGCAGTGTGAGGGGAAGTGAGTCCCGGTGCAGATCGAGGGGAAGTGAATCCCAGAGCAGTGTGAGGGGAGTGAGTCCTGGAGCAGTGTGAGGGGAAGTGAGTCCCGGAGCAGTGTGAAGGGAAGTGAGATCCCGAGCAGTGTGAGGGGAAGTGAATCCTGGAGCAGTGCGAGGGGAAGTGAGTCCTGGAGCAGTGTGAGGGGAAGTGAGTCCTGCAGCAGTGCGAGGGGAAGTGAGTTCTGGAGCAGTGCGAGGGGAAGTGAGTCCTGCAGCAGTGTGAGGGGAAGTGAGTCCCGGAGCAGTGTGAGGGGGAGTGAGTCCCGGAGCAGTGTGAGGGGAAGTGAGTCCTGCAGCAGTGTGAGGGGGAGTGAGTCCCGGAGCAGTGTGAGGGGAAGTGAGTCCTGGAGCAGTGTGAGGGGAAGTGAGTCCCAGAGCAGTGTGAGGGGAAGTGAGTTCTGCAGCAGTGTGAGGGGAAGTGAGTCCCGGAGCAGTGTGAGGGGAAGTGAGTCCCAGAGCAGTGTGAGGGGAAGTGAGTCCTGCAGCAGTGTAAGGGGAAGTGAGTCCTGGAGCAGTGTGAGGGGAAGTGAGTCCTGGAGCAGTGTGAGTGGAAGTGAGTCCTGAGCAGTGTGAGGGGCAGTGAGTCCCGGAGCAGTGTGAGGGGAAGTGAGTCCTGCAACAGTGTGAGGGGAAGTGAGTCCTGGAGCAGTGTGAGGGGAAGTGAGTCCTGGAGCAGTGTGAGGGGAAGTGAGTCCCGGAGCAGTTTGAGGGGAAGTGAGTCTTGGAGCAGTGTGAGGGGAAGTGAGTCCCGGAGCAGTGTGAGGGGAGTGAGTCCTGCAGCAGTGTGAGGGGAAGTCAGTCCTGGAGCAGTGTGAGTGGAAGTGAGCCCTGAGCAGTGTGAGGGGCAGTGAGTCCCAGAGCAGTGTGAGGGGAAGTGAGTCCTGCAGCAGTGTGAGGGGAATTTAGTCCTGGAGCAGTGTGAGGGGAAGTGAGTCCCGGAGCAGTTTGAGGGGAAGTGAGTCTTGGAGCAGCGTGAGGGGAAGTGAGTCCCGGAGCAGCGTGAGGGGAAGTGAGTCCCGGAGCAGTGTGAGGGGAAGTGAGTCCTGGAGCAGTGTGAGGGGGGAGTGAGTCCCGATGCAGTGCGAGGGGAAGTGAGTCCTAGAGCAGCGTGAGGGCAAGTGAGTATTGGAGCAGTGTGAGGGGAACTGAGTCCCGGAGCAGTGTGAGGGGAAGTGAGTCCCGGAGCAGTGTGAGGGGAAATGAGTCCTGATGCAGTGTGAAGGGGGAGTGAGTCCCGATGCAGTATGAGGGGAAGTGAGTCCGAGAGCAGTGTGAGGGGAAGTGAGTCCCGGAGCAGTGTGAGGGGTAGTGAGGCCCAGAGCAGTGTGAGGGGAATTGAGTCCGAGAGCAGTGTGAGGGGAAGTGAGTCCCGGAGCAGTGTGAGGGGTAGTGAGTCCCAGAGCAGTGTGAGGGGAAGTGAGTCCTGGACCAGTGTGAGGGGGGAGTGAGTCCCGATGCAGTGCGAGGGGAAGTGAGTCCCGGAGCTGTGTGAGGGGAAGTGAGTCCCGGAGCAGTGTGAGGGGAAGTGAGTCCCGGAGCAGTGTGAGAGAAAGTGAGTGCCGGAGCAGCGTGAGGGGAAGTGAGTCACAGAGGAGCGTGAGGGGAAGTGAGTGCCGGAGCAGCGTGAGGGGAAGTGAGTCACAGAGCAGATCAAGGGGAAGTGAGTCCCGGTGCAGATCAAGGGGAAGTGAGTCCCGGTGCAGATCAAGGGGAAGTGAGTCCTGGTGCAGATCGAGGGGAAGAGAATCCCGGAGTAGTGTGAGGGGAAGTGAGTCCTGGAGCAGTGTGAGGGGAAGTGAATCCTGGAGCCGTGCGAGGGGAAACGAGTCCCGGAGTAGCTTGAGGGGAAGTGAGTCCCGATTCAGTACGAGGTGAGTGAGTCCCGGAGCGAGTGAGGGGAAGTGAGTCCCGGGGCAGTGTGAGGGGAAGTGAATCCTGGAGAGTGCGAGGGGAAGTGAGTCCTGGAGCAGTGTGAGGGGAAGTCAGACCCGGAGCAGTGTGAGGGGAAGTGAGTCCCGGAGCAGTGTGAGGGGAAGTGAGTCCTGCAGCAGTGTGAAGGGGGAGTGAGTCCTGCAGCAGTGCGAGGGGAAGTGAGTCCCGGTGCAGTGTGAGGGGAAGTGAGTCCCGGAGCAGTGTGAGGGGGAGTGAGTCCCGGAGCAGTGTGAGGGGAAGTGAGTCCTGCAGCAGTGCGAGGGGAAGTGAGTCCCGGAGCAGTGTGAGGGGAAGTGAGTCCTGCAGCAGTGCGAGGGGAAGTGAGTCCCGGTGCAGTGTGAGGGGAAGTGAGTCCCGGAGCAGTGTGAGGGGGGAGTGCGTCCCGATGCAGTGCGAGGGGAAGTGAGTCCAAGAGCAGCGTGAGTGCAAGTGAGTATTGGAGCAGTGTGAGGGGAACTGAGTCCCGGAGCAGTGTGAGTGGAAGTAAGTCCCGGAGCAGTGTGAGGGGAAGTGAGTCCTGGAGCAGTGTGAGAGGAAGTGAGTCCTGGAGCAGTGTGAGGGGAAGTGAGTCCCGGAGCAGTGTGAGGGGAAGTGATTCCTGGAGCAGTGTGAGGGGGAGTGAGTCCCGGAGCAGTGTGAGGGGAAGTGAGTCCTCAGCAGTGTGAGGGGAAGTGAGTCCCGGTGCAGTGTCAGGGGAAGTGAGTCCCGGTGCAGTGTGAGGGGAAGTGAGTCCCGGTGCAGTGTGAGGGGAAGTGAGTCCTGGTGCAGTGTGAGGGGGGAGTGAGTCCCGATGCAGTGCGAGGGGTAGTGAGTCCAAGAGCAGTGTGCCAGAAAGTGAGTATTGGAGCAGTGTGAGGGGAACTGAGTCCCGGAGCAGCGTGAGGGGAAGTGAGTCACAGAGCAGTTCAAGGGGAAGTGAGTCCTGGTGCAGATAAAGGGGAAGTGAGTCCCGGTGCCGATCGAGGGGAAGTGTATCCCGGAGCAGTGTGAGGGGAAGTGAGTCCTGCAGCAGTGTGAGAGGAAGTGAGTCCCGGAGCAGTGTGAGGGGGAGTGAGTCCTGCATCAGTGCGAGGGGAAGTTAGTCCCGGAGCAGTGTGAGGGGAAGTGAGTCCTGCAGCAGTGTGAGAGGAAGTGAGTCCCGGAGCAGTGTGAGGGGAAGTGAGTCCCGGAGCAGTGTGAGGGGAAGTGAGTCCTGCATCAGTGCGAGGGGAAGTTAGTCCTGGAGCAGTGTGAGGGGAAGTGAGTCCCGGAGCAGTGTGAGGGGAAGTGAGTCCTGCAGCAGTGTGAGAGGAAGTGAGTCCCGGAGCAGTGTGAGGGGAAGTGAGTCCTGCATCAGTGCGAGGGGAAGTTAGTCCTGGAGCAGTGTGAGGGGAAGTGAGTCCTGCAGCAGTGTGAGGGGAAGTGAGTCCTGGAGCAGTGTGAGGGGAAGTGAGTCCAGCAGCACTGCGAGGGGAAGTGAGTCCTGGAGCAGTGTGAGGGGGAGTGAGTCCCGGAGCAGTGTGAGGGGAAGTGAGTCCTGCAGCAGTGTGAGGGGAAGTGAGTCCTGGAGCAGTGTGAGGGGAAGTGAGTCCTGCAGCAGTGTGTGGGGAAGTGAGTCCCGGTGCAGTGTGAGGGGAAGTGAGTCCCGGAGCAGTGTTAGGGGAAGTGAGTCCCGGAGCAGTATGAGGGGAAGTGAGTCCTGGAGCAGTGTGAGGGGGGAGTGAGTCCCGATGCAGTGCGAGGGGATGTGAGTCCTAGAGCAGCGTGAGGGCAAGTGAGTATTGGAGCAGTGTGAGGGGAACTGAGTCCCGGAGCAGTGTGAGGGGAAGTGAGTCCCGGAGCATTGTGAGGGAAAGTGAGTGCCGGAGCAGCATGAGGGGAAGTGAGTCACAGAGCAGATCAAGGGGAAGTGAGTCCCGGTGCAGATCAAGGGGAAGTGAATCCTGCTGCAGATCAGGGGGAAGTGAGTCCCGGTGCAGATCAAGGGGAAGTGAGTCCCGGTGCAGATCAAGGGGAAGTGAGTCCTGGTGCAGATCGAGGGGAAGTGAATCCCGGAGCAGTGTTTGGGGAGTGAGTCCTGGAGCAGTGCAAGTGGAAGTGTGTCCCGGTGCCGATCGAGGGGAAGTGAGTCCTGGAGCAGTGTGAGGGGAAGTGAATCCCGGAGCAGTGTGAAGGGAAGTGAGTCCTGGAACAGTGTGAGGGGAAGTGAGTCCCGGAGCAGATCAAGGGGAAGTGAGTCCTGGTGCAGATCGAGGGGAAGTGAATCCCGGAGCAGTGTTTGGGGAGTGAGTCCTGGAGCAGTGCAAGTGGAAGTGTGTCCCGGTGCCGATCGAGGGGAAGTGAGTCCTGGAGCAGTGTGAGGGGAAGTGAATCCTGGAGCAGTGTGAAGGGAAGTGAGTCCTGGAACAGTGTGAGGGGAAGTGAGTCCCGGAGCAGTGTGAGGGGAAGTGAGTCCAAGAGCAGCGTGAGTGCAAGTGAGTATTGGAGCAGTGTGAGGGGAACTGAGTCCCGGAGCAGTGTGAGTGGAAGTAAGTCCCGGAGCAGTGTGAGGGGAAGTGAGTCCTGGAGCAGTGTGAGAGGAAGTGAGTCCTGGAGCAGTGTGAGGGGAAGTGAGTCCCGGAGCATTGTGAGGGAAAGTGAGTGCCGGAGCAGCATGAGGGGAAGTGAGTCACAGAGCAGTGTGAGGGGAAGTGAATCCCGGAGCAGTGTGAAGGGAAGTGAATCCCGGAGCAGTGTGAAGGGAAGTGAGTCCTGGAACAGTGTGAGGGGAAGTGAGTCCCGGAGCAGTGTGAGGGGAAGTGAGTCCTGGAGCAGTGTGAGGGGAAGTGAGTCCTGGAGCAGTGTGAGGGGAAGTGAGTCCTGGAGCAGTGTGAGTGGAAGTGAGTCCCGGAGCAGTGTGAGGGGAAGTGAGTCCGAGAGCAGTGTGAGGGGAAGTGAATCCCGGAGCAGTGTGAAGGGAAGTGAGTCCTGGAACAGTGTGAGGGGAAGTGAGTCCCGGAGCAGTGTGAGGGGAAGTGAGTCCTGGAGCAGTGTGAGGGGAAGTGAGTCCTGGAGCAGTGTGAGGGGAAGTGAGTCCTGGAGCAGTGTGAGTGGAAGTGAGTCCCGGAGCAGTGTGAGGGGAAGTGAGTCCGAGAGCAGTGTGAGGGGAAGTGAGTCCGAGAGCAGTGTGAGGGGAAGTGAGTCCTGGAGCAGTGTGAGGGGAAGTGAGTCCTGGTGCAGATCGAGGGGAAGTGAATCCCGGAACAGTGTGAGGGGAAGTGAGTCCTGGACCAGTGTGAGGGGAGTGAGTCCTGGAGCAGTGCGAGGGGAAGTGAGTCACTAAGCAGTGCGAGGGGAAGTGAGTCCCAGAGCAGCTTGAGGGGAAGTGAGTCACGGAGCAGCTTGAGAGGAAGTGAGTCATGGAGCAGTGTGAGGGGAAGTGAGTCACTGAGGAGCGTGAGGGGAAGTGAGTCCTGGGCAGTGTGAGGTGTAGTGAGTCCGGGAGCAGTGTGACGGACAGTGAGTCTATGAGCAGTGTGAGGGGAAGTGAGTCCTGGAGCAGTGTGAGGGGAAGTGAGTCCTGGAGCAGCGTGAGGGGAAGTGAGTCCTGGAGCAGCGTGAGGGGAAGTGAGTCCTGGAGCAGTGTGAGGGGAAGTGAGTCCCGGTGCAGTGCGAGGGGAAGTGAGTCCCAGAGGAGCGTGAGGGGAAGTGAGTCCTGGAGCAATTTGAGGGGAGTGAGTTCTGGAGCAGTGCAAGGGGAAGTGAGTCCTGGAGCAGTGTGAGGGGAAGTGAGTCCCGGTGCAGATCGAGGGGAAGTGAGTCCCGGAGCAGTGTGAGGGGAAGTCAGTCCCGGAGCAGTGTGAGGGCAAGTGAGTCCCGGAGCAGTGTGAGGGGAAGTGAGTCCTGGAGCAGTGTGAGGGGAAGTGAGTCCCGGTGCAGATCGAGGGGAAGTGAGTCTTGGAGCAGTGTGAGGGGGAGTGAGTCCCGGAGCAGTGTGAGGCGAAGTGAGTCCTGCAGCAGTGCGAGGGGAAGTGAGTCCTGGAGCAGTGTGAGGGGAAGTGAGTCCTGCAGCAGTGTGAGGGGAAGTGAGTCCTGGAGCAGTGTGAGGGGAAGTGAGTCCTGCAGCAGTGTGAGGGGAAGTGAGTCCCGGAGCAGTGTGAGGGGAAGTGAGTCCAGCAGCACTGCGAGGGGAAGTGAGTCCTGGAGCAGTGTGAGGGGGAGTGAGTCCCGGAGCAGTGTGAGGGGAAGTGAGTCCTGCATCAGTGTGAGGGGAAGTGAGTCCTGGAGCAGTGTGAGGGGAAGTGAGTCCTGCAGCAGTGTGTGGGGAAGTGAGTCCCGGTGCAGTGTGAGGGGAAGTGAGTCCTGGAGCAGTGTGAGGGGAAGTGATTCCCGGAGCAGTATGAGGGGAAGTGAGTCCTGGTGCAGTGTGAGGGGGGAGTCAGTCCCGAAGCAGTGCGAGGGGATGTGAGTCCTAGAGCAGCGTGAGGGCAAGTGAGTATTGGAGCAGTGTGAGGGGAACTGAGTCCCGGAGCAGTGTGAGGGGAAGTGAGTCCCGGAGCATTGTGAGGGAAAGTGAGTGCCGGTGCAGCATGAGGGAAAGTGAGTCACAGAGCAGATCAAGGGGAAGTGAGTCCCGGTGCAGATCAAGGGGAAGTGAATCCTGGTGCAGATCAGGGGGAAGTGAGTCCCGGTGCAGATCAAGGGGAAGTGAGACCCGGTGCCGATCGAGGGGAAGTGAATCCCGGAGCAGTGTGAGGGGAAGTGAGTCCCGGAGCATTGTGAGGGAAAGTGAGTCCTGGAACAGTGTGAGGGGAACTGAGTCTTGGAGCAGTGTGAGGGAAAGTGAGTCTTGGAGCAGTGTGAGGGGAAGTGAGTCCCGGAGCAGCGTGAGGGGAAGTGAGTCCCAGAGAAGTGTGAGGGGAAGTGAGTCACTGAGCAGTGTGAAGGGGGAGTGATTCCCGATGCAGTGCGAGGGGAAGTGAGTCCTGGAGCAGTGTGAGGGGAAGTGAGTCACAGAGCAGTGTGAGTGGAAGTGAGTCCCGGAGCAGCGTGAGGGGAAGTGAGTCCCAGAGCAGTGTGAGGGGAAGTGAGTCCTGGTGCAGTGTGAGTGGAAGTGAGTCCCAGAGCAGTGTGAGGGGAAGTGAGTCCTGGAGCAGTGTGAGTGGAAGTCAGTCCCAGAGCAGTGTGAGGGGAAGTGAGTCCCAGAGCAGTGTGAGGGGAAGTGAGTCCTGGAGCAGTGTGAGTGAAAGTGAGTCCCAGAGCAGTGTGAGGGGAAGTGAGTCCCAGAGCAGTGTGAGGGGAAGTGAGTCCTGGAGCAGTGTGAGGGGAAGTGAGTCCCGGAGCAGTGTGAGGGGAAGTGAGTCCCGGAGCAGTGTGAGGGGAAGTGAGTCCTGCATCAGTGCTAGGGGAAGTGAGTCCTGGAGCAGTGTGAGGGGAAGTGAGTCCTGGAGCAGTGTGAGGGGAAGTGAATCCTGCAGCAGTGTGAAGGGAGTGAGTTCTGGAGCAGTGCGAGGGGAAGTGAGTCCTGCAGCAGTGTGAGGGGAAGTGAGTCCTGCAGCAGTGCGAGGGGAAGTGAGTCCTGGTGCAGTGTGAGGGGGGAGTGAGTCCCGAAGCATTGCGAGGGAATGTGAGTCCTTGAGCAGCGTGAGGGCAAGTGAGTATTGGAGCAGTGTGAGGGGAACTGAGTCCCGGAGCAGTGTGAGGGGAAGTGAGTCCCGGAGCATTGTGAGGGAAAGTGAGTGCCGGAGCAGCGTGAGGGGAAGTGAGTCCCGGTGCAGATTAAGGGGAAGTGAGTCCCGGTGCAGATCAAGGGGAAGTGAGACCCGGTGCCGATCGAGGGGAAGTGAGACTCGGTGCCGATCGAGGGGAAGTGAATCGCGGAGCAGTGTGAGGGGAAGTGAGTCCTGGAACAGTGTGAGGGGAAGTGAGTCCTGCAGCAGTGTGAAGGGAAGTGAGACCCCGAGTAGTGTGAGAGGAAGTGAGTCCTGCAGCAGTGTGAGGGGAAGTGAGTCACAGAGCAGTGTGAGTGGAAGTGAGTCCCAGAGCAGTGTGAGGGGAAGTGAGTCTTGGAGCAGTGTGAGGGGAAGTGAGTCTTGGAGCAGTGTGAGGGGAAGTGAGTCCCGGAGCAGCGTGAGGGGAAGTGAGTCCCAGAGCAGTGTGAGGGGAAGTGAGTCACTGAGCAGTGTGAGGGGAAGTGAGTCACAGAGCAGTGTGAGTGGAAGTGAGTCCCAGAGCAGTGTGAGGGGAAGTGAGTCCCAGAGCAGTGTGAGGGGAAGTGAGTCCTGGAGCAGTGTGAGGGGGGAGTGAGTCCCGGAGCAGCGTGAGGGGAAGTGAGTCCCAGAGAAGTGTGAGGGGAAGTGAGTCACTGAGCAGTGTGAAGGGGGAGTGATTCCCGATGCAGTGCGAGGGGAAGTGAGTCCTGGAGCAGTGTGAGGGGAAGTGAGTCACAGAGCAGTGTGAGTGGAAGTGAGTCCCGGAGCAGCGTGAGGGGAAGTGAGTCCCAGAGCAGTGTGAGGGGAAGTGAGTCCTGGTGCAGTGTGAGTGGAAGTGAGTCCCAGAGCAGTGTGAGGGGAAGTGAGTCCTGGAGCAGTGTGAGTGGAAGTCAGTCCCAGAGCAGTGTGAGGGGAAGTGAGTCCCAGAGCAGTGTGAGGGGAAGTGAGTCCTGGAGCAGTGTGAGTGAAAGTGAGTCCCAGAGCAGTGTGAGGGGAAGTGAGTCCCAGAGCAGTGTGAGGGGAAGTGAGTCCTGGAGCAGTGTGAGGGGAAGTGAGTCCTGGAGCAGTGTGAGGGGAAGTGAGTCCTGGAGCAGTGTGAGGGGAAGTGAGTCCTGGAGCAGTGTGAGGGGAAGTGAATCCTGCAGCAGTGTGAAGGGAGTGAGTTCTGGAGCAGTGCGAGGGGAAGTGAGTCCTGCAGCAGTGTGTGGGGAAGTGAGTCCTGCAGCAGTGCGAGGGGAAGTGAGTCCTGGTGCAGTGTGAGGGGGGAGTGAGTCCCGAAGCATTGCGAGGGAATGTGAGTCCTTGAGCAGCGTGAGGGCAAGTGAGTATTGGAGCAGTGTGAGGGGAACTGAGTCCCGGAGCAGTGTGAGGGGAAGTGAGTCCCGGAGCATTGTGAGGGAAAGTGAGTGCCGGAGCAGCGTGAGGGGAAGTGAGTCCCGGTGCAGATTAAGGGGAAGTGAGTCCCGGTGCAGATCAAGGGGAAGTGAGACCCGGTGCCGATCGAGGGGAAGTGAGACTCGGTGCCGATCGAGGGGAAGTGAATCGCGGAGCAGTGTGAGGGGAAGTGAGTCCTGGAACAGTGTGAGGGGAAGTGAGTCCCGGAGCAGTGTGAAGGGAAGTGAGACCCCGAGTAGTGTGAGAGGAAGTGAGTCCTGCAGCAGTGTGAGGGGAAGTGAGTCACAGAGCAGTGTGAGTGGAAGTGAGTCCCAGAGCAGTGTGAGGGGAAGTGAGTCCCAGAGCAGTGTGAGGGGAAGTGAGTCTTGGAGCAGTGTGAGGGGAAGTGAGTCCCGGAGCAGTGTGAGGGGAAGTGAGTCCTGCAGCAGTGTGAGGGGAAGTGAGTCCCAGAGCAGTGTGAGGGGAAGTGAGTCACTGAGCAGTGTGAGGGGAAGTGAGTCACAGAGCAGTGTGAGTGGAAGTGAGTCCCAGAGCAGTGTGAGGGGAAGTGAGTCCCAGAGCAGTGTGAGGGGAAGTGAGTCCTGGAGCAGTGTGAGGGGGGAGTGAGTCGCGATGCAGTGCAAGGGGAAGTGAGTCCTAGAGCAGCGTGAGGGAAAGTGAGTATTGGAGCAGGGTGAGGGGAACTGAGTCCCGGAGCAGTGTGAGGGAAAGTGAGTGCCGGAGCAGCGTGAGGGGAAGTGAGTCACAGAGCAGATCAAGGGGAAGTGAGTCCCGGTGCAGATCAAGGGGAAGTGAGTCCCGGTGCAGATCAAGGGGAAGTGAGTCCTGGTGCAGATCGAGGGGAAGTGAATCCCGGAGCAGTGTGAGGGGTAGTGAGTCCCGGAGCAGTGTGAGTGGAAGTGAGTCCCGGAGCAGTGTGAGGGGAAGTGAGTCCTGGAACAGTGTGAGGGGAAGTGAGTCCCGGAGCAGTGTGAAGGAAGTGAGATCCCGAGCAGTGTGAGGGGAAGCGAGTCCTGGAGCAGTGTGAGGGGAAGTGAGTCCCAGAGCAGTGTGAGGGGAAGTGAGGGCCGGTGCAGCATGAGGGGAAGTGAGTCACAGAGCAGATCAAGGGGAAGTGAGTCCCGGTGCAGATTAAGGGGAAGTGAGTCCCGGTGCAGATCAAGGGGAAGTGAGTCCTGGTGCAGATCGAGGGGAAGTGAATCCCGGAGCATTGTGAGGGAAAGTGAGTGCCGGAGCAGCATGAGGGGAAGTGAGTCACAGAGCAGATCAAGGGGAAGTGAGACCCGGTGCCGATCGAGGGGAAGTGAGACCCGGTGCCGATCGAGGGGAAGTGAATCGCGGAGCAGTGTGAGGGGAAGTGAGTCCTGGAGCAGTGTGAGGGGAAGTGAGTCCCGGAGCAGTGTGAGGGGAAGTGAGTCCTGCAGCAGTGTGAAGGGAAGTGAGTCTTGGAGCAGTGTGAGGGGAAGTGAGTCTTGGAGCAGTGTGAGGGGAAGTGAGTCCCGGAGCAGTGTGAGGGGAAGTGAGTCACTGAGCAGTGTGAGGGGAAGTAAGTCACAGAGCAGTGTGAGGGGAAGTGAGTCACAGAGCAGTGTGAGTGGAAGTGAGTCCCAGAGCAGTGTGAGGGGAAGTGAGTCCCAGAGCAGTGTGAGGGGAAGTGAGTCCTGGAGCAGTGTGAGGGGGGAGTGAGTCGCGATGCAGTGCAAGGGGAAGTGAGTCCTAGAGCAGCGTGAGGGAAAGTGAGTGCCGGAGCAGCGTGAGGGGAAGTGAGTCACAGAGCAGATCAAGGGGAAGTGAGTCCCGGTGCAGATCAAGGGGAAGTGAGTCCCGGTGCAGATCAAGGGGAAGTGAGTCCCGGTGCAGATCAAGGGGAAGTGAGTCCTGGTGCAGATCGAGGGGAAGTGAATCCTGGAGCAGTGTTTGGGGAGTGAGTCCTGGAGCAGTGCAAGTGGAAGTGTGTCCCGGTGCCGATCGAGGGGAAGTGAGTCCTGGAGCAGTGTGAGGGGAAGTGAATCCCGGAGCAGTGTGAAGGGAAGTGAGTCCTGGAACAGTGTGAGGGGAAGTGAGTCCCGGAGCAGTGTGAGGGGAAGTGAGTCCTGGAGCAGTGTGAGGGGAAGTGAGCCCGGAGCAGTGTGAGGGGAAGTGAGTCCTGGAGCAGTGTGAGGGGAAGTGAGTCCCGGAGCAGTGTGAGGGGAAGTGAGTCCCAGAGCAGTGTGAGGGGAAGTGAGTCCTGAAGCAGTGTGAGGGGAAGTGAGCCCGGAGCAGTGTGAGGGGAAGCGAGTCCCGGAGCAGTGTGAGGGGAAGTGAGTCCCGGAGCATTGTGAGGGGAAGTGAGCCCAGAGCAGTGTGAGGGGAAGTGAGTCCTGGAGCAGTGTGAGGGAAGTGAATCCCGGAGCAGTGTGAGGGGAAGTGAGTCCTGGTGCAATGTGAGGAGAAGTGAGTCCCGGAGCAGTGTGAGGGACAGTGAGTCCTGGAGCAGTGTGAGGGGAAGTGAGACCCCGAGCAGTGTGATGGGAAGTGAGTGCCGGAGCAGTGTGAGGGGAAGTGAGTCCCGGAGCATTGTGAGGGGAAGTGAGTCTGGGAGCAGTGTGAGGGACAGTGAGTCTATGAGCAGTGTGAGGGGAAGTGAATCCCGGGGCAGTGTGAGGGGAAGTGAGTTCTGGTGCAATGTGAGGAGAAGTGAGTCCTGGAGCAGTGTGAGGGGAAGTGAGACCCCGAGCAGTGTGATGGGAAGTGAGTGCCGGAGCAGTGTGAGGTGAAGTGAGTCCTGGTGCAGCGTGAGGGGAAGTGAGTCCTGGAGCAATGTGAGGAGAAGTGAGTCCCGGAGCAGTGTGAGGGACAGTGAGTCCTGGAGCGGCGTGAGGGGAAGTGAGTCCCGGTGCAGTGTGAGAGGAAGTGAGTCCCGGAGCAGTGTGAGGGGAAGTGTGTCCCGGTGCAGTGCGAGGGGAAGTGAGTCCTGGTGCAGTGTGAGGGGAAGCGTGTCTCGGTGCAGTGTGAGGGAAAGTGAGTCCTGGAGCAGTGTGAGGAGAAGTGTGTCCCGGTGCAGTGTGAGGGGAAGTGAGTCCTGGTGCAGTTTGAGGGGGCAGTGAGTCCCGGAGCAGTGTGAGGGGAAGTGTGTCCCGGTGCAGTGCGAGGGGAAGTGAGTCCTGGTGCAGTGTGAGGGGAAGCGAGTCTCGGTGCAGTGTGAGGGAAAGTGAGTCCTGGAGCAGTGTGAGGAGAAGTGTGTCCCGGTGCAGTGTGAGGGGAAGTGAGTCCCGGAGCAGTGTGAGGGGAAGTGAGTCCTGGTGCAGTTTGAGGGGGCAGTGAGTCCCGGAGCAGTGTGAGGGGAAGTGTGTCCCGGTGCAGTGCTAGGGTAAGTGAGTCCTGGTGCAGTGTGAGGGGAAGCGAGTCTCGGTGCAGTGCGAGGGAAAGTGAGTCCCGGTGCACTGCGAGGGAAAGTGAGTCCTGGAGCAGTGTGAGGGAATGTGCGTCCTGGTGCAGTGTGAGGGTAAGTGAGGTGAAGCTGTGAAAAGAGAGCAGAATGAAAAGATTGCCCATTGAACATTTGTGTGTTAACATCAATGTAATTCACAGGCTTTTTGCACTAAACAGGTATGTGTACAACAGAGCAAAAATCAAGTATTGCAGATGTTTGGTGTCTGAGATTAAATAAAATGCAGATATTGCTGAAAAGTGCAGCACAAGGGGAAGTGAGTCCTGGAGCAGTGTGAGGGGAAGTGAGTCCTGGAGCAGTGTGAGGGGAAGTGAGTCCTGGAGCAGTGTGAGGGGAAGTGAGTCCTGGAGCAGTATGAGGGGAAGTGAGTCCTGGAGCAGTGTGAGGAGAAGTGAGTCCCGGAGCAGATCGAGGGTAAGTGAGTCCCGGAGCAGTGTGAGGGGAGTGAGTCCCAGAGCAGTGTGAGGGGAAGTGAGTCCGGGTGCAGCGTGAGGGGAAGTGAGTCCTGGTGCAGTGTGTGGGGAAGTGAGTCCTGGTGCAGTGTGAGGGTAATTGCGGGGAAGCTGTGAAAAGAGAGCAGAATGAAAAGATTGCCCATTGAACGTTTGTGTGTTAACATCAATGTAATTCACAGGCTTTTTGCACTTAACTGGAATGTGTACAACAGAGCAAAAATCAAGTATTGCAGATGTTTGGTGTCTGAGATTAAATAAAATACAGATATTGCTGAAAAGAGAAGAATAGATTTAGAGTTTGGTTCAAACCTTGTTGATCTAAACTGTTCATCAGGGTATTCATATAAAGCAGCAGGAGCTTCATTATCTCCCTAATCAAATGGAGTTACATTAAATCATTGTCAGCTTCACGGTGCATCAATTTAGAAAAAGGAAGATATCTGGAGGATGAAATCCAATTTCTTCTGATCAGTAGCTGAAAATGTGTTGCTGGAAAAGCGCAGCAGGTCAGGCAGCATCCAGGGAACAGGAGAATCGACGTTTCGGGCATAAGCCCTTCTTCAGGGTATCCTGAAGAAGGGCTTGTGCCCGAAACGTCGATTCTCCTGTTCCCTGGATGCTGCCTGACCTGCTGCGCTTTTCCAGCAACACATTTTCAGCTCTGATCTCCAGCATCTGCAGCCCTCACTTTCTCCTCTTCTGATCAGTAGTATGGCAATGATGATGATACTATTGTGGATACTCAAAAGGATAAGGTTGGTCAGCCAACTCAAAGCCAATGAATGAAGCCATTGCTGCTGACTGTTTCCTGCAGGTTTCTCAATATCACTCACTCGTTCATATATTTCCCCAAATGTAGCTTCCTGTAGATTCACTGTATAAAACCATCCATGCATGGTTGGCTATTGTGTGCACCTTCCTGGTAGAAGCAATGAGGCAAGTGTTTTGGGCATAAGTGTTAACTGAAGGCAAATAATCCAGAAAAATTACTTTCAATTCCCACCACAGCAGACTGAAATCAGGTTAAGTAAAAGCTGGAGGGGGAAATAAACTCTGATGTCACTGAAAGTCACATTAAAATCCCATTTTATGGACATAGTTAGCTCTGTCGAGTGAATGGATCACACTGATGACAAGTAGCTCACTATTCATCACAAATGAGGTAAGTTCAAAGCCTTGTTCCTCACACTTGCCCAAGCAAAACAAATAAGGTGCTTTGCATATTGCAGCATATAGTCACTGAAGAGCTGCATTCAAAGTGAGAAAGATGAAAATTCCGCTGATTAGTTCACGTCATAATTGAAAGGAAGTGCAAATTTAGACCTGATTTGGAGACATTTTTAATCAGCCTGTTCAGAGATGTTATGACACACCTCCGGAATTCTGAGGAGAAAGGGTCACTGGACCGAAATGTTAACTCTGATTTCTCTCCACAGATGCTGCCAGACCTGATGAGCTTTTCTAGCAGTTCCTGTTTTTGTTTGGACTTGAACCCAGGCTTTCTGGCTCAAATGCAAGGACACCACCACAGTGCCACAGGAACACCAGTCTATGGTAGTCTATATCAGAGTAGAATTGTTGACTCTCAGCTGCTTGGTGAAAGGGCCAAGCTGTAACAAATCACAGCTCAGTGCTCTAAAGAACAGCAAATAAATGCTGCCAGTGATGACACAAACAAAATGAATTTGTCTTTGTCACGACACGGCGGGGAACCCTTCTGTTAGTTAAACCAAGCACCCAGAAAAGTCCACTTCACCTCGTAATCTGTTAAAATATGAGAGACAAGAGAAATCCCAAATTCCACAATTTAAAGACAATAATATCAAGTTTTTTTTTACTCTAAAAGTGGACATTAAACAACTGTTTACAATTCTAAGCCCCCCTTTCTCTTAACTGCTTACTATCTGCCTCAAATCTACAACAATATACTGTTCCAGTGAGACACTTGTTAAAATCAGATCAACTTAATTTCAAAACCACACAGTCGTCACCTTCTGCATCTTTCTTCTTTAGATGAGCTCTCCCTGGGTCATCTTCTTTCTTTTTACTGAGAATATGTTTCATATGCGAAGGTCCTTTGATAGAGAGTGTTTCCTAATTTCTTGGAGAGCATGATGTTAGCTCTTCACGTGTTTCTGTCTTGACGGCAGTTGCTCTCTGACCAATTTTAAAAGTGCCCACATTTTATGCTCTCCCAACATCAGATTGCCTCATTGGTTTGATGTTGGCAAAACAATATATTCAAATGCGGTTGGATTTTAGTATCCTGGGGCATAATTTAAACTGGGAGAAAGTGAGGACTGCAGATGCTGGAGATCAGAGCTGAAAATGTGTTGCTGGAAAAGCGCAGCAGGTCAGGCAGCATCCAAGGAGCAGGAGATTCGACGTTTCGGGCATGAGCCCTTCTTCAGGAATGCTCATTCCTGAAGAAGGGCTCATGCCCGAAATGTCGATTCTCCTACTCCTTGGATGCTGCCTGACCTGCTGCGCTTGTCCAGCATAATTTAAACTGATTGGTTCAATTTGGATTGGTGTCAAAATAGCAACCAAAACTCAGATACCAATTCACATCCAAATGTTACATATTTTCAATTTTCCAATACACTTTGAGACTGCCATCTAGTCATACTTGATTATCTAAATGTCAATTATCCGAAGATGATCGCATGGTCCCATATGCTTGGCTAAACTGTGTTAGCCCAACATTCAATTATCTGAACATTTGATTATCAACACAAAATGCTCCCTGACCATATCGTTGAGATAATCGACGTTCCTTTGTACAAAGGTGCTTGTAAACTCTCAGTTCAGAACAGCATTCACTCTCTCTTAAAAATGCAGTACATGCCTTCAACTTCATAACAATTTCCTCCTGGTTTATGAACCTAGTTTATGGTTTGGGTGTGAATATAATGCTTAGAGGATTGGCTAACTGATAGAAAACAGAGAGTTGGGATAAGATGGACATTTTCAAGATCCTCACACTTCCCCACATTGTATTCCAACCCATGTAACCTGTCTATATATTCCTCTTGAGGCACTTTGTGTCATCCACACTACTTGTCATTCAACCGATTTTTGTGTATTCAAAAACTTGGCTATGGTACATTCATTTTCCTCATCCAAATTATTAATATTTATTGTACATAATTGTGGCCCTAGCACTGATCACTGTGGCACTCACTAGGTATAGGTGGCCTGTGACCAGTGGAGTGCCACAAGAATCGGTGCTGGGTCCACTACTTTTCATCATTTATGTAAATGATTCGGATGTGAGCATAAGAGGTATAGTTAGTAAGTTTGCAGATGACACCAAAATTGGAGGTGTAGTGGACAGCAAAGAAAGTTACCTCAGGTTACAATGGGATCTTGATCAGATGGGCCAATAGGATGAGGAGTTGCAGATGGAGTTTAATTTCGAGAAATGTGAGGTGCGGCATTTTGGGAAAGCAAATCTTAGCAGGACTTACACACTTAATGGTAAGGTCCAAGGGAGTGTTGCTGAACAAAGAGACCTTGGAGAGCAGGTTCATAGCTCCTTGAAAGTGGAGTCACAGATAGTTAGGATAGTGAGAAAAGGCGTTTAGTATACTTTCTTTTATTGGTCAGAGTATTGAGTACAGGAGTTGGGAGGTCATGTTACAGCTGTACAGGACATTAGTTAGGCCAATGTTGTAATATTGAATGTAATTCAGGTCTCCTTCTTATCGGAAAGATGTTGTGAAACTTGAAAGGGTTCAGAAAAGATTTAAAATGATGTTGCCAGGATTGGAGGATTTGAGCTATAGGGAGAGGCTGAATAGGCTGGGCCTTTTTCCTTGGAGTGTCGGAGGCTAAGGGGTGACCTTTTGAAGGTTTATAAGATCATGAGGGGCATGAATAGGATAAATAGACCTGCTGTGGGGTAGTCCAGAACTAGAGGGCACAGGTTTAGGGTGAGAGGGCAAAGATATAAAAGAGACCTAAGGGACAACTTTTTCACGCAGAGGGTGGTACGTGTATGGAATGAGCTGCCAGAGGAAGTGATGGAGGCTGGTACAAATGCAACATTTAAGAGGCATTTGGATGGGTATATGAATAGGAAGTGTTTGGAGGGATACGGGCCGGGTGCTGGCAGGTGGGAGTAGATTGGGTTGGGATATCTGGTCAGCATGGACGGGTTGGACCGAAGGGTCTGTTTCCATGCTGTACATCTCTTTGACTCCATGAAAATAGGGAAGTCTGGTTAAAACTACACAAAGTACTTGTAAGACTACACCTGGAAAATGATGAACAGTTTCATCCCATTATCTAAGGAAAGATAATGGGGTGGCACAGTGGTTAGCACTGCTACCTCGCAGCGCCAGAGACCCGGGTTCAATTTCCGCCTCAGGCGACTGTGTGGAGTTTGCACATTCTCCCCGTGTCTGCGTGGGTTTCCTCCCACAGTCCAAAAATGTGCAGGTTAGGTGAATTGGCCACGCTAAATTGCCCATATCGTTAGGTGAAGGGGTAAATGTAGGGGAATGGGTCTGGGTGGGTTGCGCTTCGGTGGGTCGGAGTGGACTGGTTGGGCCAAAGGGCCTGTTTCCACACTGTACGTAATCGAAATCTAAAAAAAATACGAGCATTGGAAGCAGTCCAGAGAAGGTTGATCCTGGCTTTGGAGGGACTTATGAGGAAATGTTGGTTCAGTTGAGCTCATATCCATTGGGCTTTGGACGACTGAGAGGCAACCTTATTGAAATATATAAGATCCTTAGGGGGCTTTATAGGGTAGATGTTGGGAGGTTGTTTCCTCTTGTGGGAAAGTCTAGGAACAGGGTGCATAATCTCAGAGTAAAATGTTATTCATTTAAGACAGCGACAAGGAAGACATTTGTGTCTCAGAGAGTCATTCATTTGTGGAATGAGGCGGTGTTATTAAGTATACTTAAGGTTGAGGTAGCTTTTTAATCATTAATTGAATCAAAGGTTGTGGGAAAAAGGCAGGAAAGTGGTGTTGAGATTGCTCAGATCAGTCATAATTTAATTGAATGCCAGAGCAGATTTGATTGGCCCAATGCCCTATGTCTGCTCCTGCATCTTGTGGTCTTATCAGGTTTGTACAGGACAAAATGCCCACCAGAGTTGCCAAAGTCAGACTAACATAGCATGAGGCATAACCTTTCAGCTGAACATATTGGCTATTCTACAAAGTTTTATTAATCTTTGTAAATTTGCTGACTTACAGTCATCACAGGGTCCATCACCAAGCGGGTGGCTGCTAATATCCATCGATGATTCCTCACTGTCTGTAGTTTGATCCAAAGAACTGAAGGTCATGTCAGTTGAATCTAGTGCTGTGAAAACAGAAGGCTTTCTGATGAAACGCTTAGTCTAGACTGACATTTACCACAGGAAATTTAATTAGGAAAGAACAAAATGATACATCTTGGAAGACAAATCAGGGAAAATAAGTTGAGTTGATGGTTTAAACTCTGGGATTGTAGAAGCTATAGAATCTGTGGTTTATGGACATATACGGTGGTCGAATAAAATACCTGTCAGGGTAGTAGGCAAAATTCTGCGCATGATCAACATAAGTAGGACCTTTCA
The DNA here is from genome assembly GCF_037043375.1 of Chiloscyllium plagiosum. Classification (NCBI taxonomy): domain Eukaryota; kingdom Metazoa; phylum Chordata; class Chondrichthyes; order Orectolobiformes; family Hemiscylliidae; genus Chiloscyllium; species Chiloscyllium plagiosum. Next base: position 128,566,097 of record NW_028270143.1, on the reverse strand, counting down.
TTTGGTTCTGAAGATGTCAGACAAAACTCAAAACATTAACTTAGTTTCTCCACACAGGCTGTCAGATTCTGTGTTTGAGGGAAGACAATTTAAAGGGACTAAATTGTACATTAACTGATGAAGGTAGCAGGATGAAAAGTTTGTCAGGAAGGGAATGCCGAATTTTGAACATTATAAATAGAGGAGAGAGTTTTCATATAGACTCATGCGGAAACATTTTATTGAACATTATTATAGTTGACTTACTGCCAGATTCCAGGGTATCAAAAGTTGCTGTGAAAAGAGATGAATAGATATCAATATTTACTAATTATTTAATCGAACAACTGCTCCTGCAAATTGGCATCATGAGTATTACATTGTTTTTAATCATTCATGGAATGTGGGCATTGCTGCAAAATTTATTGCCCCATTCCTAATTAACCTGGAGAAGACTGCTTTCTTGAATCACTGCAGTCTTTGGGATGTATGGACATCCATAGTGCTTTAGGTAAGGAATTCCAGGATTGAGCCACTGCAGAATGGTGACATATTTCCAAAGGTAAAAATCACACAACATCAGGTTATAGTCCAACCGGTTCATTTGGAGGTATTAGCTTTCAAAGCACTGCTTCTCACCAGGTAGTTGTGGAGTAGGACCATAAGACACAGAATTTATAGCAAAAGATTATTGTGTCGTGCAGCTGAAATATCTTAAACAAACTGAGATTTAATATATTTCAGCTGCATGACACTGTAACACTTTGCTATAAATTCTGTGTCTTATGGTTCTGCTCCACAATCACCTGCTGAAGGAGCAGTGCTCCTAAAGCTAGTGCCTCCAAATGAACCTTTTGGACTGTAACCTGCTGATGTGTGATTTATGGGTTTGGCCACCCCAGACCAACACCAGCTCCTCCAAATCATGACATATTTCCAAGTCAGGATGGTGAGTATCTTGGAGGGCAACTCCTATGTATCTGAAGCCCTTGACCTCTTAGTTGGTAGGGGTTGTAGGTTTAGATTACATTACAGTGTGGAAACAGGCCCTTCGGCCCAACAAGTCCACACCGACCCGCCGAAGCGCAACCCACCCATACCCCTACATTTACCCCTTACCTAACACTACGGGCAATTTAGCATGGCCAATTCACCTGACCTGCACATCTTTGGACGGTGGGAGGAAATCGGAGCACCCGGAGGAAACCCACGCAGACACGGGGAGAACGTGCAAACTCCACACAGTCAGTCGCCTGAGGCGGGAATTGAACCCGGGTCTCAGGCGCTGTGAGGCAGCCGTGCCGCCCAGAAGTTTGGAAGTTGCTGCAGTACATCTTGTAGATGGTATATACTGTTGCCATTATCATTTAGCGGTGAAGAGACTCAACACTGAAGGTGGATATGGAAGGGATGCCAACCAAGTCGGCACTTTTGGCTTGGATGATGACCAGCTTCTTGGCCCCTCCTATCTCACTGACCCTTCACTGAATGCTCCATGCGAGACCTGACAAATCTACATCTGCTGCTGACCACACACACCCTGTTGGACTTTGCACTTATCTTGAGCCAACCCAAGACACTACCCACAGCCTCTATTGCCCAGGCCAAACTACTAAATATTTACCTGTCACGTTACCTGGCTCCTCACCCTCCTTACCCACATTGCACTGTCATCACCTGTCCAACTGGCTCCCTACCCTGAACATGCACACAGCACCCCTTTCTTTATTTAGTTATGGGATGTTAGGTGTTACAAGCTGATGGTGATGGTATTCCCAATGTATCTACTACCCTTGTCATCCTCGGAAGGCGCTGTCTGAGAATCCTTGGTGAATTTCTGCAGTGCATCTTGTAGATAGTACACACCACTGTTATTGAGTGTCAATGGTGAAGGGAGTGGATGTTTTTGGATGTGGTGTCAATCAAGGTTGGCGATGACCATGTATTATTATTAAATTCTCAATCCAGAAACTGAGCTGGAAAAGCAGGTCAGACAGCATCTGAGGACCAGGACGGTCAACATTTTGGTCTGAAACCCTTCGTCAGAACCCCTCCTATCCCAGTCAGTACTGACTGCGACAATCATCTCCTCCTCGGACGCTGTCTGACCTGCTGTGCTTTTACAGCTTCACATCTATTGACTCTGAGTTCCAGCATCTGCAGTCCTTACTGTCTCAAGAAACTGAGCCTATGGTTCTGGACACCTGGGTTCAAATCCTGCCACAGAAGATAGAACATAAAACATAGAACATAGAGCAATACAGCGCAAAACAGGCCCTTTGACCCTCGATGTTGCGCCGACATGTGAACTATTCTCAGCTCATCCCCCTACACTATCCCAGCATCATCCATGTGCTTATCTGAGGATTGTCTAAATCTCCCTAATATGGCTGCGTTAACTACATTGGCAGGCAGGGCATTCCACACCCTTACCACTCTCTGAGTAAAGAATCTGCCTCTGAATCTGTCTTAAATCTATCACCCCTCAGTTTGTAGTTATGCCCCCTTGTACAAGATGACGTCATCATCCTAGGAAAAAGACTTTCACTGTCCATCTTATCTAATCCTCTGATCATCTTGTATTATCAAATCCCCTCTTAACCTTCTTCTTTCTAATGAGAACAGGCCCAAGTCTCTCAGCCTTTCTTCATAAGACCTTCCCTCCAGACCAGGCAACATCCTGGTAAATCTCCTCTGCACCTTTTCCAATGCTTCCACGTCCTTCCCGAAATATGGCGACCAGAACTGTACACAATATTCCAAGTGTGGTAACACCAGTGTTTTGTATAGTTGCAGCATGATACTGAGGCTCTGGAACTCAATCCCTCTACCAATGAAACCTAACACACCGTATGCCTTCTTAACAGCACTATCCACCTGGGTGGCAACTTTCAGGGATCTATGTACATGGACTCCAAGATCCCTCTGCACATCCACACTACCAAGAATCTTTCCATTGACCCAGTACTCTGCCTTCCTGTTATTCTTCCCAAAGTGCATTAGTGGGCAGCACGGTGGCACAGTGGTTAGCACTGCAGCCTCACAGAGCCAGAGACCCGGGTTCAATTCCCGCCTCAGGCGACTGTGTGGAGTTTGCACATTCTCCCTGTGTCTGCGTGGGTTTCGTCTGGGTGCTCCAGTTTCCTCCCACAATCCAAAAAATGTGCAGGTTAGGTGAATTGGCCTTGCTAAATTGCCCGTAGTGTTAGGTGAAGGGGTAAATGTAGGGGAATGGGTCTGGGTGGGTTGCACTTCGGCGGGTTGGTGTGGACTTGTTGGGCCGAAGGGCCTGTTTCCACACTATAAGTAATCTAAGTAAAAAAAACCTCATATTGAACTCCATTTGCCACCTATCAGCCCAATTCTGCAGTTTATCCAAGTCCTCCTGCAACCTGTAACATTCTTCCACCCTGTCCACTACTCAACCGACTTTAGTGTCATCTGCAAATTTACTAATCCATCCACCTATGCCTGTGTCTAAATCATTTATAAAAAGACAAACAGCAGTGGTCCCAAAGCAGATCCTTGTGGCACTCCACTAGTAACCGGACTCCAGGCTGAATATTTTCCATCAATCACCACTAGCTGCCTTCTTTCAGAAAGCCAGTTTCTAATCCAAACTGCTAAATCACTCTCAATCCCATGCCTCTGCATTTTCTCCAACAGCCTACTATGTGGAACCTTATCAAAGGTTGTATTGAAGTCCATGTACACCACGTCAACTGCCTTACCCTCATCTACAGACTTGGTCACCTTCTCCAAAAACTCAATGAGGTTTGTGAGACACGACCTGCCCTTGACGAAACCATGTTGACTATCTGCAATCAAATTGTTGCTTGCTCGATGATTATAAATCCTATCTCTTATAATCCTTTCCAAAACCTCTCCTACAACAGAAGTGAGGCTAACTAGTCTATAATTACCTGGGTTATCTTTACTGCCCTTCTTGAACAAGGGCAAATTTGCAATCCTCCAGTCCTCTGGCACTAAACCTGTAGACAATGACGACTCAAATATCAAAGCCAAAGGCTCTGCTATCTCCTCCCTAGCTTCCGAGAGAATCCTCGGATAAATCCCATCCGGCCCAGGGGACGTGACTACTTTCAATTCTTCTAGAATTGATAACACCTGTTCGTAACTAACCTCAATCCTTTCCAGTCTAATATCTCGTGCCTCATTCTTCTCCCCTACAATATTATCCTTTTCCTCAGTGAAAACCGATGAGAAATGTTCGTTTAGCACCTCTCCGATCTCCACAGGGTCCACACTCAACTTCCCACTTCTGTTTTTGACTGGCCCTATTTCTACCCTAATCATCCTTTTATTCCTCACATACCTATAGAAGATGATGGAATTTGAATTTAATAATCTAATTATGACCACGAGACAACTGCTGATTGTCAGATAACCTCATCTGGTTCAGTAATGTCATTTAATATCATATTAGGGGAGCTGATGGCCTAGTGGTATTATCACTGGATTGTTAAACCAGCGACCCAGATAATGTTCTATGGACCCGGGTTTGAATGCTGCCAAAGCAGATGGTGGCATTTGGCTTCAATAAATATCTGGAATTAAGAGTTTAATGATGACCATGAATCCATTGTCAATTGTTGGAAAAACGCATCTGATTCACTAATGTCCTTTCGGGAAGGAAACTGCCATCCTTACCTGGTCTGGCCTACATGTGACTCCAGACTCACAGCAATGTGCGTGACTCTTACTGCCCTCCGAAATGGTGTAGCAAGCTTTTTCAGCTGTATCAATTGGTACAAAGTCGCAATCTGCAACCCAATGCTCTGGCATATCCCCCACTCAACCATTACCATTAAGCCAGGAGATTACCATGGTTCATTGGAGAGTGCAGGAGGGAATACCAGGAGTAGCACCTGAAAATAATGAACTGTCAACGTGGTGAAGCCCCCAGTTTTATTTTTACACTTGTGAGACATGAGCATTGCTGGCTGACCCGTCCCTAGTTACCCATTGAGAAGGTATTGGTGAGCTGCCTTCAAGAACTGCTGCTGTCCAAGTGCTATAGGTTGACCACAATGCCTTAGGGGCGGAATTCCAGGATTTTGACCCAGCAACACTGAAGGAACAACCATATATTTCCAAGTCAGGATGGTGAGTGAGTTGGAAGAGAATTGAAAGGTGTGTTACTCCCATGCATCTGCTGTCCTTGTCTTTCTAGATGGATGTGGTCTTGGGTTTAGGGGACACTGTTAGGAATTTTACTGGAGAGGAGAAGGCCATTTAACCATTGTGTCTGTATTGTCTCACAAAGCTGTTCCTTATTTTCTAAAAGCCGTTCCTTTTCTCAAGGATACTGTGTCCTTGGCTTTTCTCAGAGGGGTCATAAACAGGCCGGCCTCTGAAACAGCTGGGTTTGGTACAGAGATGAAAGGCCTTTTCATTTATATGTAAACAGATGAGTCTTTTGGCCAAAGCTTTTATGTTTTTAGTAGTTACCTGTATAAGACAAGGGGACATGGCCCAGCTCTCTAGCTGAGCAGTTCAGTCCAGAACTAGTTAGCGAGTTCAGCTTTGGGCTGTGTTGGAACAGGCTGCTGTAGACTCTCCCTCCTTCTGCCCTTCTAACTTCGACCTGTGAGCCTTTGTTTCATTTTTACTTTTGTTTACGGGGTTTACACTGTTGTGTATATTCAGAGCAGCATAATTAAGTCTAGTTTGAATAAGCTGAGTTCTGTAAAGGTTCTTTATTCTGTTCTTTGTGTTTCATTGTGTAATTTTGTGAATAAATTTGTGTCTGCTTTAAAACCTGGTTGTCAATCTAGCTAACTTATTCCGGGTAATTTTCACTGTACACTTACCGAAGCAAATTACAAAGTTATGGGCTGTCCGCTTAAGAATGTTTTGGGTGGTCTGGCCTAGTCTATAACAATTGGCTCCAGAAAGAGCTGCCCAGCTGGTCCCATTCTCCAGCCCTCCCTCAGTAGCCCTCTGAATTTTGCCTTGATGGATTTCAGTCAGGAAAGCTAACCAAAGGGTATTGTGAATATATGCAAATGTGGAATTTGAGAATCAAGCAGATCAATCATCATCTTTTGAATGACGGAACAGGGTCAAGGAACAATGATATAGTTCTGCTCCCAATTTGTATGTTTTTATCTAAGTCTTCAGCCCGAAAGCTAAAACGGTATCAGGGCCTGTAGACTTTACAATATCTAGCATTTTCAGCATGGTTGGCATGGACTGGTGGGACTGAAGGGTCTGTTTCCAAGCTGTATGACTCTGTGGCTCTAATACTGTGGATCAAATCTGTTCTAACAGTAATTAGAATTTCAGAATCATTCTGAAACATCTTATTAAACTGTAATGTTTGAGTTGACTTACTGTCGGTATCACAAGTCGGATCCAAAGGATGGAATGATGAGTCAGTTGTATCAAAAGTTGCTGTGAAAAGAGAAGAATAGAACATTTAACATTTGTTCATTATTTAAACAAATGGCTGTAAAAGTCGTTGGTGAGGCCATAATTGGAGTATTGTGTACAGTTTTGGTCACCCTGTTATAACGAGCATGGTCCTACAGGTCTCCCTGGGGAATGGTACCAAGACCAGCAGTGAAGGAACAAATTGAAGGTCAACATCCTTTCACACTCCACTTTGTTGAGTAGATGCCAGTCTTATAGTGTATTGGAATAGTTAAACTGGAAAGGGTGCAAAGGAGATTTATGAGAATATTTCCAGGACTAGTAGGCCTGAGTTATAGGAAGGGGTTGGCCAGGACAGGACTTTATTCCTCGGAACGTAGGAGTATGAGGGGTAAAATTATGAGGGACATAGATACGGTGAATGCTTTTAGTCATTTTTCCCAGGGATGCGAAATTGAAAACTAGAGTCATAGGTTTAAGGTGGGAGGGGAAAGATTTAAGAAGGACCTGAGGGGCAACTTCTTCACGCAGAGAGTTGTGCGCACATGGAATGGGCTGTCAGAGAAAGTGGTTGAGGCAGGTACAACAGCAACATTAAAAAAAATCATTTGGATAGGTACATGGGTGTGAAGGGTTTAGAGGGATATGGACCAAATTCAGGCTATTGGAACTGCTGAGTGCGCTTTATGGTCAGCATGGACCAGTTTGGGCCAAAGGGCCTGAGGCCACACTGTATTAATGTATGACTCTATAACCAGACATTTGATCCATCAAAAGCGAAAAAGGGCAATAATGGGCTGAACCTTCTTTTTTTGGCTAATGTATGAGTTTTTTTTGGAGGGTTTTTTGCTGCGAGCTCAAGTGGGTTTTCTCATCCTATCTGAGCAGATTCACCTCATGAATTACTGACTGAAATCAAAAACATGCTGGAGATCACGGTGGGTCAGGTAGCATCCATGGAGAGACAGCAAGTTAATGAGTAAATAGGGTATAATCGAAGCCCTGCTTTGTGATGAGCATGGTCCCTCAGGTCTCCCTGGGTGGAATGGTACCAGGACGGGCAGTGAAGGAACAAAGTGAAGGTCACAGTCCACTTGTTGAGTAGATGCCAGTCTTATAGCTGTACTGGAATAGCTTGGTCAGAGGTGCTGCAAGTTCATTACAGAATCCCTACAGTGTGGAAACAGGTCATTCAGCACAAGAGTCCACACCAACCCTCCGAACAGCATCCCACCCAGCCCCAGCCCCCAACCCTGTCCCTTGGTTAACCCACCTATCCCTGAACACTATGGACAATTCGGCATGGCCAATCCACCTAACTTACAAATCTTTGGAGTATGGAAGGAAACCGGAGCACCTGGCAGAAACCCAGACACATGGGGGGAAAAGGGCAAACTCCACATGGACAGTCGTCCAAGGTTGGAATTGAATCCAGGTCCCTGGCGCTGTGAGGCAGCAGTGCACTGAGCCACCATGCTGCCCATTAACCACTGAGTTCTGGAGTACAAATAATCTGCATTGTTTGCTGGAATGCTGTCAGGCCTTTGTAGTACCCAGCACAATCAGTCATTTTACAATATTATGTGGAGTAAATTGATTTGGCTAAACACTGGCATCTCTGAAGCTAGGGAACTTAGGAGGAGGCTGAAACAGATCATTCTCTTGAAGGCGTGGCTGATGATGGATGCAAATATTTCAGCCTTAACGTTTGCACTAATGCGCTGGGTTTCACATCATTGTGAATGGGGATATTTGTGAAGCCATTACCCTCTGTTTCTTGGAGTCGAGTGTGTGTCCCTGGGAAAGCACAGCAGGTCAGGCAGCATCTGAATTGACATTTTGGACATAAGCCCTTCATCAGGAATGAGGCTTGTGGGCAGGGGCTGAGAAATAAATGGGAGGGCGGTGGAGTTGTGGGGAAGGTAGCTGAGGAGGCGATACGTGGATGAAGGGGAGGGAGAAGGTGATAGGTCAGAGGGGGGAGTGATGGACAGGTCCGGAGGGCGGTGCCAAGTTGGAGGCTTGGGAGTGGTATAATGTCGTGGGAAGGGAAATGAGGAAGCTGTTGAAATCTCTGTTACTTGCTGAATTGTTCACCACCATTTATGACTGGCTGTGGCAAGACTGCAGAGCTCGGATCCATTCCTTGGGAGATCACTTTACTCTGTTGTGTCTGCTGTACTATGTTCTATCTTCACAGATTGACACCTCATTTGTAGATATTGTCTACTATTGTTTCTGGCACTACTGCCCAAATTGTTCACTGAACTAGGGTTAGTCCCATTTCATAGGATTAGACAAAGGTACACTCAGGAAGCATGTTCCTGATGACCATATCCAGAACCAGGGATCACGGTCTGCAGAAAACAGGGTAGGACTGAGATGAGGAAAAACGTCCTCACCCAGAGAGTGGTGAGCCTGTGGAATTCTCTATTGCAGAAGGCTGTTCAGGGCAAAACACTGGATGTTTTCAAGTAGTGAAATATAGTTCTTGGCCTAAGGGTGAAGAAGGGCTTATGCCCGAAACGTCGATTCTCCTGTTCCCTGGATGCTGCCTGACCTGTTGCACTGTTCCAGCAACACATTTTCAGCTCTGATCTCCAGCATCTGCAGACCTCACTTTCTCCTCCTAAGGGTAACATTAGTCCACCCACTTTACTTCAGTGACTATTTAACTGGCTTTGGGAAATAGGGCACCAAGTGCTATAAAAGGGGGCAAGATTTTACCCAAAATGGAGCTCCTGTACCGAGTGGTTTTCTGTAATGGAGACAATGGAGTTACAAGATGCAGAATTGAAGCCAGAAAAATTGCCAGCAGATCAGGGAGGAATTTTAAAGAGAATTCCTCTGGGTTGAAATTTTTCTGACTGCAATTTGAACTTTGGATCATTACCAAATATTAATATTTGAGATAAACTTACTGTCAGTATCAAGAGTCGGAATCAAAGGATGGAACGATGAGTCCGTTGTATCAAAGGTCGCTGTGGGATAAAGAATAGAACATTCAATATGCATTCATCATTAAATGTCATTCCTGTAGAACAGTGGTGGAAGAATTGTACTATATTTATTCAGACACTGGATGTGAACATTGCTGGTTGGGGTAACTGTTTTTGCCTCTGTGAATTATTTACCACAGAAGGCTGTTGAGGCTGAGTCGTTAAGTACATTCAAAGTTGAGATTGACAGGTTTCTAACTTTTAGGGGAATCAAATGTTATGGAAATAAGGCTGGAAAGTTGTATTTAGGATGACCAGATCAGCCATGATCTCATTGAATGCTGGAACAAACTCAACAGGCTTGAATGACTTAAATCTGCATCTACCTTATGATCTTATTTGAAAAAAGATTGAATTGTTTTAGAAGCTGCGATCTAAGGTTCACTCAACTCATTTTTGTGATGAACAGGGTTATCTTATGAAGAAAATTGAACAGCTGAGGTCTGAGATGAATGAGTGATGATCTTGTTAAACATCTTGGGGCACTGAAAAATTGGAGACCCAAAACCTGTTTCCCTTGCAGGGAAACTAAAACAAGGAAATGCATTTTAAGACAAGACTCCTTTTAAGACAGTGATGAAGAGAAAATCTCTCCACATAGCATGAAAACTGCCTCATCCATGTGACTCCCTACTTTTTTAACCACCTGCCACCTTTCCCTCTTAGTCATCTGGCACATTACCTCTTTACCTACACCTCTGCCACCCTGACACACTCACCTTTCTTCACTCACCATCTAGGTGGCTTTGGGAATATTAAAGTGTTTTACTTGAAATCGGGCAGCAAAGTGCCACAGAAAACAGACGAGGTTTGTCCTACAATCTTGCTCCGTTGCTGAGCCGTTTACTCCTGGTTTCCTCCAATGAACACATTCAGGACAGGCAAGATTCAGCATTTAAGTCAGAAAAACTGCCGCCAGATTAGGGAACAATTTTAATGAGGCTTCCTGTGGGTGGAATATGTTCCAGGTCTGTTCTCAAACATCTTATTAAACTCTATAATACTTGAGCTGACTTACTGTCGGTATCAAGAGTTGGAATCAAAGGATGGAATGAGTCGGATGTATCACATGTTGCTGCAAAAAGAGAAGATAGAGCATTCTGCATGCATTCATTATTCAGTGCAGAAATGAGGTGTAGGAAATATACTTTTTCATAATTTATTAATAGGATGTGGGCATCATTGCCTGGGCTGGCATTTATTGCTAATATCTAATTGCCATGTGAAGGTGGGGGCTTATGCCCGAAACGTCGATTCTCCTGTTCCCTGGATGCTGCCTGACCTGCTGCGCTTCTCCAGCAACACATTTTCAGATGTGAAGGTGGTGGTGAGCTACCTGCAAGAACAACTGAATTCCTTCAGGAATTCCAATGCTGTTAGGAAGGGGGTTCCTTGATGAAGTGATATTGAAGGAATGGTGATATATTTCTGGGGACCTCAGTTCGAATCCCACATGACAGACGGTGGAATTTGAATTCAATAAAATCTGGAATTAAAAGTCTAATGATGACCATGAAACCATTGTCGATTATCAGAGAAAACCCGCCTGGTTCACAAGTGTCTCCTTTAGGAAAGGAAACTGCCACCCTTACCTAATCTGTCCTACACGTGACTCCAGACCCACAGCAATGTGGTTGACTCTCAACTCCACTCTGCGCAATTAGGGATAGGCAGTAAATGATGGTCCAGTAAATAATGCCCACATCCCACAAATGGATAATAAAAACAAATCAGAACCATGCGTGGCTTGGAGGTTAACTTATGGGTTGTGGATTTCCCATGTACCCCCCTGCTGCCCTTGATTTATTTAATGTATTCAAGGGATGTGGGCATCACTGCCTAGGCAAATATTTATTGCTCACTGGGGTCAACAGCACTGTTCTAGGTCCAGATAGATCAGATAAGAATGGCAGCTTCTTTCCCTGAAGGACATTAGTGAACCAGATGGGTTTTTCCAACAATTGACAATGAATTCATGGTCATCATTAGACTCTTAACTCTAGATTTTTATTCAACTGAAATTGCACCATCTGCCATGCGAGACTTGAACCGAGATTCCCTGAAGATTACCTGGGACTCTTAATTAACAGTCCCATGATAATACCACTAGCTTGCAGAGAGTACACACTCCTATGACTGTGCCTCACTGCTGAAGGGAGTGAATGTTCCAAGTGGTGGATGAGGTCCCAATCAATCAGGCTGCTCTAAGAAAAGCAAACTACTGCAGATACTAAAAATCTGAAACAGAGAATTCTGGTGAACCTCAGCAGGCGTAGACAGCATCTGTCGAGAGAGAAACAGTTAACGTTTCGAGTCCAGTATGACTCTCCTTCAGAACTCAAAACATTGGCTGTATTTCTCTCTCCATGTGACTGATGTGCTGAATTTGCCAGCAGTCTTTGTGTTTGAACCAGAATGATTTATCCAGTGGAGAATGTTCCATCACACTCTTCTTATCTCTGCCTTGTAGATGGTCAACCGATTTTGGAGAGATAGGAGGTAAAGGAGGAATTAAAACCAAGGAGGAATTTCTTCAGCCAGAGAGCGGCTAACCTGTGGAACTCATTGCCACAGAAAGCTATGGAGGCCAAGTTATTTAAGAGTTCGATAGACAAATTCTTGACTGTCATGCCTGTCAAAGGTTACAGGGAGAAGGCTGGAGAATGGGGATGAGAAATATTTCAGCGAGGATTGAATGGAACAAATGGCTTAGTTATGCTCCTATATCCTATGGTTTTATGGTCTAATTAAATTACTGAGAATTCCTAGCAACTGTTCTGCTGTTTTAGCCATTATAGCTATCTGACTCGTCCATAGTCTCCTCAATAGGAGTTCCCAAAGGAGTTGATCATGCAATATTCACTGATGGTAAAGCCACCTGAATGTCAAGGGGTTATGGTTAGATTCTCTCTTGTATGCAATGGTCATTGCCTTGGAATAGAAGAGTAGGAATCAGCCATGCATCCCTTTGAACCTGTTCTGCAATTCAATAGGATCACAGTTGATTATCCACTTTAAGCCTTGTTACCAGAGTATCCACATATCCCCTTATGTCATTAGTATGAAATATCTGTCCAGCTCTACTGCAGGCACACTCAATTGATGATCTTTCAGAGTCATCCATTTTGCCAAAGCAGCGAGGAGAGAAGGTGGAGTGAAGCGAGGGCTGCCGGGAAGGTAAGGGCTTAATTTATATTTGGGCAGTGGCTAAACCCGAGATACTACACGTGCAGCATCTCCCTCCCACCCCCCACCCCCCTCCTCTAACCGGAAGAAAAAGACTGTGTAAGGTAAGGCTTTTATTTCTTATCTTTCTTTTTTCATTTCTTGAAGTGCATTGTCTGGTTTTAGTTAGTTGATATAAAGCTAAGGCTTACAATGGCAGGGAACCTCAGACCCGTGGCATGTGCCTCCTGCTTGATTTGGGAGCTCAGGGACGTGGCTGTCGTTCCTGACTCTTACACTTGCAGGAAGTGTGTCCAGCTGCAGCTCTTGTTTGACCACCTGACGGCTCTGGAGCTGCGGATGGACTCATTGTGGAGCAGCCGCGATGTTGAGGAGGTCGTGGATAACACATTTAGTGAACTGGTCCCACCGCAGGTTAGAATTGCTGAGGGAGACAGTGAATGGGTGACCAAAAGGCAGAAAAAGCGTAGGAAGGCAGTGCAGGTGTCCCCTGTGGTCATCTCCCTCCAAAACAGGGATACCGTTTTGGATACTGTTGGGGGAGATGGCTTACCAGGGGAGGGTAGCAGTTGTCAGGATCATGGCACCGTGGCGGGCACTACTGTACAGAAGGGCAGGAAAAAGACTCATAGGGCTATAGTCATAGGGGGTTCTATTGTGAGGGGAGTAGATAGGTGGTTCTGTGGCCGAAAACGGGAGTCCTGGATGGTATGTTGCCTCCCAGGTGCTCGGGTCAGGAATGTCACTGATCGGCTGCAGAGCATTCTAAAAGGGGAGGGGGAACAGCCAGTTGTCTTGGTGCATATAGGCATCAACGATATAAGTACAAAACGAGATGAGGTCCTGAAAGCAGAATGCAGGGAGCTAGGAGAGAAGTTAAAGGGGAGGACCTCAAAGGTAGCGATCTCAGGATTACTACCAGTGCCACGTGCTAGCCAGTGTAGAAATGAAAAAATAGGCAGGATGAACAGGTGGGGCTTGAGAGATGGTGTAGGAGGGAGGGGTTCAGATTTGTTGGACATTGGGACTGGTTCTGGGGAAGGTGGGACTATTACAAATTGGACGGTCTACATCTGAACCAGACCGGGACTAATGTCCTTGGGGGAGTTTTTGCTACTGCTGTTGGGGAGGGTTTAAAACTAATGTGTCAGGGGGCTGGGAACCACAAGAGAAAACAAGTAGGCAGCGAGGTGGAGACTGTAAGAATTATGAAGATAACATTAAGGAAAGAATAAACAGAGAGCAGGTGAGCGCAAAAGAACTGGTGGCCTGAAATGCATCTACTTTAATGCAATGAGTATAGTGGGTAAGGCAGGTGAACTTAGGGCTTGGATTGGTGCCTGGGAGTACGACGTTATTGCAATCACAGAGACCTGGTTGAAGGAAGGGCATGATGATTGGCAACTAAATGTTCCAGGATATAGACACTTCAAACCACACAGGGAGGGAAATAAAAGGGGGGTGGAGTTGCACTGCTGGTCAGGGACGATATCACAGCTGTGCTAAAGGAGGACACTATGGAGGGCTGGAGTAGTGAGGCATTATGTGTGGAGCTGAGAAATAAGAAGGGTGCAGTTACATTGTTGGGGCTGTATTACAGGCCTCCCAACAGTGAGCGTGAGGTAGAAGAACAAATAGGTTAACAAATTATGAATAGATGTAGGGGCAACAGGGTAGTGGTCTTGGGAGATTTTAATTTTCCCAACATTGACTGGGATACACTTAGCGTCAGAGGTCTGGATGGAGTAGAATTTGTAAGAGGCGTCCAGGAGAGTTTTCTAGAGCAGTATGTCAATAGTCCGACAAGGGAAGGGGCCTATTGGACCTGGTACTGGGGAACGAGCCAGGACAAGTGGTAGAAGTTGCGGTGGGGGATTTCTTTGGGAACAGTGACTACAATTCTGTAAGTTTTAGAATACTCATAGATAAAGAAGAGAATGGTTCTAAGGGAAGAGGACTAAAGTGGGCCAAGGCCAATTATATCAAAATTAGACAGGAGCTGGGAAATGTGGATTGGACAGAGCTATTTGAAAGGTAGTTTACATTTGAGATGTGGGAGGCTTTCAAAGATAGGTAGTGCAGGATAGGCATGTCCCGTTGAAGGCAAAAGATAGGAAAGGCAAGATTCATGAAACGTGGATGACAGGAGAAATCGTGCAACTAGCCAAGAGGAAAAGGGAAGCATACATAAGGTCCAGGCAGCTAAGAACAGAACGGGCCCTGGAGGAATATCAGAGGAGTAGGACAAGTCTTAAACAAGGAATCAAGCGGGCTAAAAGGGATCATGAAATAGCTTTAGCGAGCAGAATTAAGGAGAATCCCAAAGCATTTTATTCTTCGATAAGAAGCAAGTAGGTAACTAGAGAAAGGATTGGTCCACTAAAAGATAATGAAGGAAGGCTGTGTGCCGAACCTGAGAGAATGGGTGAGATTCTGAATGATTACTTTGCATCAGTGTCCACTGAGGAGAGGGACATGATAAATCTTGAGACTAGAGATAGAAGTTTGATTCATCTGGATCACGTTGGCATAAGTAGGGAAGATGTGTTGGGAGGCTAGAGGTTATTAAGGTGGACAAATCCCCAGGACCAGATGGGTTCTATCCCAGGTTGCTGAGGGAGGCGAGAGAGGAAATAGCTGGGGCCCTGACAGATATCTTTGTGGCATCCTTAAATACAGGTGATTTGCCGGAGAACTGGAGGGTTGCTCATGTTGTGCCCCTATACAAGAAGGGTAGTAGGGATATTCCAGGTAACTACCGACCAGTGAGCCGGACATCAGTGGTGGGAGGTTGCTGGAGAGGGTACTGAGGGATAGGATCTATTTATACTTAGAAAAGAATGGGCTTATCAGTAATAGGCAACATGGTTTTATGCGGCGGAGATCGTGCCTTACCAACTTAACAGAGTTCTTCGAGGAAGTGACCAAGTTGTTAGATGAAGGAAGGGCTGTTGATGTCATATACATGGACTTTAGTAAGGCAATTGATAAGGTTCCCCATTGTAAACTAATGGAGAAAGTGAAGTCACATGGTGTGCAGGGTGTTCTAGCTAGGTGGATAAAGAACTGGTTGAGCAACAGGAGACAGAGAGTAGTAGTTGAAGGAGTTTCTCCAAATGCAGAAAGGTCACCAGTGGTGTTCCACAGTGGTCAGTATTGGGCCACTGTTGTTTGTGATATACATAACTGATCTGGAAGAGGGCACTGTTGGTATGATCAGCAAGTTTGCAGATGATACAAAGATTGGTGGAGTAGCAGAAAGCATTGGGGACTGTCAAAGAATACAGAAGGATATAGATAGACTGGAGAGTTGGGCTGAAAAGTGGCAGATGGAGTTCAATCCAGACAAATGTGAGGTGCTGCATTTTGGCAAGTCTAATTCTAGAGCAAATTATACAATGAATGGAAGAGCCTTGGGAAACGTTGATGGGCAGAGAGATCTGGGAGTTCAGGTCCATTGTACCCTGAAGGTTGCTGCACAGGTGGATAGAGTGGTCAAGAAGGCATATAGTATTCTTGCCTTCATTGGGCGGGGTATTGAGTATAAGAGCTGGCAAGTCATGTTAAAATTGTACAAGACATTGGTTCAGCCGTATTTAGAATACTGTGCACAGTTCTGGTCGCCACATTACCAAAAGGATGTGGACGTTTTGGAGAGGGTGCAGAGAAGGTTTACAAGGATGTTGCCTGGTATGGAAGGTGCTAGCTATGAAGAGAGGTTGAGTAGGTTAGGTTTATTTTCACTAGAAAAAAGGAGATTGAGGGGAGACCTGATTGAGTTTACAAAACCATGAAGGGTATAGACAGGGTGGATAGAGACAAGCTTTTCCCCAGGGTGAAGGATTCAATAACGAGAGGTCATGCTTTCAAGGTGAGAGGTGGAAAGTTGAAGGGGGATACACGCGGCAAGTACTTCACACAGAGGGTGGTGGGCGTTTGGAACGTGTTGACAGCAGAGGTGGGAGAGGCAAGCACGGTAGATTCATTTAAGATGCGTCTGGACAGATGCATGAGTATTTGGGGAGCAGAGGGATACAAATGCTTAGGAATTGACCAAAAGGTTTTGACAGTACATTTGGATCAGCTCAGGCTTGGAGGGCCGAAGGGCCTGTTCCTGGGCTGTAAATTTTCTTTGTTCTTTGTTCTATCTAAGGTAGAGAATTCCAGAGATTCATTACCCTATGACTAAAAGCATGTTTCCTTTTCACAATCCAAAGCGTCTTTGCACTTAGTTTAAAAATTTGTCCCCTTGGTTCTGAACTTCCCAGCCAGATGGAAACAATCTGTCTGTATCTTCTTTGCCCACTCCTTTAAGTGTTGTGCAGGTTTGAAACTGTTAGAAGTACCAGCCCAGTTTGTCCAACCTTTAATCTCTAACACCAGGTAATCATTAACCAGTATTTCTAATCACAACTTTACAACACAAGGGGCCTAAAACCTAATCCAAAGGAACTCCACTTCCTGTGACTTGGATAATTAACTTCAATCAACCATATTTGTTTTTCATTCTGCTCAATATGAAGGGCTTGTGCCAGAAACTTCGATTCTCCTGCTCCTCAGATGCTGCCTGACCTGCTGTGCTTTTCCAGCACCACCCTCTTTGACTCTGACTCTCCAGCATCTGCAGTCCTCACTTTCTCCTAGATGATTCCAGCCAATGTTCGGCTTTCCTCCGATTCACAATTGACTCATTTTACTGTGGTTCCTTAATCCATATTCAATCAAATACCTCCTTGATGTCAAAGGAGGTCACTCTCACTTCATCCCTGGACTTCAGTTTTTTGCCCGTGGTTGGTCCAAGGCAGTAATGAGGTCAGGAGCTGAGATGCCCCAAAATTCAAACTAGCTGTTAGTAAACATTTTTGAGTGAATGCTGCGTGATAGCATGATCAACATCCTTTTCTATCACTTTGCTAAAGATTGAGAGTACAGAGGAACCTCGATTATCCGAAGGACACAGTCGGGGAGTGTTTCTTTCGGTTGATCCAATTCTGGATAATCAAATGCCAGATAATTGAGGTTCCTCTGTACATTGATATTACAAGAATTGACTGGGTTGGATTTATCCTGTTTTCCATATTTTTGGATAGGTATCAGTGTTGTGGCTGTATTGGAACAACTTGGCAAAGGGCATGGCAAGCTCTGAAGAACAGGATCACCGCAGTGCCAGAGAGATCACAATTATTGGGGGCAACAATTATCTACAATGTGTATACATGACTTGCATGGAGGAAATCAATTGCCAATTGGTTATGTCTATAGCCAAATTTTGCAGGTGACTGGTGGGTAAACAAGTGGTGATTAACACGGTCTGCAGAGGGATAAAGACAGATTAAATAACTGAGCAAAAACTTGGCAGATGAAATATAATGTGTGTGGAAATATGAGATTATACATTTGTCCGGAGGAATTATTCAAATGGGGAAAGACTGCAGAAGCTGCAATAGAGATGTTTTCACTGTCCTTGTGCAAGAATCATGAAAAGGTAGGATCCAAGTTCAGCAGGTAATAGGGAAGGCAATGAGAATGTTGGTCTTTCTTTCAAAGCAAACAAAGTATGCAAGTAGGTAAGTCTTGCTAAAATGTGCAAGGCACTAGTTAGACCACAGCTGGAATACAGTGAACAGTGTTGAGTCCTTTATCTAAGGAAAGGTACACTGTCATTGGGGGCAGTCCAGATAGTGTCCATATGGTACTGGGTATGGAAAGATTTTCTTATGGGAAGAGATTTGTAGGTTTGGATTGTAGTAATTGAAAGCATCAGAAGCGATCTTATTGAAATATGTAAGATTCTTGAAGGACGTCGCAGTGTGGATCCAGAGAACTTACTTATCCATGTGGGAGACTTTAGGACCAAAGGCGTAATCATAGAATGAGACATCACACATTTAAGACAGGTGGCAAGGATTTTTATTCGCTCTGAGGGTGGTGAATCTGTGGAATTCTTTACCACAGAGGGCTGTCCAGGGTTGTTAAATATATTTATAGCTGAGACTGACAGATTTCTGAACCTCAGGGGAATCAAGGATTATGGGAAAAAAGCAAGAAAGTAGAACTTAAGACACTTAGATCAGCCATGATCTCGTTTGTTCATATGGGAACACAGGAACAGGAGTAGGCTATTCAGTCCCTTGAGCCTGTTCTGCCATTCAGTGATATCATGGCTAATCTGTGGCCTAACTCCATATACTTGTCTGTGGTCCACACCCTTTTATACCTTTGCTTAACAAAACATTATCTACCTCAGATTTAAAATTAACAACTGATCTGGCATCCACTGCCATTTGTGGAGGAAAGTTCCAAAGATGTACAGAAGTGTGTATAGAAGTGCTCCCTAATATCCCTCCTCAATGGTCTGGCCCTAATTTTTAAACTACTCCCCTAATTCTAGAATCCCCAACCAATGTGAATAGTTTATCTTTATCTATCCTGTCTTTTCCTGTTAATATCTTGAAAACTTTAATCAGATCATCACTTAACCTTCTAAATTCTAGAGAAAATGGGATGTTGGAATGAATTACAAGGGGACATAAATTTAAGGTGAAGGGTGGAAGGTATAGGGGGGATGTCAGGGGTAGGTTCTTTACCCAGAGAGTGGTGGGGGCATGGAATGCGCTGCCTGTGGGAGTGGCACAGTCAGAATCATTGGTGACCTTTCAGCAGCAATTGGATAGGTACATGGATGGGTGCTTAAGCTAGGGCAAATGTTCGGCACAACATCGTGGGCCGAAGGGCCTGTTCTGTGCTGTATAGTTTCTATGAATTCAACAGGCTGAATAGCCTATGTCCACAACTGTGTTATTGTCTTATTTGAAAACAGCTGAAACTATTTTAGAGATTGTGAACAGAAGTTTAACTTCACTCATTCCTGGGATGAAAGGGTTATCTTCTGAAGAAAGTTGAAAAGTGTTGATCTGAGAAGAACGTGACATGACCGTATAAAAGCAAATAACATTTGAAAGCACTATATACAGTGGATACACAGAGCATATTGCTCATTGAGAAAACCAATACTAAGAGATTTGGAGATGCCGGTGTCGGACTGGGGTGTACAAAGTTAAAAATCACAACACCAGGTTATAGTCCAACAGGTTTAATTGGAAGCACACTAGCTTTCGGAGCGTCGCTCCTTCATCAAGTGATAGTGGAGGGCTCAACCCTAACACACAGAATTTATAGCAAAAATTTACAGTGTGTTGTAACTGAAATTATACATTGAAAAACTGATTGTCTGTTAAGCCTTTCATCTGTTAGAATACAGTGATAATTTCACTTCTTTCATGTGTAAATAACAAAATCTTTTTTTTTAAAGTTGCATTCTTGGATTAGCTGTTAACAATGGTGATAGCTAGACAATATGTTGAAGGTGTTGGCCCCCTGTGTTCTCTGTCTATGCCATGATGATTAGATTGATTCTAATCTAAAAAGTGAGATCACAGAGTTCTACATGAATGCATGCAGTTTTTGAGCAAAGTACAATGTAACCCTGCAAGTACAAATTCACCCCACAAAATATATGTGTGCACGTAGGTCTTTGTCTGTGTCTGTGTGTGTGTGTGTGTGTGTGTCTGGATTGGGGGTTGAGAGTGAGAAAGTGTATGTGTTTGTGTAGTGAGTGCAGAGTGTCTTAAGTCTGTGAGGGGGTGCATGTGTGAGTGTGGGAGTGTGTGTGTCTGAAAGGGTGTGTGTGGGTGTCTGTGTGCACGTCTGTGTGTATGTGTGTGTAGGAGTATCTGTGTGTGTGTGTGTGTAGTGCAATGGTGATCACCTGTAATGTGACATGAACCCAAGGTCCCGGTTGAGGCCCTCCCTATGGGTACAGAACTTAGCTATCAGCCTTTGCTCGGCCACATTTCTCTGCTGCCTGTCCCGAAGTCCACCTCGGAGGATGGTCACCCGAAGGTCCAAGGCTGAATGTCCTGGACCACTGAAGTGTTCCCCAACTGGGAGGGAACCCTCCTGTCTGTTGATTGTTGTGCGGTGCCCATTCATCCGTTGTCGTAGCCTTTGCTCGGTTTCCCCAATGTACCATGCCTCCGGGCATCCTTGCTTGCAACGTATAAGATAGACAACGTTGGCTGAGTCACATGAGAACCTGCCATGTACAAGGTGGGAGGTGTTCCCACACGTAATAGTGGTATCTATGTCCACAATCTGACACGTCTTGCAGCGTCCACCGTGACAGGGTTGTATGGAGTTGTCCTGAGGGCCGGGCAGCTTGCTACGAACAACGATCTGTTTGAGGTTTGGCGGTTGTTTAAAGGCAAGTAGTGGAGGTGTGGGGAAGGTCTTGGTGAGGTGCTCATCCTCATTGATAATGTGTTGCAGGTCACGAAGAACATGGCGTAATTTTTCAGCTCCTGGGAAATACTGAACAACGAAGGGTACCCTGTCGGTTGCAGCACGTGTCTGTCTCCTGAGAAGATCATTACGGTTCCTTGCTGTGGCACGTCGGAACTGGCGGTCGATGAATTGAGCATCATACCCAGTTTTTGTGAGGCCATCCTTGAGTACTTCCAGGTGTCCGTCACGTTCCTCCTCATCTGAGCAGATCCGGTGTATGCGTAGGGCTTGTCCATAGGGGATGGCTGTTTTAATATGTTTTGGGTGGAAGCTGGAGAAGTGTTGCATTGTGAGGTTGTCTGTGGGTTTGCGGTAGAGTGTGGTGCTGAGGTGTCCATCCTTGATGGAGACGCATGTGTTCAAGAATGAGACAGTCGAGAGTAGCCCATGGTGAGTTTGATGGTGGGATGAAACTTGTTGATGTCACTGTGTAGCTTGACATGTATGCTCAAACCGTCAGGAAATATATAAATGCCAGATTCATCAGCCGTACCCACAAGGTAGAGCAAAACATCACCCGTTCCCAACGCAATGCCTTCCAGGCTCTCAAAGCCAATCACAACATTGTCATCAAACCAGCAGATAAAGGAGGAGCCATTGTCATTTAGAATAGAACAGATTACTGCAAGGAAGTGTACCGACAACTGAACAACCAGGAACACTACAGGCAACTACCAGCTGATCCGACCAAAGAACACACCTGAGAATTAAACACACTGGTCAGAACTTCGGATCCAGTCCTTCAGAGTTCCCTACGCGCCCTCATCCCACGTACTTCTCGTGTAGGCGACTTCTACTGCCTTCCAAAGGTACACAAAGCCAACACACCGGGACGTCCCATGTGTCGGGCAATAGGACCCTATGTGAGAATCCCTCCGGCTATGTGGAAGGCATCTTGAAATCTATTGTACAGGGGATCTCCAGCTTCTGTCGCGACACTACCGATTTCTTACAAAAACTCAGCACCCACGGACCAGTCGAACCGGGAACATTTCTCGCCACAATGGACACTTCCGCACTCTACACCAGCATCCCCCACAATGATGGCATCGTGGCAACAGCCTCAGTATTCAACACCAACAACTGCCAATCTCCAAACGCCATCCTACAACTCATCCGCTTTATCCTTGATCACAACGTCTTCACCTTTGACAACCAGTTCTTCATCCAGACACACGGAACAGCCATGAGGACCAAATTTGCACCCCAATATGCCAACATTTTTATGCACAGGTTCTCCCAACAACATTGTACACCAGGTACATTGAGAACATTTTCTTTCTCTGGACCCATGGTGAGGAGTCACTGATAAAACTACACAGTGGCATCAACAAGTTTCATCCCACCATCAAACTCACTATGGACTACTCTCGACTGTCTGTCTCATTCTTGGACACATGCGTCTCCATCAAGGATGGACACCTCAGCACCACCCAAAACATATTAAAACAGCCATCCCCTATGGACAAGCCCTACGCATACACCGGATCTGCTCAGATGAGGAGGAATGTGACGGACACCTGGAAGTACTCCAGGATGGCCTCACAAGAACGGGGTACGATGCTCAACTCATTGACCGCCAGTTCCGACGTGCCACAGCAAGGAACCGTAATGACCTCCTCAGGAGACAGACACATGCTGCAACTGACAGGGTACCCTTCGTTGTTCAGTATTACCCAGGAGCTGAAAAATTACGCCATGCTCTTCGTGACCTGCAGCACATTATCAATGAGGATGAGCACCTCACCAAGACCTTCCCCACACCTCCACTACTTGCCTTTAAACAACCGCCAAACCTCAAACAGATTGTTGTTCGTAGCAAGCTGCCCGGCTCTCAGGACAACTCCATACAACCCTGTCATGGTAGACGCTGCAAGACGTGTCAGAGTGTGGACATAGATACCACCATTATGCGTGGGGACACCTCCCACCTTGTACATGGCAGGTACTCATGTGACTCAGTCAACGTTGTCTATCTTATACGTTGCAAGCAAGGATGCCCGGAGGCATGGTACATTGGGGAAACCGAGCAAAGGCTACGACAACGGATGAATGTGCACCACACAACAATTAACAGACAGGAGGGTTCCCTCCCAGTTGGGGAACACTTCAGTGGTCCAGGACATTCAGCCTCGGACCTTCAGGTGACCATCCTCCAAGATGGACTTTGGGACAGGCAGCAGCGAAAAGTGGCTGAGCAGAGGCTGATAGCTAAGTTCGGTACCCATAGGGAGGGCCTCAACCGGGACGTTGGGTTCATGTCACATTACAGGTGACCACCATTGCACTATATACACACACAGATACTCCTACACACACACACACTCTCACACACACAGGCACTCCTATACACACATATACACGGACACACATACACACAGACGTGCACACAGACACCCACACACACCCTTACAGACACACACACTCCCACACTCACACATGCACCCCCTCACAGACTTAAGACACTCCGCATTCACTACACAAACACATACACTTTCTCACACTCACAACCCCCAACCCAGACAGACACACACACACAGACAGACAAAGACCCACATGCACACATATATTTTGTGGGGTGAATTTGTACTTGCAGGGTTACATTGTACTTTGCTCAAAAACTGCATGAATTTATGTAAAACTCTGTGATCTCACTTTTTAGATTAGAATCAATCTAAACATCAGGTCATAGACAGAGAACACAGGGGGCTAACACCTTCAACATATTGTCTAGCTATCACCATTGTTAACAGCTAACCCGAGAATGCAACTTTTTAAAAAAAAGATTGTGATTTACACATGAAAGAAGTGAAACTATCACTGTATTCTAACAGATGAAAGGCTTAACAGGCAATCAATTTTTCAATGTATAATTTCAGTTACATCACACTGTAAATTTTTGTTATAAATTCTGTGTGTTACGATCGAGCCCTCCATAATCACCTGATGAAGGAGCGACGCTCCAAAAGCTAGTGTGCTTTCAGTTAACCCTGTTGGACTAGAACCTGGTTTTGTGTGATTTGTAACTTATTACTAAGAGATACATTGAAGAATAAGGACCTTTTTCAGATCAAGATGAGGAGAAAATGTCTCCCATCTGGCATACAATACACTGTATCCAGGTAGCTCCCTACCTTCTTATCCACCTTTCATTCCTAATCACCTGGCAGACTGCTTCTTCACCTATACACCAGCTATCATGGCACACTCCCCTTTCTTCATTCACTATCTAGATGGCTTTGGGAACGTTAAACTGTCTTACTCCCAAAAACTGCCATGAAAAAGGGGCATGGTTTGTCCTATTAATGTTACTCCTGTGCTAACTGGCTTTTTCCCTGGATTCCTCCAATGAATGCATTCAAGACAGGTAAGACTCAGAATCTAAGCCTGAAGTCACAAGCAATTATTGGTTGGCATGGTGGCTCAGTGGTTAATACTGCTGCCTCAGAGCACCAGGGACCCTGTTCAATCCCACCTGTACGTGTGGGGTTTGCACATTCTCCCTGTGTCTGCTTCCATGGGTTTCCTCTGGGTGCTCCGGTTTCATCCCACAGTCCAAGGATGTTCAGGCTCGGTGAATCGGCCATGCTAAATTGCTCATAGAGTCCAGGAATGTGCAGACTACGTGGGGCAATTGGGTGGGTCTGGGTGGGATATCCTTCAGATGGTCGGTGGACAATCAGGCTGAATGGCCTGCTTCCATATTGTAGGAATTTTATTCTATGATTGGCTAATTTTAAACAGGATTCTTGTGGGTTGAATCTGTTCTGACTATAATTGGAACTTCAGGACCATTACTGAAAATAATATTTGAGCTGACTTACTGTCGGTATCAAGGGTTGGAATCAACGGATGAAAGGATGAGTCGGTGGTATCATATGTTGCTGTGGAAAGAGAAGAAAGGAACATTTAGCATTTACCTCTGTAACTCCCACAGATATGAGGTGTAAGCATTTTAATTATTCTTAATCCATTCATGGAAATAAATGCCACTGGCTGGGACCATTCCTAATTAGATTACATTAGATTACATTACAGTGTGGAATTGTCCTGGAGAAGGTGGTGAGGAGCTGCTATTTGGAACCCCTGAATTCTTTGTGGTGTAGAGACACCCACAATGCTGTTAGGCAGCGGTTTCCCTGGCCAACTGAGAGTAAAGGGATGACAATCTATTTCCAAGGCTGGACCATATTTGCCTCGGAGGGGAACCTGCAGGTGGCGGTGTTCCCATGCACCTGCGACTATTGTCCTCGTAAATGGCAGAGGTTGTGGGCTTGGAGGTTCATCAAAAGACTTTGGGTGAAATGCTGCAGTGCATTCTGGGAATGGTATGCAATACTACCACTGACACTCGTAAGTTCACCAGATATAGGAGCAGAATTAGGCCATTCGGCTCATCGGGTCTGCACCATCATTCGATCACGGCTGATATGCTCCTCACCCCCCATTTTCCTGCCTTCTCTCCACATTCCTTCAACCCATTACAAATTTAAAATCTGTCTAACTCCCCCTTAAATTTTCTCACTGTCCCAGCATCCATCGCACTTTGGGGGAATGAATTCCCCAGATTCACAACCCTTTGGGAGAAGTGGTTTCTCCTCAACTCTGTTTTAAATTTGCTACCCCTCAGCCTAAGACTATGACTCCTTGTCTTAGAATGTGCCCCAAGAGGAAGCATTCACTCCATGTCTATTTTATCCATGCCTGTTATCATCGTGAATACCTCAATTTAATCTCCCTCATTCTTCCAAATTCCAGAGTCTTGGCCTAAACTGTTCTTTTCATACAACAAAACCCTCATAGAACATTGAACACAGAACAGTACAGCACAGTACAGGCCCTTCGGCCCTCAATGTTGTGCCGACCTTCTATCCTACTCTAAGGTCAGACTAACCTACATGCCCTTCATTGTACTATCTTCCATGTGCCTACCCAAGAGGTGTTTAAATGTCCCTAATGTATCTGATGCTACCACCACTGCTGGCAGTGCATTTTACGCACCCACCATTCTCTGAGTAAAGAACCTACCTCTGACATCTCCCCTAAACCTTCCTCCAATTACCTCAAAATTAAGCCCCCTTGTGATAGACATTTCCACCATGGGAAAAAGTCTCTGGCTATCCACTTTATGTATGCCTCTCACCAACTTGTACATCTCTAACAAGTCACCTCTCATCCTTCTTCACTCCAATGAGAAACGTCCTAGCTCCCTCAATCTTTCTTTATAAGACATGCCCTCCAGTACAGGCAGCATCCTGGTAAATCTCCTCTGCACCCTCTCTAAAGCTTCCACATGCTTCCTATAATGAGGCGACCAGAACTGAACACAATATTCCAAGTGTGGTCAAACCAGGGCTCTAGAGAGCTGCAGCATAACTTTGCAGCAATTAAACTCAATCCCCGCTGCTGTTGAAAGCCAACACACCATTTGCCTTTAACAATCCAATCAAACTGTGCAGCAACTTTGAGGGGCCAAAGGACATGAACCCCAATATCCCTCTATTCCTCCACACTGCCAAGAATCCTGCCTTTAACCCTGCATTCTGCATTAAAATTCAACCTTCCAAAGTGAACCACTTCACACCTTTCCAGGTTGAACTCCATCTGCTACTTACCAGCCCAGTTCTGCATCCTGTTAATGTCCCATTGCAACCTACAACAGCCCTCCACACTATCCACAACTCCACCAACCTTCGTGTCACTGGCAAACTTACTAACCCACCCTTCCACTTCCTCATTCAAGTCATTTATAAAAATCACAAAGAGCAGAGATCCCAGAACTGATCCCTGCAGAACACCACTGGTCATTGAGCTCCAGGCTGAATACTTTTCATCTACCACCAACCTCTGTATTCTGTGGGTCAGCCAAACCTGTAACTAGACAGACAGGTTTCCCAATATCCCATGTCTCCTTACTTTCTGAATGAGGCTACCATGAGGAACCTTATTAAAAGCCTTGCTAAAATCCACGTAAACTATATCCACTGCTCTACCTTTATCAACGTGTTTTGTCACATCCTCAAACAATTCAATAAGGTTTGTGAAGCATGATCTGCCCGTCACAAAGCCATGCTGACTATCTCTAATGAAAGTATGGTTTTCCAAGTAATCATAAATCCTGTCTCTCAGAATCCTCTCTAATACTTTGCCCACCATAGACGTGGGACTGACTGGTCTGTAATTCCCACAATTATCCCTATTCCATTTCTTGAACAAGGGAATAACATTTGCCACCCTCCACTCATCTGGCATTATTCCAGTGGACAGTGAGGTCACAAAGATCATTGCCAGTGGTGCATCAAACTCTTCCCTCACTTCCTGTTATAACCTAGGGTATATCCTGCATGGCCCAGGGGATTATCTATCCATATGTTTTTCAGACGTTTCAGCACATCCTCCTTCCTAACATCGACATGTTTGAGCGTATCAGTCTGTTTCTCACAGATGTCAGAAATGTCAAGGTCCCTCTCAGTAGTGAATACTGAAGCAAAATATTCATTAAGGACCTCCTCTACTTCCTCTGACTCCAGGCACACGTTCTCTCCACTGTCACTTATTGGCCCTACCCTCACTGTTGCCATCCTCTTGTTCCTCACATAGTTGTAGAATGCTGTATGGTTTTCCTTAATACTCCCCACTAAAGTCTTTTCATGTCTCCTTCTAGCTCTCCTAAGTCCATTCTTCAGTTCCTTCCTGCCTACCTTGTAACCCTCTAAAGCCCTGTCTGGTCTTTGCCTTCTCAACCTTAAGTAAGCTTCCTTCTTCTCCTTGACTAGATGTTCCACATCCCTAGTCACCCAAGGTTCCTTCACCCTACCATCCCTCTCTTGCCTCAGAGGGACAAACCTGTCCAGCACTCGCAGCAAATACTCCCTAAACAACCTCCATATTTCTGTCATGTATTTCCCTGAGAACATCTGTTCCAAATTTAGGCGCTCCAGTTCATGTCTAATAGCATTGTAATTCCCCCTCCCTCAATTAAATACTTTCCATGTCGTCTCTGCTCCTAACCCTATCATGGTCATGGAGTTGCGATTATTACCACCGAAATGCTCTCCCACTGAGAGATCTGACACCTGACCTGCTTCATTGCCAAGTGCCAAATTCAATTTGGCCTCCCCTCTAGTTGGCCTATCTACATATTACATCAGGAACCCTTCCTGGACACACCTGACAAAAAAACTGCTCCATCCAACCTATTTGAACTAAGTAGGTTCCAATCAATATTAGGGAAGTCAAAGTCACCCATGACAACAACCCTGTTACTTCTGCACATTTCCAAAATCTGCCTCCCAATCTGCTCCTCTATGTCTCTGTTGCAATTGGGTGGCCTGTAGAAAACTCTCTGTTTCTGACGTCCATCTGTACTGACTCTGCAGACAAACCCTCCTTGACAATCTCCCTTTCTGCAGCTGTGATACTGTCTCTGATTAGCAATGCCACTCCTCCACCTCTTTTATCTTCCCACCCTATTCCTTTTGGAACATCTAAACCCTGGAACGTCCAACAACCATTCCTGCTCCTGTGATATCCAAGTCTCTGTAATGGCCACAACAATTCTTGGATCAAACGAGTGAACCTTCTCTGAACTGCCATCAGCGCCACTACATCTTTCCTTGAGTAAGGGGATCAAAACTGTGCACAACACTCCAGGTGCGGTCTCACCAATACTTTGTATAGTTGCAACACTACTTCCTTATCTTTATATTCTATTCCTTGAGCTATAAAAGCCAACATTTGATTCACTTCCTTTATTATCTGCTGTACCTGCATGCTAGTTTTCCATGACTGAGGACAGCCAGATCCCTCTGCACCTGAGCACCCCAAAGACTCTTCTCATTTAGATAATAGGTCGCCTTCGCATTTTTCCCACCAACATGCACGACCTCACACTTATCCATGTTAAACTTGGCCTACTCTTTCCTAACCTATCTATATCCATTTTTAAGGTTCTTATTTCCCCATTGCAATTTACTGTCCTGCCTATTTTTGTGTCATCTGCAAATTTGGCTATAGAGTCTTCTATCCCTGCATCCGAGTCATTAATATAGATTGTAAATAGCTGAGGCCAAAGGACCATAAAACCATAAGTCATAGAAGCAGAGTTTACGCCAATCAGCCCATCAAGTCTGCTCCGCCATTCAATCATGGCTGATAAATTTCTCAGATCTATTCTTCTGCTTTCTCCTCAAAACCGTTGATCCCCTTGATACTCAAGAACCTATCTATCTCCGATTTAAATATACTCAATGACCTGGCCTCCACAGCCTTCCACAGCAGTGAATTCCAAAGATTCCCCACTCTCTGGCTGAAGATGTTTCTCCTTAGCTCCGTTCTAAAAGGTCTTCCCTTTATTCGAAGGCTGTGCCCTTGGGTCCTAGTCTCTGCTACCAATGGAAACATCTTCCCAACTTCCACTCTGTCCAAGCCATTCAGTATTCTGTGAGTTTCATTTAGATCTCGTCTCATCCTTACAAACTTTTTCGAGTATAGACCCAGAGTCCTCAACGTTACTCACATGTTAACCTTTCATTCTGGGAACATTCTCGTGAACCTATACTGAGCCTCATGGCATCCCACTAGTTATTTCTTACCCTCCAGAAAAAAAACCATTTATCCCAACTCTGTCTTCTGTCCATCAGCCAGTCACCTATCCAAGCTAATAATCCAAGTAAGAAAGGAGGTTGCTAAGCTGCCGGCGAGGATATTTGCCTCCTCACTCTCCGTGGGAGTTGTTCCGGAGGATTGGAAGGAGGTGAATGTTGTTCCTCTTTTCAAGAAGGGAAATAGGGAAATCCCTGGCAATTACAGACCAGTCAGTCTTACGTCTGTGATCAGGAAAGTTTTGGAAGGAATTCGGAAGGATAGGATTTATGACTATTTGGCAAAGCATAGTGTGATTAAAGGCAGTCAGCATGGCTTTGTCAGGGGCAGATCATGCCTCATAAATCCTATTGAGTTCTTTGAGGAGGCGTCAAAGCAGGTCGATGATGGTCGAGCAGTGGATGTGGTGTATATGGACTTCAGCAAGGCATTTGATAGGGTTCCCCATGGTAGGCTCATTCATAAAGACAGGAAGTATGGGATACAGGGAGATTTGGCTATCTGGATGGAAAGTATTCTGCCTGGAGGCCAGTGTTGAGTGGGGTCCTGCAGGGCTCTGTTCTTAGGCCTCTACTCTTTGTAGTTTTTATAAATGACTTGGATGAGGAGGTTGAGGGGTGCATTAGTAAATTTGCAGATGACACTAAGGTTGGAGGTGTCATCGATAGTATAGAGGGCTACTGCAGGCTGTAGCGCAACATAGACAGGATGCAGAGCTGGGCTGAGAAATGGCAGATGGAGTTCAACCTGGATAAATGCGAAGTGATGCATTTTGGAAGGTCGAACATGAATGCTGAATATAGGATTAAAGACAGAATTCTTGGCAGAGTGGAGGAACAGAAATATCTGGGTGTGCAAGTACATAGGTCCCTCAAAGTTGCCACCCAAGTGGATGGGGTTGTTAAGAAAGCATATGGTGTTTTGGCTTTCATTAACAGGGGGA
This sequence comes from Chiloscyllium plagiosum, assembly GCF_037043375.1. NCBI lineage: Eukaryota > Metazoa > Chordata > Chondrichthyes > Orectolobiformes > Hemiscylliidae > Chiloscyllium > Chiloscyllium plagiosum. The sequence goes on along the minus strand of NW_028270143.1, from coordinate 128,535,647 downwards.
TCGAATTTAAGAGCCGCGAGGTTTTGCTGCAGCTCTACCAGTCCCTGGTGAGACCACACTTGGAATATTGTGTCCAGTTCTGGTCGCCCTACTATAGGAAATATACAGAGGCTTTGGAGAGGGTGCAAAGAAGGTTTACCAGGATGCTACCTGGACTGGAGGGCTTGCTTTATGAAGAAGGTTGAATAAACTCGGACTTTTCTCTCTGGAGAGAAGGAGAAGAGAGGAGACCTAATCGAGGTGTACAAAATAATGAGAGGAATAGATAGAATCAATAGCCAGAGACTTTTCCCCAGGGCATGATTGACTGGCACTAGAAGTCAGAGTTTGAAGATATTAGGAGGAAGGTATAAAGGAGACGTCAGAGGTAGGTTCTTTACGTAGAGAGTTGTGAATGCATGGAATGCGTTTCCAGCTGTAGTGGTGGAAGCAGTCATGGGGGACATTTAAGCCACTGCTGGACATGCACATGGATAGCAGTGAGTTGAGGGATGTGTAAGTTAACTTACTATATTTGACATTAGGATTAGGTCTCGGCACAACATCGTGGGCCAAACGGCCTGTTCTGTGCTGTACTTTTCTATGTTCTATGTTCTTACCACCTTTATTTCTCAGTGAGATATATTTCAGTTGTGAGGAATTGAGTTTCTCCTTAAACCACTGCCATTGCTCATTTGCTATCTTACCTTTTAGCCTTCTCGCCCAATTTACTTGGGCCAAATCTGTCCTCATAGAACATAGAACAGTACAGCCCAGTACAGGCCCTTTGGCCCTCGATGTTGTGCCGACCATTTATCCTACTCTACAAACAAACTAACCTATGTACCCTTCATTTTACCATAATCTATATGTAATTTCCTTTGTTTAATTCCAGAACAGTACTGTGGGACTCCACTTTCTCACCCACAAACTGAATGTTGAATTCTATCATATTATGGTCACTACTCCCTAGGAAATTCTTGGTTATGATGTCATCAATTCATCTCTCCTCATTACACAATACTGGTGGAACCACAATGGGGTCCACTAGCTCCCACATCAAGCAGAAACAACACTGTGCCTCCATCATGATTTTATTTAACTTGTTTTGAATTTGCTTTTTTATAATGTTTTAATACTCGGCGTCAAAGGGAGTGAATGTTGAAGGTGTTGGATGGGATTACAAGCAAACATAATCAGGGTGACGATGGCCAAATAATCTTATCATTAGACTATTTATCCAGAAATTCAAATAATATTCTGGGGGCTCGGGTTTGACTGATGCCATGATAGATAAATTCTATCAAACATATCTGGAAGTAAGTATCTACTGATGACCATGATACTAGGGTCATACAACATGGAAGCAGACTCTTCAGTGTAACTTGTCCATCCCAACCATACATTCAAATTCGCCAGAAATTGGCACAAAGGTTCCCCATGGGAGACTGATTAGCAAGGTTAGATTTCACGGAATACAGGGAGAACTAGCCATTTGGATACAGAACTGGCTCAAAGGTAGAAGACAGAGGGTGGTGGTGGAGGGTTGTTTTTCATGCTGGAGGCCTGTGACCAGTGGAGTGCCACAAGGATCGGTGCTGGATCCTCTACTTTTTGTCATTTACATAAATGATTTGGATGCAAGCATAAGAGGTACAATTAGTAAGTTTGCAGATGACACCAAAATTGGAGGTGTAGTGGACAGCGAAGAGGGTTACCTCAGATTACAACAGGATCTGGACCAGATGGGCCAATGGGCTGAGAAGTGGCAGATGGTGTTTAATTCAGATAAACGCGAGGTGCTGCATTTTGGGAAAGCAAATCTTAGCAGAACTTATACACTTAATGGTAAGGTCCTAGGGAGTGTTGCTCAACAAAGAGACCTTGGAGTGCAGGTTCATAGCTCCTTGAAAGTGGAGTCGCAGGTAGATAGGATAGTGAAGAAGGCGTTTGGTATGCTTTCCTTTATTGGTCAGAGTATTGAATACAGGAGTTGGGAGGTCATGTTGCGGCTGTACAGGACATTGGTTAGGCCACTGTTCGAATATTGCGTGCAATTCTGGTCTCCTTCCTATCAGAAAGATGTTGTGAAACTTGAAAGTGTTCAGAAAAGATTTACAAGGATGTTGCCATGGCTGGAGGGTTTGAGCTATACGGAGAGGCTGAACAGGCTGGGGCTATTTTCCCTGGAGCATCGGAGGCTGAGGGGTGACCTTAGAGATTTACAAAATTATGAGGGGCATGGATAGGGTAAATAGGCAGTCTTTTCCCTGGGGTTGGGGAGTCCAGATCTAAAGGGCATAGATTTAGGGTGAGAGGGGAAAGACATAAAAGAGACCTATGGGGCAATGTTTTCACACAGAGTGGTACATGTATGGAATGAGCTGCCAGAGGAAGTGGTGGAGGCTGGTACAACTAAAAGGCACCTTTTATGGTATCTGAACAGGTGGGCTTAGTCATAGAATCATTGAGATGTACAGCATGGAAACAGACCCTTCGGTCCAACCTGTCCATGCCGACCAGATATCCCAACCTAATCTAGTCCCACCTGCCAGCACCCAGCTCATATCCCTCCAAACCCTTCCTATTCATATACCCATCCAAATACCTCTTAAATGTTGGTAGCTCATTCCATATACGCACTACCCTCTGTGGGGAAAAAGGTGCCCTTTAGGTCTCTTTTAAATCTTTCCCCTCTCAACTTAAACCTATGCCCTCTAGTTTTGTTCTCCCCTGCCCTGGGAAAAAAGAATTTGGCAATTCACCCTATCCATGCTCCTCATGAATTTATAAACCTATATTAGGTCACCCTTCAGGCTCTGGCATTCCAGGCAAAATAGCCCCATCCTATTCAGTCTCTTCCCTATAGCTCAAACTCCCCAACTCAGACAACATCCTTTGAAATCTTTCTTGCGCTCTTTCAAGTTTAACATTTTTTGCATAGCAGGGAGACCAGATTTGAATGCAGTATTCCAAAAGTGACCTAACCAACTTCCTATACAGCTGCAACATGACATCCCAACTCCTATATTCAATGCACTGATCAATAATGTGTGTTTGGAAGCAAAAACCAGGCAGCAGCTTACTACCTGAATGGGTGTAACTTGGGAGAGGGGAGTGTGCAGTGGGACCTGGGTGTCCTTGTGCACCATCACTGAAGGTAAGCATGCAGGTGCAGCAGGTGGGAAAGAAGGCAAATGGGCTGTTGGCCTTCATTGTGTGAAGTTTCGAGTACAGGAGCAGGAATGTGTCGTTGCAGTTATACAGGGCCTTGGTAAGGCCACACCGAGAATATTGTGGGCAGGTTTGGTTTCCTTTTCTGAGGAAGGATGCTCTTGTTCTTGAGGGAAAACAGTGAGGGTTTACCAGGCTGATTCTGGGGATGGTGGGACTGACATATGAGGAGAGATTGACGAGGTTAGGATTGTTTTTGCTGGAGTTCAGTCGATTGAGGGGGGAGTCTCATAGAGACTTATAACATTCTCACAGCACTAGACAGGGTGGATGCAGGAGGATATTCCCGATGTGGGTGTTTCCAGAACTAGGGGTCATAGTTTGAGTATTCAAAGTTTGTGCGAAGATTTGTAGCTCGGGTGCTCGTAACAGAACCACAACAGTTTGAGTATTCGGGGTGGACCATTTAGGTCAGAGATGAGGAGACATTTTTTCACCCAGAGAGTGGGGAGCCTGTGGAATTCATTACCACAGGAGGTGGTTGATGTCAAAACATTGAGTGTATTTAAGAGGCTGGTAGGTATAGCACTTGGGGTAAATGCGATCAAAGGTTATGGGGAGAAAGCAGAATTAGGCTATTGAGTTCGATGAACAGCCATGATCGTAATGAATGGCAGTGCAGGCTTGAAGGGCCGAATAGCCTCCTCCTGTCCCCATATTCTATGTTTCTATAAAGGCAGGTGTACCAAATACCTCCTTCACTATCCTGTCTACCTATGACTCCACCTTCAAGGAACTGTGAACCTGCAACCCAAGGTCTCTTTGTTCGACAACACTCCCTTGGACCCTACCATTAAGTATATACATCTTGCCATGATTTGTTTTAGGAAAATGCAACACTTACACCAATTTAAATTAAACTCCATTAACCACTCGTTGGCCCATAGGACCATGTGATCGGGGTACTTGAATGTCAGAAAAATGCATTGGCTCACTAATAAAGTCCTTTCGGGAAGGAAATTTATCATTCTCAACTGGTGTGGTCTACATGTGACTCCAGAGCCACACTGACTCTTGACTACCTTCTGAGCAATTAAGGGTGGGCAATAAATGCTCATCCAGCCAGCAAAACCCATATCCAGGAATTAACAAGAAAAAAAGCACTACCTTGTCTGAGATGGGTGTTACGTTCCTGACTAATGCTGGAGTTGCAGAATGTTTCATCACATTCCTGACTTGTGATTTGTAGATGGTGAACAGGTTTTGCTGAGTCACGAGGTAAGTTACTCGGAACTTAATGTCACTGACATGCTGTTTTGGTTACAGTAGTTATCTGACCGGTCCATATTCTGGTCAAGGGAACCCCGATAAATTTGATAAGGCAGTTTTCAGTGATTATAAAACCAATGCATGTCAAGGGGCGATGATTAGATTCCTTCTTGTTTGAGAAGGCTATTACCTCAGAATGTAGGAGTAGGAATAGACCATTCAGCCCAGTGTCCCCACTTTGCCATTTGTGATGATCATTATTAGTTATGCATCTGCTACTACCGTGGTACACTCACCCATCTTCACTCACTGTCAGGGAGGCTTTAGGAAGGTTAACCATTTTTACTCCTGAAATAGGGAAGCTAACTGTCATTTAAAAAGCAGCAAGGTTTGTCCGACAATGTTGCTCCTTTCTGAGTGGTATTGCCCCCTAATGGACTCATTCTGGACTGGCAAGACTCAGAATTTAAATCTGAAAATCACTGGCACTTCTTGGGCAGTTTTAAGCAGTTTTCATGTGGGGGTCGAATCTGTTCTGACTACAAGTGGAACTTCAGGACGATTACTGAAAGTAACATTTGAGCTGACTTACTGTCAGTGTCAAGAGTTGGAATCAAAGGATGAAAGGATGAGTCGGTGGTATCATATGTCGCTGTGGAAAGAGAAGAAAAGAACATCTAGCATTTATCTCTGTAACTCCCGCAGGTATGAGGTGTAAGTATTTTAATTATTCTTAATTCAATCGTGGGAATGAGATCCACTGGCTGGGACCAATCCTGATTACCCTGGTGAAGATGATGATGAGCTGCAAATTGGAACTTCTGAATTCCTTGAGGTATAGAGACACCCACGATGCTGTTAGGCAGGGAGGTTCCCTGGCCAAGGGAGAATAGGGGAATGGCAATCTATTTGCAAGGCAGGACCATGTTTGTCTTAGAGGGGAACATGCAGGTGGCAGCGTTCCCATACCCCTCCTGCCATTTTCCTCCTAGATGGCAGAGGTTGTGGGCTTGGGGGTGCATTCAAAAGAGCCTGAGTGAATTGTTGCAGTGCATCTTGGGAATGGTACACAATATTGCTTGTGTCACTCAGTGCCAAAGGAGTGAGTATTAAATGTAGTAGATGGAATTACAACCAAATTTAATCAGGATGTTGATGGCCCAATGGTATTATCATTAAATTATTTATCTATAAACACAGGTGGGGACCAAGATTCAAATCCCATGATAGCAGCTGGTGTAATTTGAATTCAATAAACAATATCCAGAAGTAAGATCTATTGATGACCATGAAGCCATAATCGATTATCATAAAAGCTCATGGGCTTATTAATGCATCCTTCAGGGAAAGAAATCTACCATGCTCATCTGATCTGGCCAACATGTGACTCCAGAGCCACAATGACTATCAACTGCCCTCTGTGCAATTAGGGATCAGCAATAAATCCTCACCCAACCAGAGATACCCTCATCCATGAATGAATGAGAAAAAAAAAAATGATTGTTTCATCTGGCATAGGTGACTAGTCCTTGAGTGTTGCTGGAGTTGCACTCATTCAGGAGCAGCAGAACGTTTCATCACATTCCCTCGTTTGATCTCAGAACATAGTAAAAATGGACCATTCAGCCCATTGAGCCCACTTTGCCATTTGATATGATCATTATGGGTTATGCACCTGTCATCCTGACACATTCATCTTTCTTCATTCACTCTCTGGGAATCTATGGGAACGTTAAACTTTTTTTACTCCTGGAATAGGGCAGCAAAGTGCATTTAAAAAGTGGTGAGGTTTGTCCTACACTGTTGCTCTTGTGTTAAGTGGTTTTCTCCCTGGTTTTCCCCATTGGAAACTTCCAGGACAGGTAAAACTCAGAATTTAAGCCACAAATCTCCGGAAAATGTTCTCAGCAAGTAATTTTAAACTGGATTCCTCTGGGTTTTACTTTTAATTCTTTCATGGTATGAGGGCTAGGCCAGCACGTTTTGCCTATTCCCAATTGTCCAAGGGGCAAGTTAAGAGTCAGCCACATTGTTGTGGGTCAGGAGTCACATGTAGGCCAGACCAGATAAGGATGACAGTTTCCTTCCCTGAAGGACATTAGTTAGCCAAAAGGGTCCTTCCAACAATGGGTCCACGTCCACCCTGAGACTATTCATTCCAGAATTTTATTGAGTTCACATTCCACCATGTCCTGAGGAAGGATTCAAACCCAGTCTCCTGAACATTATCTGGGTCCATAGATTTATAGATTAGCAATAACACCGCTGAGCCATTGCCTCCCTATATTCAATCTGTTGAATTTGTTCCAATTGTAATTGGAACTTGAGGAGCATAACTAAAACTATCATTTGAGCTGACTTACTGTCGGTATCAGTTGTTGGAAACAAAGAATGGAATGTCGAGTCATGTGTATGATATGTTGCTGTGGAAAGTGAAGAATAGAACATTCAGCATTTATCTATGAGATGCATCAGATATGAGTTGTAAGCGTTGTACTTATTTTTAATCCGTTTGTGGGATCGGGCATCATTGGCCGTGACCAATCCTAATTATCCTGGAGAAGGTGGTGATGAACTGACTTTTAGAGCCTCTGAATTCCTTGGATTGTTGAGACACCCACAATGCTGTTCTGCAGAGGGTTCCTTGGCTCAGTGAGAGTTAAAAATTGCTCTTAGGTCTGGGGACAATCTTAACGTGAATTACTGTGGGTTGAGTTTGTTCCAACCGTAATTAGAATTTCAGCACCATTTTAAAACATCTTATTGAACAATAATATTTGAGTTGACTTACTGTCGATATCACAGGTTGTGTCGTAAGTGTGTAATCTTGAGTCGGTGGAATCATACGTGGCTGTGTGTAAAGAATACAGAATTGAACATGTCTTCATTACTCATTATAACAAGCACAGAAATGAGGCATAAGTGTTACATTTTTTGGTTTTCCTTCATGTGATTGTGCACTACTGGCTAGACAGGCATTTATTTTCCATTCTGCACAGCCCCGGAGAAGGTGATGGTGAGCTCTCTTCTTGAATCACTCAAATCTTTCTGTTGTCAGGACTCCTAAAATCATGTTCGATATGGGGTTCCTTGACAACGCGATAATGAAGGAATGGTGATACATTTCAGGTCAAGACGGTGTGCGATTTGAAAAGGAACTCATTGGAGCTGATGTTCCCAAGCCTTTGTCTTTCTGGATGGCAGAGGTTGTGGGTTTGGAGGCGCATCCAAAAGACAAAGAACAAAGAAAATAATCTAGCCCTGGAGGAATTGATGCAGTGCATCTTGGGAATGGTACAAAATGTTGCTAGCGTCACTCAGTGTCAAAGAGAGTGAGTGTTGAATGTAGTAGATGGGATTACAACCAAATTTAACCAGAGTACCCAATGGTATTATCATTAGATTATTTATCTATAAAGTCAGTTGAAATTCTGGGCACCAAGATTCGAAATCCTCCATGGCAGATGGTGGAATTTAAATTCAATAAGGAATATCCAGAAATAAGAATCTATTAATGACTATGAAGCCATAGTCGATTGTCAGAAAAACTCATGGGCTTATTAATACATCCTTCACGGAAATAAATCTACCATTTTTACCTGGTCTGGCCTACATGTAACTAACTCCAAGCCACGCAGACTATCAACTGCCCTCTGGGCAATTAGGGATCAGCAATAAATGCTCATCCAGCCAGTGATACCCTCATCCATGAATGAATGTGAATAAATGATTGTTTCACCTAGCTTGGAGGACAAGTCTTGAGTGTTGCTGGAGTTGCACTCATCCAGAAGCAGCAGGATGTTTCATCCCATTCCCTCTGATTTTTAGTGGTCATTATCTCAGAACATAGGAAGAATGGACCATTCAGCCCATTGCGAATGCATTGCTATTTGATATGATCATTATGGGTTTTGCACCTCCCATCCTGATACACTCACCTTTCTTCATTCACTCTCTGGGAGGCTTTGGGAACATTAAACTGTTTTACTCCTGAAATAGGGCAGCAAAGTGCCTTTAAAAAGTGGTGAGGTTTGTCCTATAATGTCACTCTTGTGTTGAGTGGTTTGCTCCTTGGTTTCCCCCAATGGAAACATTCAGGCAGGTAAGACTCAGAATTTAAGCCACAAATCTCTGGCAATTATTACCGGTAAGCAATTTTAAACTAGATTCCTCTGGGTTTTATTTTTAATTCATTCATGGGATGAGGGCATTGCTGGCTAGGCCAGCACGTTTTGCCTAATCACAGAGACGCAGTTAAGAGTCAGCCACATTGCTGTGGGTCAGGAGTCACATGTAGGCTAGACCAGGTAAAGATGGCAATTTCCTGCCAAAGGACATTAGTAAAAAAATGGGTTTTTCTAACAATGGGTCCATTTCCATCCTGACACTCTTAATTCTAGATTTTTACTGAGTTCACATGCCACCATCGGACTCACTCCTCTGAACATTTTCTGGGTCTCTGAATTTAGTCCAGCAATAATACCACTTAGCCATTACCTCCCTATATTCAATTTGTTGATTCTGTTCCAACTGTAATTGGAATTTCAGGAGCAGAACTGAAAATAATATTGGAGCTGACAAACTGTCAGTATCAGTCGTTGAAAACAAAGAATGGAATGTCGAGTCATGTGTATGATATGTTGCTGTGGAAAGTGAAGAATAGAACATTCAGCATTTATCTATGCGATGCATCAGATGTGAGTCGTAAGCGTTGTACTTATCTTTAATCCGTTTGTGGGATCGGGCATCATTGGCTGGGACCAATCCTAATTATCCTGGAGAAGGTGGAACCTCTGAACACCTTGGATTGTTGAGACACCCACAATGCTGTTCAGCAGAGGGTTCCTTGGCTCAGTGAGAGTTAAAATTGCTGTTAGGTCGGGGACAATCTTACCATGGATTACTTTGGGTTGAATCTGTTCCAATGGTTATTAGAATTTCAGCACTATTTTGAAACATTTTATTGAACAATAATATTTGAGTTGACTTACTGTCGGTCTCACAGGTCGTGTCATAAGTGTGTAATCTTGAGTCGGTGGAATCATATGTGGCTGTGTGTAAAAAAAAAGAATTCAACATTTCTTCATTACTCAATATAACAAGCACAGAAAGGAGGCATAAGTGTTACATTTTTTGGAGTTACTTCAAGAGATTGTGCACTACTGGCCAAAAAGGCATTTATTTTCCATTCTGCATAGGCCTGGAGAAGGTAATGGTGAGCTGTCTTCTTGAATCACTGAAATTTTGCTTTTGTAGGGACTCCTAAAATTATGTTATAGAACATAGAACATAGAAGAATACAGCGCAGTACAGGCCCTTCGGCCCTCGATGTTGCGCCGATCCAAGCCCACCTAACCTACACTAGCCCACTATCCTCCATATGCCTATCCAATGCCCGCTTAAATGCCCATAATGAGGGAGCCCATAATGTTATAAAAAGAGCTCCTTGACCAAGTGACAATGAAGGATTGGCGATACATTTTCAAGTCAGGGTGGTGTGCGATTTGGAAAGGAACTCGTAGAAGCTGATATTCCCATGCACCTGCTGCTTTTGTCCTTCTAGATGACAGAGGTTGTGGATTTAGAGATGCATGCAAAAGACCCTGGATGAATTGCTGCAGTGCATCTTGGGAATGGTACAAAATGTTGCCAGTGTCACTCAGTGTCAAAGGGAGTGAGTGTTGAATGTCGTACAGAGGAACCTTGATTATCCAAATGACACGGGTATTTTGTTCGGATAGTCGAATGTTCAGATATTTGAAGGCCGGATAGCACAGTTTAACCAAGCATCGGGAGCTTTCAATCTTGTCCGGATAATCCGAAATTCGGAATATCGAATACCGAATAATCGAGGTTCCTCTGTCGATGGGATTACAACCAAATTTAATCAAGAAGGTGATGGCCCATTGATATTATCATTAGATTATTTATCAATAAACTCAGCTGAAATTCTAGGGACCAAGGTTTGAATCACTCCAGAGCAGATGGTGGAATTTAAATTCAATAAAGAATATCCAGAAATAAGAATCTACTGATGACCATGAAGCCATAGTCGATTGCCAGAAAAGCTCATGGGCTTCCTAATACATCCTTCGGGGAAAGAAATCTACCATTTTTACCTGGTCTGGCCAATCTGTGACTCTGAGCCACACAGGCTATCAACTGCCCTCTGGGCAATAAATGCTCATCCAGCCAGTGATACCCTCATCCACGAATGAATGAGAAAAAAAAAGATTGTTTCATCTGGCATAGGTGACTAGTCCTTGAGTGTTGCTGGAGTTACACTCATTCAGGAGCAGCAGAATGTTCCATCACATTCCCTCTTGTTTGATCTCAGAAAATAATAGGAGTAGACCGTTCAGCCCATTGAGCCCACTTTGCCACTTGATATGATCATTATGGGTTATGCACCTGTCATCCTGACACACTCACCTTTCTTCATTCACTCTCTGGGAGGCTATGGGAACGTTAAACTGTTTTATTCCTGAAATAGGGCAGCAAGGTGCCACAAAAAAGTGGTGAGTATTGTCCTACAATGTTGCTCTTGTGTTGAGTGGTTTTCTCCCTGGTTTCCCCGCAATGGAAACATTCAGGACAGGTAAGACTCAGAATTTAAGCCACAAATCTCTGGCAATTATTAAGCGATTTTAAACTGGATTTCCTCTGGGTTTTATTTTTAATTCATTCATGGGATGAGGGCATTGCTGGCTAGGCAAGCACTTTTTGCCTAATCCCAATTGTCCAGAGGGACAGTTAAGAGTCAGCCATATTGCTGTGGGTCAGGAGTCACATGTAGGCCAGACCACGTAAGGATGACAGTTTCTTTCCCTAAAGGACATTAGTGAACTAAATGGGTCTTTCCAACAATGGGTCCACATCCATTCTGAGACTCTTAATTCCAAATTTTTATTAAGTTCACATTCCACTATCTTCTGTGGAAGGACTTGAATCCACTCCCCAGGACATTATCTGGGTCTCTGGATTTATAGTCCAGCAATAATGCCACTGAGCCATTGCCTTCCCAAATTCAATCTGTTGAATCTGTTCCAACTGCAAATGGAACTTTAGGAGCATAGTTGAAAATAATATCTGGGCTGACTTACTGTCAGTATCAGTCGTCGGAAACGAAGAATCAAATGTCGAGTCATGTGTATGATATGTTGCTGTGGAAAGAGAAAGAATAGAACATTCAGCATTTATCTATGAGATCCATCAGATAATGAGTTGAAAGCACTGTAATTATTTTAATCCATTTGTGGGATTGGGTATCATTGGCTGGGACCAATCCTAATTATCCTGGAGAAAGTGATGATGAGCTGCCTTTTGGAGTCTCTGAATTCCTTGGGTTGTTGAGATACCCACAATGCTGTTCTGCAGAGGGTTCCTTGGCTAAGTGAGAGTTACAGTCATATCATACGTGGCTATGTGTAAAGAAGACAAAATTCAACATTTCTTCATTACTCAATATAACAAGCACAGAAAGGAGGCACAAGTATTACACCTTTTGATGTTCCTTCATGAGATTGTGCATTACTGGCTAGGCAGGCATTTATTTTCCAATCTGCATTGGCCTGGAGAAGGTGACAGTGAGCTATCTTCTTGAATCACTGAATTTTTTCTGTTGTAGAGACTCCTAAGATCGTGTTAGAAAAAGAGTTCCTTAACCAAGTGACAATGAAGGAATGGCAATACATTTTCAAGTCAGGGTGGTGTGCGATTTGGAAAGGAACTCATCAGAGCTGATGTTCCCATGCACCTGCTGCCTTTGTCCTTCTGGATGGCAGAAGTTGTGGCTTTGGAAGCTGTTACATCAGGATTCTGGGGTGTGTTGCTGCAGTGCATCTTGTAGATGGTACACACTGTTGGCACTATGCCTTGTGACGCTGAAAAGAAGTTTTGATAATGTTGGATGGAGTGCCTATCAAACAAGCTGCTTTGTCCAGGATGGTATCAAGCTCTTCAGTATTATTGAAGCTGTATTCATTCAGACTAGTGGAGAGGGGTAATGACTAGATTGCAACTTAATTGAGATGGTCATTGCTTAGGAATATTGGGGAAGGAGTAGGTTATTCAGCCCATCAAACCTCTTCTGCAATTCAATATGATCATGGTTGATAAATTACTTTAATGCCTTATTCCCACAGAATTCTAATATCCTTTTATGCCGTTCGTATTAAAAATATGTTAATCTCTATTGTAAACATTCTGTAAACATTGTGATCTTATGGGGTTAGAAATGCAAAGATTAATTTCCCTCTGAACAAATCCATTTCTGCTCAACTTGGTTCTGAGCAGCCGATACATAATTTTTAAAATGTACCTCCTGGTTCTAGGCTCCCCCAGCCAGGCGAGACAGCTTACTTGCATCTACCCTGTCAATCTCCTTAAATATTATGTCGATTTTAATGAGCTAGGCTTTCGTTCTTTGAAACTTGAGAGAATATAGGCCCAGTTTCCCCAATCTCTCTTTCAAAGGGCAGTCACGCTGAAAAAGATAGATTTTCAACCAGTAAGGAATCAAGGGGTATGGTGAAAGATAGGAAATGGAGTTGAGGATTAGCAGATCAGCCGTGATCTCATTGAATGGAGGATCAAACTCAATGATCCAAATGTCCTCTATCTGCTTCTATGTTTTATTGATGTGGAGGTGCCAGTGTTGGACTGGGGTGGACAATATTACAAATCACACAACACCAGGTTATAGTCTAACAGGTTTATCTGGAAGTACTGGCTTTTGGTGCGCTGCTCCTTCATTAGGTAGCCGTGAAGCAGGACCATAAGACACCTTTCCTCATATGACAGGCCTTTCATCCCTGGAATCAACCTGGTGACCCTCCTCAGAACTGCCTCTGGTGCTGCCACATCCTTCCTCAAGTAAGGAGACCAAAACTGAACCAAAACAAAAATGATTCTCCAGGTGCGGTCTCACTAACACCTTATACAATTGCAACAACACTTCTCTATTTTATAATCCAGTCCTTTTGCAATAAATGCCAAGATTCCATTTGCCTTTTTTATTATATGCTGCATGTGCAGACCCACTTTGAGCAATTCATGCCCAGATCCTCTGCACTAACACACTTTGAATCTGCTTCCCATTTAAATAATAATTCGCCCTTGTATTTTTCCAGCTAAAATGGACAACACCGCACTTATCGTCATTGAGCACAATCTGCCTGATTCTGGGCCCATTCTCATGGCTTTTAAATATCTATCTGTAAGCTCTTTTGTTTCCTCATCACAAGCCTACTTTCCCACCTATTTTAGTGTTATTCATAAATTTTGCTCTGTTACACTCTGTCCCTGCTTGCAGATCATTTATAGAGATTGTAAATAGTTGAGGTCTAGAACTGAATTCTGTGGCACCTCACTAGTTAGAGTTTGTCATCCAGACGGGAACACATTTATCCCAATCCTCTGTTTTAGTCAGGCAGCCAACCCTCTATTCAAGCTAATACTCTACCCTTAACACCTTGGGATCTAACCTTCTGAATCAGTCTTTTATGTGGCACCCTGTCAAATGCCTTCTGGAAGATGAGATATAATATCCACTGGATCCCCATTATCCACCTTGCAGGTTACATCCTCAAAGAAATTCAGTAAGTTTGTCAAGCATGACTTGCCCTTCACAAAACTGTGCTGACAGTAGTGGATTGAGATTTGCTTTTTTTCCAAGTATTCAGTTATCTTCTCCTTTGTGATTGACCCTAGAGGTCAAACTGACTGGTCTACAGTTCCCACTTTATGCTTCTCATATTTTGAATAAGGATGTCCCATTAGCATGTTTCAATCCACTGGTACCTTTCCCGAATCCGGGGAATTTGGGAATATCATAACTAATGCATCCATCATCTCTGCTGCCACCTCCTTTATCCCTAGGATATATGTCATCAGGTCGCAGTGTCATAGAGTCAAAATTTTTGTACAGCACAGAAACAGACCTTTTTGTCCAAATCGTCCATGCCGACCAGATATCCCTGGGGATTTATCTGCCTTTAATCCCATTGGTTCACTTAATACCTTGCCCTTAATTTTAGTAATTTTATTAAGTTCCTCTGTAGTAACTGCAGTTTTTTGGGAAGAAATTATTATCTTCCACTGTGAAAACAGAGACAAAATATTGGTCTAGTGCCTCTGTCAATTCTGAGTTTCCCATTATTACCTCACCACCAGCATCCTCTAAAAGGCCAACATTTACTTTCACTATTCTATTTCCTTTTTATATACTTATCATTGGTATCATTGCTTATGTTTCTCTCCCATTTGGTGCCCAACACACCTCACCATGTGATAACTTACCTTCTTATCCACCATCCACTTTTCCCTCCTGGTCAGGCAGCTTTGGGAACATTAAACTGTCTTACTCCTGAATTGGGACAGCAAGTTGCATAAAAAAAGGGGCAGGTTTGCCCTACAATGATACTCCTGTTCTGAGTGGTTTTCTCTCTGGTTTCCCCCAATGGACACATTCAGGACAGGCAGGACTCCGAATTGAAGTCAGAAAAATCGTTGGCAGGACAAGGGAACAATTTTAAAGAGGGTTCCTGCGGGTCAAATCTGTTCCAACAGAAATTGGAATTTGAGGACTGTTCCGAAACATCTTACTAAACTGTAATATTTGAACTGACTTACTTTCAAGACTTGGAATAAAAGAATGGAATGTTGTGTCCGTTGTATCACAAGTCGCTGTGAAAAGAGAAGAATGATTTTATTAAATGGTGTTGCAGGCTCGAAGGGCCAAATGGCCTACTCCTGCGCCTGTATTCTATGTTTCTATAGAGCAAGTCAGCAGTTAGTCATTGTTCAAGTTAAGTCCTACAGAAGAAATTAACTATAACTAATTTACCTTTTATTCATCCATGTGATGTGAGCATTTCTGGTTGAGCCAGTATTTATTGTCCATACCTAATTGTTTTTATTTCTTCATGAGATGTGGGCTTTGTTGGCTAGGCAGGCAGTTATTATTCATCCCAAATAGCCCTGGAGAAGGTAATAGTGAGCTGTCATCTTGAACCATTGAATTCCTTGTGGTTTAGGCACCCTCACAATGCTATTAGAAAAAGGTTTACTTATCCAAATGACAGGAAAGGAATGGCAAAGGTTTTCTAAATCAGGATGGTAAATGACTTAGAGAGGGATTTAGGGATAATGGTGTTCCCATGCACCTATTGCCTTTGTCCTTCAAGATGACAGAATTTATGGGATTGGAAGTTGCTACAATAGGACCCTGGATGAATTGCACCTTGTAGATGGTACACACTGCTGTTACTGTGCCTCAATGCTGAAAGGAGTCAGTATTGAAGGTGATGAGTAAGTTTCCAATCAAGGGGGCTTCTTTGTCGTGGATGGTGGGAAGTATTTGAGTGTTGTTGGGGCTGCAGTCATTCAGGCAAGTGGGGAATGTTGTATCATACTCCTGCCTTGTAGATGATTGAACAGGATTTTGGGAGATAGGTGGTAAGTAATACGGAACGCTAGTCAGTGGCATGTTGTTTTTGTCCAACACTGAGATATGGGAAAGCGTGAAATTGTTTGTTTTGGCAGAAGGTATGAAAAACAAGTGCACAGGGTCAGGCGATACCCGAGCACTATTATCACTAAACAGTAATTCCAGAAATCCAGGTAATGTCCTGGGGACTGGGCTTGAATCCTGCCATAACAGGTGTTAGAATTTGAATTCAATAAAAATCTGGAATTAAGAGTGTAATGATAATCGTGAGACCATTGTCAATTTTCAGAAAATTCCATCCGGTTCACTAAGTTGTCTAGGGAAGGAAACTCGGCAAAAGTGAGGACTGCAGAAACTGCCATCCATACATGGTTTGGTGCGTGACTCCAGACCTACAGCAATGTGGTTGACTCTCAAGCACCCTCCAGGCAACTAGGGATGGGCAATAGATGCTGGCCCAGCCAGTAACACCCAAATCCTGTGAATGAATAATAATCAAAATGACCAAGAGGTTGCAGAGCTCTGGGAGGACGAAGAGAGAGCTGGTTGTCCTACTGCATGAACTGCAGAAGATTGGTAGTTCACGGATATCTCTTTCTATCATTGGTATCAGAAATTTGTTGATTTATACTAATCAATTAGTGAGTGCATCCCTCTGAGGTAGAGAATTCCAAAAATTCATGAGTAAATATGAGCAAAAACGTTTCTCCCCATCTTGATGCAAAGTGGCTTCTCCCTTATTTTCAAACTGTGTACCAGGTTCTAGACTCCACAACCAGGGAAATCCCTGGCCTGCATCTATCCAGTCATTGTTTAAAATTCTAGAGGACACAGGTAAAATTTCCCAATCTCTCTGCATGCCTTCCCAGTAAAGTCTGCTGAATCTTCATTGCATTCACTCAATGCCTGCAATATGCCCCCCCACTAAGGTAAGTGGACCAAAACTGCACACTGTAACCCGGGTGTGGTGAAAATAAAGTCCTGCACCCGGGTGTGGTGAAAATAAAGTCCTGCACAACTTAACCAGACGCCCAACCAACTGAGCTAACCGATCCTGCAATGCAGAATGATGGCAACGACGTAGGTTCAATTCCCAAACCAGCTGAGGTCACCATGAAGGTCTCATGTCACCTGAGGAATGAAACCACCACCAGTCATCTCCCTTTAATATGAGAGAAGCCCTATGGTCCTCTGGGACTATGGCAACTTAACCTAATGTGTGCCTGGTATCTCTCGCTGCTGGGGCAAAGTAACTTTAGCTTTTTTTTTAACAATTGAAGCAAGGATTCCCTGTATTCAAATCTTCTTTCGATAAAGATTAGCACAACTTTAGCCTTCTTCATGACCTGCTGCAGCTGTAAGGTAGCCTCAGTGGCTTCTTGATGAAGACACTTAGCTCCCATTGTACATCAACAATTTCTAACCTCTGACCATTGAAGAAATATTCTGCACATCTATTCTTCCTTCCAAATTTGATAACTGCAAACTTTTTTCAATATTCTGTCTGCCATTAAATTGGTCAAAATCCTCCTGAAATTGCTCTTTAACTTCCCCTCAGCACATATTCCCACTTAGCCTGCACTGTGCCAACTGCAAACTTGGACGATGGTCACCATACCCAAATAATTTCTATATAACATGAACAACTGCCGCCTGTGTACTGACTTGTGTGGCACCCTATTTGTCACAGCCTGTCAATTTGAGAATGACACATTTTTTGCTATTCTTTGTGATTTGCCTGTTAGCCGATCATTAATGCATGCCAGTAGGTTACCTCCAATTCCATGTGCTTTGATTTTGCTAAACAACCTCCCTCTAGGGACTTTATCAGATGACTTTTCAAAATCTAAGTGAACTACTTCCACTATATAGTGAGACATTTGATAAGTATGGCATAAATGTTGCATCCCACTTGTCACTCTAAGCCTAGATATTGTCCAGCTCTTGTTGTATTTGCACAAATTTGCAATTTTTGTTTGCAAATTTAGTATTTGAGGAGTCATGAATGGTGCTGAACATTGTGAGATAACTGACACCAAGGACTATGGGGATTATGGCCTAGTTAGTCTCTCTTCACAGTTGAAATACTGCAGCCAGCCCTGGTGAATCTCCTCTGTGGTCTCTCAAGTGTAATGACATCCTTCCTATGGTGTAGTGACCAGAATTACACATAGTATTCCAGCTGTGGCCTAACTAATGCTCATACAACTCCATCATAACTTCCCTGTCCTTGTATTCCACTCATTGACTAAAAAAGGCAATATCCCAGATGTCTTCCTCGTCACCTTATCCATCTGCCTTGTTTCCTTCAAGGGTCTATGGATAAGCTCTGATTCTCTGTACTTCCTGAGGTCCGACCATTCAACGTACACTCCCTTGCCTTGTTAGTCTTCCTAAAATATACCACCTCACAATTTTCAGGATTAAATTCCATTTACTACTAGTGTGGTCATCTAATCAGTCTGTTTATATAATCCTGTAGATAAGGCTCTCCTCCTTGCTATTATAGAGTCATAGAGATGTACAGCATGGAAACAGACCCTTCGGTCCAACCCGTCCATGCCAACCAGATATCCCAACCCAATTTAGTTCCACCTGCCAGCACCTGGCCGATATCCCTCCAAACTCTTCCTGTTCGTATGCCCATCCAAATACCTCTTAAACATTGCAATTGTACCAGCCTCCACCACATCCTCTGGCAGCTCATTCCATACACGTAATACCCTCTGCGTGAAAAAGTTGCCCTTCAAATCTCTTTTATATCTTTCCCCTCTCACCCTAAACCTATGCCCTCTAGTTCTGGACTCCCCAACACCAGGAAAAAGACTTTGTCTATTTATCCTATCCATGCCCCTCATAATTTTGTAAACCTCTATAAGGTCACCCCTCAGCCTCCGACGCTCCAGGGAAAACAGCCCCAGCCTGTTCAGCCTCTCCCTGTAGCTCATATCCTCCAACCCTGGCATCATCCTTGTAAATCTTTTCTGAACCCTTCCAAGTTTCACAATATCGTTCCGACAGGAAGGAGACCAGAATTGTACGCAGTATTCCAACAGTGGCCTAACCAATATCCTGTACAACCGCAACATGACCTCCCAACCCCTGTACTCAATACTCTGACCAATAAAGGAAAGCATACCAAACACCTTCTTCACTATCCTATCTACCTGCGACTCCACTTTCAAGGAGCTATGAACCTGCGCCCCAAAGTCTCTTTGTTCAGCAACACTCCCTGGGACCTTACCATTAAGTGTATAAGTCCTGCTAAGTTTTGCTTTCCCAAAATGCAACACCTCACATTTATCTGAATTAAACTCCGTCTACCACTTCTCAGCCCATTGGCCCATCTGGTCCAGATCCTGTTGTAATCTGAGGTAACCCTCTTCGCTGTCCACTACACCTCCAATTTTGGCGTCATCTGCAAACTTACTAACTGTACCTCTTATGCTCGCATCCAAATCATTTATGTAAATGACAAAAAGTAGAGGATCCAGCACCGATCCTTGCGGCACTCCACTGGTCACAGGCCTCCAGCATGAAAAACAACCCTCCACCACCACCCTTATGTGATGTTAATGGGAGGGTGGGAAAACACCACATTTGGAGGACTTGGAACAGTTTTGTTCTGTTTATTTTAACAAAAGCATAATTTGGAAAAGAGTAGGAACTTTCACTGGACTCATACCAGGGATGAAAGGATTATCTTCTGACAAAAGTTAACAGTGGGTGGCACAGTGGTTGTTAGCACCGCTGCCTCATAGCACCAGGGACTTGGATTCAATTCCTGCCTCGGGTGACTGTCTGTGTGGAGTTTGCACATTCTCCCCGTGTCTGCGTGGGTTTCCTCCGGGTGCTCCGGTTTCCTCCCACAATCCAAAGATGTGCAGGGTCAGGTGAATTGGCCATGCTAAATTGCCCGTAGTGTTAGGTGCATTTGTCAGGCGTAAATATGGGGTAGGGGAATGGGTCTGGGTGGGTTACTCTTTGGAGGGTCGGTGTCAATTTGTTGGGCTGAAGTGCCTGTTTCCATACTGTAGGGAATCTAACCTATATCTACACCCCTAGAATTTGGAAGAATGAGGCTGATTTTATATGACATATATAAAATCTTCAGGACCCTGGAAAGCATATGTTTTGAGAGGGTGTTTCCCCTTGTGGAGAAATGAAACACGGGGGTGCAGTTTGTTAATAAGGTGGTTCCCTTTTCACAGAACCAGAGAACTGTTATGGTGGAGCAGGAGGCCCTTCAGCCCATCCTCCTTGAACTAGTTATATTATCCAGTGCCAATCTTCTGTCTTTTCCCCATATGCCTGCACACAATTTCTATCCAAATAACATACAATATCCCCTTGAATGCCTGAAACCAACCTGCCTTCACCATATTTTTAGGAAATGTATTCTAGACCCTAACTACCTGCGGTGTGAAACGTTTCTTCACTCATCTTACTGAAACAGTTTCTTCTTACTTACTCTATCCAACATGCTCATAATTTTGAAATCTTCTATCAAATCTCCTGTCAGCCTTCTCCCCTCAAGGGAAATGAGTTCCAACTTCTGCAGCCCATCCTCTTAACTGAGTTTCTTATTCCTGGAATCATTCTAATAAATTGCTTCTGCACTCTCTCCAGTGCAGTTGCGAGCTGTCTACAGCAGATCTTATTCTAACACATCTTATAACCATTCGACTCTTCTAAACTTCAATCCTAAATCTATCAGAATGCTGTGACTGTAATACAGTATTCTGCACTCCATTCTGCTACCATGATGCACTTTTTACAGTATGATCTGCCTATATAGCTCACAAAACAACACTTTTCACTGTATCTCATACTCAAGGTCTAACAAGTGCCTTGCACAAGTTCAGCATCACGTCCTTACTCTTGTACTCTATGCCTCTATTAACAAAGCTGAAGACATGGTCTGCTTTATTTATCCACCTGTGCTGTCACCTCCAATGATCTGTGCACACATAAACCCAAGTCCCTCTGCTTCTGCAGCATCTTTAGAATTGTACCCCCTACATTTTTTATTGTCTTTCAATGGTCTTCTGACCAAACTGCATTAGCTCACACTTCTCTGGATTGAACCTCATTTGCAGCCTGTTCGTCACTCCACCAACTTGTCAATGTCTTTTTGGAATTCCACACTGTCACCCTCTCAAGTTCCAGTTCTTCCAGGTTATCTACAAGCTTGAAAACTGTTCCCTGTTCAACAAGCTCAATATCATTAATACATATCAGGAAAGATACTTCAGACAGAGATTGAACAGCACGGTGGCTCAGTGGTTAGCACTGCTGCCTCACAGCACCAGGGACCTGGGTTTGATTCCAGCCTCGGGTGACCGTTTATGTGGAGTTTGTACATTCTCGCCGGGTCTGTGCAGGTTCCCTCCGGGTGCTCTGGTTTCCTCCCACAATCCAAACACATGCATTTATGCAAGTTAGCCATGCGAAACTGCCCATAGTGTTCAGGGATGTGTGCATTAGTTAGGGGTAAACTGAATAATAGGATGGGGAATAGTCTGGGTGGGTTCCTCTTCAGAGGGTTGGTATGGACTTGTTGGGCCAAATGTATTCTATGATTCAGGGGTGAACAGATAGCCTTTGGGGCGGCACGGTGGCTCAGGGGCGGCACGGTGGCTCAGGGGTGGCATGGTGGCTCAGGGGCAGCACGGTGGCTCAGTGGTTAGCGCTGAAAATGTGTTGCTGGAAAAGCGCAGCAGGTCAGGCAGCATCCAAGGAGCAGGAGAATCGACGTTTCGGGCATAAGCCCTTCTTCAGGAATGAGGAAAGTGTGTCCAGCAGGCTAAGATAAAAGGTAGGGGGGAGGGACTTGGGGGAGGGGCGTTGGAAATGCGATAGGTGGAAGGAGATTAAGGTGAGGGTGATAGGTCAGACTGGGGTGGGGGCGGAGAGGTCAGGAAGAAGATTGCAGGCTAGGAAGGTGGTGCTGAGTTCGAGGGTTGGGACTGAGAAAAGGTGGGGGAAGGGGAAATGAGGAAACTGGAGAAATCTGAGTTCATCCCCTGTGGTTGGAGGGTTCCTAGGCGGAAGATGAGGTGCTCTTCTTCCAGCCGTCGTGTTGCTATGGTCTGGCGATGGAGGAGTCCAAGGACCTGCATGTCTTTGGTGGAGTGGGAGGGGGAGTTGAAGTGTTGAGCCACAGGGTGGTTGGGTTGGTTGGTCCGGGAGTCCCAGAGGTGTTCTCTGAAACGTTCCGCAAGTAGGCGGCCTGTCTCCATAATATAGAGGAGGCCACATCGGGTGCAGCGGATGCAGTAAATGATGTGTGTGGAGGTGTAGGTGAATTTGTGGCGGATGTGGAAGGATCCCTTGGGGCCTGGGAGGGAAGTAAGGGGGGGGGGAGGTGTGGGCGCAAGTTTTGCATTTCTTGCGGTTGCAGGGGAAGGTGCTGGGAGTGGAGGTTGGGTTGGTGGGGGGTGTGGATCTGATGAGGGAGTCACAGTGGGAGTGGTCTCTGCGGAACGCTGATAGGGGAGGGGAGGGAAATATATCCCTGGTGATGGGGTCCGTTTGGAGGTGGCGGAAATGACGACAGATGATATGATGTATATGGAGATTGGTGGGGTGGTAGGTGAGGACCAGTGGGGTTCTGTCCTGGTGGTGATTGGAGGGGCGGGGCTCAAGGGCGGAGGAGCGGGAAGTGGAGGAGATGCGGTGGAGAGCATCGTCGATCACGTCTGGGGGGAAATTGCGGTCTTTGAAGAAGGAGGCCACCTGGGTTGTTTGGTATTGGAACTGGTCCTCCTGGGAGCAGATGCGGCGGAGACGAAGGAATTGGGAATATGGGATGGTGTTTTTACAGGGGGCAGGGTGGGAGGAGGTGTAGTCCAGGTAGCTGTGGGAGTCGGTCGGTTTATAGTAAATGTCCGTGTTGATTTGGTCGCCCAAGATAGAAATGGAAAGATCTAGGAAGGGGAGGGAGGAGTCCGAGACGGTCCAGGTAAATTTGAGGTCGGGGTGGAAGGTGTTTGAAAAGTGGATGAACTGTTCAACCGTCTTGTGGGAGCACGAGGCAGCGCCGATACAGTCATCGATGTAGCGGAGTAAAAGGTGGGGGGTGGAAAAGGAGGGATATATTTCCCTCCCCTCCCCTATCAGCGTTCCGAAAAGACCACTCCCTCCGTGACTCCCTCGTCAGGTCCACACCCCCCACCAACCCAACCTCCACTCCCGGCACCTTCCCCTGCAACCGCAAGAAATGCAAAACTTGCACCCACACCTCCTCCCTTCCCTCCAAAGCCCCAAGGGGTCCTTCCATATCCGCCACAAATTCACCTGCACCTCCACACACATCATTTACTGCATCCGCTGCACCCGATGTGGCCTCCTGTATATTGTGGAGACAGGCCGCCTACTTGCGGAACGATTCAGAGAACACCTCTGGGACACCCGGACCAACCAACCCAACCACCCCGTGGCTCAACACTTCAACTCCCCCTCCCACTCCACCAAGGACATGCAGGTCCTTGGACTCCTCCATCGCCAAAACATAGCAACACGACGGCTGGAGGAAGAGCGCCTCATCTTCCGCCTAGGAACCCTCCAACCACAAGGGATGAACTCAGATTTCTCCAGTTTCCTCATTTCCCCTCCCCCCACCTTGTCTCAGTCCCAACCCTCGAATTCAGCACCACCTTCCTAACCTGCAATCTTCTTCCTGACCTCTCCGCCCCCACCCCCACTCCGGCCTATCACCCTCACCTTAACCTCCTTCCACCTATCGCATTTCCAACGCCCCTCCCCCAAGTCCCTCCTCCCTACCTTTTATCTTAGCCTGCTGGACACACTTTCCTCATTCCTGAAGAAGGGCTCATTCTCCTTGGATGCTGCCTGACCTGCTGCGCTTTTCCAGCAACACATTTTCAGCTCTGCTCTCCAGCATCTGCAGTCCTCACTTTCTCCTGGCTCAGTGGTTAGCACTGCTGCCTCACAACACCAGGGTCCCAGGTTCATGTCCAGCTTTGGGCGACTGTCTGTGTGGGGTTTTCACATTCTCCCTGTGTCTGCATGGGTTTCTCTGGGTGCTCCGGTTTCCTCCCGCAGTCCAAAGATGTGCAGGTCAGGTGAATTGGTCATGCTAAATTGCCCTTAGTATTAGGTGCATTAGTTAGAGATGGGGCGAGTTGCTCTTCTTGTGGACTTGTTGGACCAAAGGGCCTGTTTCCACACTGTAGGGAATCTAATCTAATCTCCCGCAACTGGCTCCCATCCTCCCTCACCCACTTACCACCCTTCCAGCCTATTCCTTCCGTACCTCCTCACCCTTCACACATTTATCCAGCCTCATCACTGTCTGACTGGCTTTGGAAACTTTCAAAAGTTTACCTCCCTATAAACCTGGTTGAGATGCTTTCTGCCTGGTTTCCTGTATTTCAGACAGGCCTGACACAGAATGATGACCATAAACATCACCAGGAGGTCAGTGGGTAACTTTAAAGTGGATTATTGTGGGTCAAATCTGTTCCAATGGTGATCAAAATTTCAGAACCGTTCTGAAACATCCTAATGAATACTAATATTTTAGCTGACTCACTATCAGTATCCAGAGTTGGCCACGAAGATTGGAATGTTGTGTCAGTCATATCGTATGTGCTCGACACTATAAAAAGAGAAAAATAGAACATACATTATTTTATTACCCATTCCTAATTGCCCTCAGAAGGTGGTGATGAGCTGCTTTCTTGAATCACAACAGTCCTTGTGGTATAGGGACAACCTATTGTACTGTTAGAAAACATATTCAAGGATTTTGAACTAGTGACACTGATGAAGCATTTTTAAAAATATTTTATTAAACAATTTCAAAACATTTTACAAAATAGTTGACAAAAAACAGTTAACAATTACAGCTGTATACAAGAGACAGCAATTTTACAAGGGAGGGGAGCAGCAAAGCCAGGCCCCAGACCCTGTCGTTCAACCAGTTTACAGGGAAATGAGGACAAACCGCAAATCCCAGTTTCAACATTACAAGACAGCAACAATGACATTTGTACATAAGACAATCCAATTATATAAAAAGACAGTGTATACAATACAGACCCAGCAAGCCCCTGTCCCTCCCACCTTCTGGCTACACACTTTCCGACTCTTGATCCACCCCATGCCTCTTCCAGTTCTCGGTCCGCCCTGACATACCTTTCGACCACCTCTAGGACAACCCGCCCTGGTACCCACCCAGGGTGACAGTAGTCAGGACGGCCTACCCACCTTCCAGCTTCACTAACCACCCTCAGCACCTTTTTGACCACCTC
Organism: Chiloscyllium plagiosum; assembly: GCF_037043375.1. NCBI lineage: Eukaryota > Metazoa > Chordata > Chondrichthyes > Orectolobiformes > Hemiscylliidae > Chiloscyllium > Chiloscyllium plagiosum. Next base: position 128,510,498 of record NW_028270143.1, on the reverse strand, counting down.
TGGGGCAGCCCGCCCCGGTACCCGCCCAGGGTGACAGCGCTGAGGACGGCTACCCTCCTTCTGGCTCTCGGTCTGCCCCGACATACCATTGGACTCTCACCCACCCCGATGCACCCTCCGGCCAGTGGACTGCCCTGCGACATCTTCCGGCCACCTCTAGGACAGCCCGTCCCCTTCCCCAGGGACGACAGCGTGCAGGGCAGCCCACAAGCCTATGAAGCATTGTCATGTGTCCAAGTCAGAATGGTGAGTGGCTTGGAGGGGATCTTGCAGGGGGTGGTGCTCCCATGTATCTGCTGCCCTTTTCCTTCTGGATTGCAGAGGTCAGAGTTGGGATGAATAAGTTGTTGTTGCACCTTGTAGATGGAACACATTAGTGGTGAAGGAACTGAATTTTGAAGGTGATAGAGGAAGGTACAGTAAAAAGTCCTTGATGGTGTTAAGGTTATTGAGAGATGGAGCTGCACTCATCCATGCAAGTGAGGAGTATTCCATCACTCTTGCGCTTTGTGCCTTGTCGATGGTGGACAGGCTTTGGAAATGCAAGTGGTCAATTAGACACTATAGAAGTCTTAGCCTCTGAGCTGCTATCGCAGCCACTGTCAAAATGACTGGCCCGCAGCAAACAGAGTCACAGTCATACAGTCATGGAGTCATGGAGTCATATAGCACAGAAACAGACCTTTCAGTCCAACCAGTCCATGTTGAACATAATCCAAAACTAAACTAGTCCCACCTGCCTGTTCCTGACCCATTTCCCTCCAAACCTTTCCTATTCATTTATTTATTCAACTACATTTAAATGTAATTGTACCCACATCGACCACTTATTCAGGAAGTTCATTGCACATGCAAAGCATCCCCGTGTAAATAATTTGCCCCCATGTCTTTTTTAAATCTCTCTCCTCTAACCTTAAAAATGTATCCCCCAATCTTGAAATCTCCAAGATAGGGAAAAGACAACTACCATTAACTTTATCTATACCCCTCATTATTTTCTAAGGTCACCTCTCAAACCTCCAAAACTCCAGTGAAAAATGTTCCAGCCTATTCAGCCTTTCTTTATAATCAAACCTTCCATACCCAGCAACAGCTTGGTAAATCTGTTTTGAACCCTCTCCCGTTTGATAAAATCCATTCCTCTCAGTGGGCAATCCTGAAGAAGGGCTTATGCCCGAAATGTCGATTCTCCTGCTCCTTGGATGCTGCCTGACCTGCTGCGCTTTTCCAGCAATACATTTTTCAGCTCTGATCTCCAGCATCTGCAGTCCTCACTTTCTCCAACCAGAACTGGACACAGTATTCCAGAAGAGGCCTCACCAATGTCCTGTATAACCTCAGCATGACTTCCCAACTTCTATACTCAAAGGTCTTAGCAATGAAGGTGAGTGTGTCAAAGACCTTTGTAACCACCCTGCTAATATATGATGCAAACTTCTAAAAATTAGGTACCTGAACCCCTAGGTCTCTCTGTTCTACAACATTGCCCATACCATTAATTGTGTAAGCCTTACCCTGTTCGTTGTACCAAAATGCAATACCTTGATTGATTGAGTGTACACTAACGTACTGTGAGAAGCTTTGTTTATGAGCAGTACAGACAGATTTCAGTAACTAAGTATGTACAGATCATAGGGTGAAAGAAAAAGCTTAGATAGAGGACATGCTGGTAATGTCGCACAGGGAATGCACTCGGCAAGATCAACATTAATAATATCAGTATTGTTTGAAGTTAGAGAATCCATTCATCAGTCTAATAACAGTCAGGCAGAAGGTGTGTGTGTGTGTGTGTGTGTGTGTGTGTGTGTGTGTGTGTGTGTGTGTGTGTGTGTGTGTGTGTGTGTGTGTGTGTGTGTGTGTTCAAGCTTTTGTATCTGCTGCCTGATAAAAGAGATTGGAAGAGAGCATTACTGGGGTGTGATGGGTCCTTGCTGATGTTGAAAGCCTTTCCGCTGCAATGAACCATGTAAATGGAGTCCATGGATGGAAGGCTGGCTTTCATGATGGTCTGGATTGTGCATATAACCTTCTGTAGTTTCTTATGGTCCTGGGCAGCGCAGTTGCCATACCAGGCCATTATGCACCTGGACAATATGCTTTCAATGGTGCCTGTGTAAAGGTTGGTGAGGGTCCTTATGGGCATTCCAAAATTCCTGAGTTGTCTGAGGAAGAAGCATTGCCAGCTTCATATCTATTGACTCTGGCCCTCTTTCCTAACTCCTAATCAATGAAGAGGTGTTGTTGTGCCTTCTTGACCATTGCATCTACATTCAGGACAGGTTGCTGATTATCATCACTCCTTCAAATTTGACGCTCTCAATCTCAGCTCGACCGATGTAGATGGAGGTGTGTTCTCCCCCTTTCTTTCTGAAGTCAGTGATCAGTTCTTTAGTTTTGCTAATGTTGAGAGAGAAGTTGTTCTTATTGCACCACATCACCAAGCCCACTATCTCCCTTCTGTATTCTGTCTCATCATTGTTAGATATCTACCCTATTACAGCGGTTTCATCAGCAAATGTGAAGCTGGCTTTCGGTTGGAATTTGGTAACAAAGCTGTGGGTGTACAAGGATTATGGTAGGGGGCTGAGAATGCATCCTTGGCAGGGGGTGTGGGGGGGACTGCAGTGTTGAGGGTTGTCGTGGAGGAGGTGCAGTTGTCTATCTTCACTGATGGCAGTGTCTGGGTCCGGAAGCTGAGGATCCAGTTGCAGAGTGTGGAGCCGATACCAAGGTCATGGAGTTTTGAGATCAGTCTGAGGGGATTATGGTGTTGAAGGTGGAGCTATAGTCGATGATCAGGAGTCTGATGTGAGTGTTCTCATCATCCAGATACTCCAAGGGTGAGCGGTGAGCGCAGGTCTAGGGATATGGTGTCCACTGTGAACGTGTTATGTCGGTAAGCAAATTGCAGGGAATTGAGGCAGGCTGGGAGACTGGAGTTGATGTGGGCCATGACCAGCCTCTCGAAGCACTTCATGTTTATGGAGGTCAGAGCCACTGGGCGGGAGTCATTAAGGCACATTGCATGTGCTTTCTCAGGTACAGGGATGATGGTAATCTTCTTGAAACAGGTGGGGACTTCGGCTTGTAAGAGGGAAGGTTAAAGATGTCAGTGAGTACCTCCAGACTGGATGTGAGTGTTCGGCTGGGAACTCTGTCTGGTCCCATCACTTTCCTTGGGTTGACTCCCAGGAAGACTGATCTGAGGTCTGCAGCGGTGACAGTGGGCACAGGCGTGTGGGGGCATCAGGGGTCTATCTGGTTGGTTGCGGCCTCTAACTTGGTCGGGTACTGCCTCTTGGCATCCCTGATGCCTTTGCAGATGTTATATCTGGATTTCCTGTATTGGGGTGGGTCATCCAATTTGATCGCTGCCCATCTGCCCTTCAGTAGGGAGTGGATTTCCTGCTTCATCCAAGGTTTGTGGCTGGGGAACACTTGGATTGACTTCGTTAGTATTTCTTTGGTCCTCCACTCATTTGCTAATGAAGTCCATGACGGTGATGGCGGCTAGGTTTTGGCTGAGTACTTGAACACGGTCCAGTCCACCAATTCCAGCAGTCCCGGAGAAGCTCTTCTACAGCCTCTGACCAAAAATGTACTTCCCTTCATGAAGAATCCTTCCATTTCAGCTTCTGCTTGTAAGCTGAGAGGGGGAACACAATGCTGTGATCTGATTTTTTAGTGAAGGCCGGGGATGGTGCACCAAGTGTCTTTAATGGTTGTGTGGCAGTGGTCCAGAATATTGGGTCCTCTGGTGGGGCAGGAGATGTGTTGCTGGTACTTTGGCAGCACCCTCAAGGTTGGCTTGGTTGAAGGGGCTGGTCACGATGAATAGGGCCTCAGGGAATTTCATCTCTAGAGTGTTTGTGGCCCTAAATTACAGTTAGGGCATTCTTCACATCCACACGGGGTGGTATGTAAATTGCTGTCAGGATGGCAGAAGTGAACTCTTGCAGCAGATAGTAAGGAGGGCATTTTATTGTAAGGTATTCTAGGTCCCGGAAGCAATGGCTTAACAGAGTTGCCATGTCTGAGCACCTGGAGGTGTTGATCAGAGAGTATACACCTCTGCCGTTTGCCTGACATGAGAATGCCATGTGGTGCTTGTGATGTATTCCTCGCATTTATCCAGATCGAACTCTCGTGGTTTTATGAAAGATAAATCACGTTTAACCAATTTTCCACAATTCTTTCAGGATATAACAGGCAGAATGATTAAAGAAGAATGTAAGATCCATGTATTTGGATTTTCTGAAGGCATTCTGAAAGGTTTTGCAAGATAGGAAACCTGTGATCGTGGGAGTAATTAGTGGCATGGACACAGATGACAGCAAGTCAAGAATGCTTAGGTCTTTTTCAGGTTGTAAAGACAAAACTAGTGGAGCTCCACAAGGTTCTTTCTTAGGAGTTCAATAATTTACTATGCACATACATGATTTGGAAGAGGGGGATGATTATAATGTATCCACATTTGCTGAAAATACAACAATAAGTGGAAGGGTATGTTGAGAAAAGGACATAAGTGATGTGCAAGGACATGTTGACAGGTTGAGTGAGTGGGACAAAACCATGGTAGATGGTGTTTGATGTAGGAAAGTGCCACCTTACTAGGAAGAGGATTATTTAAATGGAGAGAGAGTCCAAAAAGTGGCAGGACTGAGATCTGGGTGTTTTTGTGTATGAAGAAAAAAGTTAGCGTGTAGGTGCAATAAATTGAGGACTCAAATGGAAATTTGGTTTTCTTGCTATGGGACTGGAGTTTGAAAATAGGGAGGTTTTGTTCCAATTGTGCATAGTGTTGGTGAAGCTGCAGCCAGAGCATTGTGTACAACTTTGATCGTGATCTGTGGAATTCTTTACCTGAGACGCTGTCAAGACTGGGTCATTAAGTATATTCAATCAAGGCTGAGATGGCAGATTTTGAATCAGCAAGAAAATTAAGAGTTATAGGATATGGAAGGAAAGCAGGTTTGAAGATTATCAGATCAGGCAGGATCTCAATGAAAGGCAGAGCAGACTCATAGAGTCAGACAGGATGGAAATAGACTCTTCAATCTCATAGTCTAGATTAGAGTGGTGCTGGAAAAGCACAGCAGGTGAGGCAGCATTCAATCTCACAGCATTGACATTGACTTCACTAGTTTTCAAATCATCCCACCCCAAACTTCATCCCGAATCCAACCCTCCAACTCGGCACCACCCTCCTAATCTGTCCTGCTTCTCCATCTTCCTTCCCACCCATCCGTTCAATCCTCCCCATTGACTTATGACAATCACCCCCAACCGGCATCCACCTACCACCTTCCCAGCTGCCTTCTCCCCACCCCACCCCACCCCCATCCCCCTTCCCTCTCCACATTCCTGATGAAGGACTTATGTCTGAAATGTCAACTCTCTTGTTCCTCAGATACTGCCTGACCTGCTGTGCTTTTCCAGCGCCACCTTTTCAACTCTGAGTCTCCAGCATCTGTAGTCCTCAGTTTCTCCTCTTCATGTACTTATCCAAATACCTTGTACATATTGCAACTGTACCCGAAACCACACTTCCCTGGTAGCTCATTCCATACATGAACCACTCTGTGTAAAAGGGTTGTCCCTCATTTCATTTCTAAAACTTTCTCCTCTCACCTTAAAAATATGGCCTCTGGTTTTTAATTCCTCCAAGCCTGGGGAAATGATTATTGCTATTCACCTTATCTCTGCACCTCTCAACCTCCTACACACCAGTGAAAGAAATCCCAGCCTATTCAGCCTCTCTTTATGACTCAGACCACTCCCTGCAAAATTCTGGTAAGTCTTTTCTGAATCCTCTCCAATTTAATAATATACTTTTTATAACAGAGCCATCAGAACTGTACACAGTACTCAAAAGGTGGCCTCATCAATGTCCTGTTCAATCCCAAATCCTATACTCAAAGATCTGAGCAATGAAGCAAGCGTGCTAAACACCTCCTTAACCATCTTGTCTCCTTGATGCGCTATAATGTCTACTTCTATTCCTACGTCTTATAGTCGCATCTAGATCAGTCATAATGTTATTGAATAGTGCAGCTCACTCAAACATCCAAACAGCCTACTTCTCCTTGTCCTATGTTCTCAAGGTATGTCAAATCATTAGGTTAAAGACAGTGATTGAATGTGATTCTGCTACCTTTGATGGTCCATAGCATCTAACGGTCACTCTGTTTTGAGCAACTAGTTTGACTCATAATTAATCAGTGTTAGCATGGTGGTAGTGACATATAACATTTGAGGTCCTTCTCAATATGAGAAGGTCCACAAGATTCATGTGATGTCATTCCGACCAATACTACCATGGACAATTTGCCCTAGTGACAGATGGATTGGCAACAATCAAATTAAGTCCAGCTTTGTCATTGGGATGAAAACAACTCAGTCAGTGCCAAGCCATTTCTACAAAGGGAGACTGAAACACACACCCAGTGTATATCCTGTGTCCTTCCCACCCTCAGTGCTTCAACACAGAAGAGCACTGATTCATCAATCGAAGAGGGGAAGGGCGTTGCGATCATCAGGAGATCTCCTTGCCCAAGTTTGACCTGATGCCATGAGATTTCATAGTGGGTAACTCCCTTCCATCTTCCCCAAAGCATACATTCCATCAGTTGCAGTCGGCTGTGTAGTGTCATTCGTTAGAATTACAGGGTCACAGTTCTGGAATTCTGTCCCTAATGGGAACTGTGACTCTATTTGCACCTATGGGATCAGTGATTCAAGAAGGCAGCTCACTACCACCTTCTCGAGGGCAATTAGGGACGGGCAATAATTGTTTAGCTAGTACTGAATCGTTACGAGCAACTCCCAAATCACAATAATTATTCTTTTTGAGGTCAAATCCTACCATTGCAGTTTGAGGAAATTTGAATTCAGTTTTTAAAAAGTTACAAGTAACAAGCTGATATGAGTGGATGTGATAATGAGCTGTTTGCTTCTTCTTTCATCCTGCTGCTTCATTACTGAAAGGAAGTAAACCTACTTTGTTTTTGATCATTGCCAATACATGATTCCAGCTCCATAATATCATGGTTGCTGGCAGATTAAGTTCTGAAGGAGAGTCAGAGCAGATACTAATTCCTTTTGTCTCTCCATGGGCACTGCCAGCATTCTCTGTGTTTGATATTAAAGCTTTGGGGACAATTCCATCATGGCAGATGATAATATTTCAATTCAATGAAATTTGGAATTAAAGCTGGTCTAATGGTGACCACTGCTTATTGTCATGAAAAACATAGCTCATTGATGTCCATGAGGAAGGAAATCTGCTGTGCCTATCTGATCTGGCCTACATGTGGTCGACCCACAGAAATGTGGTGGATTCTTAAATGCCCTCTGAAGTGGCTGAAACAGCCAATCAATTCAAAAGCAATTAGGGATGGGCACAAAGGTTGAACATTGATCACATTTTGGACTCACAGGTTCCAGTGCTAAGATCCAGTGAAGACTCCGTATCATCACTCTCCTGGGTCTGAAACAGTTGGTTTAACATCAGGTCACTTAGCTCATAGGATGAATCCCCTGTGGAAAGAGGGAAAGGAATAAAAGGTCTCGTTAGTATTTAGAATGGCGTGTTACACTTCACTCCAGAGGTCCAGGTCACCGTGGCAAAATACATTTTCACATGCTGCTGGACCCATGGATAATGATGGTTGAGGTGTCAACCTTCCTTCTATACTATGGCTGATCAGGAATTCCTTCCTCTCTTTCAGCCTGTCATTAGCATGCATTGGAAAGATTTGCAAGTTGGGATGTAATCTGGCTAGTTGCACTGTGAGTGTGCTTTCCTTAGTCATCATGTGTGTGACTGAAGTTTTTGACTCATGCCAAGCAGGCATGTACACTGCATCACAAGACCTGCTCTATTCAACATTTATATGATAATAAGGATGATAATAACAACTACAGTACATATAATATCTCATCAGACAAGTATCAACACAAGCATGCTGTGAGATACTTTGATAGTTCAGATCTCAAAAACATATACTGCAAAGGCTATGGGCCCTGACAACATTCCGGCAATTGAACTAATGGTTTGTGTTCCAGAACTTGCCGCTCCCCTAGCCAAGCTCTTCCAGTACAGTTACAATACTGGCATCTACCCAACAATGTGGAAAATTGCCCAGGTATGTCCTGTACACAAAAAGCAGGACAAACCCAACCCGGCCAATTACTGCCCCATCAGTCTACGCTTGATCATCAGTAAAGTGATGGAAGGTGCCATCAACAGTGCTATCAAGCAGCATCTGCTTAGCAATAACCTGCTCAGTGATGCCTAGTTTGGGTTCCGCCAGGGCCACTCAGCTCCTGATCTCATTACAGCCTTAGTCCAAACATAAAAAAAGAGCTGAATTCCAGAGGTGAGGTGAGAGTGACAGCCCTTGACATCAAGGCTGCATTTGACTGAATGTGGCACCAAGGAGGCCAAGGAAAACTGGAATCAATGGATATTGGGGCAAATTTCCTGCTGGTTGGAGTTGTACTTGGCACATAGGAAGGTGATTGTGGTTGTTGGAAGTCAATCATCTCAGCTCTAGGACATCTCTGCAGGAGTTCCTCAGAGTAGTGCCCTTGACATTCAATAGCATTACCATCACTGAATCAAAAATATGAACATTCTGGGGGTTACCATTGCTCAGAAACTCAACTGGACTTGCTCCATAAAGACAGCAACTGTAAGAGTAGATCATTGGCTAAGAACTCACCTCTTTACTCTCTAAAGCCTGTCTACCATCTACAAGACGCAAGTCAGGATTGTGACAGAATACTCCCCACTTGCCTGGATGAGTGCAGCTTCAACAGCATTCAAGAAGTTACACACCATCCAGGACAAAGCAGCCTGCTTGATTAGCCCCACAACCACAAACATCCCCTCCCTCCACCACCGATGCTCACTAGCAGCAGTGTGTACTATTTGCAAGATCCTTAGACAGCACATTTCAAACCCATGACCATTTCCATCAGAAAGAGAAGGGCAGCAGATACATGGGAACACCACACCTGCAAGTTCTCCCCCAAGTCACTCACCATCCTGACTTGGAAATATATCGCTGTTCCTTCAGCGTCACTGGGTCAAAATCCTGGAATTCCCTCCCGATGGGCACTGTGGATCTACCTACAGTGCATGGAATACAGTGGGTTGGGAAGGTGGTTCACCCCTACCTTCTCAAGGGCAACTAGGAATTGGCAATAATTGCTAGCCCAGACAGCGAGACTCACATCCCACAAGGGAATATTAAAACAAAATCCTCTCTGCTCGTTTTCACATCTATTTTTGTGTTATCTGCAAACATAGCTATAGCACATTCACATCCCTTATCCAAGTCATTGATATTTATTGTAAAGAATTGTGGCCCCCGTCACTAATCCCGATGGCACTCCACTAGTTTCAGGTTACTATCCTGAAAATGACCTCTTTATCCCAACTCTGAGTCTTCTATTAGTTAGATAATCCTTCATCCATACTTATATAGTCTCTCCCTTTATTCTTTCTGCTTGCTATCTTCTCAAATAACTGTAAAACTTGTCAGGCATGATTTCCCCTCCATGAAGCTATGCTTACTCTGTGTGATTATATTATGTATTTTATGACGTTCTGCTATTACCTTGTTTATAATAGACTCTGACCTACACCTTTTTGAATAAAGGTGTCATATTGGCAGTTTTCCAATGCTCTGGGACTTTTCCAGAAACTCAGTATTCTGGGGCAATTGCTATCAGTTTATCCACTATCTCTGCACCTAGTTTCCTTATAATCCTTAAATGCATCCCATAGAATCCGGGGAACGTATCTGCGTTAGGCCCCATTACTTTCCCTACCATTTGCTACTTTGATTATATTATTAGTCCTACAGTCACACTTGACTACTAAGTAAGTTTGGAATACATTAGTGTTCTCAACCATGATGACGGATGCAAAATATTGGTTCAACCTCTCTGCTATTTCCTGGTCACCCAGTCCCATTCTGTCAGGGGCCATGTTCATTTTGGCATCTGTCTTCTTTTTAATATATTTAAAGAATCTCTGGTACTGTTAGTTGACCTTCATGGGTTACGGGTCATTTTCACTGCCTTCATTATATTTTGATCGTCTTTCATTGGTTTTAAAAACTTTACCAATTATCAGGCTTACTGTTATACGTCACCCAATTTCTATACTTTTCTTTCAATTCAATGCTATCCTTAACTTGTGTGGTTAACCATGGTTTGTTTATCCCCTTTCCAGTTGCCTTCTTTCTTACCGGTACATTTCTTTGTTGTGAGTCACAAACTACACTTGTACATGTCTGTCATTATTTATCAACTGTCTTTTCTGCTAAACTCCTTTCCTTATCCACTCTGGATCACTCTATCCTAATTCCTGTGTAACTACCATAATTTACTTTTTGGATAGTTGTTTCTGACCCATGTTGCTCACTCTCAAACTGAATTATAAATTCTAGCATATTATGGTCAGTGCTCTTGAGGGGATCCCTTATAATATTTATCAAACCTGCCTCATTATGCATTAACTCAATCAAAGATAGCCTGATTCCTAGTTAGATCCACAACATATTGTTCCCTGAAACTGTCCCAAATATACTCTGAGTTCTTCCTCATGTCTACATTGGCCAATTTAATTTTCCCAATCAGCGTTTGAATTAAAGTCATCCATGATCAATGTATTGGCGTTTTTACATGACTTCCCCATCTCCTGATTTGTTCTTTGACCAAAAAACAGTTATTCATAGGAGGCCTATAGACCACTCTCACACAAAATGTCTTCTTGCCCTTTGATAAGACAAAGAACTGCAAATGCTGAAGTTCTGAAACAAAAATAGAAATTTCTGGAGAAACTTAGCAGGTCCAGCACTATCTGAGAGAGTTGAAAGTTTAGATGGGTCACTGAACTCGAAACATCAACTTTGCTTTCTTTTCACAAATGCTACCAGACCTATTGAGTTTCTCCAGAAATTTCTGCTGTTTTCTTCTTCTTCCCCTTTTATTTCTTACACCTACTGATATAAAATTATAAAGATGTACAGCACGGAAACATACCCATCGGTCCAACTCACCCATGTCAACCAGATATCCAAAATTAATCTAGACCCATTTGCCAGCATTTGGCCCATATCCCTCTAAACCCTTCCTATTCATGTACCCATCCAGATGCCTTTTAAATGTTGTAATTGTACCAACCTCCATCACTTCCTCGGCAGCTCATTCCATAAACGTACCACCCTCTGCATGAAAACATTACCCCTTAGGTCCCTAGATTTGGACTCCCCTACCCTGGGGAAAGACCTTGTCTATTTACCCTATACATGCCCCTCATAATTTTATAAACCTCTATAATATCATTCCTCAGCCTCCGACACTCCAGGGAAAATAGCTCCAGCCTATTTAGCCTCTCCCTATAGCACAAATTCTCCAACCCTGGCAACATCCTTGTAAATCTTTTCTGATTCTGCATAATGTGATTCTCAATATTACGATCTTGCTGTCTTACTTATTTTATCTCATACCAACAAAGCTACACCACCATCTTTTTAAAAAGTCCATTTCAAAGATCACATACTTCTGAATATTTAGTTCCCAGCTTTGATCTCCTTGTCTCTATAATAGTTATAAGATCATACTCATTAACATCTGGGTATGTAATTATTTTGTTCGAAGCATTATGTGCATTTAAGTAAAGAAATATTAATTTGGTCTTTTTTTATCATTTTTTCCTCTTTGATTGTATTTGCTAGTTTTTAAAATGCTTTTAACCTCTGTCCCTTCCTGTTCCCTTCTGGGTATTATTATCAAAATTGTTGTATTACCATGTCCCTATATCCTTTTACTTTGTAAGCCTATTGTTCCCTGTTCGTCCTCGCATTAGCTTAAAGCCCAATCTACAGCTCTAGTCATTTGATTTGCCAGTATACTTGTCCTGGCATGACTGGATCCTATGAATAACTGTTCTTTGGTCAAAGAACAAATCAGGAGATGGGGAAGTCATGAATACCCATCAGGGTAACTAAATGCTAAGATTACATAGAGGGCAGCACAGTGGCTCAGTGGTTAGCACTGTTGCCTCACAGCACCAGAGATGAAAATGTGTTGCTGGAAAAGTGCAGCAGGTCAGGCAGCATCCAAGGAGCAGGAGAATCGACGTTTCAGGCAAGAGACCTTCTTCAGGAATTCTTCACAGCACCAGAGACCCAGGTTCAGTTCCCACCTTAGGCAGCTGTCTACGTGGAGTTTGTATATTCTCTCTGTGTCTGTGTGGGTTTCCTCTGGGTGCTCTGGTTTCCTACCACATTCCAAAGAAGTGCAGGTTAGGTGAATTGGTCATGCTAAATTGCCCACAATGTTCAGAGGTGTGTAGATTTAAGTGCATTAGTCTGAGATAAAAATGTAGAGTCGTAGGGGAATGGGTCTTGGTTGGTTACTCTTCAGAGGTTGGTGTGGACTTGGGCCAAAGGGCCTGTTTTCACACTGTCAGGATTCTATTTTATGAATCTATCATGCTAAGTTTCATTCTGGATTCTGACTTGTCCAATAATTTCATTAACTGGAGTCATAATATTACTCATTACCTTCATCTCTGATTTCCTGATTTATGCCATGCCCCACAGTATGATTGCATATTGATGGCCTTTAAACAACTTCCATCAATGTCTGTTGCTTCTTGCTGTTTCTTAGTTCCATCCAAAGTGATTCTACACCTCGATACTTGGGATCTACGATCTCTGTCTTGCTAATGTATTGATATTGTCCCTTTATTAAGAATCCTTTTTCCTTTGGGCTATCCCTCCCAAGTTCAGTTCCCAATCTTGGTCATCCTGGAGTCATTTCTCCGTAACGGCAATTAAATCACATCCATTTATCTCAATTTGTGCATTCAACTCATCAACCCTTTTGTAAAAGCTATATGTATTCAATACATTAAGGGTTCTCCTTCTCTCCGCAAGGTCCACTGTTTAATGAGCTAGCTCTCAATCTCCGATTACTGGACTGTTTTACAGTCTCACTCTCTCTCTCCAAATGCTGGGCAGCTTTGAGGGTTTTCTCTCTATCCTAATTTGGCAATGTTTTGTGGGCTCTATCTAGTTCTTGTACTCTTGTTGTACCTTCCAGTGATGGGATCAGGTACCACTGGCAGAAACACAGGTCAAATAAAAATTGCATTAGGATCTAAACTATGGTGATACGCTCATGGTGACACCACTGCACTGAGACATACTTCCTAATTGTCTAGTTGACGCTATTGCCCACTGGGAATCATGTTGTTCAACATTAGTATTTTTGCTGATGTACAACATGGTTTACTCTCTGCCCCCTGCAATAACTCAGCAAACCATTGAGCTGTATCATGTCATAGCTCAGAGCTCCAATGAAGAGGAATTAAATGCCTGCCAACAGCCTCATGAATGAAATGAACATGACTGCCCCCTGATTCATCATGCTACTCGTTTATGGTTACAATCTGGAATGCAAAGCCACTAAGGCATCTCAACCATACTGCCAGCAAAAAGTCACCATCACATGAGGCATACATGTTCAAATGAACTCACTGGCAATTGTAAACTATCCTGTTAAAATGTAGTGCTGACTCACTGTCACAGGGGTCAATTGGGTGGCAGCTAATATTCATCGATGATTGATCACCATTCATGGTTGATTGCGAAGGATCGCAGGTTGAGTCAGTGGTATCTAATGCTGTGAAAACAGAAGAAGTTGTCACTTAACATCTATTACAGGCTGACATTTTTTTGCAGGAAACTTAACAAGGAAAGAGTAAAATGATACAAATAATGAAAGATAGGATGTGCAGAATAGTCAATTATTCTCATAATATTAATTCTGTTTCTCTCTCCACAAAGGCTGCCAGCCCGGCTGAGCTCCTCTAGCATTCTCCGTGTTTCTTTAAAGGAAGATAATTTAACTTAAGGGAATATTTCTATAGGGTCTTTAAAAGCTGAAAGATTTATGGTTACATGTACATTAACTTGGTCAGAGTATTGAGTACAGGAGTTGGGAGGTCATATTGTGGCTGTACAGGACATTGGTTAGGCCACTTTTGGAATACTGCGTGCAATTCTGGTCTCTTTTTTATCAGAAAGATGTTCTGAAACTTGAAAGGGTTCAGAAAACAGGGAATTTGCCAGGGTTGGAGGATTTGAGCTATACGGAGAGGTTGAATAGGCTGGGGCTGTTTTCTCTGGAGTGTCGGAGGCCGAGGGGTGACCTTATAGAGGTTTATAAAATCATAAGGGTCATGGATAGGGTAATAGACAAGGTATTTTCCCTGGGGTGGAGTTCTCTAGAACTAGAGGGCATAGGTTTAGGGTGAGAGAGAAAAGATATAAAAGAGACCTAAGGGGCAACTTTCTCATACAAAGGGTGGTGCGTGAATGGAATGGGCTGCCAGAGGAAGTGGTGTTGGCTAGTACAATTGCAACATTTAAAAGGCATCTGGATGGGTATATGAATAGGACAAGCTTGGAGGGATATGGGGCGGGTGCTGGCAGGTGGGACTAGATTGGGTTGGGATATCTGGTCGGCGTGGATGAGTTGGGCTGAAAGGTCTGTTTCTGTGCTGTACATCTCTATGACTCTAACTGATGAAGGTGGCAGGATGAAAAATCAGGAAGGTATGAACATTAATATTTCAGTTGACTTACTGCCAGATTCCAGGGTTGCTGTGAAAAGAAAAGAACAGAACATCAACATTTATTAATTATTTAGTCTGAACACTGCTCCTGAAGAATAGTATCATGAGTATATTAATTTTTTTATTCATTCATGGAACGTGCTGCACTATTTATTGCCCATTCCTAATTGCCCCGGCGAAGGTGAAGGGGAGCTGCATTCTTGAACCACTGCAGTCTTTGGGAGTGTGGATACCCCCTGTACTGTTAGGATAGAACCCAGGATTGAGGCAACGACAGTGACGGAACAGTGATATGTTTCAATGTCAGGATGGTAAGGGGCTTGGAGGGCACTTGCAGGAAGTCGTGCTCCCATGTATCTGATGCCCTTGTCCTTATAGGTAGAAGTGGTCCTGGATTTGGAAGTTGCCGTCAGAGCAAATTGCTGCAGTACATCTCGTAGATGGTGTACACGTTTGCCATTGTCAATTAGTAGTGGAGAGAGTGAACGCTGAAGGTGGATGTGCATGGGGTGCCCATCAAGTAGGCATCTTTGCCATGGATGGTGACAAGCTTCTTTAATGTTGTTGGAGCTACATTTGTCCAGTGGTGGAGACTACTCCTCCACCCTTTTGATATGTATCTTATAGGTTTGGAAACACAGGAGATTTGGTGGTATTATCATTAGATGATCAATAAGCGATTCCAGGAAATGTTCTGGAGACCCGAGTTCGAATCTTGCCATGGCAGATGGTGGAGTTTGAATTCAATAAAAATCTGGAAAAGTAAGAGTCTAATGATGACCATGAAACCATTGTCGATGGCCAAAGAAACCCATCAGGGTTTATGAAAAGAAACTGCACTCCTTATCTGGTATGGCCTTCACGTGATTCCAGATTCACAGTAATGTGGTTGACTTTAAACTGCTCTCTGGGGATAGACAATAAATGGTGGCCTAGCCAATGACACCCACATCCCATGAGTAAATAAAAAAAAGGTGAATGTTGTAGTCATAGCGGAAACAAAAAAAAAATGCTGGAGATCACAGCAGGCCAGGCAGCATCCATGGAAAGAGAGCAAGCTGACGTTTCAAGTCTAGATGACTCTTCATCAGAGCTGACGTGAAGTTGGAGGAAGCAAATTGCATAAACGCTGCCCCCTCCACACTTCACATCAGCTCTGATGAAGAACCGTCTCGACTCCTTGCTGTCACCTTGCTGTCTCTCTCTATGGGTGCTGCCTGACCCACTGTGACCTCCAGCATTTTTTGTTTACAGTATAGATTCAAGCATCTCCAATAATTTGCACCTGCCAGTATAGTCATAGTGTTAATTTAACCAGTTAATATTCTGGTCAATGGTAATGCCCAGGACTTTAATAGTACAGGATTCTGAGATCCAAAGTAATGCGTATGAGATTCTGGGCTTTATAAATAAAGGCAACCCCTATTCAGGAGTAGGAGGCAATATAGAACAATAAAATCAGCCTGGAGCTTATTGAACGGTATAGCAGCCTCAAGGGGTCTGATGACTGGCTCCTAATTCATACGTGTCATACATTAGTGTATTTTACCAACTCACTGTCAAATGTATCAGTAAAGGTGTGACTGCTAATATCCAATGAAGACTCTGATTGATCGCTATCCTGGGTCTGAAACAGTTGGTTCAACATCAGGTCACTCATATCATCAGTAGCTGTGAAAAGAGAGCAAAATGAAAGATCCCCCATTGAACATTTGTGTGTTAACTTCAATATAATCAGCAGGCTTTTAAAACTAAACAGTTTCTGGTACAACAGAACAAACGCAAAATATTGTCGATACTGCCTATCTGAGATTTTCAAAAAGTCTAGAAACATCTGTGGAGAGAAAATAATTAGACAAAGTTCTGATGAAATGTCAATAATCTGAAATCATAAGGGGAGGGGATGGCCTTGTTTGGTATTATTGCTAGATCATTAATTCAGAGACGTGGTAATGTTCTGCGGATCCGGGTTTAAATCCTATCATGACAGATGGTGGAATGTGACTTCAATAAATAACTGGAATTAGGAGTCTAATATTGACCATGAAATCATTGTCAAGTGTTAGAAAAACCCATCTGTTTCACAAATATCCTTTAAGGAAGGAAACTACCATGCTCACCTGGTCTGGACTACATTTGACTCCAGACCCACAGCAACATGGTTAAAAATGTGGGGCGGCACAGTGGTTAGCACCACTGCCTCATGGCACCGGAGACCTGAGTTAGATTCCAGTCTCATGCAACCGTCTGTGTGGAGTTTGCACATTCTCTCTGTGTGGGCTTCCTCTGGGAGCTCTGGTTTTCTCCTCCAGGTTAAGTGGACTGGCCATTAAATTGTCCACAGTGTTCAGGGATGTGCAGGTAGGTGGTTAAGTAATGAGAAATGCAGGGTTACAGGGACAGGATAGTGTCGGGGGTGAGTTAGTTTGGGTGGCATGTTCGTTGGAGGGTTGGTGTGGACTCAATAGGCCGAGTGGCCTGCTTCCATACTGAAGGAATTCTATGATGAGCTATGAATTTTTAACTGCCCTCTGGACAATTAAAGATGGGCAAAACATATTGGCCTGGCCAGCAATGCCCACGTGAATGAATTGTTAAAAATGCTCTTCATGGTATTCCAGTGAAGCAGCTGGAGCCTCAGTGTCTCCTTCACCACAAGGAGTTATATTGAATCATTCTCAGCTTCACAATCCATCAATTTAGCAAAAGGAAGATTGCCTGGAGGAAGGAGAAGGAAGGAATAGAGTTCTTCTGATAACTGTTGCAGCAACAATGATGATAACAATGTGGACATTCAAAAGGATGAGAATGCCACCCAGGCCAACTCAGGATCTATGAACAAAGCCTGTGCTGCTGACTCTTTCTTGCGCGTTGCTGAATGTTAATCTTTAATCAATTTTAAGCACCCAGCATATGTCGTTTCACTGTATAAAGGAGAGTCTCACATATATACTGAGTTGGTCACTGAGTTCAGGTTCCTGAAATGAATAACAGTTAACCCAGGATAAATATTTCAGAAAAGAGATATCAAATTCTGCCATGGCAGATTGTGAATGTGAAATCAGCTTTTCTTAAAAAAAAAGCTGAAAAGATAAGTCTAGAACCAAAAACGTTGACCAGCAAATAAAACCCACTGTAGGGCTTGGTTAACTCAATTAACTGAATTACTAGCATATGGCTCAGATTATCATCAACAGCATGGGATTCAAGGTCATTGTGTGGCTTACTACCTTGCCCTACCCATAGTCAAAAATCAAGGCCCTTTGCCAAAGGTCAACGAATAATCCCTGAGGGCCTTTGTTCACAGAACTGAAGAAGAAAGTTCCACCTTCACTCAAGTCCAGGAGCATTAAAAGATGACAATTTGTGCAAAATTTGGATTCTATGCTGATCTAGGTCATAGCAAGGCCAAACAAACCATTTGAGTGCATCAAATCATGTCTCTGAACTCCAAGGAGCAATGATATCCCGAATGAAGTAACCATTTTCTCTACTTATAAATTCTGTGCCCGTTTGCTTCCCTCCACTTCACCTGACCAAACATCCAAAAGCTTGGGATTTCAAATAAAGCTGTTGGTGTTGTCTGATTTCTGACTTCATCCACCCCAGTCCAACAACGGCACCTCCACATTATGAAATAAACATGACTGCCGCCTGGTTCATCATGTTCCTAGTTTATGGTTTTGATCATTATTGGGTAGGACACAACTACCACCATGGATTTACAGACATCACCAGTGTCAGATCATTATCACGTGAGGTACAGTCTTTCAGGTGAACTCATTCATCATTCTGAAACATCCTAAGCACTTGTATATTCACTACATTTGTTCACTCACTTTCACAGGTTCCATTGAGTGGGTAGCTGCTAGCATTCATTGACGAATCTTCAGTATCTGTGATCGAAAGCAAAGCATTGAAAGTTATATCAGTTGAATCTAACACTGAAAACACATGTTCTCAATTAACATTTATACTTGGAACACCCAGACATGTAGCAGAATGAATTTAATGCTGAGAAGTATGAAGTGACACATAGCGGCAGAAAAATATGTGGAAAAGCAATATAAGTTAAAAGAATTAATTTCTAAATGGTGTGCAAGAGCTGGGGAAGCTGCTAATGTATGTGTATATACTGGTATAGGTGGCTGAGCTGAGAAATCTGTCAGGATGGGATTTATAACTAAAGATAGAAACTAGAGATAGAAATTCACCAAAGATCCTTAAACAGCACCTTCCAAATCCATGACCACTTCCAGACGGACAAGGGCTGCAGGTAGATGGGAACACCACCACCTGCAAGTTCCACTCGAATCCACTCACTATCCTCATTTGGAAAGATTATCATCACTGTTGGGTCAAAATCCTCAAACTTCCTGCCTAAGGGCATTGAGTGTCAACCTACATCATCTTCTCAAGGACAACCAGTAATCAACATCTCTAACTTAACAGTATCCAACCATCTCTCATTGACATTTAAGTCATTATCATGGTGGGCTTTTACAGACCAAAACTTTAGCTGGACCAGCCACTAAAAATATCTTGTACCAGGACATACAGGTCAGAGGCTAGGAGCACAATGGCAAATGATGCTCTTCCTTTTTGCCTAAAGCCTATCCAGTCTTTACATGGCATGAGTCAGGAGGTGACAAAATATTCTCCTGAGTGACTGGACCTCCCAACAACTCAAGAAGCTCAACACCATCTTAAACAAAACAGTTCATAAGATCAACATTTCATCTTTAAATATCACTCATTTAGCCACTGGTTGACAGTTACAGGGTCTTTTCAGAAACGTCATTCTTTACAGTTGCTGGGTCAAAATTCTGGAACTCCCTAAAATCATTGAGGCTGTATATCATAGAGAACTCCCTAAAATCACCGAGGCTGTATATCATAGAGAACTCCCTAAAATCACTGAGGCTGTATATCATAGAGAACTCCCTAAAATCATTGAGGCTGTATATCATAGAGAACTCCCTAAAATCACCGAGGCTGTATATCATAGAGAACTCCCTAAAATCACCGAGGCTGTATATCATAGAGAACTCCCTAAAATCACTGAGGCTGTATATCATAGAGAACTCCCTAAAATCACCGAGGGTGTGTATCTTAGAGAACTCCCTAAAATCACTGAGGCTGTACATCATAGAGAACTCCCTAAAATCACTGAGGCTGTACATCATAGAGAACTCCCTAAAATCACCATGGGTGTGTATCTTAGAGAACTCCCTAAAATCACTGAGGCTGTATATCATAGAGAACTCCCTAAAATCACTGAGGCTGGAGATCATAGAGAACTCCCTAAAATCACTGAGGCTGGAGATCATAGAGAACTCCCTAAAATCACTGAGGCTGTATATCATAGAGAACTCCCTAAAATCACCGAGGGTGTGTATCTTAGAGAACTCCCTAAAATCACTGAGGTTGTATATCATAGAGAATTCCCTAAAATCACTGAGGCTGTATATCATAGAGAACTCCCTAAAATCACTGAGGCTGGAGATCATAGAGAACTCCCTAAAATCACTGAGGCTGTATATCATAGAGAACTCCCTAAAATCACCGAGGGTGTGTATCTTAGAGAACTCCCTAAAATCACTGAGGTTATATATCTTAGAGAACTCCCTAAAATCACTGAGGTTGTATATCATAGAGAACTCCCTAAAATCACTGAGGCTGTGTATCTTAGAGAACTCCCTAAAATCACTGAGGCTGTATATCATAGAGAACTCCCTAAAATCACCGAGGGTGTGTATCATAGAGATCTCCCTAAAATCACTGAGGCTGTATATCATAGAGAACTCCCTAAAATCACTGAGGCTGTATATCATAGAGAACTCCCTAAAATCACTGAGGCTGTGTATCTTAGAGAACTCCCTAAAATCACTGAGGCTGTATATCATAGAGAACTCCCTAAAATCACTGAGGCTGTATATCATAGAGAACTCCCTAAAATCACTGAGGCTGGATATCATAGAGAACTCCCTAAAATCACTGAGGCTGTATATCATAGAGAACTCCCTAAAATCACTGAGGCTGTACATCATAGAGAACTCCCTAAAATCACTGAGGCTGGAGATCATAGAGAACTCCCTAAAATCACTGAGGCTGTATATCATAGAGAACTCCCTAAAATCACTGAGGCTGTGTATCTTAGAGAACTCCCTAAAATCACTGAGGCTGTATATCATAGAGAACTCCCTAAAATCACTGAGGCTGTATATCATAGAGAACTCCCTAAAATCACTGAGGCTGGATATCATAGAGAACTCCCTAAAATCATTGAGGCTGTATATCATAGAGAACTCCCTAAAATCACTGAGGCTGTATATCTTAGAGAACTCCCTAAAATCACTGAGGCTGTATATCATAGAGAACTCCCTAAAATCACTGAGGCTGTGTATCTTAGGGAACTCCCTAAAATCACTGAGGCTGTATATCATAGAGAACTCCCTAAAATCACCGAGGCTGGATATCATAGAGAACTCCCTAAAATCACTGAGGCTGTATATCATAGAGAACTCCCTAAAATCACTGAGGCTGTATATCATAGAGAACTCCCTAAAATCACTGAGGCTGTGTATCTTAGAGAACTCCCTAAAATCACTGAGGCTGTATATCATAGAGAACTCCCTAAAATCACTGAGGCTGTATATCATAGAGAACTCCCTAAAATCACTGAGGCTGTATATCATAGAAAACTCCCTAAAATCACTGAGGCTGTTTTTCATAGAAAACTCCCTAAAATCACTGAGGCTGTATATCATAGAGAACTCCCTAAAATCACTGAGGCTGTATATCATAGAGAACTCCCTAAAATCAATGAGGCTGTATATCATAGAGAATTCCCTAAAATCACTGAGGCTGTATATCATAGAGAACTCCCTAAAATCACTGAGGCTGGAGATCATAGAGAACTCCCTAAAATCACTGAGGCTGTATATCATAGAGAACTCCCTAAAATCACTGAGGCTGTGTATCTTAGAGAACTCCCTAAAATCACTGAGGTTGTATATCATAGAGAACTCCCTAAAATCACTGAGGCTGTGTATCTTAGAGAACTCCCTAAAATCACTGAGGCTGTACATCATAGAGAACTCCCTAAAATCACTGAGGCTGTATATCATAGAGAACTCCCTAAAATCACTGAGGCTGTGTATCTTAGAGAACTCCCTAAAATCACTGAGGCTGTATATCATAGAGAACTCCCTAAAATCACTGAGGCTGTATATCATAGAGAACTCCCTAAAATCACTGAGGCTGGATATCATAGAGAACTCCCTAAAATCATTGAGGCTGTATATCATAGAGAACTCCCTAAAATCACTGAGGCTGTATATCTTAGAGAACTCCCTAAAATCACTGAGGCTGTATATCATAGAGAACTCCCTAAAATCACTGAGGGTGTGTATCTTAGAGAACTCCCTAAAATCACTGAGGCTGTATATCATAGAGAACTCCCTAAAATCACGGAGGCTGTATATCATAGAGAACTCCCTAAAATCACTGAGGCTGGATATCATAGAGAACTCCCTAAAATCATTGAGGCTGTATATCATAGAGAACCCCCTAAAATCACTGAGGCTGTGTATCATAGAGAACTCCCTAAAATCACTGAGGCTGTGTATCTTAGAGAACTCCCTAAAATCACTGAGGCTGTATATCTTAGAGAACTCCCTAAAATCACTGAGGCTGGAGGTCATAGAGAACTCCCTAAAATCACTGAGGCTGGAGATCATAGAGAACTCTCTAAAATCACTGAGGTTGTATATCATGGAGAACTCCCTAAAATCACTGAGGCTGTACATCATAGAGAACTCCCTAAAATCACTGAGGCTGTATATCTTAGAGAACTCCCTAAAATCACTGAGGTTGTATATCATAGTGAACTCCCTAAAATCACTGAGGTTGTATATCATAGAGAACTCCCTAAAATCACTGAGACTGTATATCACAGAGAACTCCCTAAAATCACTGAGGTTGTATATCATAGAGAACTCCCTAAAATCACTGAGGCTGTGTATCTTAGAGAACTCCCTAAAATCACTGAGGCTGTATATCATAGAGAATCCCCTAAAATCACTGAGGCTGGATATCATAGAGAATTCCCTAAAATCACTGAGGCTGTATATCATAGAGAACTCCCTAAAATCACTGAGGCTGTATATCATAGAGAATACCCTAAAATCACTGAGGCTGGATATCATAGAGAATTCCCTAAAATCACTGAGGCTGTATATCTTAGAAAACTCCCTAAAATCACTGAGGCTGTATATCATAGAGACATTGCTAATGGAAAAATACTAGAGGCCACGAAAAATGATTTAATAGCAGACCACTTGGAAATCAGCAGCGGGATTGGACAGCTTCATGGATTTATGAAAGGGAACTCATTCTTGATAAATTGATTGGAATTGTTTGATGATATAACGAGTGGAGTTGATGATGGGGTGCCAGTTTAAATGGTTTACCTGAATTTTCAGAAGGCTTTCAATACGATCCCACACAAGAGATTAGTCTGTAAAACTAAAGTGCATGGGATTGGGGTTGTGCACTGTCATAGATAGAATACTGGTTGGCAGACAGGAAATAAAGAGTAATTTTTTTTTCTAAATGGCAATGCAGTGACTAGTGGAGTACCACAAGGATTAGTGCTTGGGTCCCAGATATTCACAATATATATATTAATGCAGTAGACAAGGGAACTGAAGAATATATCTCGAAATCTGTAGATGACAAAGCTGGGCGGGAGGTGAGCTATGAGGAGAATGCAGAGAGGCTTCATGTGATTTAGACATGTTGAATGAAGGGGTAAATACAAGGCAGATGCAATATAATGTGGAGAAATGTGAGTTATCCACTTTGGAGCGGAAACAGGCAGGCAGAACATTATCTGAATGGTGACAGATGGGGGAAGGGCGAGATGCAACGAGATCTGTGTGTCATTGTACTCATTTGCTGAAGGTAAGCAAGCTGGTGCAGTGGGTAGTGAAGAGGGCAAGTGATATGTTGGCTTCCATAATGAGAGGATTTGAGAAAGGGTGTCTTGCTGCAATTGTGCAGGGCCTATGTGTGACCACTAGCAGAGTATTGTTTGCAGTTTGTAGTTTCCTCCTGATCTGAGGAAGGATGTTTTGCCTATAGACTGACAGCTACAAAGATTAATCAGACCAATTTCTGGGATAGCTGACGTTTGAAGGGACACTGGTTTGAGCTATATTCACTGAAGCTTAGAAGAATGAGGGGGATCTCATAGAAACCTATAAAATTTTAACAGGACTGGGGAGGCTTAGAGATTGATAAAATCATGAGGGGCATAGGTAGGGTACATAGACAAGGTCTTTTCCCTGGAGTAGGGGACTCCAGAATGAGAGGGTTTCGAGTAAGAAGGGACAAAATTTAAAAGGAGCCTAAGGGGCAACTTCTTCAGAGGGTGGTGTGTGTATGAACTGAGCTGCCAGAGGAAGTGGTGGAGGCTGGTACAGTTGCAACATTTCGAGTCATAGAGTCTTAAAAGGCATCTGGATGGGTATATGAATAGGAAGAGTTTAGAGGGATATGGGCGGGTGCTGACAAATGGGACTAGATTAGCTGAGGATATATGGTCAGCATGGACGAGTCAGACCAAAGGGTCTGTCTCTGTGTTGTACGTCTCTATGACTCTATGACTAGACAGGGTCCATGCAGGAAGGATGTTCCCGATGAAGAGGGAGCCCAGAATCAGGGGTCACAGTATAAGGATATGAGGTAAACCATTTAGGACTGAGATGAGGAGAAACTTCTTTACACACAGACAGTGGTGAGCTGCGGAATTGTCTGTAACGGGGAATGGTTGAGGCAAAAGCATTGAATATTTTTGAGAAGGAAATGCAGTTGTTAGGGCTTTCGGGATCAAAGGATAGGAGATGAAAGTGGGAACAGGATACTGAGCTGAATGATCAGCCATGATCATAATGACAGATGTAGACTTGAAGGGTTGAATAGCCCACTCCTGCTCCTATTTTCTATGTTTCTCTTGCATCATATGAATTCAGCGGTTCAAAGGAAAAATCATCAATAATTTTTTAGCCAGTGATGCCCAAATCACATGAACTTAGATTTAATATGAGCTTACACTTTAAAAGTAATGACTGAAAAAAGAAATAGAGGATGAGTTCAAATCTGTCCACAGCAGATTGAGAAATCAGTTTTAAAAAGTTGGAAATAAAAAGCCCGTATTCTTAAAAGTGACCATAAGCTGTTTGCTTGCTATGTAATACTGATGCTTCACTAACATCCTAAAGGGAATTAAACTCAAATAAATTCTTTTCACTGCTATTTGTACATGAATGCAGACTCACAATATCATGGTTTAATCTGAATTGAGTTTTAGAGGGATCTTACATCAGGAGAGGGATATCAAATTGTTACCTAGGGTACTTAGAAATGGTACAAATACTGGCCTTGCTTGTGACACCAACATGCTGATCATGATACAACAATACATGTCTCCAACTTGCACTGACCAAGGTTTTGGATTGGATCAGAAATTGCTGAAAGCAACATGGGCAGCAATTTAATGAGATCTCAATTATTACCCATATATTACAGCATACCCACAGATCACAGAGCCCTACAACAGTTCAACACATTGCCCATTCAGAAACAGTCTGTTGTGCATTAAAACATTTATGACTCACAGGTTCCACTACTAAGATCCAAAGAAGATTCTGATTCATCAGTCTCCTGGGTCTGAAACAGTTGATTCAACATCAGGTCACTTAGATCTGAGGATGATGGCACTGTGAAAAGAGAGAAAGCATCCACATTCTCATTTAACGCGAATATGATATTAAATAGAACTATACGTGTAATGGGCTCATCAGACAGGTACCAACACAATCACGTTCAGAGATGCTTTGATAGTTCAGATCTCAAAATTCATATCAATTTAATCCAATTCCTTTTTGTTTCCTACCTCTTTGCTAACTTTATAACTATGCACTCCAATAAATGAATAAAGAATAGTGTTGCATGCAGATCATTGATCTGATAAGAACCGCCGTTGGTATCAATGGACTGGACATCATTTATAATGACTGACAGCAGAAGTCATCTTTCAAGCTATCTTTACTGCCTTCACCCAACCAACTGCTCGCCCCTAAAACTGCAAATCAGTGTAAACAAAAACCTCCTTAAACCATTTCCTCCACGAGGCGGGACCCAATTAGCTGGATGAGTACAATTCCAACCACACTCAATAAGTTTGTAAGAAAAACTGTCCAATTGTTCTATTAGATCCTGAGGAATAAATTTTAATACAAATAGCTTTCCTTTTAATTAAGAAAAATCTCAGAGCTGTTAGTGGAGCTGATAGCCACAGGGTAGTGCATTCTTGTTTACTCTGTCAAGAACAAGACTGTGAAAAAAGACACTGTTAAAGCCAAACAGGGGAGCATTCCTTGATTCACAGGTAACTTAACTGTACAAGTAAAGATCAAACAGGATGTCCTGGTCATTAATAAACCATGAGATGACTTTGAGGGTTTCAGACAGACATAGGAGGGATGACAACAAGTGATTGACATGATACAACCATCAAGCTCTATGGTAGATAAAGGGAGTGTTTGAGAGGAAAAAACTCACTTTAGACAGAAAAGAGCTTCTCAAGGTGGGTTGTGCACTCACCCTGTGATGATGAAGCCCCTTGAACAAGGTTATGTTGTCCTTGGTTTTTGTTTTCAGCGGGGTCATAAAGGCACAGGTTCCGAAATGTCTGGGTTTCTCTACATGAAGAAACTTTTACTTTTTTTAAAACAACACTTGTAAGATGAGGGGGGAGTGGCCAGTTCTCCCAGCTCAGCTTTTCTCTGGTTTGGTTTGGTTTGGTTTTAGCAGTCTGGCTGTTCAGAGCTGCTGGTCAGTTTAAGCTAGAGTGGAAGGAGGTTCCATGCTAAATCTCTCTGCCAACTCTCTACTTCCTGTGCCCAATTTTATCTTTTTGCCAAGGGGGTATTTATGGTGGTTGTTGCAGGCATTTGGAACAGCATCTTTAAATTGAGATAATCATTAAATTTGGTTTTTGGTTAGGTTAAGTTATTCTTTATTTTGTTCTCTTTTGTTTGTGTTTCAGCCAGTACCTTGAAAATAAATTCTCTTTTGTTTAAAACTGAGGGGTTTGACCTGCTGCATCATTTCTGGAATATCCACTCAACACGTGCTCAAAACAACTAGAAAAGTTAGAGTCAGGGCTTCCTTCTTGACATTTTTTGAGAGGGTCCGGCCTAGTACATCACAACCCATGGGAGGAAGCATCCTTTCCACATCCATTTTATCAAGATCCCTCAGAACCTAGTATGTTTCAAACAAGTTGCCACTTACTCTGACCAATACCAGCTGATACAAGTCTAGCCAGGTCAACCTTTCCATCTAAGATAATCTGCCCATTTAAGTATGAATTTAATTAAACATCTCTGAGTTGTCTTCAATGTACTTTCTTTAATAATAAGACTAACACTGTAAATAATTCTCCAGGTATGGGTCAGTACGGTGGCTCAGTGGTAAGCAATGCTGCCTCAAGCGCCAGGGATCCGGATTTAATTCCAACTCAGGCTGTGTGAAGTTTGGACATTCTCCCTGTGTCTGTGTGGGTTTCTGTCAGGTGCTCCGGTGAATTGGCCATGTTTAATTGCCCGTAGTGGTAAATGTAGGGGAATGGATCTGGGTGGGATGCTCTTCAGAGGGTCGGTATGGACTTGTTGGGCTGAAGGGCCTGTTTCCACACTGTAAGTAATCTAATCCATGTTAAATTGCTCATAGTGTTCAGGGATGTGTAGGTTAGATGACTTAGTCAGGGGTAAATATAGGATCATAGGGGAGGTGAATGGGTCTGGGTGGGTTACTTTTTGGAGGGTCGGTGTGGACATGTTGGGCTGAAGGGCCTGTATCCACACTGTAGGGATTCTATGATTCTATAGCTATGGTCTCATCAGGACTCTGCGAATTGAAGGAGGAGGAAGTGAGGACTGCATTTTGCTGGAGATCAGAGTCGAAGAGTTTGGTGATAGAAAAGCACATCTGGTCAGGCAGCATCGAAGGAGCAGAAGAATTGACATAGAGTCATGGAGATGTACAGATTGGAAACAGACCCTTCAGTCCAACCCGTCCATGCCGACCAGATATCCCAACCCAATCTAGTCCCACCTGCCAGCACTCGGCCCATATCCCTCCAAACCTTTCCTATTCATATACGCTTCCAAATGCCTCTTAAATGTTGTAATTGTACCAGCCTCCACCACTTCCTCTGGTAGCTCATTCCATACCCGTACCACCCTCTGCGTGAAAAAGTTGCCCCGAAGGTCTCTTTTATATCTTTCACCTCTCACCCAAAATATATGCCCTCTAGTTCTGGACTCTCCAACCCCAGGGAAAAGACTTTGCTTATTTACCCTATCCATGCCCCTCATAATTTTGTAAACCTCTATAAGGTCACCCCTCAGCCTCCGATGCTCCAGGGAAAACAGCCCCAGCCTGTTCAGCCTCTCCCTGTAGCTCAGATCCTCCAACCCTGGCAACATCCTTGTAAATCTTTTCTGAATACTTTCAAGTTTTATAATATATTTCTGAGAGGAAGGAGACCAGAATTCCATGCAATATTCCAACAGTGGCCTAACCAATATCCTGTACAGCCGCAATATGACCTCCCAACTCCTGTACTCAATACTCTGACCAATAAAGGAAAGCATATCAAACGCCTTCTTCACTACCCTATCTACCTGTGACTCCACTTTCAAGGAGCTATGAACCTGCACTCCAAGGTCTCTTTGTTCAGCAACACTCCCTGGGACCTTACCATTAAGTGTATACGTCCTGCTAAGATTTGCTTTCACAAAATGCAGTACCTCGCATTTATCTGAATTAAACTCCATCTGCCACTTCTCAGCCCATTGGCCCATCTGGTCCAAATTCTGTTGTAATCTGAGGGAACCCTCTTCGCTGTCTACTACATCTCCAATTTTGGTGTCATCTGCAAACTTACTAACTGTACCTCTTATGCTCGCATCCAAATCATTTATGTAAATGACAAAAAGTAGAGGACCCAGCACCGATCCTTGTGGCACTCCACTGGTCACAGGCCTCCAGTCTGAAAAACAACCCTCCACCATTACCCTCTGTCTTCTACCTTTGAGCCAGTTCTGCATCCAGATGGCTAGTTCTCCCTGCATTTCTTGAGGTCTAACCTTGCTGATCAGTCTCCCATGGGGAACCTTGTCGAACGCCTTACTGAAGTCCATATAGATCACATCTACAGCTCTGCCCTCATCAATCCTCTTTGTTACTTCTTCAAGAAACTCAATCAAGTTTGTGAGACATGATTTCCCATGCACAAAGCAATGTTGACTATCCCTAATCAGTCCTTGCCTTTCCAAATACATGCCCCTCAGGATTCCCTCCAACAACTTGCCCACCACCGAGGTCAGGCTCACTGGTCTATCGTTCCCTGGCTTGTCCTTACCATCCTTCTTAAACAGTGGCACCAACCTCCAGTCTTCCAGCACCTCACCTGTGACTATCGATGATACAAATATCTCAGCAACAGGACCAGCAATCAGTTCTCTAGTTTCCACAGAGTTCTCGGGTACACCTGATCAGGTCCTGGGGATTTATCCACCTTAAACCATTTCAAGACATCCAGCACTTCCTCCTCTGTAATATGGACATTTTGCAAGATGTCACTATGTATTTCCCTACTGTCTATATCTTCCATATCATTTTCCACAGTAAATACTGCTGCAAAATACTCATCTAGTATCTCTCCCATTTTTTGCACAAAGGCCGCCTTGCTGATCTTTGAGGGGCCCTATTCTCTCCCTAGTTACCCTTTTGTCCTTAATGTATTTGTAAAAACACTTTGGATTCTCCTTCATTCTATTTGCCAAAGCTATCTCATGTCCCCTTTTTGCCCTTCTGATTTCCCTCTTAAGTATACTCCACCTTCCTTTATACTCTTCTAAGGATTCACTCGATCTATCCTGTCTATACCTGACATATGCTTCCTTCTTTTTCTTAACTAAACCCTCAATTTCTTTAGTCATCCAGCATTCCCTATACCTACCAGCCTTCCCTTTCACCCTGACAGGAATATACTTTCTCTGGATTCTTGTTATTTCTGAAGGCTTCCCATTTTCCAGCCGTCCCTTTACCTGCGAACATCTGCCTCCAATCAGCTTTCGAAAGTTCTTGCCTAATTCCGTCAAAATTGGCCTTTCTCCAATTTAGAACTTCAACTTTTAAATCTGGTCTATCCTTTTCCATCATTATTTTAAATCTAATAGAATTATGGTTGCTGGCCCCAAAGTGCTCCCCCACTGTCACCTCAGTCACCTGCCCTGCCTTATTTCCCATTAGTAGGTCAAGTGTTACACCTTCTCTAGTAGGTACATCACATACTGAATCAGAAAATTGTCTTGTACACACTTAACAATTTCCTCTTCATCTAAACCTGTGACACTATGGTAGTCCCAGTCTATGTTTGGAAAGTTAAAACCCCCTACCATAACCACTCTATTATTCTGAGATAGCTGAGATCTCCTTACAAGTTTGTTTCTCAATTTCCCTCTGACTATTGGGGGGTCTATAATACAATCCCAATAAGGTGATCATCCCTTTCTTATTTCTCAGTTCCACCCAAATAACTTCCCTGGATGTATTTCCGGGAATATCCTCCCTTAGCACAGCTGTAATGCTATCCCTTATCAAAAAAAAAACACTCCCCCTCCTCTCTTGCCTCCCTTTCTATCCTTACACTAGCATTTGTATCCTGGAACATTAAGCTGCCAGTCCTGCCCATCCCTGAGCCATGTTTCTGTAATTGCTATGATATCCCAATCCCATGTTCCTAACCATGCCCTGAGTTTATCTGTCTTCCCTGTTAGGCCCCTTGCATTGAAATAAATGTAGTTTAATTTACTAGTCCTACCTTGTCCCTGCCTGCCCTGACTGTTTGATTCACTTCTATTCCAACTGTACCAGTCTCAGATTGATCTCTTTCCTCACTATCTCGCTGGGTCCTTTAAATCCTCTCAAGCAGCTCTAGCAAATTTCCCTGCCAGTATATTAGTCCCCTTCCAATTTAGGTGCAATCCGTCCTTCTTATACAGGTCACTTCTACCCCAAAGGAGATTCCAATGATTCAAAAATGTGAATCCTTCTCCCATACACCAGCTCCTCAGCCATGCATTCATCTGCTCTATCCTCCTATTCCTGCCCTCACTCGCTCGTAGCACTGGGAGTAATCCAGATATCACTACCCCTGAGGACCTCCTTTTTAAATTTCTGCCTAACTCTCTGTAATCGCCCTTCAAAATCTCAACCTTTTCCCTTCCAAAGTCGTTGGTTCCAATGTGGACAATGACCTCTTGCTGGCCCCTCTCCCCTGTGAGAACATTCTGCACCCTCTCTGAGACATGCTTGATCCTGGCACCATTCTGCTTTTTCTCTGCTGGCCACAGAAACGTCTGTCTGTACCTCAGACTTCAGAATCCCCTAACACAATTGATCTCTTGGAAGCCGACGTACCCCTCATTGCATTAGAGCCAGTTTCAATACCAGAAACTTGGCTGTTTGTGCTACATTCCCTGAGAATCCATCACCCCCTACATTTTCCAAAACAGCATACCTGTTTGAAATGGGTTTGGCCACAAAAGACTCCTGGCCCTAGGTGCCTACCTCTCTTACCCTTCCTGGACTTAACCCATCTATGTAACTGTATCTGAGACGTCCCCCCCCCTCCCCTTCCTATAACTGCCGTCCATCACATACTGTTGCTGTTGCAAATTAAGTGAAAATGAAGGGCTTATGCTCGAAAAGTCAATTCTCCTGCTCCTCGGGTGCTGTCTGACCGGCTGTGCTTTTCCAGCACCAAACTCTTCGACTCTGATTAATTGAAGCACAAACTCCCCCTTTTTTTAATAAAGCCAAAATATTGCAGATAAGATGCCGAAAATCTGAAACAAACCCTGAAAATTACTTGAGAAACTCAGTTGATTTGGCAGTATCTGTAGAGAGAGGTTTTTTGTTAACTTGTGGGATGAGGGAGTTGCTGACTGGGCCCAGCATTTATTGTCTGTCCCTAGCTGCCCTTGGGAAGGGGATGGCGAGCTGCCTTCTTGAACTGCTGCAGTCCATGTGCTGTGGGTTGACCCTTAGGGAGGGAATTCCAGGATCTTGACCCACATCGATAATGAAGGAATAGCAATATATTCCCAAGTTAGAATGCTGAGACGTTTGGTGGGAACTTGCAAGGGGTGATATTCCCATGTATCTTGTCTTTCCAGATAGAAATGATTGTGGGTTTAGAAGGTGCTGTCTAAGGGTGTTTGGTGAATTTCTGCAGTGCACCTTGTAGAAACTGTTTAGCTTGGGGAGTGGCAAGTTCTAGATGACAAGCCTTCAGTACTAATGCCAACATAGAACATAGAACATAGAAAAATACAGCGCAGTACTGGCCCTTTGGCCCTCGATGTTGCGCCGATCCAAGCCCACCTAACCTACACTAGCCCACTGTCCTCCATATGCCTATCCAATGCCCGTTTAAATGCCCATAAAGAGGGAGAGTCCACCACTGCTACTGGCAGGGCATTCCATGAACTCACGACTCGCTGAGTAAAGAACCTACCCCTAACATCTGTCCTATACCTTCCACCCCTTAATTTAAAGCTATGCCCCTCGTAATAGCTGACTCCATACGTGGAAAAAGGTTCTCATGGTCAACCCTATCTAAACCCTTAAAGATCTTGTATACCTCTATCAAGTCACCCCTAAACCTTCTTATCTCCAATGAAAACAGCCCCAAGTGCCTCAGCCTTTCCTCATACGATCTTCCTACCATACCAGGCAACATCCTGGTAAACCTCCTCTGCACCCGTTCCAGTGCCTCCACATCCTTCCTATAGTATGGCGACCAAAACTGCACACAATACTCCAGATGCGGCCGCACCAGAGTCTTATACAACTGCAACATGACCTCAGGACTCCGGAACTCAATTCCTCTACCAATAAAAGCCAGTATGCCATATGCCTTCTTCACCGCACTATTTACCTGGGTGGCAACTTTCAGAGATCTGTGTACATGGACACCAAGATCCCTCTGCTCATCCACACTACCAAGTATCCGACCATTAGCCCAGTACCCCATCTTTTTGTTACTCTTACCAAAGTGAATCACCTCACACTTACCTACATTGAACTCCATTTGCCACCTTTCTGCCCAGCTCTGCAGCTTATCTATATCCCGCTGTAACCTGACACATCCTTCCTCACTGTCAACAACTCCACCGACTTTCGTATCATCCGCAAACTTGCTCACCCAATCTTCTAGCCCCTCCTCCGGCTCATTTATAAAAATGACAAACAGCAATGGTCCCAAAACAGATCCTTGCGGAACACCGCTAGTAACTGCACTCCAAGATGAACCTTTACCATCAACTACTACCCTCTGTCTTCTTCCAGCCAGCCAGTTCCTAATCCAAACCTCCAACTCACCCTCAATGCCATACCTCCGTATTTGTTGCAGTAGCCTACCATGGGGAACTTTATCAAACGCCTTACTAAAATCCATATACACCACATCTACCGCTTTACCCTCGTCTACCTCCTTAGTCACCTTCTCAAAGAATTCAATAAGGTTTGTGAGGCACGACCTGCCCTTCACAAAACCATGCTGACTATCCTTAATCACATTATTCCTATCCAGATGTTCATAAATCCTATCCCTTACCATTCTCTCTAAGACTTTGCCCACAACAGAAGTGAGACTCACCGACCAATAGTTACTAGGGTTATCCCTACTCCCCTTCTTGAACAAGGGAACCACATTTGCTATCCTCCAGTCTTCTGGCACTATTCCTGTAGACAACGAGGACATAAAAATCAAGGCCAATGGCTCTGCAATCTCCTCCCTTGCTTCCCAGAGAATCCTAGGATAAATGCCATCAGGCCCAGGGGACTTATCTATTTTCACCCTTTCCAGAATTTCCAACACCTCTTCCCTACATACCTCAAAGCCGTCCATTCTAATTAATTGTGACTCAGTATTCACATCGGCAACAATGTCCTGTTCCTGATTGAATACGGACGAAAAGTATTCATTCAGTGTCTCCCGAATCTCCTCAGCCTCCACATGCAACTTCCCACTACTATCCTTGACTGGACCTATTCCTACCCTAGTAATTCTTTTATTCCTGACATACCTATAGAAAGCTTTAGGGTTTTCCCTAATCCTACCAACTAAGGACTTTTCATGTCCCTCCTTGCTGCTCTTAGCTCTCTCTTCAGATCCTTCCTGGCTACCTTATAACTCTCAATCGCCCCAATTGAACCTTCATGCCTCATCTTTACATAGGCCACCCTCTTCCCTTTAACAAGGGATTCCAATTCCTTATTAAACCACGGCTCCCTCACACAACCCTTTCCTCCCTGCCTGACAGGTACATACTTATCAAGGACACTCAATAGTTTCTCCTTGAACAAGCTCCACATATCAATTGCGCCCTTGCCTTGAACCCTACTTTTCCAAGCCACGCATCCTAATTCGTGCCTCACCGCATCATAATTTCCCTGACCCCAGCTATAACTCTTGCCCTGCAGTGCACACTTATCCCTCTCCAATTCTAGAGTAAAAGTCACCGAATTGTGGTCACTGCCCCCAAAGTGCTCACCTACCTCCAATTCTAACACCTGGCCTGGTTTGTTACCCAGAACCAAATCCAGTATGGCCTCACCTCTTGTTGGCCTATCTACGTACATGTTGAGGTCTATGTAATAAACAGTAGTAGTGAGTAAGCTATGATTGATTCGTAAGGATGTATAATGCATTTTTTCCAATAAGATGCAATTTATTCTTTTACAGCAACAGACACAAGTTATATTGATGAGTTAGGGATATTTACAAAGATAATCAATAGCCAGAGATGACACCTCTGTCTCCATTGGGACCTTGAGTAAACGACACAGACTCTGAAATGTCTGGGTTTCCTTGGGTTTTAGGGCCAATTTGATTATAGCTAACAGATACTGCCCCAAGCAAAAAGTGAAAAAAAAAGACACTTACACAATGAAAGGGGAGTGTCCAGTTCTCCCAGCCCAGCTTTACTCTGGTCTGATTTAGTTTTGATAATCTGGCTATTCACTGCAAGCAGTAGTGTCTTGAAGCTGCTGGACACCACGCTGGTCCTCTCTCTCTGATGTCTCTCCTGTAAGATTTTACCTTTACCTCCAGTTTGATTTTACCTTGTGTGCCAAGGGGTGTTCCTGGAGATTATTGCAAGTATTTGGAACACCATAATTAAGTTGGGATAATTCGTTGGGTTTTCAGAAAGGTTAAGTTATCCTGTATTCTGTTCTCTTTTGTTTGTGATTCATTTGGTAATCTTGTAAATAAATTCTGTTTTGTTTAAAACTAAGTGGTTAGTCCAGCTGATCCTCTCCTGGAATACCCACTTTGCACCTGCGTAAAACAACTAGGAAATTTAGGGTCTGGGCTAACTTTTTGAAAGGTTTTGAGGGGGGTCTGGCCTGGTCCAGAACAATAGGTATCCACCAGGATGGCTGCTTTCCAGGTTTTTTGATTCCTGAAGCCCATCAAAATTCAATTGATCATCAAGACGGCATTGGATGATTATTGGATGGAAGTGGTGTGCAAGGGAATGGGGAGAAAGTAGAAGATTGGCACAAACGTATTACAAGTTTCAAAAATAAAGATTCAACTCTTTTACCCTCATTACAAATTTTCAGGTACTCAACCCAAGTGAAGGGTCACCCCATTTCTACTTCAAAGTCCCTTTATCCGGGAACACAGCTGGACTGGGCTTCTTCCAGCCAACCTTTGCATTCACATCATACAAACCTCTTTGGTTAACGTTTCTTTATGGAACCCTTAAAGAGAAACCACTCACCCAGCTCATTTACGCCTTGGAGAATGTTGCCTACTCCTTCAGACTGAGAGTTCCGGGTACCCACCAGCCTCTGGGTAAAAATAAACTTCTAAACCTCATGCACTTTTACCTTCAATATATCAGGACACTGAGTCATTTAAGCAAAATGGATGACATCCACTGAACTAACCTCATCAGACATGATCTCTCCTTCCAACACCATGTTATCTACGATTCAATGCTACTTCTCCAGTGGAGACTAATCCTGTCCTTCAGAATTTTTTCCGATGGTTTCCCTATCACCAATATTTGATTCCCTGGCCTTGATTTTCTGTCTTTATCCCTACTACCCTTTGTCGATAACGGTACAGAGATATTTTGTTGGATCACCTTTGAGGAAAAAATGTGCAATCTTCTCCCTGGTCCGGCATCCATGTGATTCCAGACCCACACCAAAGTTGTTGATTCTTAAATGCCCTCTGAATTGGCTAGCATACTGCTCAGTTCCAGAACAATTGGTGATGGCCAACAAATGCTGGCCCTGTTAGCAATGCCTGCATCCCATGAACAAGTAAAACAAATATGTAAAGAGGGTGTAACTTATGGCTCTCACCTTATTGCCTGCTTGGACTCTGCAAAATCCTCTGATACTTTGGTTGCATTCTAGCACTCAGTGTCTGCAGTGACCTAGCTGCAGGCTGCCAGCTTTTGTAATGTACATTACTTTATGATTCAGCGGGACAGGCAAGCTAATTGGGACTGCTGAATGTTTGACGGGTTGGGCATGTCACTGTATGCCAAAGTTGTACCTACAG
The DNA here is from genome assembly GCF_037043375.1 of Chiloscyllium plagiosum. NCBI lineage: Eukaryota > Metazoa > Chordata > Chondrichthyes > Orectolobiformes > Hemiscylliidae > Chiloscyllium > Chiloscyllium plagiosum. The sequence continues at coordinate 128,474,106 of NW_028270143.1, read as the reverse complement.
CTCGCGTCACCAAACTATGCAACAAAAGTACTGAGCAATAGGTCATGTGTGAACGCCAAAGTGGAGCAGTGTGTAATTGAGTCAAGCTGGACGACAGTCAGGTCAGGAGATACCATCACAGTTAGTCAGGGCCACGGTCACAGTTAGTCAGGGGGGCACTGTCACAGGGAGTCAGGGGCACTGTCACGTTTAGTCAAGGGGTACTGTCACAGTTAGTCAGGGACAGTGTCACGCTCAGCCAGGGGGACACTGTCACAGTTAGCCAGGGGGGGTACTGTGACATTTAGTCAGGGGGGCACTCTCACAGTTAGTCAGGGGGCACTGTCACAGTTAGTCAGGGAGCACTCTCACAGTTAGTCAGGGGGGCACTGTCACAGTTAGTCAGGGGGCACTGTCACAGTTAGTCAGGGAGCACTCTCACAGTTAGTCAGGGGGGCACTGTCACAGTTAGTCAGTGGGCACTGTCACAGTTAGTCAGGGGGGCACTGTCACAGTTAGTCAGTGGGCACTGTCACAGTTAGTCAGGGAGCAGTATCACAATTAGTCAGGGGGTACTGTCACAGTTAGTCAGTGGGCACTGTCACAGTTAGTCAGGGAGCAGTATCACAGTTAGTCAGGGGGTACTGTCACAGTGAGTCAGGGGGCAGTATCACAGTTAGTCAGGGGGTACTGTCACAGTTAGTCAGGGAGCAGTATCACAGTTAGTCAGGGGGTACTGTCACAGTTAGTCAGGGAGCAGTATCACAGTTAGTCAGGGGGTACTGTCACAGTTAGTTGGGCGGGGCACTGTCACAGTTAGTCGGAGGGAGGTACTGTCCCAGTTAGTCAGGGGGCACTGCCCCAGTTAGTCAGGGGGCACTGCCCCAGTTAGTCAGGGGGGCACTGTCCCAGTTAGTCAGGGGGGCACTGTCCCAGTTAGTCAGCGGGCACTGTCAGAGTTAGTCAGGGGTTCTGCCACAGTTAGTCTCAGGGTACTGTCACAGTTAGTCAGGGGGGTACTGTCACAGTTAGTCAGAGGCGGAATGTCACAGTCAGGGAGCACTGTCACAGTTAGTCAGGGGGCACTGTCACAGTTAGGGGGGCACTGTCATAGTTAGTCAGGGGGTACTGTCATGGTTAGTCAGAGGGGTACTGTCACAGTTAGTCAGGGGGCACTGTCACAGTTAGGGGGGCACTGTCATAGTTAGTCAGGGGGTACTGTCATGGTTAGTCAGAGGGGTACTGTCACAGTTAGTCAGGGGGCACTGTCACAGTTAGTCAGGCGGCACTGTCACAGTTAGTCAGGGGGGCACTGTCACAGTTAGTCAGGGGGTACTGTCACAGTTAGTCAGGGGGCACTGTCACAGTTAGTCAGGGGCACTGTCACAGTTAGTCAGGGGCAGTGTCACGCTCAGCCAGGGGGGGTACTGTGACATTTAGTCAGGGGGGCACTCTCACAGTTAGTCAGGGGGCACTGTCACAGTTAGTCAGGGAGCACTCTCACAGTTAGTCAGGGGGGCACTGTCACAGTTAGTCAGTGGGCACTGTCACAGTTAGTCAGGGAGCAGTATCACAGTTAGTCAGGGGGTACTGTCACAGTTAGTCAGTGGGCACTGTCACAGTTAGTCAGGGAGCAGTATCACAGTTAGTCAGGGGGTACTGTCACAGTTAGTCAGTGGGCACTGTCACAGTTAGTCGGGGGTACTGTCACAGTTAGTCAGTGGGCACTGTCACAGTTAGTCAGGGAGCAGTATCACAGTTAGTCAGGGGGTACTGTCACAGTTAGTCAGGGGGCAGTATCACAGTTAGTCAGGGGGTACTGTCACAGTTAGTCAGGGAGCAGTATCACAGTTAGTCAGGGGGTACTGTCACAGTTAGTCAGGGAGCAGTATCACAGTTAGTCAGGGGGTACTGTCACAGTTAGTCAGGGAGCAGTATCACAGTTAGTCAGGGGGTACTGTCACAGTTAGTTGGGCGGGGCACTGTCACAGTTAGTCGGAGGGAGGTACTGTCCCAGTTAGTCAGGGGGCACTGCCCCAGTTAGTCAGGGGGGCACTGTCCCAGTTAGTCAGGGGGGCACTGTCCCAGTTAGTCAGCGGGCACTGTCAGAGTTAGTCAGGGGTTCTGCCACAGTTAGTCTCAGGGTACTGTCACAGTTAGTCAGGGGGGTACTGTCACAGTTAGTCAGAGGGGTACTGTCACAGTCAGGGGGAACACTGTCACAGTTAGTCAGGGGGCACTGTCACAGTTAGGGGGGCACTGTCATAGTTAGTCAGGGGGTACTGTCATGGTTAGTCAGAGGGGTACTGTCACAGTTAGTCAGGGGGCACTGTCACAGTTAGGGGGGCACTGTCATAGTTAGTCAGGGGGTACTGTCATGGTTAGTCAGAGGGGTACTGTCACAGTTAGTCAGGGGGCACTGTCACAGTTAGTCAGGGGGTACTGTCATAGTTAGTCAGGGGGTACTGTCATGGTTAGTCAGAGGGGTACTGTCACAGTTAGTCAGGCGGCACTGTCACAGTTAGTCAGGGGGGCACTGTCACAGTTAGTCAGGGGGTACTGTCACAGTTAGTCAGGGGGCACTATCACAGTTAGTTAGGGGGGCATTGTTACAGTTAGTCAGGTAGTACTGTCACAGTTAGTCATGGGGGCACTGTCACAGTTAGTCAGGGGGCATTGTCACAGTCATGGGAGCAGACACAGTTAGTCAGGAGGGCACTGTCACAGTCAGGGGGCACTGTCACAGTTAGTCAGGGGGCACTGTCCCAGTTAGTTGGGGGGTACTGTCCCAGTTAGTCAGCGGGCACTGTCACAGTTAGTCATGGGGGTATTGTTCCAGTTAGTCAGGGGGGCACTGTCACGTTTAGTCAGGGGGGTATTGTTCCAGTTAGTCAGGGGGGCACTGTCACGTTTAGTCAGGGGGCACTGTCACAGTTAGTCGGGGGGGGGGGGGGGGGGCACTGTCACAGTTAGTCAGGGGTTCCGCCACAATTAGTCTCAGGGTACTGTCCCAGTTAGTCAGGGGGTACTGTCAGAGTTAGTTAGGGGGACAATGTCACAGTTGGTCAGAGGGCACTGTCACAGTTAGTCAGGGGGCACTGTGTCAGTTAATCATGGGGCACTGTCACAGTTTGTCAGGAGGTACTATCACAGTTAGCCCGGGGGCACTGCCTCAGTTAGTCGGGGTGTACTGTCACAGTTAGTCAGAGCGTACTGTCACAGTTAGTCAGGGCAAACTGCCACATTAAGTTAGGGGGGCATTGTCACAGTTAGTCGGGGGCACTGGCACAGTTAGTCACGGGTCACTGTCACAGATAGCTAGGAGGTACTGTCACAGTTAGCCAGAGGGGTACTGTCACAGTTAGTCAGGGGGCACTATGTCAGTTAATCATGGGGCACTGTCACAGTTTGTCAGGGGGTACTTTCACAGTCAGGGGGCACTGTCACAGTTAGTCAAGAGGGTACTGTCACAGTTAATCAGAGGGGTACTGTCACAGTTAGTCAAGAGGGTACTGTCACAGTTAGTCAGTGGGTACTGTCACAGTTAGTCAAGAGGGTACTGTCACAGTTTGTCAGTGGGTACTGTCACAAGTCAGGGGACACTGTCACGGCTAGTCAGGGGAGCACTGTCACAGTTAGTCAGGAGGGCACTGTCACATTTAGTCAGGGGCACTGTCACATTTAGTCAGGGGCACTTTCAGAGTTAGTCAGGGGATACTGTCACAGTTAGTCATGGGGCACTGTCACAGTTAGTCATGGGGCACTTTCACAGTTAATCAGGGGGGCACTGTCACAGTTAGTCAGGGGGGCACTGTCACAGTCGGGGGGCACTGTCACAGTTAACCAGGGGCACTGTCCTAGTTAGTCATGGGACTCTGTCATAGTTAGTCAGAGGGGTACTGTCACAGTTAGTCAGGGGGCACTGTCACAGTTAGTCAGGGGGCACTTTCACAGTTGGTCAGGGGACACTGTCACGGTTAGTTGGGGGGCACTCTCACAGTTAGTCTGGGGGCACTGTCACAGTTAGTCAGCGAGGCACTGTCACAGTTAGTCAGGGGGTACTGTCACAGTTAGTCAGAGGGGTACTGTCACAGTTAGTCAGAGGGGTACTGTCACAGTTAGTCAGTGGGTACTGTCACAGTTAGTCAGGGGGGCACTGTCACAGTTAGTCAGAGGGGTACTGTCACAGTTAGTCAGGGGGGTACTGTCACAGTTAGTCAGAGGGGTACTGTCACAGTTAGTCAGGGGGCACTGTCACAGTTAGTCAAGGGGTACTGTCACAGTTAGTCAGAGGGGTACTGTCACAGTTAGTCAGGGGGCACTGTCACAGTTAGTCAAGGGGTACTGTCACAGTTAGTCAGAGGGGTACTGTCACAGTTAGTCAGGGGGTACTGTCACAGTTAGTCAGGGAGCACTGTCACAGATAGCCAGGGGGTACTGTCACAGTTAGTCAGGGGGCTCTTTCACAGTTAATCAGAGGCATACTGTCACAGTTAGTCAGAGGAGTACTGTCAGAGTTAGTCATGGGGGCACTGTCACAGTTATTCAGGGGGTCTGTCAAAGTTAGTCAGGGGGGCAATGTCACAGTTAGTCAGGGGGTACTGTCACAGTTAGTCAGAGGGGTACTGTCACGGTTAGTCATGGGGTACTGTCACAGTTATTCAGGGGGTACTGTCACAGTTAGACAGAGGGGCACTGTCCCAGTTAGACAGGGGGGCACTGTCACAGTTAGTCAGAGGGGCACTGTCACAGTTAGTAAGGGGGTACAGTCACAGTTAGTCTGAGGGGGAATGTCACAGTTAGTCAGGGAGCACTGTCACAGTTAGTCAGAGGGGTACTGTCACAGTTAGTCAGGGGGTACTGTCACAGTTAGTCTGAGGGGTACTGTCACAGTTAGTCAGGGGGTACTGTCACAGTTATTCAGGGGGTACTGTCACAGTTAGTCAGAGATGTACTGTCACAGTTAGTCAGGGAGCACTGTCACAGTTAGTCTGGGGGCACTGTCACAGTTAGTCAGCGAGGCACTGTCACAGTTGGTCAGGGGGTACTGTCACAGTTAGTCAGGGGGTACTGTCACAGTTAGTCAGGAAGCACTGTCACAGTTAATTAGGGGGGCACTGTCACAGTTAGTCAGAGGGTACTGTCACAGTTAGACAGAGGGGTACTGTCACAGTTAGTCAGGGAGCACTGTCACAGTTAGTCAGGGAGCAGTATCACAATTAGTCAGGGGGTACTGTCACAGTTAGTCAGTGGGCACTGTCACAGTTAGTCAGGGAGCAGTATCACAGTTAGTCAGGGGGTACTGTCACAGTGAGTCAGGGGGCAGTATCACAGTTAGTCAGGGGGTACTGTCACAGTTAGTCAGGGAGCAGTATCACAGTTAGTCAGGGGGTACTGTCACAGTTAGTCAGGGAGCAGTATCACAGTTAGTCAGGGGGTACTGTCACAGTTAGTTGGGCGGGGCACTGTCACAGTTAGTCGGAGGGAGGTACTGTCCCAGTTAGTCAGGGGGCACTGCCCCAGTTAGTCAGGGGGCACTGCCCCAGTTAGTCAGGGGGGCACTGTCCCAGTTAGTCAGGGGGGCACTGTCCCAGTTAGTCAGCGGGCACTGTCAGAGTTAGTCAGGGGTTCTGCCACAGTTAGTCTCAGGGTACTGTCACAGTTAGTCAGGGGGGTACTGTCACAGTTAGTCAGAGGCGGAATGTCACAGTCAGGGAGCACTGTCACAGTTAGTCAGGGGGCACTGTCACAGTTAGGGGGGCACTGTCATAGTTAGTCAGGGGGTACTGTCATGGTTAGTCAGAGGGGTACTGTCACAGTTAGTCAGGGGGCACTGTCACAGTTAGGGGGGCACTGTCATAGTTAGTCAGGGGGTACTGTCATGGTTAGTCAGAGGGGTACTGTCACAGTTAGTCAGGGGGCACTGTCACAGTTAGTCAGGCGGCACTGTCACAGTTAGTCAGGGGGGCACTGTCACAGTTAGTCAGGGGGTACTGTCACAGTTAGTCAGGGGGCACTGTCACAGTTAGTCAGGGGCACTGTCACAGTTAGTCAGGGGCAGTGTCACGCTCAGCCAGGGGGGGTACTGTGACATTTAGTCAGGGGGGCACTCTCACAGTTAGTCAGGGGGCACTGTCACAGTTAGTCAGGGAGCACTCTCACAGTTAGTCAGGGGGGCACTGTCACAGTTAGTCAGTGGGCACTGTCACAGTTAGTCAGGGAGCAGTATCACAGTTAGTCAGGGGGTACTGTCACAGTTAGTCAGTGGGCACTGTCACAGTTAGTCAGGGAGCAGTATCACAGTTAGTCAGGGGGTACTGTCACAGTTAGTCAGTGGGCACTGTCACAGTTAGTCGGGGGTACTGTCACAGTTAGTCAGTGGGTACTGTCACAGTTAGTCAGGGGGCAGTATCACAGTTAGTCAGGGGGTACTGTCACAGTTAGTCAGGGAGCAGTATCACAGTTAGTCAGGGGGTACTGTCACAGTTAGTCAGGGAGCAGTATCACAGTTAGTCAGGGGGTACTGTCACAGTTAGTCAGGGAGCAGTATCACAGTTAGTCAGGGGGTACTGTCACAGTTAGTTGGGCGGGGCACTGTCACAGTTAGTCGGAGGGAGGTACTGTCCCAGTTAGTCAGGGGGCACTGCCCCAGTTAGTCAGGGGGGCACTGTCCCAGTTAGTCAGGGGGGCACTGTCCCAGTTAGTCAGCGGGCACTGTCAGAGTTAGTCAGGGGTTCTGCCACAGTTAGTCTCAGGGTACTGTCACAGTTAGTCAGGGGGGTACTGTCACAGTTAGTCAGAGGGGTACTGTCACAGTCAGGGGGAACACTGTCACAGTTAGTCAGGGGGCACTGTCACAGTTAGGGGGGCACTGTCATAGTTAGTCAGGGGGTACTGTCATGGTTAGTCAGAGGGGTACTGTCACAGTTAGTCAGGGGGCACTGTCACAGTTAGGGGGGCACTGTCATAGTTAGTCAGGGGGTACTGTCATGGTTAGTCAGAGGGGTACTGTCACAGTTAGTCAGGGGGCACTGTCACAGTTAGTCAGGGGGTACTGTCATAGTTAGTCAGGGGGTACTGTCATGGTTAGTCAGAGGGGTACTGTCACAGTTAGTCAGGCGGCACTGTCACAGTTAGTCAGGGGGGCACTGTCACAGTTAGTCAGGGGGTACTGTCACAGTTAGTCAGGGGGCACTATCACAGTTAGTTAGGGGGGCATTGTTACAGTTAGTCAGGTAGTACTGTCACAGTTAGTCATGGGGGCACTGTCACAGTTAGTCAGGGGGCATTGTCACAGTCATGGGAGCAGACACAGTTAGTCAGGAGGGCACTGTCACAGTCAGGGGGCACTGTCACAGTTAGTCAGGGGGCACTGTCCCAGTTAGTTGGGGGGTACTGTCCCAGTTAGTCAGCGGGCACTGTCACAGTTAGTCATGGGGGTATTGTTCCAGTTAGTCAGGGGGGCACTGTCACGTTTAGTCAGGGGGGTATTGTTCCAGTTAGTCAGGGGGGCACTGTCACGTTTAGTCAGGGGGCACTGTCACAGTTAGTCGGGGGGGGGGGGGGGGGGGCACTGTCACAGTTAGTCAGGGGTTCCGCCACAATTAGTCTCAGGGTACTGTCCCAGTTAGTCAGGGGGTACTGTCAGAGTTAGTTAGGGGGACAATGTCACAGTTGGTCAGAGGGCACTGTCACAGTTAGTCAGGGGGCACTGTGTCAGTTAATCATGGGGCACTGTCACAGTTTGTCAGGAGGTACTATCACAGTTAGCCCGGGGGCACTGCCTCAGTTAGTCGGGGTGTACTGTCACAGTTAGTCAGAGCGTACTGTCACAGTTAGTCAGGGCAAACTGCCACATTAAGTTAGGGGGGCATTGTCACAGTTAGTCGGGGGCACTGGCACAGTTAGTCACGGGTCACTGTCACAGATAGCTAGGAGGTACTGTCACAGTTAGCCAGAGGGGTACTGTCACAGTTAGTCAGGGGGCACTATGTCAGTTAATCATGGGGCACTGTCACAGTTTGTCAGGGGGTACTTTCACAGTCAGGGGGCACTGTCACAGTTAGTCAAGAGGGTACTGTCACAGTTAATCAGAGGGGTACTGTCACAGTTAGTCAAGAGGGTACTGTCACAGTTAGTCAGTGGGTACTGTCACAGTTAGTCAAGAGGGTACTGTCACAGTTTGTCAGTGGGTACTGTCACAAGTCAGGGGACACTGTCACGGCTAGTCAGGGGAGCACTGTCACAGTTAGTCAGGAGGGCACTGTCACATTTAGTCAGGGGCACTGTCACATTTAGTCAGGGGCACTTTCAGAGTTAGTCAGGGGATACTGTCACAGTTAGTCATGGGGCACTGTCACAGTTAGTCATGGGGCACTTTCACAGTTAATCAGGGGGGCACTGTCACAGTTAGTCAGGGGGGCACTGTCACAGTCGGGGGGCACTGTCACAGTTAACCAGGGGCACTGTCCTAGTTAGTCATGGGACTCTGTCATAGTTAGTCAGAGGGGTACTGTCACAGTTAGTCAGGGGGCACTGTCACAGTTAGTCAGGGGGCACTTTCACAGTTGGTCAGGGGACACTGTCACGGTTAGTTGGGGGGCACTCTCACAGTTAGTCTGGGGGCACTGTCACAGTTAGTCAGCGAGGCACTGTCACAGTTAGTCAGGGGGTACTGTCACAGTTAGTCAGAGGGGTACTGTCACAGTTAGTCAGAGGGGTACTGTCACAGTTAGTCAGTGGGTACTGTCACAGTTAGTCAGGGGGGCACTGTCACAGTTAGTCAGAGGGGTACTGTCACAGTTAGTCAGGGGGGTACTGTCACAGTTAGTCAGAGGGGTACTGTCACAGTTAGTCAGGGGGCACTGTCACAGTTAGTCAAGGGGTACTGTCACAGTTAGTCAGAGGGGTACTGTCACAGTTAGTCAGGGGGCACTGTCACAGTTAGTCAAGGGGTACTGTCACAGTTAGTCAGAGGGGTACTGTCACAGTTAGTCAGGGGGTACTGTCACAGTTAGTCAGGGAGCACTGTCACAGATAGCCAGGGGGTACTGTCACAGTTAGTCAGGGGGCTCTTTCACAGTTAATCAGAGGCATACTGTCACAGTTAGTCAGAGGAGTACTGTCAGAGTTAGTCATGGGGGCACTGTCACAGTTATTCAGGGGGTCTGTCAAAGTTAGTCAGGGGGGCAATGTCACAGTTAGTCAGGGGGTACTGTCACAGTTAGTCAGAGGGGTACTGTCACGGTTAGTCATGGGGTACTGTCACAGTTATTCAGGGGGTACTGTCACAGTTAGACAGAGGGGCACTGTCCCAGTTAGACAGGGGGGCACTGTCACAGTTAGTCAGAGGGGCACTGTCACAGTTAGTAAGGGGGTACAGTCACAGTTAGTCTGAGGGGGAATGTCACAGTTAGTCAGGGAGCACTGTCACAGTTAGTCAGAGGGGTACTGTCACAGTTAGTCAGGGGGTACTGTCACAGTTAGTCTGAGGGGTACTGTCACAGTTAGTCAGGGGGTACTGTCACAGTTATTCAGGGGGTACTGTCACAGTTAGTCAGAGATGTACTGTCACAGTTAGTCAGGGAGCACTGTCACAGTTAGTCTGGGGGCACTGTCACAGTTAGTCAGCGAGGCACTGTCACAGTTGGTCAGGGGGTACTGTCACAGTTAGTCAGGGGGTACTGTCACAGTTAGTCAGGAAGCACTGTCACAGTTAATTAGGGGGGCACTGTCACAGTTAGTCAGAGGGTACTGTCACAGTTAGACAGAGGGGTACTGTCACAGTTAGTCAGGGAGCACTGACTATCTGTGCGAGTACCCCCTGACTAACTGTGACTGTACCCCTCTGACTAACTGTGACAGTACCCCTTAGTCAGAGGGGCACTGTCACTGTTAGTCAGGGGGCACTGTCACAGTTAGTCAGTGGGTACTGTCACAGTTAGTCAGGGGGCACTGTCACAGTTAGTCAGGGGGTACTGTCACAGTTAGTCAGGGGGTACTGTCACAGTTAGTCAGTGGGGAACTGTCACAGTTAGTCAGGGGGTACTAACCCAATTAGTCAGGGGAAACTTTCACAGTTAATCAGGGGGTACTGTCACATTTAGTCAGAGGGATACTGTCACAGTTAATCAGGGGGCACTGTCACAGTTAATCAGGGGGCAATGTCACAGTTAGTCAGGGAGCACTGTCACAGTTAGTCAGGGGAGCACGGTCACAGTTAATCAGGGGATACTATCACAGTTAGTCAGGGGGTACTGTCACCGTTAGTCAGGGGGCACTGTCACAGACAGCCAGGTGGTACTGTCACAGTTAGTCAGAGGGGTACTGTCACAGTTAGTCAGTGGGTACTGTCACAGTTAGTCAGGGGGGCACTGTCACAGTTAGTCAGAGGGGTACTGTCACAGTTAGTCAGGGGGCACTGTCACAGTTAGTCAGGGGGCACTGTCACAGTTAGTCAGTGGGTACTGTCACAGTTAGTCAGGGGGCACTGTCACAGTTAGTCAGGGGGTACTGTCACAGTTAGTCAGAGGGGTACTGTCACAGTTAGTCAGAGGGGTACTGTCACAGTTAGTCAGTGGGTACTGTCACAGTTAGTCAGGGGGGCACTGTCACAGTTAGTCAGAGGGGTACTGTCACAGTTAGTCAGGGGGGTACTGTCACAGTTAGTCAGAGGGGTACTGTCACAGTTAGTCAGGGGGCACTGTCACAGTTAGTCAAGGGGTACTGTCACAGTTAGTCAGGGGGTACTGTCACAGTTAGTCAGGGGGCACTGTCACAGTTAGTCAAGGGGTACTGTCACAGTTAGTCAGAGGGGTACTGTCACAGTTAGTCAGGGGGTACTGTCACAGTTAGTCAGGGAGCACTGTCACAGATAGCCAGGGGGTACTGTCACAGTTAGTCAGGGGGCTCTTTCACAGTTAATCAGAGGCATACTGTCACAGTTAGTCAGAGGAGTACTGTCAGAGTTAGTCATGGGGGCACTGTCACAGTTATTCAGGGGGTCTGTCAAAGTTAGTCAGGGGGGCAATGTCACAGTTAGTCAGGGGGCACTATGTCAGTTAATCATGGGGCACTGTCACAGTTTGTCAGGGGGTACTTTCACAGTCAGGGGGCACTGTCACAGTTAGTCAAGAGGGTACTGTCACAGTTAATCAGAGGGGTACTGTCACAGTTAGTCAAGAGGGTACTGTCACAGTTAGTCAGTGGGTACTGTCACAGTTAGTCAAGAGGGTACTGTCACAGTTTGTCAGTGGGTACTGTCACAAGTCAGGGGACACTGTCACGGCTAGTCAGGGGAGCACTGTCACAGTTAGTCAGGAGGGCACTGTCACATTTAGTCAGGGGCACTGTCACATTTAGTCAGGGGCACTTTCAGAGTTAGTCAGGGGATACTGTCACAGTTAGTCATGGGGCACTGTCACAGTTAGTCATGGGGCACTTTCACAGTTAATCAGGGGGGCACTGTCACAGTTAGTCAGGGGGGCACTGTCACAGTCGGGGGGCACTGTCACAGTTAACCAGGGGCACTGTCCTAGTTAGTCATGGGACTCTGTCATAGTTAGTCAGAGGGGTACTGTCACAGTTAGTCAGGGGGCACTGTCACAGTTAGTCAGGGGGCACTTTCACAGTTGGTCAGGGGACACTGTCACGGTTAGTTGGGGGGCACTCTCACAGTTAGTCTGGGGGCACTGTCACAGTTAGTCAGCGAGGCACTGTCACAGTTAGTCAGGGGGTACTGTCACAGTTAGTCAGAGGGGTACTGTCACAGTTAGTCAGAGGGGTACTGTCACAGTTAGTCAGTGGGTACTGTCACAGTTAGTCAGGGGGGCACTGTCACAGTTAGTCAGAGGGGTACTGTCACAGTTAGTCAGGGGGGTACTGTCACAGTTAGTCAGAGGGGTACTGTCACAGTTAGTCAGGGGGTACTGTCACAGTTAGTCAGAGGGGTACTGTCACAGTTAGTCAGGGGGCACTGTCACAGTTAGTCAAGGGGTACTGTCACAGTTAGTCAGAGGGGTACTGTCACAGTTAGTCAGGGGGTACTGTCACAGTTAGTCAGGGAGCACTGTCACAGATAGCCAGGGGGTACTGTCACAGTTAGTCAGGGGGCTCTTTCACAGTTAATCAGAGGCATACTGTCACAGTTAGTCAGAGGAGTACTGTCAGAGTTAGTCATGGGGGCACTGTCACAGTTATTCAGGGGGTCTGTCAAAGTTAGTCAGGGGGGCAATGTCACAGTTAGTCAGGGGGTACTGTCACAGTTAGTCAGAGGGGTACTGTCACGGTTAGTCATGGGGTACTGTCACAGTTATTCAGGGGGTACTGTCACAGTTAGACAGAGGGGCACTGTCCCAGTTAGACAGGGGGGCACTGTCACAGTTAGTCAGAGGGGCACTGTCACAGTTAGTAAGGGGGTACAGTCACAGTTAGTCTGAGGGGGAATGTCACAGTTAGTCAGGGAGCACTGTCACAGTTAGTCAGAGGGGTACTGTCACAGTTAGTCAGGGGGTACTGTCACAGTTAGTCTGAGGGGTACTGTCACAGTTAGTCAGGGGGTACTGTCACAGTTATTCAGGGGGTACTGTCACAGTTAGTCAGAGATGTACTGTCACAGTTAGTCAGGGAGCACTGTCACAGTTAGTCTGGGGGCACTGTCACAGTTAGTCAGCGAGGCACTGTCACAGTTGGTCAGGGGGTACTGTCACAGTTAGTCAGGGGGTACTGTCACAGTTAGTCAGGAAGCACTGTCACAGTTAATTAGGGGGGCACTGTCACAGTTAGTCAGAGGGTACTGTCACAGTTAGACAGAGGGGTACTGTCACAGTTAGTCAGGGAGCACTGACTATCTGTGCGAGTACCCCCTGACTAACTGTGACTGTACCCCTCTGACTAACTGTGACAGTACCCCTTAGTCAGAGGGGCACTGTCACTGTTAGTCAGGGGGCACTGTCACAGTTAGTCAGTGGGTACTGTCACAGTTAGTCAGGGGGCACTGTCACAGTTAGTCAGGGGGTACTGTCACAGTTAGTCAGGGGGTACTGTCACAGTTAGTCAGTGGGGAACTGTCACAGTTAGTCAGGGGGTACTAACCCAATTAGTCAGGGGAAACTTTCACAGTTAATCAGGGGGTACTGTCACATTTAGTCAGAGGGATACTGTCACAGTTAATCAGGGGGCACTGTCACAGTTAATCAGGGGGCAATGTCACAGTTAGTCAGGGAGCACTGTCACAGTTAGTCAGGGGAGCACGGTCACAGTTAATCAGGGGATACTATCACAGTTAGTCAGGGGGTACTGTCACCGTTAGTCAGGGGGCACTGTCACAGACAGCCAGGTGGTACTGTCACAGTTATTCAGGGAGCACTGTCACCGTTAGTCAGGGGGCACTCTCACAGTTAGTCAGTGGGTACTGTCACAGTTAGTCAGGGGGCACTGTCACAGTTAGTCAGGGGGTACTGTCACAGTTAGTCAGAGGGGTACTGTCACAGTTAGTCAGAGGGGTACTGTCACAGTTAGTCAGTGGGTACTGTCACAGTTAGTCAGGGGGCACTGTCACAGTTAGTCAAGGGGTACTGTCACAGTTAGTCAGAGGGGTACTGTCACAGTTAGTCAGGGGGCACTGTCACAGTTAGTCAAGGGGTACTGTCACAGTTAGTCAGAGGGGTACTGTCACAGTTAGTCAGGGGGTACTGTCACAGTTAGTCAGGGAGCACTGTCACAGATAGCCAGGGGGTACTGTCACAGTTAGTCAGGGGGCTCTTTCACAGTTAATCAGAGGCATACTGTCACAGTTAGTCAGAGGAGTACTGTCAGAGTTAGTCATGGGGGCACTGTCACAGTTATTCAGGGGGTCTGTCAAAGTTAGTCAGGGGGGCAATGTCACAGTTAGTCAGGGGGTACTGTCACAGTTAGTCAGAGGGGTACTGTCACGGTTAGTCATGGGGTACTGTCACAGTTATTCAGGGGGTACTGTCACAGTTAGACAGAGGGGCACTGTCCCAGTTAGACAGGGGGGCACTGTCACAGTTAGTCAGAGGGGCACTGTCACAGTTAGTAAGGGGGTACAGTCACAGTTAGTCTGAGGGGGAATGTCACAGTTAGTCAGGGAGCACTGTCACAGTTAGTCTGGGGGCACTGTCACAGTTGGTCAGGGGGTACTGTCACAGTTAGTCAGAGGGGTACTGTCACAGTTAGTCAGGGGGCACTGTCACAGTTGGTCAGGGGGTACTGTCACAGTTAGTCAGGGGGTACTGTCACAGTTAGTCAGGAAGCACTGTCACAGTTAATTAGGGGGGCACTGTCACAGTTAGTCAGAGGGTACTGTCACAGTTAGACAGAGGGGTACTGTCACAGTTAGTCAGGGAGCACTGACTATCTGTGCGAGTACCCCCTGACTAACTGTGACTGTACCCCTCTGACTAACTGTGACAGTACCCCTTAGTCAGAGGGGCACTGTCACTGTTAGTCAGGGGGCACTGTCACAGTTAGTCAGTGGGTACTGTCACAGTTAGTCAGGGGGCACTGTCACAGTTAGTCAGGGGGTACTGTCACAGTTAGTCAGGGGTACTGTCACAGTTAGTCAGTGGGGAACTGTCACAGTTAGTCAGGGGGTACTAACCCAATTAGTCAGGGGAAACTTTCACAGTTAATCAGGGGGTACTGTCACATTTAGTCAGAGGGATACTGTCACAGTTAATCAGGGGGCACTGTCACAGTTAATCAGGGGGCAATGTCACAGTTAGTCAGGGAGCACTGTCACAGTTAGTCAGGGGAGCACGGTCACAGTTAATCAGGGGATACTATCACAGTTAGTCAGGGGGTACTGTCACCGTTAGTCAGGGGGCACTGTCACAGACAGCCAGGTGGTACTGTCACAGTTATTCAGGGAGCACTGTCACCGTTAGTCAGGGGGCACTCTCACAGTTAGTCAGTGGGTACTGTCACAGTTAGTCAGGGGGCACTGTCACAGTTAGTCAGGGGGTACTGTCACAGTTAGTCAGGGGGCACTGTCACAGTTAGTCAGTGGGTACTGTCACAGTTAGTCAGGGGGCACTGTCACAGTTAGTCAGGGGGAACTGTCACAGTTAGTCAGGGGGTACTAACCCAATTAGTCAGGGGAAACTTTCACAGTTAATCAGGGGGTACTGTCACATTTAGTCAGAGGGATACTGTCACAGTTAATCAGGGGGCACTGTCACAGTTAGTCAGGGGGCTCTTTCACAGTTCATCAGGGGGTACTGTCACCGTTATTCAGAGGGTGTTGTCACCGTTCGTCAGGGGGCATTGTCACAGCTAGTCGCGGGTACTGTCACAGTTTGTCAGGGGGCACTGTCACAGTTAGTCAGGGGGCACTGTCACAGTTAGTCAGGGGGTACTGTCACAGTTAATCAGATGGATCTTTCACAGTTAATCAGGGGGTACTGTCACAGTTAATCAGGGGGTACTGTCACAGTTAGTCAGGGGGTACTGTCAAAGTTAGTCAGAGGGGCACTGTCACAGTTAGTCAGGGGTACTGTCAAAGTTAGTCAGAGGGGCACTGTCACAGTTAGTCAGGGGGTGCTGTCAAAGTTAGTCAGAGGGGCACTGTCACAGTTAGTCAGGGGTTACTGTCAAAGTTAGTCAGGGGGGCACTGTCACAGTTAGTCAGGGGGTCCTGTCACAGTTAGTCAGAGGGGCACTGTCACAGTTAGTCAGGGGGTACTGTCAAAGTCAGTCAGAGGGGCACTGTCACAGTTAGTCAGGGGGTACTGTCACAGTTAGTCAGAGGGGCACTGTCACAGTTAGTCAGGGGGTACTGTCAACGTTAGTCAGAGGGGCACTGTCACTGTTAGTCAGGGGGCACTGTCACAGTTAGTCAGGGGGTACTGTCACAGTTAGTCAGGGGGCAATGTCACAGTTAGTCAGGGAGCACTGTCACAGTTAGTCAGGGGAGCACGGTCACAGTTAATCAGGGGATACTATCACAGTTAGTCAGGGGGTACTGTCACCGTTAGTCAGGGGGCACTGTCACAGACAGCCAGGTGGTACTGTCACAGTTAGTCAGGGGGCTCTTTCACAGTTAATCAGGGGGTACTGTCAGAGTTAGTCAGGGGGGCACTGTCAAAGTTAGTCAGGGGGGCACTGTCAAAGTTAGTCAGGGGGCACTGTCACAGTTAGTCAGGGGGGCACTGTCAAAGTTAGTCAGGGGGGCACTGTCAAAGTTAGTCAGGGGGGCACTGTCACAGTTAGTCAGGGGGGGCACTTTCACAGTTAGTCAGGGGGTACTGTCACAGTTAGTCAGGGGGTACTGTCACAGTTAGTCAAGGGGTACTGTCACAGTTAGTCAGAGGGGTACAGTCACAGTTAATCAGGGGGTACTGTCACAGTTAGTCAGGGGGCTCTGTCCCAGTTAGTCGGGGACACTGTCACAGCTAGTCGGGTGCACTATCACAGTTAGTCAGAGGGCACTGTCACAGTTATTCAGAGGGTGTTGTCACGGTTAGTCAGAGGGCACTCTCACAGTTAGTCAGTGGGTACTGTCACAGTTCGTCAGGGGGCACTGTCACAGTTAGTCAGGGGGTACTATCCCAGTTAGTCAGGGGGCACTGTCACAGTTAGTCAGGGGGTACTAACCCAATTAGTCAGGGGAAACCTTCACAGTTAATCAGGGGGTACTGTCACATTTAGTCAGAGGGATACTGTCACAGTTAATCAGGGGGCACTGTCACAGTTAATCAGGGGGCACTGTCACAGTTAGTCAGGGGGCTCTGTCCCAGTTAGTCGGGGACACTGTCACAGTTAGTCAAGGGGTACTGTCACAGTTAGTCAGAGGGGTACTGTCACAGTTAGTCAGGGGGTACTGTCACAGTTAGTCAGGGAGCACTGTCACAGATAGCCAGGGGGTACTGTCACAGTTAGTCAGGGGGCTCTTTCACAGTTAATCAGAGGCATACTGTCACAGTTAGTCAGAGGAGTACTGTCAGAGTTAGTCATGGGGGCACTGTCACAGTTATTCAGGGGGTCTGTCAAAGTTAGTCAGGGGGGCAATGTCACAGTTAGTCAGGGGGTACTGTCACAGTTAGTCAGAGGGGTACTGTCACGGTTAGTCATGGGGTACTGTCACAGTTATTCAGGGGGTACTGTCACAGTTAGACAGAGGGGCACTGTCCCAGTTAGACAGGGGGGCACTGTCACAGTTAGTCAGAGGGGCACTGTCACAGTTAGTAAGGGGGTACAGTCACAGTTAGTCTGAGGGGGAATGTCACAGTTAGTCAGGGAGCACTGTCACAGTTAGTCAGAGGGGTACTGTCACAGTTAGTCAGGGGGTACTGTCACAGTTAGTCTGAGGGGTACTGTCACAGTTAGTCAGGGGGTACTGTCACAGTTATTCAGGGGGTACTGTCACAGTTAGTCAGAGATGTACTGTCACAGTTAGTCAGGGAGCACTGTCACAGTTAGTCTGGGGGCACTGTCACAGTTAGTCAGCGAGGCACTGTCACAGTTGGTCAGGGGGTACTGTCACAGTTAGTCAGGGGGTACTGTCACAGTTAGTCAGGAAGCACTGTCACAGTTAATTAGGGGGGCACTGTCACAGTTAGTCAGAGGGTACTGTCACAGTTAGACAGAGGGGTACTGTCACAGTTAGTCAGGGAGCACTGACTATCTGTGCGAGTACCCCCTGACTAACTGTGACTGTACCCCTCTGACTAACTGTGACAGTACCCCTTAGTCAGAGGGGCACTGTCACTGTTAGTCAGGGGGCACTGTCACAGTTAGTCAGTGGGTACTGTCACAGTTAGTCAGGGGGCACTGTCACAGTTAGTCAGGGGGTACTGTCACAGTTAGTCAGGGGGTACTGTCACAGTTAGTCAGTGGGGAACTGTCACAGTTAGTCAGGGGGTACTAACCCAATTAGTCAGGGGAAACTTTCACAGTTAATCAGGGGGTACTGTCACATTTAGTCAGAGGGATACTGTCACAGTTAATCAGGGGGCACTGTCACAGTTAATCAGGGGGCAATGTCACAGTTAGTCAGGGAGCACTGTCACAGTTAGTCAGGGGAGCACGGTCACAGTTAATCAGGGGATACTATCACAGTTAGTCAGGGGGTACTGTCACCGTTAGTCAGGGGGCACTGTCACAGACAGCCAGGTGGTACTGTCACAGTTATTCAGGGAGCACTGTCACCGTTAGTCAGGGGGCACTCTCACAGTTAGTCAGTGGGTACTGTCACAGTTAGTCAGGGGGCACTGTCACAGTTAGTCAGGGGGTACTGTCACAGTTAGTCAGAGGGGTACTGTCACAGTTAGTCAGAGGGGTACTGTCACAGTTAGTCAGTGGGTACTGTCACAGTTAGTCAGGGGGGCACTGTCACAGTTAGTCAGAGGGGTACTGTCACAGTTAGTCAGGGGGGTACTGTCACAGTTAGTCAGAGGGGTACTGTCACAGTTAGTCAGGGGGCACTGTCACAGTTAGTCAAGGGGTACTGTCACAGTTAGTCAGAGGGGTACTGTCACAGTTAGTCAGGGGGCACTGTCACAGTTAGTCAAGGGGTACTGTCACAGTTAGTCAGAGGGGTACTGTCACAGTTAGTCAGGGGGTACTGTCACCGTTAGTCAGGGAGCACTGTCACAGATAGCCAGGGGGTACTGTCACAGTTAGTCAGGGGGCTCTTTCACAGTTAATCAGAGGCATACTGTCACAGTTAGTCAGAGGAGTACTGTCAGAGTTAGTCATGGGGGCACTGTCACAGTTATTCAGGGGGTCTGTCAAAGTTAGTCAGGGGGGCAATGTCACAGTTAGTCAGGGGGCACTATGTCAGTTAATCATGGGGCACTGTCACAGTTTGTCAGGGGGTACTTTCACAGTCAGGGGGCACTGTCACAGTTAGTCAAGAGGGTACTGTCACAGTTAATCAGAGGGGTACTGTCACAGTTAGTCAAGAGGGTACTGTCACAGTTAGTCAGTGGGTACTGTCACAGTTAGTCAAGAGGGTACTGTCACAGTTTGTCAGTGGGTACTGTCACAAGTCAGGGGACACTGTCACGGCTAGTCAGGGGAGCACTGTCACAGTTAGTCAGGAGGGCACTGTCACATTTAGTCAGGGGCACTGTCACATTTAGTCAGGGGCACTTTCAGAGTTAGTCAGGGGATACTGTCACAGTTAGTCATGGGGCACTGTCACAGTTAGTCATGGGGCACTTTCACAGTTAATCAGGGGGGCACTGTCACAGTTAGTCAGGGGGGCACTGTCACAGTCGGGGGGCACTGTCACAGTTAACCAGGGGCACTGTCCTAGTTAGTCATGGGACTCTGTCATAGTTAGTCAGAGGGGTACTGTCACAGTTAGTCAGGGGGCACTGTCACAGTTAGTCAGGGGGCACTTTCACAGTTGGTCAGGGGACACTGTCACGGTTAGTTGGGGGGCACTCTCACAGTTAGTCTGGGGGCACTGTCACAGTTAGTCAGCGAGGCACTGTCACAGTTAGTCAGGGGGTACTG
Source organism: Chiloscyllium plagiosum (assembly GCF_037043375.1). Taxonomy (NCBI): domain Eukaryota; kingdom Metazoa; phylum Chordata; class Chondrichthyes; order Orectolobiformes; family Hemiscylliidae; genus Chiloscyllium; species Chiloscyllium plagiosum. The sequence goes on along the minus strand of NW_028270143.1, from coordinate 128,454,645 downwards.
TCACAGTTAGTCAGAGGGGTACTGTCACAGTTAGTCAGAGGGGTACTGTCACAGTTAGTCAGTGGGTACTGTCACAGTTAGTCAGGGGGGCACTGTCACAGTTAGTCAGAGGGGTACTGTCACAGTTAGTCAGGGGGGTACTGTCACAGTTAGTCAGAGGGGTACTGTCACAGTTAGTCAGGGGGTACTGTCACAGTTAGTCAGAGGGGTACTGTCACAGTTAGTCAGGGGGCACTGTCACAGTTAGTCAAGGGGTACTGTCACAGTTAGTCAGAGGAGTACTGTCACAGTTAGTCAGGGGGTACTGTCACAGTTAGTCAGGGAGCACTGTCACAGATAGCCAGGGGGTACTGTCACAGTTAGTCAGGGGGCTCTTTCACAGTTAATCAGAGGCATACTGTCACAGTTAGTCAGAGGAGTACTGTCAGAGTTAGTCATGGGGGCACTGTCACAGTTATTCAGGGGGTCTGTCAAAGTTAGTCAGGGGGGCAATGTCACAGTTAGTCAGGGGGTACTGTCACAGTTAGTCAGAGGGGTACTGTCACGGTTAGTCATGGGGTACTGTCACAGTTATTCAGGGGGTACTGTCACAGTTAGACAGAGGGGCACTGTCCCAGTTAGACAGGGGGGCACTGTCACAGTTAGTCAGAGGGGCACTGTCACAGTTAGTAAGGGGGTACAGTCACAGTTAGTCTGAGGGGGAATGTCACAGTTAGTCAGGGAGCACTGTCACAGTTAGTCAGAGGGGTACTGTCACAGTTAGTCAGGGGGTACTGTCACAGTTAGTCTGAGGGGTACTGTCACAGTTAGTCAGGGGGTACTGTCACAGTTATTCAGGGGGTACTGTCACAGTTAGTCAGAGATGTACTGTCACAGTTAGTCAGGGAGCACTGTCACAGTTAGTCTGGGGGCACTGTCACAGTTAGTCAGCGAGGCACTGTCACAGTTGGTCAGGGGGTACTGTCACAGTTAGTCAGGGGGTACTGTCACAGTTAGTCAGGAAGCACTGTCACAGTTAATTAGGGGGGCACTGTCACAGTTAGTCAGAGGGTACTGTCACAGTTAGACAGAGGGGTACTGTCACAGTTAGTCAGGGAGCACTGACTATCTGTGCGAGTACCCCCTGACTAACTGTGACTGTACCCCTCTGACTAACTGTGACAGTACCCCTTAGTCAGAGGGGCACTGTCACTGTTAGTCAGGGGGCACTGTCACAGTTAGTCAGTGGGTACTGTCACAGTTAGTCAGGGGGCACTGTCACAGTTAGTCAGGGGGTACTGTCACAGTTAGTCAGGGGGTACTGTCACAGTTAGTCAGTGGGGAACTGTCACAGTTAGTCAGGGGGTACTAACCCAATTAGTCAGGGGAAACTTTCACAGTTAATCAGGGGGTACTGTCACATTTAGTCAGAGGGATACTGTCACAGTTAATCAGGGGGCACTGTCACAGTTAATCAGGGGGCAATGTCACAGTTAGTCAGGGAGCACTGTCACAGTTAGTCAGGGGAGCACGGTCACAGTTAATCAGGGGATACTATCACAGTTAGTCAGGGGGTACTGTCACCGTTAGTCAGGGGGCACTGTCACAGACAGCCAGGTGGTACTGTCACAGTTATTCAGGGAGCACTGTCACCGTTAGTCAGGGGGCACTCTCACAGTTAGTCAGTGGGTACTGTCACAGTTAGTCAGGGGGCACTGTCACAGTTAGTCAGGGGGTACTGTCACAGTTAGTCAGAGGGGTACTGTCACAGTTAGTCAGAGGGGTACTGTCACAGTTAGTCAGTGGGTACTGTCACAGTTAGTCAGGGGGGCACTGTCACAGTTAGTCAGAGGGGTACTGTCACAGTTAGTCAGGGGGGTACTGTCACAGTTAGTCAGAGGGGTACTGTCACAGTTAGTCAGGGGGCACTGTCACAGTTAGTCAAGGGGTACTGTCACAGTTAGTCAGAGGGGTACTGTCACAGTTAGTCAGGGGGCACTGTCACAGTTAGTCAAGGGGTACTGTCACAGTTAGTCAGAGGGGTACTGTCACAGTTAGTCAGGGGGTACTGTCACCGTTAGTCAGGGAGCACTGTCACAGATAGCCAGGGGGTACTGTCACAGTTAGTCAGGGGGCTCTTTCACAGTTAATCAGAGGCATACTGTCACAGTTAGTCAGAGGAGTACTGTCAGAGTTAGTCATGGGGGCACTGTCACAGTTATTCAGGGGGTCTGTCAAAGTTAGTCAGGGGGGCAATGTCACAGTTAGTCAGGGGGTACTGTCACAGTTAGTCAGAGGGGTACTGTCACGGTTAGTCATGGGGTACTGTCACAGTTATTCAGGGGGTACTGTCACAGTTAGACAGAGGGGCACTGTCCCAGTTAGACAGGGGGGCACTGTCACAGTTAGTCAGAGGGGCACTGTCACAGTTAGTAAGGGGGTACAGTCACAGTTAGTCTGAGGGGGAATGTCACAGTTAGTCAGGGAGCACTGTCACAGTTAGTCTGGGGGCACTGTCACAGTTGGTCAGGGGGTACTGTCACAGTTAGTCAGAGGGGTACTGTCACAGTTAGTCAGGGGGCACTGTCACAGTTGGTCAGGGGGTACTGTCACAGTTAGTCAGGGGGTACTGTCACAGTTAGTCAGGAAGCACTGTCACAGTTAATTAGGGGGGCACTGTCACAGTTAGTCAGAGGGTACTGTCACAGTTAGACAGAGGGGTACTGTCACAGTTAGTCAGGGAGCACTGACTATCTGTGCGAGTACCCCCTGACTAACTGTGACTGTACCCCTCTGACTAACTGTGACAGTACCCCTTAGTCAGAGGGGCACTGTCACTGTTAGTCAGGGGGCACTGTCACAGTTAGTCAGTGGGTACTGTCACAGTTAGTCAGGGGGCACTGTCACAGTTAGTCAGGGGGTACTGTCACAGTTAGTCAGGGGTACTGTCACAGTTAGTCAGTGGGGAACTGTCACAGTTAGTCAGGGGGTACTAACCCAATTAGTCAGGGGAAACTTTCACAGTTAATCAGGGGGTACTGTCACATTTAGTCAGAGGGATACTGTCACAGTTAATCAGGGGGCACTGTCACAGTTAATCAGGGGGCAATGTCACAGTTAGTCAGGGAGCACTGTCACAGTTAGTCAGGGGAGCACGGTCACAGTTAATCAGGGGATACTATCACAGTTAGTCAGGGGGTACTGTCACCGTTAGTCAGGGGGCACTGTCACAGACAGCCAGGTGGTACTGTCACAGTTATTCAGGGAGCACTGTCACCGTTAGTCAGGGGGCACTCTCACAGTTAGTCAGTGGGTACTGTCACAGTTAGTCAGGGGGCACTGTCACAGTTAGTCAGGGGGTACTGTCACAGTTAGTCAGGGGGCACTGTCACAGTTAGTCAGTGGGTACTGTCACAGTTAGTCAGGGTGCACTGTCACAGTTAGTCAGGGGGAACTGTCACAGTTAGTCAGGGGGTACTAACCCAATTAGTCAGGGGAAACTTTCACAGTTAATCAGGGGGTACTGTCACCGTTATTCAGAGGGTGTTGTCACCGTTCGTCAGGGGGCATTGTCACAGCTAGTCGCGGGTACTGTCACAGTTTGTCAGGGGGCACTGTCACAGTTAGTCAGGGGGCACTGTCACAGTTAGTCAGGGGGTACTGTCACAGTTAATCAGATGGATCTTTCACAGTTAATCAGGGGGTACTGTCACAGTTAATCAGGGGGTACTGTCACAGTTAGTCAGGGGGTACTGTCAAAGTTAGTCAGAGGGGCACTGTCACAGTTAGTCAGGGGTACTGTCAAAGTTAGTCAGAGGGGCACTGTCACAGTTAGTCAGGGGGTGCTGTCAAAGTTAGTCAGAGGGGCACTGTCACAGTTAGTCAGGGGTTACTGTCAAAGTTAGTCAGGGGGGCACTGTCACAGTTAGTCAGGGGGTCCTGTCACAGTTAGTCAGAGGGGCACTGTCACAGTTAGTCAGGGGGTACTGTCAAAGTCAGTCAGAGGGGCACTGTCACAGTTAGTCAGGGGGTACTGTCACAGTTAGTCAGAGGGGCACTGTCACAGTTAGTCAGGGGGTACTGTCAACGTTAGTCAGAGGGGCACTGTCACAGTTAGTCAGGGGTTACTGTCAAAGTTAGTCAGGGGGGCACTGTCACAGTTAGTCAGGGGGTCCTGTCACAGTTAGTCAGAGGGGCACTGTCACAGTTAGTCAGGGGGTACTGTCAAAGTCAGTCAGAGGGGCACTGTCACAGTTAGTCAGGGGGTACTGTCACAGTTAGTCAGAGGGGCACTGTCACTGTTAGTCAGGGGGCACTGTCACAGTTAGTCAGGGGGTACTGTCACAGTTAGTCAGGGGGCAATGTCACAGTTAGTCAGGGAGCACTGTCACAGTTAGTCAGGGGAGCACGGTCACAGTTAATCAGGGGATACTATCACAGTTAGTCAGGGGGTACTGTCACCGTTAGTCAGGGGGCACTGTCACAGACAGCCAGGTGGTACTGTCACAGTTAGTCAGGGGGCTCTTTCACAGTTAATCAGGGGGTACTGTCAGAGTTAGTCAGGGGGGCACTGTCAAAGTTAGTCAGGGGGGCACTGTCAAAGTTAGTCAGGGGGCACTGTCACAGTTAGTCAGGGGGGCACTGTCAAAGTTAGTCAGGGGGGCACTGTCAAAGTTAGTCAGGGGGGCACTGTCACAGTTAGTCAGGGGGGGCACTTTCACAGTTAGTCAGGGGGTACTGTCACAGTTAGTCAGGGGGTACTGTCACAGTTAGTCAAGGGGTACTGTCACAGTTAGTCAGAGGGGTACAGTCACAGTTAATCAGGGGGTACTGTCACAGTTAGTCAGGGGGCTCTGTCCCAGTTAGTCGGGGACACTGTCACAGCTAGTCGGGTGCACTATCACAGTTAGTCAGAGGGCACTGTCACAGTTATTCAGAGGGTGTTGTCACGGTTAGTCAGAGGGCACTCTCACAGTTAGTCAGTGGGTACTGTCACAGTTCGTCAGGGGGCACTGTCACAGTTAGTCAGGGGGTACTATCCCAGTTAGTCAGGGGGCACTGTCACAGTTAGTCAGGGGGTACTAACCCAATTAGTCAGGGGAAACCTTCACAGTTAATCAGGGGGTACTGTCACATTTAGTCAGAGGGATACTGTCACAGTTAATCAGGGGGCACTGTCACAGTTAATCAGGGGGCACTGTCACAGTTAGTCAGGGGGCTCTGTCCCAGTTAGTCGGGGACACTGTCACAGCTAGTCGGGTGCACTATCACAGTTAGTCAGAGGGCACTGTCACAGTTATTCAGAGGGTGCTGTCACCGTTAGTCAGGGGGCACTCTCACAGTTAGTCAGTGGGTACTGTCACAGTTAGTCAGGGGGCACTGTCACAGTTAGTCAGGGGGTACTATCCCAGTTAGTCAGGGGGCACTGTCACAGTTAGTCAGGGGGTACTAACCCAATTAGTCAGGGGAAACCTTCACAGTTAATCAGGGGGTACTGTCACATTTAGTCAGAGGGATACTGTCACAGTTAATCAGGGGGCACTGTCACAGTTAATCAGGGGGCACTGTCACAATTAGTCAGAGGTGTACTGTCACAGTTAGTCAGGGGGCACTGTCACAGTTAGTCAGGGGGCTCTTTCACAGTTCATCAGGGGGTACTGTCACCGTTATTCAGAGGGTGTTGTCACCGTTCGTCAGGGGGCACTGTCACAGCTAGTCGCGGGTACTGTCACAGTTAGTCAGGGGGTACTGTCACAGTTAATCAGATGGATCTTTCACAGTTCATCAGGGGGTACTGTCACAGTTAGTCAGGGGGTACTGTCAAAGTTAGTCAGAGGGGCACTGTCACAGTTAGTCAGGGGGTACTGTCAAAGTTAGTCAGAGGGGCACTGTCACAGTTAGTCAGGGGGTACTGTCAAAGTTAGTCAGAGGTGCACTGTCACAGTTAGTCAGGGGTTACTGTCAAAGTTAGTCAGGGGGGCACTGTCACAGTTAGTCAGGGGGTCCTGTCACAGTTAGTCAGAGGGGCACTGTCACAGTTAGTCAGGGGGTACAGTCAAAGTCAGTCAGAGGGGAACTGTCACAGTTAGTCAGGGGGTACTGTCACAGTTAGTCAGAGGGGCACTGTCACAGTTAGTCAGGGGGACTGTCAACGTTAGTCAGAGGGGCACTGTCACTGTTAGTCAGGGGGCACTGTCACAGTTAGTCAGGGGTTACTGTCACAGTTAGTCAGGGGGCAATGTCACAGTTAGTCAGGGAGCACTGTCACAGTTAGTCAGGGGAGCACGGTCACAGTTAATCAGGGGATACTATCACAGTTAGTCAGGGGATACTGTCACCGTTAGTCAGGGGGCACTGTCACAGACAGCCAGGTGGTACTGTCACAGTTAGTCAGGGGGCTCTTTCACAGTTAATCAGGGGGTACTGTCAGAGTTAGTCATGGGGGCACTGTCACAGTTAGTCAGGGGGGCACTGTCAAAGTTAGTCAGGGGGGCACTGTCAGAGTTAGTCATGGGGGCACTGTCACAGTTAGTCAGGGGGGCACTGTCAAAGTTAGTCAGGGGGGCACTGTCAAAGTTAGTCAAGGGGTACTGTCACAGTTAGTCAGAGGGGTACAGTCACAGTTAGTCAGGGGGTACTGTCACAGTTAGTCAGGGGGCTCTGTCCCAGTTAGTCGGGGACACTGTCACAGCTAGTCGGGTGCACTATCACAGTTAGTCAGAGGGCACTGTCACAGTTATTCAGAGGGTGTTGTCACCGTTAGTCAGGGGGCACTCTCACAGTTAGTCAGTGGGTACTGTCACAGTTAGTCAGGGGGCACTGTCACAGTTAGTCAGGGGGTACTAACCCAATTAGTCAGGGGAAACTTTCACAGTCAATCAGGGGGTACTGTCACATTTAGTCAGAGGGATACTGTCACAGTTAATCAGGGGGCACTGTCACAGTTAATCAGGGGGCACTGTCACAGTTAGTCGGGGACACTGTCACAGCTAGTCGGGTGCACTATCACAGTTAGTCAGAGGGCACTGTCACAGTTAGTCAGGGGGTACTATCCCAGTTAGTCAGGGGGCACTGTCACAGTTAGTCAGGGGGTACTAACCCAATTAGTCAGGGGAAACCTTCACAGTTAATCAGGGGGTACTGTCACAGTTAATCAGGGGGCACTGTCACAGTTAGTCGAGGGGTACTGTCACAATTAGTCAGAGGGATACTGTCACAGTTAATCAGGGGGCACTGTCACAGTTAATCAGGGGGCACTGTCACAGTTAGTCGAGGGGTACTGTCACAATTAGTCAGAGGTGTACTGTCACAGTTAGTCAGGGGGCACTGTCACAGTTAGTCAGGGGGCTCTTTCACAGTTAATCAGGGGGTACTGTCACCGTTATTCAGAGGGTGTTGTCACCGTTCGTCAGGGGGCACTGTCACAGCTAGTCGCGGGTACTGTCACAGTTTGTCAGGGGGCACTGTCACAGTTAGTCAGGGGGCTCTTTCACAGTTCATCAGGGTGTACTGTCACCGTTATTCAGAGGGTGTTGTCACCGTTCGTCAGGGGGCACTGTCACAGCTAGTCGCGGGTACTGTCACAGTTTGTCAGGGGGCACTGTCACAGTTAGTCAGGGGGCACTGTCACAGTTAGTCAGGGGGTACTGTCACAGTTAATCAGATGGATCTTTCACAGTTAATCAGGGGGTACTGTCACAGTTAGTCAGGGGGTACTGTCAAAGTTAGTCAGAGGGGCACTGTCACAGTTAGTCAGGGGGTACTGTCAAAGTTAGTCAGAGGGGCACTGTCACAGTTAGTCAGGGGGTACTGTCAAAGTTAGTCAGAGGGGCACTGTCACAGTTAGTCAGGGGGTACTGTCAAAGTTAGTCAGGGGGGCACTGTCACAGTTAGTCAGGTGGTCCTGTCACAGTTAGTCAGAGGGGCACTGTCACAGTTAGTCAGGGGGTACTGTCAAAGTCAGTCAGAGGGGCACTGTCACAGTTAGTCAGGGGGTACTGTCACAGTTAGTCAGAGGGGCACTGTCACTGTTAGTCAGGGGGCACTGTCACAGTTAGTCAGGGGGTACTGTCACAATTAGTCAGAGAGGCAATGTCACAGTTAGTCAGGGAGCACTGTCACAGTTAGTCAGGGGAGCACGGTCACAGTTAATCAGGGGATACTATCACAGTTAGTCAGGGGGTACTGTCACCGTTAGTCAGGGGGCACTGTCACAGACAGCCAGGTGGTACTGTCACAGTTAGTCAGGGGGCTCTTTCACAGTTAATCAGGGGGTACTGTGAGAGTTAGTCATGGGGGCACTGTCACAGTTAGTCAGGGGGGCACTGTCAAAGTTAGTCAGGGGGGCACTGTCAAAGTTAGTCAGGGGGGCACTGTCACAGTTAGTCAGGGGGTACTGTCACAGTTAGTCAGGGGGTACTGTCACAGTTAGTCAAGGGGTACTGTCACAGTTATTCAGAGGGGTACAGTCACAGTTAGTCAGGGGGTACTGTCACAGTTAGTCAGGGGGCTCTGTCCCAGTTAGTCGGGACAATGTCACAGCTAGTCGGGTGCACTATCACGTTAGTCAGAGGGCACTGTCACAGTTATTCAGAGGGTGTTGTCACCGTTAGTCAGGGGGCACTCTCACAGTTAGTCAGTGGGTACTGTCACCGTTAGTCAGGGGGCACTGTCACAGTTAGTCAGGGGGTACTATCCCAGTTAGTCAGGGGGTACTAACCCAATTAGTCAGGGGAAACCTTCACAGTTAATCAGGGGGTACTGTCACATTTAGTCAGAGGGATACTGTCACAGTTAATCAGGGGGCACTGTCACAGTTAATCAGGGGGCACTGTCACAGTTAGTCGAGGGGTACTGTCACAATTAGTCAGAGGTGTACTGTCACAGTTAGGCAGGGGGCACTGTCACAGTTAGTCAGGGGGCTCTTTCACAGTTCATCAGGGGGTACTGTCACCGTTATTCAGAGGGTGTTGTCACCGTTCGTCAGGGGGCACTGTCACAGCTAGTCGCGGGTACTGTCACAGTTTGTCAGGGGGCACTGTCACAGTTAGTCAGGGGGCACTGTCACAGTTAGGCAGGGGGTACTGTCACAGTTAATCAGATGGATCTTTCACAGTTAATCAGGGGGTACTGTCACAGTTAGTCAGAGGGCACTGTCAAAGTTAGTCAGAGGGGCACTGTCACAGTTAGTCAGGGGGTACTGTCACAGTTAGTCAGAGGGGTACTGTCACAGTTAGTCAGTGGGTACTGTCACAGTTAGTCAGGGGGGCACTATCACAGTTAGTCAGAGGGGTACTGTCACAGTTAGTCAGGGGGCAAAGTCACAGTTAGTCAAGGGGTACTGTCACAGTTAGTCAGAGGGGTACTGTCACAGTTAGTCAGGGGGTACTGTCACAGTTAGTCAGGGAGCACTGTCACAGATAGCCAGGGGGTACTGTCACAGTTAGTCAGGGGGCTCTTTCACAGTTAATCAGGGGGTACTGTCAGAGTTAGTCATGGGGGCACTGTCACAGTTATTCAGGGGGTCTGTCAAAGTTAGTCAGGGGGGCAATGTCACAGTTAGTCAGGGGGTACTGTCACAGTTAGTCAGAGGGGTACTGTCACGGTTAGTCATGGGGTACTGTCACAGTTATTCAGGGGGTACTGTCACAGTTAGACAGAGGGGCACTGTCCCAGTTAGTCAGGGGGGCACTGTCACAGTTAGGCAGGGTGTACTGTCACAGTTAGTAAGGGGGTACAGTCACAGTTAGTCTGAGGGGGAATGTCACAGTTAGTCAGGGAGCACTGTCACAGTTAGTCAGAGGGGTACTGTCACAGTTAGTCAGGGGGTACTGTCACAGTTAGTCTGAGGGGTACTGTCACAGTTAGTCAGGGGGTACTGTCACAGTTATTCAGGGGGTACTGTCACAGTTAGTCAGAGATGTACTGTCACAGTTAGTCAGGGAGCACTGTCACAGTTAGTCTGGGGGCACTGTCACAGTTAGTCAGCGAGGCACTGTCACAGTTGGTCAGGGGGTACTGTCACAGTTAGTCAGGGGGTACTGTCACAGTTAGTCAGGAAGCACTGTCACAGTTAATTAGGGGGGCACTGTCACAGTTAGTCAGAGGGTACTGTCACAGTTAGACAGAGGGGTACTGTCACAGTTAGTCAGGGAGCACTGACTATCTGTGCGAGTACCCCCTGACTAACTGTGACTGTACCCCTCTGACTAACTGTGACAGTACCCCTTAGTCAGAGGGGCATTGTCACTGTTAGTCAGGGGGCACTGTCACAGTTAGTCAGTGGGTACTGTCACAGTTAGTCAGGGGGCACTGTCACAGTTAGTCAGGGGGTACTGTCACAGTTAGTCAGGGGGTACTGTCACAGTTAGTCAGTGGGGAACTGTCACAGTTAGTCAGGGGGTACTAACCCAATTAGTCAGGGGAAACTTTCACAGTTAATCAGGGGGTACTGTCACATTTAGTCAGAGGGATACTATCACAGTTAGTCAGGGGGTACTGTCACCATTAGTCAGGGGGCACTGTCACAGACAGCCAGGTGGTACTGTCACAGTTAGTCAGGGGGCTCTTTCACAGTTAATCAGGGGGTACTGTGAGAGTTAGTCATGGGGGCACTGTCACAGTTAGTCAGGGGGTACTGTCACAGTTAGTCAGGGGGTACTGTCACAGTTAGTCAAGGGGTACTGTCACAGTTATTCAGAGGGGTACAGTCACAGTTAGTCAGGGGGTACTGTCACAGTTAGTCAGGGGGCTCTGTCCCAGTTAGTCGGGACACTGTCACAGCTAGTCGGGTGCACTATCACAGTTAGTCAGAGGGCACTGTCACAGTTATTCAGAGGGTGTTGTCACCGTTAGTCAGGGGGCACTCTCACAGTTAGTCAGTGGGTACTGTCACAGTTAGTCAGGGGGCACTGTCACAGTTAGTCAGGGGGTACTATCCCAGTTAGTCAGGGGGTACTAACCCAATTAGTCAGGGGAAACCTTCACAGTTAATCAGGGGGTACTGTCACATTTAGTCAGAGGGATACTGTCACAGTTAATCAGGGGGCACTGTCACAGTTAATCAGGGGGCACTGTCACAGTTAGTCGAGGGGTACTGTCACAATTAGTCAGAGGTGTACTGTCACAGTTAGGCAGGGGGCACTGTCACAGTTAGTCAGGGGGTACTGTCACAGTTAGGCAGGGGGTACTGTCACAGTTAATCAGATGGATCTTTCACAGTTAATCAGGGGGTACTGTCACAGTTAGTCAGAGGGCACTGTCAAAGTTAGTCAGAGGGGCACTGTCACAGTTAGTCAGGGGGTACTGTCACAGTTAGTCAGAGGGGTACTGTCACAGTTAGTCAGTGGGTACTGTCACAGTTAGTCAGGGGGGCACTATCACAGTTAGAGGGGTACTGTCACAGTTAGTCAGGGGGCAAAGTCACAGTTAGTCAAGGGGTACTGTCACAGTTAGTCAGAGGGGTACTGTCACAGTTAGTCAGGGGGTACTGTCACAGTTAGTCAGGGAGCACTGTCACAGATAGCCAGGGGGTACTGTCACAGTTAGTCAGGGGGCTCTTTCACAGTTAATCAGGGGGTACTGTCAGAGTTAGTCATGGGGGCACTGTCACAGTTATTCAGGGGGTCTGTCAAAGTTAGTCAGGGGGGGCAATGTCACAGTTAGTCAGGGGGTACTGTCACAGTTAGTCAGAGGGGTACTGTCACGGTTAGTCATGGGGTACTGTCACAGTTATTCAGGGGGTACTGTCACAGTTAGACAGAGGGGCACTGTCCCAGTTAGTCAGGGGGGCACTGTCACAGTTAGGCAGGGTGTACTGTCACAGTTAGTAAGGGGGTACAGTCACAGTTAGTCTGAGGGGGAATGTCACAGTTAGTCAGGGAGCACTGTCACAGTTAGTCAGAGGGGTACTGTCACAGTTAGTCAGGGGGTACTGTCACAGTTAGTCTGAGGGGTACTGTCACAGTTAGTCAGGGGGTACTGTCACAGTTATTCAGGGGGTACTGTCACAGTTAGTCAGAGATGTACTGTCACAGTTAGTCAGGGAGCACTGTCACAGTTAGTCTGGGGGCACTGTCACAGTTAGTCAGCGAGGCACTGTCACAGTTGGTCAGGGGGTACTGTCACAGTTAGTCAGGGGGTACTGTCACAGTTAGTCAGGAAGCACTGTCACAGTTAATTAGGGGGGCACTGTCACAGTTAGTCAGAGGGTACTGTCACAGTTAGACAGAGGAGTACTGTCACAGTTAGTCAGGGAGCACTGACTATCTGTGCGAGTACCCCCTGACTAACTGTGACTGTACCCCTCTGACTAACTGTGACAGTACCCCTTAGTCAGAGGGGCACTGTCACTGTTAGTCAGGGGGCACTGTCACAGTTAGTCAGTGGGTACTGTCACAGTTAGTCAGGGGGCACTGTCACAGTTAGTCAGGGGGTACTGTCACAGTTAGTCAGGGGGTACTGTCACAGTTAGTCAGTGGGGAACTGTCACAGTTAGTCAGGGGGTACTAACCCAATTAGTCAGGGGAAACTTTCACAGTTAATCAGGGGGTACTGTCACATTTAGTCAGAGGGATACTGTCAGAGTTAATCAGGGGGCACTGTCACAGTTAATCAGGGGGCAATGTCACAGTTAGTCAGGGAGCACTGTCACAGTTAGTCAGGGGAGCACGGTCACAGTTAATCAGGGGATACTATCACAGTTAGTCAGGGGGTACTGTCACCGTTAGTCAGGGGGCACTGTCACAGACAGCCAGGTGGTACTGTCACAGTTATTCAGGGAGCACTGTCACCGTTAGTCAGGGGGCACTCTCACAGTTAGTCAGTGGGTACTGTCACAGTTAGTCAGGGGGCACTGTCACAGTTAGTCAGGGGGTACTGTCACAGTTAGTCAGGGGGCACTGTCACAGTTAGTCAGTGGGTACTGTCACAGTTAGTCAGGGGGCACTGTCACAGATAGTCAGGGGGTACTATCCCAGTTAGTCAGGGGGTACTAACCCAATTAGTCAGGGGAAACCTTCACAGTTAATCAGGGGGTACTGTCACATTTAGTCAGAGGGATACTGTCACAGTTAATCAGGGGGCACTGTCACAGTTAATCAGGGGGCACTGTCACAGTTAGTCAGGGGGCTCTGTCCCAGTTAGTCGGGGACACTGTCACAGCTAGTCGGGGGGTACTGTCACAATTAGTCAGAGGGCACTGTCACAGTTATTCAGAGGGTGCTGTCACCGTTAGTCAGGGGGCACTCTCACAGTTAGTCAGTGGGTACTGTCACAGTTAGTCAGGGGGCACTGTCACAGTTAGTCAGTGGGTACTGTCACAGTTAGTCAGGGGGCACTGTCACAGTTAGTCAGGGGGTACTATCCCAGTTAGTCAGGGGGCACTGTCACAGTTAGTCAGGGGGTACTAACCCAATTAGTCAGGGGAAACCTTCACAGTTAATCAGGGGGTACTGTCACATTTAGTCAGAGGGATACTGTCACAGTTAATCAGGGGGCACTGTCACAGTTAATCAGGGGGCACTGTCACAGTTAGTCGAGGGGTACTGTCACAATTAGTCAGAGGTGTACTGTCACAGTTAGTCAGGGGGCACTGTCACAGTTAGTCAGGGGGCTCTTTCACAGTTCATCAGGGGGTACTGTCACCGTTATTCAGAGGGTGTTGTCACCGTTCGTCAGGGGGCACTGTCACAGCTAGTCGCGGGCACTGTCACAGTTTGTCAGGGGGCACTGTCACAGTTAGTCAGGGGGCACTGTCACAGTTTGTCAGGGGGCACTGTCACAGTTAGTCAGGGGGGCACTGTCACAGTTAGTCAGGGGGTACTGTCACAGTTAGTCAGGGGGCACTGTCACAGTTAGTCCGGGGGCTCTTTCACAGTTCATCAGGGGGTACTGTCACCGTTATTCAGAGGGTGTTGTCACCGTTCGTCAGGGGGCACTGTCACAGCTAGTCGCGGGTACTGTCACAGTTTGTCAGGGGGCACTGTCACAGTTAGTCAGGGGGCACTGTCACAGTTAGTCAGGGGGTACTGTCACAGTTAATCAGATGGATCTTTCACAGTTAATCAGGGGGTACTGTCACAGTTAGTCAGGGGGTACTGTCAAAGTTAGTCAGAGGGGCACTGTCACAGTTAGTCAGGGGGTACTGTCAAAGTTAGTCAGAGGGGCACTGTCACAGTTAGTCAGGGGGTACTGTCAAAGTTAGTCAGAGGGGCACTGTCACAGTTAGTCAGGGGGTACTGTCAAAGTTAGTCAGGGGGGCACTGTCACAGTTAGTCAGGGGGTCCTGTCACAGTTAGTCAGAGGGGCACTGTCACAGTTAGTCAGGGGGTACTGTCAAAGTCAGTCAGAGGGGCACTGTCACCGTTAGTCAGGGGGTACTGTCACAGTTAGTCAGAGGGGCACTGTCACAGTTAGTCAGGGGGTACTGTCAAAGTTAGTCAGAGGGGCACTGTCACTGTTAGTCAGGGGGCACTGTCACAGTTAATCAGGGGGTACTGTCTCGGTTAGTCAGAGGGGTACAGTCACAGTTAGTCAGGGGGTACTGTCACAGTTAGTCAGGGGGCACTGTCACAGTTAATCAGTGGGTACTGTCACAGTTAGTCAGGGGGTACTGTCACAGTTAGTCAGGGGGGCACTGTCACAGTTAGTCAGAGGGGCACTGTCACAGTTAGGCAGAGGGGTACTGTCACAGTTAGTCAGGGGGTACTGTCACAGTTAGTCAGAGGGGTACTGTCACAGTTAGTCAGTGGGTACTGTCACAGTTAGTCAGGGGGGCACTATCACAGTTAGTCAGAGGGGTACTGTCACAGTTAGTCAGTCAGCACTGTCACAGTTAATAAGGGGGGCACTGTCACAGTTAATTAGGGGGGCACTGTCACAGTTAGTCAAGGCATACTGTCACAGTTAGTCAGAGGGTTACATTCACAGTTAGTCAGGGGGTACTGTCACAGTTAGTCAGAGAGGTACTGTCACAGTTAGTCAGGGGGCACTGTCACAGATAGTCAGGGAGCACTGTCACTGTTAGTCAGGGAGCACTGTCACAGATAGTCAGCGGGTACTGTCACAGTTAGTCAGAGGGGTACTGTCACAGTTAGTCATGGGGTACTGTCACAGTTAGTCAGGGGGCACTGTCACAGTTAGTCAGAGGAGTACTGTCACAGTTAGTCAGGGGGCACTTTCACAGTTAGTCAGGGGGTACTGTCACAGTTAGTCAGAGGGGTACTGTCACAGTTAGTCAGGGGGCACTGTCACAGTTCGTCAGGGGGTACTGTCACAGTTAGTCAGAGGGGTACTGTCACAGTTAGTCAGGGGGCACTGTCACAGGTAGTCAGGGGATACTGTCACAGTTAGTCAGGAAGCACTGTCACAGTTAGTCAGAGGAGTACTGTCACAGTTAGTCAGAGGAGTACTGTCACAGTTAATCAGGGGGGTACTGTCACAGTTAGTCGGGGGGTACTGTCACAGTTAGTCAGGGGGCACTGTCACAGTTAGTCAGGGGGTACTGTCACAGTTAGTCAGAGGGGTACTGTCACGTTTAGACATGGGGTACTGGCACAGTTTGTCAGGGGGCACTGTCACAGTTAGTCAGACGTGTACCGTAACAGTTAGTCAGGGGGTACTGTCACAGTTAGTCAGGAAGCACTGTCACAGTTAGTCAGGGGGGCACTGTCACAGTTAGTCAGGGTGTACTGTCACAGTTAGACAGAGGGGTACTGTCACAGTTAGTCAGGGGGCACTGTCACAGTTAGTCAGAGGAGTGCTGCCACAGTTAGTCAGGGGGCACTGTCACATTTAGTCAGGGGGTACTGTCACAGTTAGTCAGAGGGATACTGTCACAGTTAGTCAGGGGGTACTGTCACAGTTAGTCAGAGGGGTACAGTCCCAGTTAGTCAGGGGGTACTGTCACAGTTAATCAGGGGGTACGGTCACAGTTAGTCGGGGGCACTGTCACAGATAGTCAGGGAGCACTGTCACTGTTATTCAGGGAGCACTGTCACAGTTAGTCAGAGGGGTACTGTCACAGTTAGTCAGTGGGTACTGTCACAGTTAGTCAGGGGGGCACTGTCACAGTTAGTCAGAGGGGTACTGTCACAGTTAGTCAGAGGGGTACTGTCACAGTTAGTCAGGGGGTACTGTCACAGTTAGTCAGAGGGGTACTGTCACAGTTATTCAGTGGGTACTGTCACAGTTCGTCAGTGGGCACTGTCACAGTTAGTCAGAGGGGTACTGTCACAGTTAGTCAGGAGGCACTGTCACAGTTCGTCAAGGGGTACTGTCACAGTTAGTCAGAGGGGTACTGTCACAGTTAGTCAGGGGGTACTGTCACAGTTAGTCAGGGAGCACTGTCACAGATAGCCAGGGGGTACTGTCACAGTTAGTCAGGGGGCTCTTTCACAGTTAATCAGAGGCATACTGTCACAGTTAGTCAGAGGAGTACTGTCAGAGTTAGTCAGGGGGGCAATGTCACAGTTAGTCAGGGGGTACTGTCACAGTTAGTCAGAGGGGTACTGTCACGGTTAGTCATGGGGTACTGTCACAGTTATTCAGGGGGTACTGTCACAGTTAGACAGAGGATTACTGTCACAGTTAGTTAGGGAGGCACTGTCCCAGTTAGTCAGGGGGGCACTGTCACAGTTAGTCAGGGTGTACTGTCACAGTTAGTAAGGGGGTACAGTCACAGTTAGTCTGAGGGGGACTGTCACAGTTAGTCAGGGAGCACTATCACAGTTAGTCAGAGGGGTACTGTCACAGTTAGTCAGGGGGTACTGTCACAGTTAGTCAGGGGGTACTGTCACAGTTAGTCAGAGATGTACTGTCACAGTTAGTCAGGGAGCACTGTCACCGTTAGTCAGGGGGCACTCTCACAGTTCGTCAGTGGGTACTATCCCAGTTAGTCAGGGGGCACTGTCACAGTTAGTCAGGGGGTACTAACCCAATTAGTCAGGGGAAACTTTCACAGTTAATCAGAGGGTACTGTCACAGTTAGTCAGGGGGCACTGTCACAGTTAGTCAGGGGGCACTGTCACAGTTAGTCAGGGGGTACTATCCCAGTTAGTCAGGGGGCACTGTCACAGTTAGTCAGGGGGTACTAACCCAATTAGTCAGGGGACACTTTCACAGTTAATCAGAGGGTACTGTCACATTTAGTCAGAGGGATACCGTCACAGTTAATCAGGGGGCACTGTCACAGATAATCATGGGCACTGTCACAGTTATTCAGAGGGTGCTGTCATCGTTAGTCAGGGGGCACTCTCACAGTTAGTCAGTGGGTACTGTCACAGTTAGTCAGGGGGCACTGTCACAGTTAGTCAGGGGGTACTATCCCAGTTAGTCAGGGGGCACTGTCACAGTTAGTCAGGGGGAACTGTCACATTTAGTCAGAGCGATACTGTCACAGTTAATCAGGGGGCACTGTCACAGTTAGTCAGGGGGCACTGTCACAGTTAGTCAGGGGGCTCTTTCACAGTTCATCAGGGGGTACTGTTACCGTTATTCAG
Source organism: Chiloscyllium plagiosum (assembly GCF_037043375.1). Classification (NCBI taxonomy): domain Eukaryota; kingdom Metazoa; phylum Chordata; class Chondrichthyes; order Orectolobiformes; family Hemiscylliidae; genus Chiloscyllium; species Chiloscyllium plagiosum. The sequence goes on along the minus strand of NW_028270143.1, from coordinate 128,437,168 downwards.
AGGGTGTTGTCACCGTTCGTCAGGGGGCACTGTCACAGCTAGTCGCGGGTACTGTCACAGTTTGTCAGGGGGCACTGTCACAGTTAGTCAGGGGGCACTGTCACAGTTAGTCAGGGGGAACTGTCACGGTTAATCAGATGGATCTTTCACAGTTAATCAGGGGGTACTGTCACAGTTAGTCAGGGGGTACTGTCAAAGTTAGTCAGAGGGGCACTGTCACAGTTAGTCAGGGGGTACTGTCAAAGTTAGTCAGGGGGTCCTGTCACAGTTAGTCAGAGGGGCACTGTCACAGTTCGTCAGGGGGTACTGTCAAAGTCAGTCAGAGGGGCACTGTCACTGTTAGTCAGGGGGCACTGTCACAGTTAGTCAGGGGGTACTGTCACAATTAGTCAGAGAGGCAATGTCACAGTTAGTCAGTGAGCACTGTCACAGTTCGTCAGGGGAGCACGGTCACAGTTAATCAGGGGATACTATCACAGTTAGTCAGGGGGTACTGTCACCGTTAGTCAGGGGGCACTGTCACAGACAGCCAGGGGGTACTGTCACAGTTAGTCAGGGGGCTCTTTCACAGTTAATCAGGGGGTACTGTCAGAGTTAGTCATGGGGGCACTGTCACAGTTAGTCAGGGGGGCACTGTCAAAGTTAGTCAGGGGGGCACTGTCAAAGTTAGTCAGGGGGGCAATTTCACAGTTAGTCAGGGGGTACTGTCACAGTTAGTCAGGGGGTACTGTCACAGTTAATCAGGGGGTACGGTCACAGTTAGTCGGGGGCACTGTCACAGATAGTCAGGGGGTACTGTCACTGTTAGTCAGGGAGCACTGTCACAGATAGTCAGGGGGTACTGTCACAGTTAGTCATGGGGTACTGTCACAGTTCGTCAGGGGGCACTGTCACAGTCAGAGGAGTACTGTCACAGTTAGTCAGGGGGCACTTTCACAGTTAGGGGGTACTGTCACAGTTAGTCAGGGGGTACTGTCACAGTTAGTCAGGGAGTACTGTCACAGTTAGTCAGGGGGTACTGTCACAGTTAGTCAGGGGGGCACTGTCACAGTTAGTCAGAGGGGTACTGTCACAGTTAGGCAGAGGGGTACTGTCACAGTTAGTCAGGGGGTACTGTCACAGTTAGTCAGAGGGGTACTGTCACAGTTAGTCAGTGGGTACTGTCACAGTTAGTCAGAGGGGCACTGTCACAGTTAGTCAGGAGGTACTGTCACAGTTAGTCAAGGGGTACTGTCACAGTTAGTCAGGGGGGCACTATCACAGTTAGTCAGAGGGGTACTGTCACAGTTAGTCAGGGGGGCACTATCACAGTTAGTCAGAGGGGTACTGTCACAGTTAGTCAGGGGGCACTGTCACAGTTAGTCAAGGGGTACTGTCACAGTTAGTCAGAGGGGTACTGTCACAGTTAGTCAGGGGGTACTGTCACAGTTAGTCAGGGAGCACTGTCACAGATAGCCAGGGGGTACTGTCACAGTTAGTCAGGGGGCTCTTTCACAGTGAATCAGAGGCATACTGTCACAGTTAGTCAGAGGAGTACTGTCAGAGTTAGTCATGGGGGCACTGTCACAGTTATTCAGGGGGTCTGTCAAAGTTAGTCAGGGGGGCAATGTCACAGTTAGTCAGGGGGTACTGTCACAGTTAGTCAGAGGGGTACTGTCACGGTTAGTCATGGGGTACTGTCACAGTTATTCAGGGGGTACTGTCACGGTTAGACAGAGGAGTACTGTCACAGTTAGTTAGGGAGGCACTGTCCCAGTTAGTCAGGGCGGCACTGTCACAGTTAGTCAGGGTGTACTGTCACAGTTAGTAAGGGGGTACAGTCACAGTTAGTTTGAGGGGGACTGTCACAGTTAGTCAGGGAGCACTGTCACAGTTAGTCAGAGGGGTACTGTCACAGTTAGTCAGGGGGTACTGTCACAGTTAGTCAGGGGATACTGTCACAGTTAGTCAGGGGGTACTATCCCAGTTAGTCAGGGGGCACTGTCACAGTTAGTCAGGGGGTACTAACCCAATTAGTCAGGGGAAACTTTCACAGTTAATCAGGGGGTACTGTCACATTTAGTCAGAGGGCTCTGTCCCAGTTAGTCGGGGACACTGTCACAGCTAGTCGGGTGCACTATCACAGTTAGTCAGAGGGCACTGTCACAGTTATTCAGAGGGTGCTGTCACCGTTCGTGAGGGGGCACTCTCACAGTTAGTCAGTGGGTACTGTCACAGTTAGTCTGGGGGCACTGTCACAGTTAGTCAGGGGGTACTATCCCAGTTAGTCAGGGGGCACTGTCACAGTTAGTCAGGGGGTACTAACCCAATTAGTCAGGGGAAACATTCACAGTTAATCAGGGGGTACTGTCACATTTAGTCAGAGGGATACTGTCACAGTTAATCAGGGGGCACTGACACAGTTAATCAGGGGGCACTGTCACAGTTAGTCAGGGGGGCACTGTCACAATTAGTCAGAGGTGTACTGTCACAGTTAGTCAGGGGGCACTGTCACAGTTAGTCCGGGGGCTCTTTCACAGTTCATCAGGGGGTACTGTCACCGTTATTCAGAGGGTGTTGTCACCGTTCGTCAGGGGGCACTGTCACAGCTAGTCGCGGGTACTGTCACAGTTTGTCAGGGGGCACTGTCACAGTTAGTCAGGGGGCACTGTCACAGTTAGTCAGGGGGTACTGTCACAGTTAATCAGATGGATCTTTCACAGTTAATCAGGGGGTACTGTCACAGTTAGTCAGGGGGTACTGTCAAAGTTAGTCAGAGGGGCACTGTCACAGTTAGTCAGGGGGTACTGTCAAAGTTAGTCAGAGGGGCACTGTCACAGTTAGTCAGGGGGTACTGTCAAAGTTAGTCAGAGGGGCACTGTCACAGTTAGTCAGGGGGTACTGTCAAAGTTAGTCAGGGGGGCACTGTCACAGTTAGTCAGGGGGTCCTGTCACAGTTAGTCAGAGGGGCACTGTCACAGTTAGTCAGGGGGTACTGTCAAAGTCAGTCAGAGGGGCACTGTCACAGTTAGTCAGGGGGTACTGTCACAGTTAGTCAGAGGGGCACTGTCACAGTTAGTCAGAGAGGCAATGTCACAGTTAGTCAGGGAGCACTGTCACAGTTAGTCAGGGGAGCACGGTCACAGTTAATCAGGGGATACTATCACAGTTAGTCAGGGGGTACTGTCACCATTAGTCAGGGGGCACTGTCACAGACAGCCAGGGGGTACTGTCACAGTTAGTCAGGGGGCTCTTTCACAGTTAATCAGGGGGTACTGTCAGAGTTAGTCATGGGGGCACTGACACAGTTAGTCAGGGGGGCACTGTCAAAGTTAGTCAGGGGGGCACTCTCAAAGTTAGTCAGGGGGGCACTGTCACAGTTAGTCAGGGGGTCACTGTCAAAGTTAGTCAGGGGGGCACTGTCACGGTTAGACATGGGGTACTGTCACAGTTTGTCAGGGGGCACTGTCACAGTTAGTCGGGGGGTACTGTCACAGTTAGTCAGAGGTGTACCGTAACAGTTAGTCAGGGGGTACTGTCACAGTTAATTAGGGGGGCACTGTCACAGTTAGTCAGGGGGTCCTGTCACAGTTAGTCAGGAAGCACTGTCACAGTTAATTGGGGGGCACTGTCACAGTTAGTCAGGGGGTACTGTCATAGTTAGACAGAGGGGTTCTGTCACAGTTAGTCAGGGGGCACTGTCACAGTTAGTCAGAGGAGTGCTGCCACAGTTAGTCAGGGGGTACTGTCTCAGTTAGTCAGAGAGATACTGTCACAGTTTGTCAGGGGGCACTGTCACAGTTAGTCAGGGGGTACTATCCCAGTTAGTCAGGGGGCACTGTCACAGTTAATCAGGGGGCACTGTCAGAGTTAGTCAGGGGGGCACTGTCACATTTAGTCAGGGGGGACTGTCAAAGTTAGTCAGGGGGCACTGTCACAGTTAATCAGGGGGCACTGTCAGAGTTAGTCAGGGGGGCACTTTCACAGTCAGTCAGGGGGTACTGTCACAGTTAGTCAGAGGGGTACTGTCACAGTTAGTCAGGGGGCACTGTCACAGTTAGTCAGGGGGTACTGTCACAGTTAGTCAGAGGTGTACTGTCACAGTTAGTCAGGGGGCACTGTCACAGGTAGTCAGGGGATACTGTCACAGTTAGTCAGGAAGCACTGTCACAGTTAGTCAGGGGGGCACTGTCACAGTTAGTCAGAGGAGTACTGTCACAGTTAGTCAGGGGGGTACTGTCACAGTTAGTCGGGGGGTACTGTCACAGTTAGTCAGAGGGATACTGTCACAGTTAGTCAGAGGAGTACTGTCAGAGTTAGTCAGAGCGGTACTGTCCCAGTTAGTCAGGGGGCACTGTCACAGTTAGTCAGGGGGTACTGTCACAGTTAGTCAGAGGGGTAGTGTCACGTTTAGACATGGGGTACTGGCACAGTTTGTCAGGGGGCACTGTCACAGTTAGTCGGGGGGTACTGTCACAGTTAGTCAGAGGTGTACCGTAACAGTTAGTCAGGGGGTACTGTCACAGTTAATTAGGGGGGCACTGTCACAGTTAGTCAGGGGGTACTGTCACAGTTAGTCAGGAAGCACTGTCACAGTTAATTGGGGGGCACTGTCACAGTTAGTCAGGGGGCACTGTCACAGTTAGTCAGAGGAGTGCTGCCACGTTAGTCAGGGGGTACTGTCTCAGTTAGTCAGAGAGATACTGTCACAGTTTGTCAGGGGGCACTGTCACAGTTAGTCAGGGGGTACTATCCCAGTTAGTCAGGGGGCACTGTCACAGTTAATCAGGGGGCACTGTCAGAATTAGTCAGGGGATACTGTCACAGTTAGTCAGGGAGCACTGTCACAGTTAATCAGAGGGTGCTATCACCGTTAGTCAGGGGGCACTGTCACAGCTAGTCGGGGGTACTGTCACAGTTAGTCAGAGGAGTACTGTCACAGTTCGTCAGGGGGTACTGTCAAAGTTAGTCAGAGGGGCACTGTCACAGTTAGTCAGGGGGTACTGTCACAATTAGTCAGAGAGGCAATGTCACAGTTAGTCAGGGAGCACTGTCACAGTTAGTCAGGGGAGCACGGTCACAGTTAATCAGGGGATACTACCACAGTTAGTCAGGGGGTACTGTCACAGTTAGTCAGGGAGCACTGTCACAGAGAGCCAGGGGGTACTCTCACAGTTAGTCAGGGGGTACTGTCACAGTTAGTCAGAGGGGTACTGTCACAGTTAGTCAGGGGGCACTGTCACAGTTAGTCAGGGGGTACTGTCACAGTTAGTCAGAGGGGTACTCTCACGGTTAGTCATGGGGTACTGTCACAGTTACTCAGGGGGCACTGTCACAGTTAGTCAGAGGGGTACTGTCACAGTTAGTCAGGGGGCACTGTCACAGTTAATCAGGGCATAATGTCACAGTTAGTCAGGGGGTACTGTCACAGTTAGTCAGAGGGGTACTGTCACAGTTAGTCAGGGGGTACTGTCACAGTTAATCAGGGCATAATGTCACAGTTAGTCAGAGGGGTACTGTCCCAGTTCGTCAGGGGGCACTGTCACAGTTAGTCAGAGGGGTACTGTCACGGTTAGTCATGGGGTACGGTCACAGTTAGTCAGGGGGTACTGTCACAGTTAGTCAGAGGGGTACTGTCACGGTTAGTCATGGGGTACGGTCACAGTTAGTCAGGGGGCACTGTCACAGTTAGTCAGGGGGTACTGTCACAGTTAGTCAGAGAGGTACTGTCACAGTTAGTCAGGGGGTACTGTCACAGTTAATCAGGGCATAATGTCACAGTTAGTCAGAGGGGTACTGTCACAGTTAGTCAGGGGGTACTGTCACAGTTAATCAGGGCATAATGTCACAGTTAGTCAGAGGGGTACTGTCACAGTTAGTCAGGGGGTACTGTCACAGTTAATCAGAGGGGTACTGTCACAGTTCGTCAGGGGGTACTGTCACAGTTAATATGGGCATAATATCACAGTTAGTCAGAGGGGTACTGTCACAGTTAGTCAGGGGGTACTGTCACAGTTAATCAGAGGGGTACTGTCACAGTTAGTCAGGGGGCACTGTCACAGTTAATCAGGGCATAATGTCACAGTTAGTCAGAGGGGTACTGTCACAGTTAGTCAGGGGGCACTGTCACAGTTAGTCGGGGGGTACTGTCACAGTTAGTCAGAGGGGTACTGTCACAGTTAGTTAGGATGCACTGTCACAGTTAGTTGGGGGGGCACTGTCACAGTTAGTCAGAGCGTACTGTCACAGTTAGTCAGGGGGGCACTGTCACAGTTAGTCAGGGGATACTGTCACAGTTAGACAGAGGGGTACTGTCACAGTTAGTCAGGGGGCACTGTCACAGTTAGTCAGGGGATACTGTCACAGTTAGTCAGGGGGCACTGTCACAGTTAGTCAGGGGATACTGTCACAGTTAGTCAGAGGGCACTGTCACAGTTAGTCAGGGGGCACTGTCACAGTTAGGGGATACTGTCACAGTTAGTCAGGGGGGCACTTTCACAGTTAGTCAGGGGGCACTGTCACAGTTAGTCAGGGGGTACTGTCACAGTTAGTCAGGGGGGCACTGTCACAGTTAGTCAGGGGGCACTGTCACAGTTAGTCAGGGGATACTGTCACAGTTAGTCAGGGGGCACTGTCACAGTTAGTCAGGGGATACTGTCACAGTTAGTCAGGGGGCACTGTCACAGTTAGTCAGGGAGTACTGTCACAGTTAGTCAGGGGGCACTGTCACAGTTAGTCAGGGGATACTGTCACAGTTAGTCAGGGGGGCACTGTCACAGTTAGTCAGGGGTCACTGTCACAGTTAGTCAGGGGATACTGTCACAGTTAGTCAGAGGGCACTGTCACAGTTAGTCAGGGGGTACTGTCACAGTTAGTCAGAGAGGTACTGTCACAGTTAGTCAGGGGATACTGTCACAGTTAGTCTGGGGGCACTGTCACAGTTAGTCAGGGGGCACTGTCACAGTTAGTCAGGGGGCATTGTCACAGTTAGTCAAGGGGGCACTATCACAGTTAGTCAGGGGATACTGTCACAGTTAGTCAGGGGATACTGTCACAGTTAGTCAGGGGGCACTGTCACAGTTAGTCAGGGGATACTGTCACAGTTAGTCAGGGGTCACTGTCACAGTTAGTCAGGGGATACTGTCACAGTTAGTCAGAGAGGTACTGTCACAGTTAGTCGGGGGCATTGTCACAGTTAGTCGGGGGCACTGTCACAGTTAGTCAGGGGAGCACGGTCACAGTTAGTCAGAGAGGTACTGTCACAGTTAGTCGGGGGCACTGTCACAGTTAGTCAGGGGGGCACTGTCACAGTTAGTCAGGGGGTACTGTCACAGTTAGTCAGAGGGGTACTGTCACAGTTAGTCAGGGGGCACTGTCACAGTTAGTCAGGGGATACTGTCACAGTTAGTCAGGGGGCACTGTCACAGTTAGTCAGGGGATACTGTCACAGTTAGTCAGGGGGCACTGTCACAGTTAGTCAGGGGGTACTGTCACAGTTAGTCAGGGGGCACTGTCACAGTTAGTCAGGGGATACTGTCACAGTTAGTCAGGGGGGCACTGTCACAGTTAGTCAGGGGTCACTGTCACAGTTAGTCAGGGGATACTGTCACAGTTAGTCAGAGGGCACTGTCACAGTTAGTCAGGGGGTACTGTCACAGTTAGTCAGAGAGGTACTGTCACAGTTAGTCAGGGGATACTGTCACAGTTAGTCAGGGGGCACTGTCACAGTTAGTCAGGGGGTACTATCCCAGTTAGTCAGGGGGCACTGTCACAGTTAGTCAGGGGGTACTAACCCAATTAGTCAGGGGAAACCTTCACAGTTAATCAGGGGGTACTGTCACATTTAGTCAGAGGGATACAGTCACAGTTAATCAGGGGGCACTGTCACAGATAATCAGGGGGCACTGTCACAGTTAGTCGAGGGGTACTGTCACAATTAGTCAGAGGTGTACTGTCACAGTTAGTCAGGGGGCACTGTCACAGTTAGTCCGGGGGCTCTTTCACAGTTCATCAGGGGGTACTGTCACCGTTATTCAGAGGGTGTTGTCACCGTTCGTCAGGGGGCACTGTCACAGCTAGTCGCGGGTACTGTCACAGTTTGTCAGGGGGCACTGTCACAGTTAGTCAGGGGGCACTGTCACAGTTAGTCAGGGGGTACTGTCACAGTTACTCAGATGGATCTTTCACAGTTAATCAGGGGGTACTGTCACAGTTAGTCAGGGGGTACTGTCAAAGTTAGTCAGAGGGGCACTGTCACAGTTAGTCAGGGGGTACTGTCAAAGTTAGTCAGAGGGGCACTGTCACAGTTAGTCAGGGGGTACTGTCAAAGTTAGTCAGAGGGGCACTGTCACAGTTAGTCAGGGGGTACTGTCAAAGTTAGTCAGGGGGGCACTGTCACAGTTAGTCAGGGGGTCCTGTCACAGTTAGTCAGAGGGGCACTGTCACAGTTAGTCAGGGGGTACTGTCAAAGTCAGTCAGAGGGGCACTGTCACCGTTAGTCAGGGGGTACTGTCACAGTTAGTCAGAGGGGCACTGTCACAGTTAGTCAGGGGGTACTGTCAAAGTTAGTCAGAGGGGCACTGTCACTGTTAGTCAGGGGGCACTGTCACAGTTAATCAGGGGGTACTGTCTCGGTTAGTCAGAGGGGTACAGTCACAGTTAGTCAGGGGGTACTGTCACAGTTAGTCAGGGGGCACTGTCACAGTTAATCAGTGGGTACTGTCACAGTTAGTCAGGGGGTACTGTCACAGTTAGTCAGGGGGGCACTGTCACAGTTAGTCAGAGGGGCACTGTCACAGTTAGGCAGAGGGGTACTGTCACAGTTAGTCAGGGGGTACTGTCACAGTTAGTCAGAGGGGTACTGTCACAGTTAGTCAGTGGGTACTGTCACAGTTAGTCAGGGGGGCACTATCACAGTTAGTCAGAGGGGTACTGTCACAGTTAGTCAGTCAGCACTGTCACAGTTAATAAGGGGGGCACTGTCACAGTTAATTAGGGGGGCACTGTCACAGTTAGTCAAGGCATACTGTCACAGTTAGTCAGAGGGTTACATTCACAGTTAGTCAGGGGGTACTGTCACAGTTAGTCAGAGGGGTACTGTCACAGTTAGTCAGGGGGCACTGTCACAGATAGTCAGGGAGCACTGTCACTGTTAGTCAGGGAGCACTGTCACAGATAGTCAGCGGGTACTGTCACAGTTAGTCAGGGTGTACTGTCACAGTTAGTCAGAGGGGTACTGTCACAGTTAGTCATGGGGTACTGTCACAGTTAGTCAGGGGGCACTGTCACAGTTAGTCAGAGGAGTACTGTCACAGTTAGTCAGGGGGCACTTTCACAGTTAGTCAGGGGGTACTGTCACAGTTAGTCAGAGGGGTACTGTCACAGTTAGTCAGGGGGCACTGTCACAGTTCGTCAGGGGGTACTGTCACAGTTAGTCAGAGGGGTACTGTCACAGTTAGTCAGGGGGCACTGTCACAGGTAGTCAGGGGATACTGTCACAGTTAGTCAGGAAGCACTGTCACAGTTAGTCAGAGGAGTACTGTCACAGTTAGTCAGAGGAGTACTGTCACAGTTAATCAGGGGGGTACTGTCACAGTTAGTCGGGGGGTACTGTCACAGTTAGTCAGGGGGCACTGTCACAGTTAGTCAGGGGATACTGTCACAGTTAGTCAGAGGGGTACTGTCACGTTTAGACATGGGGTACTGGCACAGTTTGTCAGGGGGCACTGTCACAGTTAGTCAGGGGGCACTGTCACAGTTAGTCAGAGGAGTGCTGCCACAGTTAGTCAGGGGGCACTGTCACAGTTAGTCAGGGGGTACTGTCACAGTTAGTCAGAGGGATACTGTCACAGTTAGTCAGGGGGTACTGTCACAGTTAGTCAGAGGGGTACTGTCACAGTTCGTCAGTGGGTACTGTCACAGTTAGTCAGGGGGGCACTGTCACAGTTAGTCAGAGGGGTACTGTCACAGTTAGTCAGAGGGGTACTGTCACAGTTAGTCAGGGGGTACTGTCACAGTTAGTCAGAGGGGTACTGTCACAGTTATTCAGTGGGTACTGTCACAGTTCGTCAGTGGGCACTGTCACAGTTAGTCAGAGGGGTACTGTCACAGTTAGTCAGGAGGCACTGTCACAGTTCGTCAAGGGGTACTGTCACAGTTAGTCAGAGGGGTACTGTCACAGTTAGTCAGGGGGTACTGTCACAGTTAGTCAGGGAGCACTGTCACAGATAGCCAGGGGGTACTGTCACAGTTAGTCAGGGGGCTCTTTCACAGTTAATCAGAGGCATACTGTCACAGTTAGTCAGAGGAGTACTGTCAGAGTTAGTCAGGGGGGCAATGTCACAGTTAGTCAGGGGGTACTGTCACAGTTAGTCAGAGGGGTACTGTCACGGTTAGTCATGGGGTACTGTCACAGTTATTCAGGGGGTACTGTCACAGTTAGACAGAGGATTACTGTCACAGTTAGTTAGGGAGGCACTGTCCCAGTTAGTCAGGGGGGCACTGTCACAGTTAGTCAGGGTGTACTGTCACAGTTAGTAAGGGGGTACAGTCACAGTTAGTCTGAGGGGGACTGTCACAGTTAGTCAGGGAGCACTATCACAGTTAGTCAGAGGGGTACTGTCACAGTTAGTCAGGGGGTACTGTCACAGTTAGTCAGGGGGTACTGACAGAGTTAGTCAGAGATGTACTGTCACAGTTAGTCAGGGAGCACTGTCACCGTTAGTCAGGGGGCACTCTCACAGTTCGTCAGTGGGTACTATCCCAGTTAGTCAGGGGGCACTGTCACAGTTAGTCAGGGGGTACTAACCCAATTAGTCAGGGGAAACTTTCACAGTTAATCAGAGGGTACTGTCACAGTTAGTCAGGGGGCACTGTCACAGTTAGTCAGGGGGCACTGTCACAGTTAGTCAGGGGGTACTATCCCAGTTAGTCAGGGGGCACTGTCACAGTTAGTCAGGGGGTACTAACCCAATTAGTCAGGGGACACTTTCACAGTTAATCAGAGGGTACTGTCACATTTAGTCAGAGGGATACCGTCACAGTTAATCAGGGGGCACTGTCACAGATAATCATGGGCACTGTCACAGTTATTCAGAGGGTGCTGTCATCGTTAGTCAGGGGGCACTCTCACAGTTAGTCAGTGGGTACTGTCACAGTTAGTCAGGGGGCACTGTCACAGTTAGTCAGGGGGTACTATCCCAGTTAGTCAGGGGGCACTGTCACAGTTAGTCAGGGGGTACTAACCCAATTAGTCAGGGGAAACCTTCACAGTTAATCAGGGGGTACTGTCACATTTAGTCAGAGCGATACTGTCACAGTTAATCAGGGGGCACTGTCACAGTTAGTCAGGGGGCACTGTCACAGTTAGTCAGGGGGCTCTTTCACAGTTCATCAGGGGGTACTGTTACCGTTATTCGGAGGGTGTTGTCACCGTTCGTCAGGGGGCACTGTCACAGCTAGTCGCGGGTACTGTCACAGTTTGTCAGGGGGCACTGTCACAGTTAGTCAGGGGGCACTGTCACAGTTAGTCAGGGGGAACTGTCACGGTTAATCAGATGGATCTTTCACAGTTAATCAGGGGGTACTGTCACAGTTAGTCAGGGGGTACTGTCAAAGTTAGTCAGAGGGGCACTGTCACAGTTAGTCAGGGGGTACTGTCAAAGTTAGTCAGGGGGTCCTGTCACAGTTACTCAGAGGGGCACTGTCACAGTTCGTCAGGGGGTACTGTCAAAGTCAGTCAGAGGGGCACTGTCACTGTTAGTCAGGGGGCACTGTCACAGTTAGTCAGGGGGTACTGTCACAATTAGTCAGAGAGGCAATGTCACAGTTAGTCAGTGAGCACTGTCACAGTTAGTCAGGGGAGCACGGTCACAGTTAATCAGGGGATACTATCACAGTTAGTCAGGGGGTACTGTCACCGTTAGTCAGGGGGCACTGTCACAGACAGCCAGGGGGTACTGTCACAGTTAGTCAGGGGGCTCTTTCACAGTTAATCAGGGGGTACTGTCAGAGTTAGTCATGGGGGCACTGTCACAGTTAGTCAGGGGGGCACTGTCAAAGTTAGTCAGGGGGGCACTGTCAAAGTTAGTCAGGGGGGCAATTTCACAGTTAGTCAGGGGGTACTGTCACAGTTAGTCAGGGGGTACTGTCACAGTTAATCAGGGGGTACGATCACAGTTAGTCGGGGGCACTGTCACAGATAGTCAGGGGGTACTGTCACTGTTAGTCAGGGAGCACTGTCACAGATAGTCAGGGGGTACTGTCACAGTTAGTCATGGGGTACTGTCACAGTTCGTCAGGGGGCACTGTCACAGTTAGTCAGAGGAGTACTGTCACAGTTAGTCAGGGGGCACTTTCACAGTTAGGGGGTACTGTCACAGTTAGTCAGGGGGTACTGTCACAGTTAGTCAGGGAGTACTGTCACAGTTAGTCAGGGGGTACTGTCACAGTTAGTCAGGGGGGCACTGTCACAGTTAGTCAGAGGGGTACTGTCACAGTTAGGCAGAGGGGTACTGTCACAGTTAGTCAGGGGGTACTGTCACAGTTAGTCAGAGGGGTACTGTCACAGTTAGTCAGTGGGTACTGTCACAGTTAGTCAGAGGGGCACTGTCACAGTTAGTCAGGAGGTACTGTCACAGTTAGTCAAGGGGTACTGTCACAGTTAGTCAGGGGGGCACTATCACAGTTAGTCAGAGGGGTACTGTCACAGTTAGTCAGGGGGGCACTATCACAGTTAGTCAGAGGGGTACTGTCACAGTTAGTCAGGGGGCACTGTCACAGTTAGTCAAGGGGTACTGTCACAGTTAGTCAGAGGGGTACTGTCACAGTTAGTCAGGGGGTACTGTCACAGTTAGTCAGGGAGCACTGTCACAGATAGCCAGGGGGTACTGTCACAGTTAGTCAGGGGGCTCTTTCACAGTGAATCAGAGGCATACTGTCACAGTTAGTCAGAGGAGTACTGTCAGAGTTAGTCATGGGGGCACTGTCACAGTTATTCAGGGGGTCTGTCAAAGTTAGTCAGGGGGGCAATGTCACAGTTAGTCAGGGGGTACTGTCACAGTTAGTCAGAGGGGTACTGTCACGGTTAGTCATGGGGTACTGTCACAGTTATTCAGGGGGTACTGTCACGGTTAGACAGAGGAGTACTGTCACAGTTAGTTAGGGAGGCACTGTCCCAGTTAGTCAGGGCGGCACTGTCACAGTTAGTCAGGGTGTACTGTCACAGTTAGTAAGGGGGTACAGTCACAGTTAGTTTGAGGGGGACTGTCACAGTTAGTCAGGGAGCACTGTCACAGTTAGTCAGAGGGGTACTGTCACAGTTAGTCAGGGGGTACTGTCACAGTTAGTCTGAGGGGTACTGTCACAGTTAGTCAGGTGGTACTGTCACAGTTAGTCAGAGGGGTACTGTCACAGTTATTCAGGGAGCACTGTCACCGTTAGTCAGGGGGCACTCTCACAGTTAGTCAGTGGGTACTGTCACAGTTAGTCAGGGGGCACTGTCACAGTTAGTCAGGGGGTACTATCCCAGTTAGTCAGGGGGCACTGTCACAGTTAGTCAGGGGGTACTAACCCAATTAGTCAGGGGAAACTTTCACAGTTAATCAGGGGGTACTGTCACATTTAGTCAGAGGGCTCTGTCCCAGTTAGTCGGGGACACTGTCACAGCTAGTCGGGTGCACTATCACAGTTAGTCAGAGGGCACTGTCACAGTTATTCAGAGGGTGCTGTCACCGTTAGTGAGGGGGCACTCTCACAGTTAGTCAGTGGGTACTGTCACAGTTAGTCTGGGGGCACTGTCACAGTTAGTCAGGGGGTACTATCCCAGTTAGTCAGGGGGCACTGTCACAGTTAGTCAGGGGGTACTAACCCAATTAGTCAGGGGAAACATTCACAGTTAATCAGGGGGTACTGTCACATTTAGTCAGAGGGATACTGTCACAGTTAATCAGGGGGCACTGACACAGTTAATCAGGGGGCACTGTCACATTTAGTCAGGGGGGCACTGTCACAATTAGTCAGAGGTGTACTGTCACAGTTAGTCAGGGGGCACTGTCACAATTAGTCAGAGGTGTACTGTCACAGTTAGTCAGGGGGCACTGTCACAGTTAGTCCGGGGGCTCTTTCACAGTTCATCAGGGGGTACTGTCACCGTTATTCAGAGGGTGTTGTCACCGTTCGTCAGGGGGCACTGTCACAGCTAGTCGCGGGTACTGTCACAGTTTGTCAGGGGGCACTGTCACAGTTAGTCAGGGGGCACTGTCACAGTTAGTCAGGGGGTACTGTCGCAGTTAATCAGATGGATCTTTCACAGTTAATCAGGGGGTACTGTCACAGTTAGTCAGGGGGTACTGTCAAAGTTAGTCAGAGGGGCACTGTCACAGTTAGTCAGGGGGTACTGTCAAAGTTAGTCAGAGGGGCACTGTCACAGTTAGTCAGGGGGTACTGTCAAAGTTAGTCAGAGGGGCACTGTCACAGTTAGTCAGGGGGTCCTGTCACAGTTAGTCAGAGGGGCACTGTCACAGTTAGTCAGGGGGTACTGTCAAAGTCAGTCAGAGGGGCACTGTCACAGTTAGTCAGGGGGTACTGTCGCAGTTAATCAGATGGATCTTTCACAGTTAATCAGGGGGTACTGTCACAGTTAGTCAGGGGGTACTGTCAAAGTTAGTCAGAGGGGCACTGTCACAGTTAGTCAGGGGGTACTGTCAAAGTTAGTCAGAGGGGCACTGTCACAGTTAGTCAGGGGGTACTGTCAAAGTTAGTCAGAGGGGCACTGTCACAGTTAGTCAGGGGGTACTGTCAAAGTTAGTCAGGGGGGCACTGTCACAGTTAGTCAGGGGGTCCTGTCACAGTTAGTCAGAGGGGCACTGTCACAGTTAGTCAGGGGGTACTGTCAAAGTCAGTCAGAGGGGCACTGTCACAGTTAGTCAGGGGGCACTGTCACAGTTAGTCAGAGAGGCAATGTCACAGTTAGTCAGGGGGTACTGTCAAAGTTAGTCAGAGGGGCACTGTCACAGTTAGTCAGGGGGTCCTGTCACAGTTAGTCAGAGGGGCACTGTCACAGTTTGTCAGGGGGCACTGTCACAGTTAGTCAGGGGGCACTGTCACAGTTAGTCAGGGGGTACTGTCGCAGTTAATCAGATGGATCTTTCACAGTTAATCAGGGGGTACTGTCACAGTTAGTCAGGGGGTACTGTCAAAGTTAGTCAGAGGGGCACTGTCACAGTTAGTCAGGGGGTACTGTCAAAGTTAGTCAGAGGGGCACTGTCACAGTTAGTCAGGGGGTACTGTCAAAGTTAGTCAGAGGGGCACTGTCACAGTTAGTCAGGGGGTACTGTCAAAGTTAGTCAGGGGGGCACTGTCACAGTTAGTCAGGGGGTCCTGTCACAGTTAGTCAGAGGGGCACTGTCACAGTTAGTCAGGGGGTACTGTCAAAGTCAGTCAGAGGGGCACTGTCACAGTTAGTCAGGGGGTACTGTCACAGTTAGTCAGAGGGGCACTGTCACAGTTAGTCAGAGAGGCAATGTCACAGTTAGTCAGGGAGCACTGTCACAGTTAGTCAGGGGAGCACGGTCACAGTTAATCAGGGGATACTATCACAGTTAGTCAGGGGGTACTGTCACCGTTAGTCAGGGGGCACTGTCACAGACAGCCAGGGGGTACTGTCACAGTTAGTCAGGGGGCTCTTTCACAGTTAATCAGGGGGTACTGTCAGAGTTAGTCATGGGGGCACTGACACAGTTAGTCAGGGGGGCACTGTCAAAGTTAGTCAGGGGGGCACTGTCAAAGTTAGTCAGGGGGGCACTGTCACAGTTAGTCAGGGGGGCACTGTCAAAGTTAGTCAGGGGGGCACTGTCACGGTTAGACATGGGGTACTGTCACAGTTTGTCAGGGGGCACTGTCACAGTTAGTCGGGGGGTACTGTCACAGTTAGTCAGAGGTGTACCGTAACAGTTAGTCAGGGGGTACTGTCACAGTTAATTAGGGGGGCACTGTCACAGTTAGTCAGGGGGTCCTGTCACAGTTAGTCAGGAAGCACTGTCACAGTTAATTGGGGGGCACTGTCACAGTTAGTCAGGGGGTACTGTCATAGTTAGACAGAGGGGTTCTGTCACAGTTAGTCAGGGGGCACTGTCACAGTTAGTCAGAGGAGTGCTGCCACAGTTAGTCAGGGGGTACTGTCTCAGTTAGTCAGAGAGATACTGTCACAGTTTGTCAGGGGGCACTGTCACAGTTAGTCAGGGGGTACTATCCCAGTTAGTCAGGGGGCACTGTCACAGTTAATCAGGGGGCACTGTCAGAGTTAGTCAGGGGGGCACTGTCACATTTAGTCAGGGGGGACTGTCAAAGTTAGTCAGGGGGCACTGTCACAGTTAATCAGGGGGCACTGTCAGAGTTAGTCAGGGGGGCACTTTCACAGTCAGTCAGGGGGTACTGTCACAGTTAGTCAGAGGGGTACTGTCACAGTTAGTCAGGGGGCACTGTCACAGTTAGTCAGGGGGTACTGTCACAGTTAGTCAGAGGTGTACTGTCACAGTTAGTCAGGGGGCACTGTCACAGGTAGTCAGGGGATACTGTCACAGTTAGTCAGGAAGCACTGTCACAGTTAGTCAGGGGGGCACTGTCACAGTTAGTCAGAGGAGTACTGTCACAGTTAGTCAGAGGAGTACTGTCACAGTTAGTCAGGGGGGTACTGTCACAGTTAGTCCGGGGGTACTGTCACAGTTAGTCAGAGGGATACTGTCACAGTTAGTCAGAGGAGTACTGTCAGAGTTAGTCAGAGCGGTACTGTCCCAGTTAGTCAGGGGGCACTGTCACAGTTAGTCAGGGGGTACTGTCACCGTTAGTCAGAGGGGTAGTGTCACGTTTAGACATGGGGTACTGGCACAGTTTGTCAGGGGGCACTGTCACAGTTAGTCGGGGGGTACTGTCACAGTTAGTCAGAGGTGTACCGTAACAGTTAGTCAGGGGGTACTGTCACAGTTAATTAGGGGGGCACTGTCACAGTTAGTCAGGGGGTACTGTCACAGTTAGTCAGGAAGCACTGTCACAGTTAATTGGGGGGCACTGTCACAGTTAGTCAGGGGGCACTGTCACAGTTAGTCAGAGGAGTGCTGCCACGTTAGTCAGGGGGTACTGTCTCAGTTAGTCAGAGAGATACTGTCACAGTTTGTCAGGGGGCACTGTCACAGTTAGTCAGGGGGTACTATCCCAGTTAGTCAGGGGGCACTGTCACAGTTAATCAGGGGGCACTGTCAGAATTAGTCAGGGGATACTGTCACAGTTAGTCAGGGAGCACTGTCACAGTTAATCAGAGGGTGCTATCACCGTTAGTCAGGGGGCACTGTCACAGCTAGTCGGGGGTACTGTCACAGTTAGTCAGAGGAGTACTGTCACAGTTCGTCAGGGGGTACTGTCAAAGTTAGTCAGAGGGGCACTGTCACAGTTAGTCAGGGGGTACTGTCACAATTAGTCAGAGAGGCAATGTCACAGTTAGTCAGGGAGCACTGTCACAGTTAGTCAGGGGAGCACGGTCACAGTTAATCAGGGGATACTACCACAGTTAGTCAGGGGGTACTGTCACAGTTAGTCAGGGAGCACTGTCACAGAGAGCCAGGGGGTACTGTCACAGTTAGTCAGGGGGTACTGTCACAGTTAGTCAGAGGGGTACTGTCACAGTTAGTCAGGGGGCACTGTCACAGTTAGTCAGGGGGTACTGTCACAGTTAGTCAGAGGGGTACTGTCACAGTTAGTCATGGGGTACTGTCACAGTTAATCAGGGGGCACTGTCACAGTTAGTCAGAGGGGTACTGTCACAGTTAGTCAGAGGGGTACTGTCACAGTTAGTCAGAGGGGTACTGTCACAGTTAGTCAGGGGGCACTGTCACAGTTAATCAGGGGGCACTGTCACAGTTAGTCAGAGGGGTACTGTCACGGTTAGTCATGGGGTACTGTCACAGTTCCTCAGGGGGCACTGTCACAGTTAGTCAGAGGGGTACTGTCACAGTTAGTCAGGGGGCACTGTCACAGTTAATCAGGGCATAATGTCACAGTTAGTCAGGGGGTACTGTCACAGTTAGTCAGAGGGGTACTGTCACAGTTAGTCAGGGGGTACTGTCACAGTTAATCAGGGCATAATGTCACAGTTAGTCAGAGGGGTACTGTCCCAGTTCGTCAGGGGGCACTGTCACAGTTAGTCAGAGGGGTACTGTCACGGTTAGTCATGGGGTACGGTCACAGTTAGTCAGGGGGTACTGTCACAGTTAGTCAGAGGGGTACTGTCACGGTTAGTCATGGGGTACGGTCACAGTTAGTCAGGGGGCACTGTCACAGTTAGTCAGGGGGTACTGTCACAGTTAGTCAGAGAGGTACTGTCACAGTTAGTCAGGGGATACTGTCACAGTTAATCAGGGCATAATGTCACAGTTCGTCAGAGGGGTACTGTCACAGTTAGTCAGGGGGTACTGTCACAGTTAATCAGGGCATAATGTCACAGTTAGTCAGAGGGGTACTGTCACAGTTAGTCAGGGGGTACTGTCACAGTTAATCAGAGGGGTACTGTCACAGTTCGTCAGGGGGTACTGTCACAGTTAATAAGGGCATAATATCACAGTTAGTCAGAGGGGTACTGTCACAGTTAGTCAGGGGGTACTGTCACAGTTAATCAGAGGGGTACTGTCACAGTTAGTCAGGGGGCACTGTCACAGTTAATCAGGGCATAATGTCACAGTTAGTCAGAGGGGTACTGTCACAGTTAGTCAGGGGGCACTGTCACAGTTAGTCGGGGGGTACTGTCACAGTTAGTCAGAGGGGTACTGTCACAGTTAGTTAGGATGCACTGTCACAGTTAGTTAGGGGGGGCACTGTCACAGTTAGTCAGAGCGTACTGTCACAGTTAGTCAGGGGGGCACTGTCACAGTTAGTCAGGGGATACTGTCACAGTTAGACAGAGGGGTACTGTCACAGTTAGTCAGGGGGCACTGTCACAGTTAGTCAGGGGATACTGTCACAGTTAGTCAGAGGGCACTGTCACAGTTAGTCAGGGGGCACTGTCACAGTTAGGGGATACTGTCACAGTTAGTCAGGGGGGCACTTTCACAGTTAGTCAGGGGGCACTGTCACAGTTAGTCAGGGGGTACTGTCACAGTTAGTCAGGGGGGCACTGTCACAGTTAGTCAGGGGGCACTGTCACAGTTAGTCAGGGGATACTGTCACAGTTAGTCAGGGGGCACTGTCACAGTTAGTCAGGGGATACTGTCACAGTTAGTCAGGGGGCACTGTCACAGTTAGTCAGGGGGTACTGTCACAGTTAGTCAGGGGGCACTGTCACAGTTAGTCAGGGGATACTGTCACAGTTAGTCAGGGGGGCACTGTCACAGTTAGTCAGGGGTCACTGTCACAGTTAGTCAGGGGATACTGTCACAGTTAGTCAGAGGGCACTGTCACAGTTAGTCAGGGGGTACTGTCACAGTTAGTCAGAGAGGTACTGTCACAGTTAGTCAGGGGATACTGTCACAGTTAGTCTGGGGGCACTGTCACAGTTAGTCAGGGGGCACTGTCACAGTTAGTCAGGGGGCATTGTCACAGTTAGTCAAGGGGGCACTATCACAGTTAGTCAGGGGATACTGTCACAGTTAGTCAGGGGATACTGTCACAGTTAGTCAGGGGGCACTGTCACAGTTAGTCAGGGGATACTGTCACAGTTAGTCAGGGGTCACTGTCACAGTTAGTCAGGGGATACTGTCACAGTTAGTCAGAGAGGTACTGTCACAGTTAGTCGGGGGCACTGTCACAGTTAGTCAGGGGGTACTGTCACAGTTAGTCAGAGAGGTACTGTCACAGTTAGTCGGGGGCACTGTCACAGTTAGTCAGGGGGGCACTGTCACAGTTAGTCAGGGGGTACTGTCACAGTTAGTCAGAGGGGTACTGTCACAGTTAGTCAGGGGGCACTGTCACAGTTAGTCAGGGGATACTGTCACAGTTAGTCAAGGGGGCACTGTCACAGTTAGTCAGGAAGCACTGTCACAGTTAGTCAGGGGGGCACTGTCACAGTTAGTCAGAGGAGTACTGTCACAGTTAGTCAGGGGGTACTGTCACAGTTAGTCAGGGGGTACTGTCACAGTTAGTCAGGGGGTACTGTCACAGTTAGTCAGAGGGGTACTGTCACGTTTAGACATGGGGTACTGGCACAGTTTGTCAGGGGGCACTGTCACAGTTAGTCGGGGGGTACTGTCACAGTTAGTCAGAGGTGTACCGTAACAGTTAGTCAGGGGGTACTGTCACAGTTAATTAGGGGGGCACTGTCACAGTTAGTCAGGGGGTACTGTCACAGTTAGTCAGGGGATACTGTCATAGTTAGACAGAGGGGTACTGTCACAGTTAGTCAGGGGGCACTGTCACAGTTAGTCAGAGGAGTGCTGCCACAGTTAGTCAGGGGGTACTGTCTCAGTTAGTCAGAGAGATACTGTCACAGTTTGTCAGGGGGCACTGTCACAGTTAGTCAGGGGGTACTATCCCAGTTAGTCAGGGGGCACTGTCACAGTTAATCAGGGGGCACTGTCAGAGTTAGTCAGGGGGGCACTGTCACATTTAGTCAGGGGGGACTGTCAAAGTTAGTCAGGGGGCACTGTCACAGTTAATCAGGGGGCACTGTCAGAGTTAGTCAGGGGGGCACTTTCACAGTCAGTCAGGGAGTACTGTCACAGTTATTCAGAGGGTGCTGTCACCGTTAGTCAGGGGGCACTGTCACAGCTACTCGGGGGTACTGTCACAGTTTGTCAGGGGGGAATGTCAGAGTTAGTCAGGGGGGCACTGTCACAGTTAGTCAGGGGATACTGTCACAGTTAGTCAGGGGGGTACTGTCACAGTTTGTCAGGGGGCACTGTCACAGTTAGTCAGGGGGTACTATCGCAGTTAATCAGGGGGATCTTTCACAGTTAATCAGAGGGTGCTGTCACCGTTAGTCAGGGGGCACTGTCACAGCTAGTCGGGGGTACTGTCACAGTTAGTCAGAGGAGTACTGTCACAGTTCGTCAGGGGGTACTGTCAAAGTTAGTCAGAGGGGCACTGTCACAGTTAGTCAGGGGGTACTGTCACAATTAGTCAGAGAGGCAATGTCACAGTTAGTCAGGGAGCACTGTCACAGTTAGTCAGGGGAGCACGGTCACAGTTAATCAGGGGATACTACCACAGTTAGTCAGGGGGTACTGTCACAGTTAGTCAGGGGGTACTGTCACAGTTAATCAGAGGGGTACTGTCACAGTTAGTCAGGGGGTACTGTCACAGTTAATCAGGGCATAATGTCACAGTTAGTCTGAGGGGTACTGTCACAGTTCGTCAGGGGGTACTGTCACAGTTAATAAGGGCATAATATCACAGTTAGTCAGAGGGGTACTGTCACAGTTAGTCAGGGGGCACTGTCACAGTTAGTCGGGGGGTACTGTCACAGTTAGTCAGAGGGGTACTGTCACAGTTAGTTAGGAAGCACTGTCACAGTTAGTTAGGGGGGCACTGTCACAGTTAGTCAGAGGGTACTGTCACAGTTAGTCAGGGGGGCACTGTCACAGTTAGTCAGGGGATACTGTCACAGTTAGTCAGGAGGTACTGTCACAGTTAGTCAGGGGGGCACTGTCACAGTTAGTCAGGGGGCACTGTCACAGTTAGTCAGGGGATACTGTCACAGTTAGTCAGGGGGAACTGTCACAGTTAGTCAGGGGGCACTGTCACAGTTAGTCAGGGGATACTGTCACAGTTAGTCAGGGGGCACTGTCACAGTTAGTCAGAGAGGTACTGTCACAGTTAGTCAGGGGGCACTGTCACAGTTAGTCAGAGAGGTACTGTCACAGTTAGTCAGGGGGAACTGTCACAGTTAGTCAGGGGGCACTGTCACAGTTAGTCAGGGGATACTGTCACAGTTAGTCAGGGGGCACTGTCACAGTTAATTAGGGGGGCACTGTCACAGTTAGTCAGGGGGTACTGTCACAGTTAGTCAGGGGATACTGTCATAGTTAGACAGAGGGGTACTGTCACAGTTAGTCAGGGGGCACTGTCACAGTTAGTCAGAGGAGTGCTGCCACAGTTAGTCAGGGGGTACTGTCTCAGTTAGTCAGAGAGATACTGTCACAGTTTGTCAGGGGGCACTGTCACAGTTAGTCAGGGGGTACTATCCCAGTTAGTCAGGGGGCACTGTCACAGTTAATCAGGGGGCACTGTCAGAGTTAGTCAGGGGGGCACTGTCACATTTAGTCAGGGGGGACTGTCAAAGTTAGTCAGGGGGCACTGTCACAGTTAATCAGGGGGCACTGTCAGAGTTAGTCAGGGGGGCACTTTCACAGTCAGTCAGGGAGTACTGTCACAGTTATTCAGAGGGTGCTGTCACCGTTAGTCAGGGGGCACTGTCACAGCTACTCGGGGGTACTGTCACAGTTTGTCAGGGGGGAATGTCAGAGTTAGTCAGGGGGGCACTGTCACAGTTAGTCAGGGGATACTGTCACAGTTAGTCAGGGGGGTACTGTCACAGTTTGTCAGGGGGCACTGTCACAGTTAGTCAGGGGGTACTATCGCAGTTAATCAGGGGGATCTTTCACAGTTAATCAGAGGGTGCTGTCACCGTTAGTCAGGGGGCACTGTCACAGCTAGTCGGGGGTACTGTCACAGTTAGTCAGAGGAGTACTGTCACAGTTCGTCAGGGGGTACTGTCAAAGTTAGTCAGAGGGGCACTGTCACAGTTAGTCAGGGGGTACTGTCACAATTAGTCAGAGAGGCAATGTCACAGTTAGTCAGGGAGCACTGTCACAGTTAGTCAGGGGAGCACGGTCACAGTTAATCAGGGGATACTACCACAGTTAGTCAGGGGGTACTGTCACAGTTAGTCAGGGGGTACTGTCACAGTTAATCAGAGGGGTACTGTCACAGTTAGTCAGGGGGTACTGTCACAGTTAATCAGGGCATAATGTCACAGTTAGTCTGAGGGGTACTGTCACAGTTCGTCAGGGGGTACTGTCACAGTTAATAAGGGCATAATATCACAGTTAGTCAGAGGGGTACTGTCACAGTTAGTCAGGGGGCACTGTCACAGTTAGTCGGGGGGTACTGTCACAGTTAGTCAGAGGGGTACTGTCACAGTTAGTTAGGAAGCACTGTCACAGTTAGTTAGGGGGGCACTGTCACAGTTAGTCAGAGGGTACTGTCACAGTTAGTCAGGGGGGCACTGTCACAGTTAGTCAGGGGATACTGTCACAGTTAGTCAGGAGGTACTGTCACAGTTAGTCAGGGGGGCACTGTCACAGTTAGTCAGGGGGCACTGTCACAGTTAGTCAGGGGATACTGTCACAGTTAGTCAGGGGGAACTGTCACAGTTAGTCAGGGGGCACTGTCACAGTTAGTCAGGGGATACTGTCACAGTTAGTCAGGGGGCACTGTCACAGTTAGTCAGAGAGGTACTGTCACAGTTAGTCAGGGGGCACTGTCACAGTTAGTCAGAGAGGTACTGTCACAGTTAGTCAGGGGGAACTGTCACAGTTAGTCAGGGGGCACTGTCACAGTTAGTCAGGGGATACTGTCACAGTTAGTCAGGGGGCACTGTCACAGTTAGTCAGAGAGGTACTGTCAAAGTTAGTCAGGGGGAACTGTCACAGTTAGTCAGGGGGCACTGTCACAGTTAGTCAGGGGATACTGTCACAGTTAGTCAGGGGGCACTGTCACAGTTAGTCAGAGAGGTACTGTCACAGTTAGTCAGGGGGTACTGTCACAGTTAGTCAGGGGGCACTGTCACAGTTAGTCAGAGAGGTACTGTCACAGTTAGTCAGGGGGCACTGTCACAGTTAGTCAGGGGATACTGTCACAGTTAGTCAGGGGGGCACTGTCACAGTTAGTCAGGGGGCACTGTCACAGTTAGTCAGGGGATACTGTCACAGTTAGTCAGAGGGCACTGTCACAGTTAGTCAGGGGGTACTGTCACAGTTAGTCAGAGAGGTACTGTCAGAGTTAGTCAGGGGATACTGTCACAGTTAGTCAGTGGGCACTGTCACAGTTAGTCAGGGGGCACTGTCACAGTTAGGGGGCATTGTCACAGTTAGTCAAGGGGGCACTATCACAGTTAGTCAGAGGATACTGTCACAGTTAGTCAGGGGGCACTGTCACAGTTAGTCAGGGGGCACTGTCACAGTTAGTCAGGGGATACTGTCACAGTTAGTCAGGGGGCACTGTCACAGTTAGTCAGGGGGCACTGTCACAGTTAGTCAGAGGGGTACTGTCACAGTTAGTCAGGGGGCACTGTCACAGTTAGTCAGGGGGCACTGTCACAGTTAGTCAGAGAGGTACTGTCACAGTTAGTCAGGGGGCACTGTCACAGTTAGTCAGGGGGCACTGTCACAGTTAGTCAAGGGGGCACTATCACAGTTAGTCAGGGGATACTGTCACAGTTAGTCATGGGATACTGTCACAGTTAGTCAGAGGGTACTGTCACAGTTAGTCAGGGGATACTGTCACAGTTCGTCAGGGGATACTGTCACAGTTAGTCAGAGGGCACTGTCACAGTTAGTCAGGGGGTACTGTCACAGTTAGTCAGGGGGGCACTGTCACAGTTAGGGGATACTGTCACAGTTCGTCAGGGGATACTGTCACAGTTAGTCAGAGGGCACTGTCACAGTTAGTCAGGGGATACTGTCACAGTTAGTCAGGGGATACTGTCACAGTTAGTCAGAGGGCACTGTCACAGTTAGTCAGGGGGTACTGTCACAGTTAGTCAGGGGGGCACTGTCACAGTTAGTCAGGGGGCACTGTCACAGTTAGTCAGGGGATACTGTCACAGTTAGTCAGGGAGCACTGTCACAGTTAGTCAGGGGATACTGTCACAGTTAGTCAGGGGGCACTGTCACAGTTAGTCAGGGGGTACTATCCCAGTTAGTCAGGGGGCACTGTCACAGTTAATCAGGGGGCACTGTCAGAATTAGTCAGGGGATACTGTCACAGTTAGTCAGGGAGCACTGTCACAGTTAATCAGAGGGTGCTATCACCGTTAGTCAGGGGGCACTGTCACAGCTAGTCGGGGGTACTGTCACAGTTAGTCAGAGGAGTACTGTCACAGTTAGTCAGAGAGGTACTGTCACAGTTAGTCAGGGGGCACTGTCACAGTTAGTCAGGGGATACTGTCACAGTTAGTCAGGGGGGCACTGTCACAGTTAGTCAGGGGGCACTGTCACAGTTAGTCAGGGGATACTGTCACAGTTAGTCAGAGGGCACTGTCACAGTTAGTCAGGGGGTACTGTCACAGTTAGTCAGAGAGGTACTGTCAGAGTTAGTCAGGGGATACTGTCACAGTTAGTCAGTGGGCACTGTCACAGTTAGTCAGGGGGCACTGTCACAGTTAGGGGGCATTGTCACAGTTAGTCAAGGGGGCACTATCACAGTTAGTCAGAGGATACTGTCACAGTTAGTCAGGGGGCACTGTCACAGTTAGTCAGGGGATACTGTCACAGTTAGTCAGAGGGCACTGTCACAGTTAGTCAGGGGGTACTGTCACAGTTAGTCAGAGAGGTACTGTCAGAGTTAGTCAGGGGATACTGTCACAGTTAGTCAGTGGGCACTGTCACAGTTAGTCAGGGGGCACTGTCACAGTTAGGGGGCATTGTCACAGTTAGTCAGGGGGCACTGTCACAGTTAGTCAGGGGATACTGTCACAGTTAGTCAGGGGGCACTGTCACAGTTAGTCAGGGGGCACTGTCACAGTTAGTCAGAGGGGTAGTCACAGTTAGTCAGGGGGCACTGTCACAGTTAGTCAGGGGGCACTGTCACAGTTAGTCAGAGAGGTACTGTCACAGTTAGTCAGGGGGCACTGTCACAGTTAGTCAGGGGGCACTGTCACAGTTAGTCAAGGGGGCACTATCACAGTTAGTCAGGGGATACTGTCACAGTTAGTCATGGGATACTGTCACAGTTAGTCAGAGGGTACTGTCACAGTTAGTCAGGGGATACTGTCACAGTTCGTCAGGGGATACTGTCAGTTAGTCAGAGGGCACTGTCACAGTTAGTCAGGGGGTACTGTCACAGTTAGTCAGGGGGGCACTGTCACAGTTAGGGGATACTGTCACAGTTCGTCAGGGGATACTGTCACAGTTAGTCAGAGGGCACTGTCACAGTTAGTCAGGGGATACTGTCACAGTTAGTCAGGGGATACTGTCACAGTTAGTCAGAGGGCACTGTCACAGTTAGTCAGGGGGTACTGTCACAGTTAGTCAGGGGGGCACTGTCACAGTTAGTCAGGGGGCACTGTCACAGTTAGTCAGGGGATACTGTCACAGTTAGTCAGGGAGCACTGTCACAGTTAGTCAGGGGATACTGTCACAGTTAGTCAGGGGGCACTGTCACAGTTAGTCAGGGGGTACTATCCCAGTTAGTCAGGGGGCACTGTCACAGTTAATCAGGGGGCACTGTCAGAATTAGTCAGGGGATACTGTCACAGTTAGTCAGGGAGCACTGTCACAGTTAATCAGAGGGTGCTATCACCGTTAGTCAGGGGGCACTGTCACAGCTAGTCGGGGGTACTGTCACAGTTAGTCAGAGGAGTACTGTCACAGTTCGTCAGGGGGTACTGTCAAAGTTAGTCAGAGGGGCACTGTCACAGTTAGTCAGGGGGTACTGTCACAATTAGTCAGAGAGGCAATGTCACAGTTAGTCAGGGAGCACTGTCACAGTTAGTCAGGGGAGCACGGTCACAGTTAATCAGGGGATACTACCACAGTTAGTCAGGGGGTACTGTCACAGTTAGTCAGGGAGCACTGTCACAGAGAGCCAGGGGGTACTGTCACAGTTAGTCAGGGGGTACTGTCACAGTTAGTCAGAGGGGTACTGTCACAGTTAGTCAGGGGGCACTGTCACAGTTAGTCAGGGGGTACTGTCACAGTTAGTCAGAGGGGTACTGTCACGGTTAGTCATGGGGTACTGTCACAGTTACTCAGGGGGCACTGTCACAGTTAGTCAGAGGGGTACTGTCACAGTTAGTCAGGGGGCACTGTCACAGTTAATCAGGGCATAATGTCACAGTTAGTCAGGGGGTACTGTCACAGTTAGTCAGAGGGGTACTGTCACAGTTAGTCAGGGGGTACTGTCACAGTTAATCAGGGCATAATGTCACAGTTAGTCAGAGGGGTACTGTCCCAATTCGTCAGGGGGCACTGTCACAGTTAGTCAGAGGGGTACTGTCACGGTTAGTCATGGGGTACGGTCACAGTTAGTCAGGGGGTACTGTCACAGTTAGTCAGAGGGGTACTGTCACGGTTAGTCATGGGGTACGGTCACAGTTAGTCAGGGGGCACTGTCACAGTTAGTCAGGGGGTACTGTCACAGTTAGTCAGAGGGGTACTGTCACAGTTAGTCAGGGGGCACTGTCACAGTTAGTCAGGGGGCACTGTCACAGTTAGTCAGAGAGGTACTGTCACAGTTAGTCAGGGGGCACTGTCACAGTTAGTCAGGGGGCACTGTCACAGTTAGTCAAGGGGGCACTATCACAGTTAGTCAGGGGATACTGTCACAGTTAGTCATGGGATACTGTCACAGTTAGTCAGAGGGTACTGTCACAGTTAGTCAGGGGATACTGTCACAGTTCGTCAGGGGATACTGTCACAGTTAGTCAGAGGGCACTGTCACAGTTAGTCAGGGGGTACTGTCACAGTTAGTCAGGGGGGCACTGTCACAGTTAGGGGATACTGTCACAGTTCGTCAGGGGATACTGTCACAGTTAGTCAGAGGGCACTGTCACAGTTAGTCAGGGGATACTGTCACAGTTAGTCAGGGGATACTGTCACAGTTAGTCAGAGGGCACTGTCACAGTTAGTCAGGGGGTACTGTCACAGTTAGTCAGGGGGGCACTGTCACAGTTAGTCAGGGGGCACTGTCACAGTTAGTCAGGGGATACTGTCACAGTTAGTCAGGGAGCACTGTCACAGTTAGTCAGGGGATACTGTCACAGTTAGTCAGGGGGCACTGTCACAGTTAGTCAGGGGGTACTATCCCAGTTAGTCAGGGGGCACTGTCACAGTTAGTCAGGGGATACTGTCACAGTTAGTCAGGGGGCACTGTCACAGTTAGTCAGGGGGTACTATCCCAGTTAGTCAGGGGGCACTGTCACAGTTAATCAGGGGGCACTGTCAGAATTAGTCAGGGGATACTGTCACAGTTAGTCAGGGAGCACTGTCACAGTTAATCAGAGGGTGCTATCACCGTTAGTCAGGGGGCACTGTCACAGCTAGTCGGGGGTACTGTCACAGTTAGTCAGAGGAGTACTGTCACAGTTCGTCAGGGGGTACTGTCAAAGTTAGTCAGAGGGGCACTGTCACAGTTAGTCAGGGGGTACTGTCACAATTAGTCAGAGAGGCAATGTCACAGTTAGTCAGGGAGCACTGTCACAGTTAGTCAGGGGAGCACGGTCACAGTTAATCAGGGGATACTACCACAGTTAGTCAGGGGGTACTGTCACAGTTAGTCAGGGAGCACTGTCACAGAGAGCCAGGGGGTACTGTCACAGTTAGTCAGGGGGTACTGTCACAGTTAGTCAGAGGGGTACTGTCACAGTTAGTCAGGGGGCACTGTCACAGTTAGTCAGGGGGTACTGTCACAGTTAGTCAGAGGGGTACTGTCACGGTTAGTCATGGGGTACTGTCACAGTTACTCAGGGGGCACTGTCACAGTTAGTCAGAGGGGTACTGTCACAGTTAGTCAGGGGGCACTGTCACAGTTAATCAGGGCATAATGTCACAGTTAGTCAGGGGGTACTGTCACAGTTAGTCAGGGGGTACTGTCACAGTTAATCAGGGCATAATGTCACAGTTAGTCAGAGGGGTACTGTCCCAATTCGTCAGGGGGCACTGTCACAGTTAGTCAGAGGGGTACTGTCACGGTTAGTCATGGGGTACGGTCACAGTTAGTCAGGGGGTACTGTCACAGTTAGTCAGAGGGGTACTGTCACGGTTAGTCATGGGGTACGGTCACAGTTAGTCAGGGGGCACTGTCACAGTTAGTCAGGGGGTACTGTCACAGTTAGTCAGAGGGGTACTGTCACAGTTAGTCAGGGGGTACTGTCACAGTTAATCAGGGCATAATGTCACAGTTAGTCAGAGGGGTACTGTCACAGTTAGTCAGGGGGTACTGTCACAGTTAATCAGGGCATAATGTCACAGTTAGTCAGAGGGGTACTGTCACAGTTAGTCAGGGGGTACTGTCACAGTTAATCAGAGGGGTACTGTCACAGTTCGTCAGGGGGTACTGTCACAGTTAATAAGGGCATAATATCACAGTTAGTCAGAGGGGTACTGTCACAGTTAGTCAGGGGGTACTGTCACAGTTAATCAGAGGGGTACTGTCACAGTTAGTCAGGGGGCACTGTCACAGTTAATCAGGGCATAATGTCACAGTTAGTCAGAGGGGTACTGTCACAGTTAGTCAGGGGGCACTGTCACAGTTAGTCGGGGGGTACTGTCACAGTTAGTCAGAGGGGTACTGTCACAGTTAGTTAGGATGCACTGTCACAGTTAGTTGGGGGGGCACTGTCACAGTTAGTCAGAGCGTACTGTCACAGTTAGTCAGGGGGGCACTGTCACAGTTAGTCAGGGGATACTGTCACAGTTAGACAGAGGGGTACTGTCACAGTTAGTCAGGGGGCACTGTCACAGTTAGTCAGGGGATACTGTCACAGTTAGTCAGAGGGCACTGTCACAGTTAGTCAGGGGGCACTGTCACAGTTAGGGGATACTGTCACAGTTAGTCAGGGGGGCACTTTCACAGTTAGTCAGGGGGCACTGTCACAGTTAGTCAGGGGGTACTGTCACAGTTAGTCAGGGGGGCACTGTCACAGTTAGTCAGGGGGCACTGTCACAGTTAGTCAGGGGATACTGTCACAGTTAGTCAGGGGGCACTGTCACAGTTAGTCAGGGGGTACTGTCACAGTTAGTCAGGGGGCACTGTCACAGTTAGTCAGGGGATACTGTCACAGTTAGTCAGGGGGGCACTGTCACAGTTAGTCAGGGGTCACTGTCACAGTTAGTCAGGGGATACTGTCACAGTTAGTCAGAGGGCACTGTCACAGTTAGTCAGGGGGTACTGTCACAGTTAGTCAGAGAGGTACTGTCACAGTTAGTCAGGGGATACTGTCACAGTTAGTCAGGGGGCACTGTCACAGTTAGTCAGGGGGCACTGTCACAGTTAGTCAGGGGGCATTGTCACAGTTAGTCAAGGGGGCACTATCACAGTTAGTCAGGGGATACTGTCACAGTTAGTCAGGGGGCACTGTCACTGTTAGTCAGGGGGCACTGTCACAGTTAGTCAGGGGATACTGTCACAGTTAGTCAGGGGGCACTGTCACAGTTAGTCAGGGGATACTGTCACAGTTAGTCAGGGGTCACTGTCACAGTTAGTCAGGGGATACTGTCACAGTTAGTCAGAGAGGTACTGTCACAGTTAGTCGGGGGCACTGTCACAGTTAGTCAGGGGGTACTGTCACAGTTAGTCAGAGAGGTACTGTCACAGTTAGTCAGGGGGTACTGTCACAGTTAGTCAGAGAGGTACTGTCACAGTTAGTCGGGGGCACTGTCACAGTTAGTCAGGGGGGCACTGTCACAGTTAGTCAGGGGGTACTGTCACAGTTAGTCAGAGAGGTACTGTCACAGTTAGTCGGGGGCACTGTCACAGTTAGTCAGGGGGGCACTGTCACAGTTAGTCAGGGGGTACTGTCACAGTTAGTCAGGGGGTACTGTCACAGTTAGTCAGAGGAGTACTGTCACAGTTAGTCAGGGGGTACTGTCACAGTTAGTCAGGGGGTACTGTCACAGTTAGTCAGAGGAGTACTGTCACAGTTAGTCAGGGGGTACTGTCACAGTTAGTCAGAGGAGTACTGTCACAGTTAGTCAGGGGGCACTGTCACAGTTAGTCAGGGGGTACTGTCACAGTTAGTCAGGGGCACTGTCACAGTTAGTCGGGGGGGTACTGTCACAGTTAGTCGGGGGGATACTGTCACAGTTAGTCAGGAAGCACTGTCACAGTTAGTCAGAGGAGTACTGTCACAGTTAGTCGGGGGGGTACTGTCACAGTTAGTCGGGGGGATACTGTCACAGTTAGTCAGGGGGGTACTGTCACGTTTAGACATGGGGTACTGGCACAGTTTGTCAGGGGGCACTGTCACAGTTAGTCGGGGGGTACTGTCACAGTTAGTCAGGGGGGTACTGTCACGTTTAGACATGGGGTACTGGCACAGTTTGTCAGGGGGCACTGTCACAGTTAGTCGGGGGGTACTGTCACAGTTAGTCAGAGGGGTACTGTCACAGTTAGTCGGGGGGATACTGTCACAGTTAGTCAGGGGGGTACTGTCACGTTTAGACATGGGGTACTGGCACAGTTTGTCAGGGGGATACTGTCACAGTTAGTCGGAGAGGTACTGTCACAGTTAGTCAGGGGGTACTGTCACAGTTAGTCAGGGGGTACTGTCACAGTTAGTCAGAGGGGTACTGTCACGTTTAGACATGGGGTACTGGCACAGTTTGTCAGGGGGCACTGTCACAGTTAGTCGGGGGGTACTGTCACAGTTAGTCAGAGGTGTACCGTAACAGTTAGTCAGGGGGTACTGTCACAGTTAATTAGGGGGGCACTGTCACAGTTAGTCAGGGGGTACTGTCACAGTTAGTCAGGGGATACTGTCATAGTTAGACAGAGGGGTACTGTCACAGTTAGTCAGGGGGCACTGTCACAGTTAGTCAGAGGAGTGCTGCCACAGTTAGTCAGGGGGTACTGTCTCAGTTAGTCAGAGAGATACTGTCACAGTTTGTCAGGGGGCACTGTCACAGTTAGTCAGGGGGTACTATCCCAGTTAGTCAGGGGGCACTGTCACAGTTAATCAGGGGGCACTGTCAGAGTTAGTCAGGGGGGCACTGTCACATTTAGTCAGGGGGGACTGTCAAAGTTAGTCAGGGGGCACTGTCACAGTTAATCAGGGGGCACTGTCAGAGTTAGTCAGGGGGGCACTTTCACAGTCAGTCAGGGAGTACTGTCACAGTTATTCAGAGGGTGCTGTCACCGTTAGTCAGGGGGCACTGTCACAGCTACTCGGGGGTACTGTCACAGTTTGTCAGGGGGGAATGTCAGAGTTAGTCAGGGGGGCACTGTCACAGTTAGTCAGGGGATACTGTCACAGTTAGTCAGGGGGGTACTGTCACAGTTTGTCAGGGGGCACTGTCACAGTTAGTCAGGGGGTACTATCGCAGTTAATCAGGGGGATCTTTCACAGTTAATCAGAGGGTGCTGTCACCGTTAGTCAGGGGGCACTGTCACAGCTAGTCGGGGGTACTGTCACAGTTAGTCAGAGGAGTACTGTCACAGTTCGTCAGGGGGTACTGTCAAAGTTAGTCAGAGGGGCACTGTCACAGTTAGTCAGGGGGTACTGTCACAATTAGTCAGAGAGGCAATGTCACAGTTAGTCAGGGAGCACTGTCACAGTTAGTCAGGGGAGCACGGTCACAGTTAATCAGGGGATACTACCACAGTTAGTCAGGGGGTACTGTCACAGTTAATCAGAGGGGTACTGTCACAGTTAGTCAGGGGGTACTGTCACAGTTAATCAGGGCATAATGTCACAGTTAGTCTGAGGGGTACTGTCACAGTTCGTCAGGGGGTACTGTCACAGTTAATAAGGGCATAATATCACAGTTAGTCAGAGGGGTACTGTCACAGTTAGTCAGGGGGCACTGTCACAGTTAGTCGGGGGGTACTGTCACAGTTAGTCAGAGGGGTACTGTCACAGTTAGTTAGGAAGCACTGTCACAGTTAGTTAGGGGGGCACTGTCACAGTTAGTCAGAGGGTACTGTCACAGTTAGTCAGGTGGGCACTGTCACAGTTAGTCAGGGGATACTGTCACAGTTAGTCAGGGGGGCACTGTCACAGTTAGTCAGGGGGCACTGTCACAGTTAGTCAGGGGGCACTGTCACAGTTAGGGGATACTGTCACAGTTCGTCAGGGGATACTGTCACAGTTAGTCAGAGGGCACTGTCACAGTTAGTCAGGGGATACTGTCACAGTTAGTCAGGGGATACTGTCACAGTTAGTCAGAGGGCACTGTCACAGTTAGTCAGGGGGTACTGTCACAGTTAGTCAGGGGGGCACTGTCACAGTTAGTCAGGGGGCACTGTCACAGTTAGTCAGGGGATACTGTCACAGTTAGTCAGGGAGCACTGTCACAGTTAGTCAGGGGATACTGTCACAGTTAGTCAGGGGGCACTGTCACAGTTAGTCAGGGGGTACTATCCCAGTTAGTCAGGGGGCACTGTCACAGTTAATCAGGGGGCACTGTCAGAATTAGTCAGGGGATACTGTCACAGTTAGTCAGGGAGCACTGTCACAGTTAATCAGAGGGTGCTATCACCGTTAGTCAGGGGGCACTGTCACAGCTAGTCGGGGGTACTGTCACAGTTAGTCAGAGGAGTACTGTCACAGTTCGTCAGGGGGTACTGTCAAAGTTAGTCAGAGGGGCACTGTCACAGTTAGTCAGGGGGTACTGTCACAATTAGTCAGAGAGGCAATGTCACAGTTAGTCAGGGAGCACTGTCACAGTTAGTCAGGGGAGCACGGTCACAGTTAATCAGGGGATACTACCACAGTTAGTCAGGGGGTACTGTCACAGTTAGTCAGGGAGCACTGTCACAGAGAGCCAGGGGGTACTGTCACAGTTAGTCAGGGGGTACTGTCACAGTTAGTCAGAGGGGTACTGTCACAGTTAGTCAGGGGGCACTGTCACAGTTAGTCAGGGGGTACTGTCACAGTTAGTCAGAGGGGTACTGTCACGGTTAGTCATGGGGTACTGTCACAGTTACTCAGGGGGCACTGTCACAGTTAGTCAGAGGGGTACTGTCACAGTTAGTCAGGGGGCACTGTCACAGTTAATCAGGGCATAATGTCACAGTTAGTCAGGGGGTACTGTCACAGTTAGTCAGAGGGGTACTGTCACAGTTAGTCAGGGGGTACTGTCACAGTTAATCAGGGCATAATGTCACAGTTAGTCAGAGGGGTACTGTCCCAGTTCGTCAGGGGGCACTGTCACAGTTAGTCAGAGGGGTACTGTCACGGTTAGTCATGGGGTACGGTCACAGTTAGTCAGGGGGTACTGTCACAGTTAGTCAGAGGGGTACTGTCACGGTTAGTCATGGGGTACGGTCACAGTTAGTCAGGGGGCACTGTCACAGTTAGTCAGGGGGTACTGTCACAGTTAGTCAGAGAGGTACTGTCACAGTTAGTCAGGGGATACTGTCACAGTTAATCAGGGCATAATGTCACAGTTCGTCAGAGGGGTACTGTCACAGTTAGTCAGGGGGTACTGTCACAGTTAATCAGGGCATAATGTCACAGTTAGTCAGAGGGGTACTGTCACAGTTAGTCAGGGGGTACTGTCACAGTTAATCAGAGGGGTACTGTCACAGTTCGTCAGGGGGTACTGTCACAGTTAATAAGGGCATAATATCACAGTTAGTCAGAGGGGTACTGTCACAGTTAGTCAGGGGGTACTGTCACAGTTAATCAGAGGGGTACTGTCACAGTTAGTCAGGGGGCACTGTCACAGTTAATCAGGGCATAATGTCACAGTTAGTCAGAGGGGTACTGTCACAGTTAGTCAGGGGGCACTGTCACAGTTAGTCGGGGGGTACTGTCACAGTTAGTCAGAGGGGTACTGTCACAGTTAGTTAGGATGCACTGTCACAGTTAGTTAGGGGGGGCACTGTCACAGTTAGTCAGAGCGTACTGTCACAGTTAGTCAGGGGGGCACTGTCACAGTTAGTCAGGGGATACTGTCACAGTTAGACAGAGGGGTACTGTCACAGTTAGTCAGGGGGCACTGTCACAGTTAGTCAGGGGATACTGTCACAGTTAGTCAGAGGGCACTGTCACAGTTAGTCAGGGGGCACTGTCACAGTTAGGGGTTACTGTCACAGTTAGTCAGGGGGGCACTTTCACAGTTAGTCAGGGGGCACTGTCACAGTTAGTCAGGGGGTACTGTCACAGTTAGTCAGGGGGGCACTGTCACAGTTAGTCAGGGGGCACTGTCACAGTTAGTCAGGGGATACTGTCACAGTTAGTCAGGGGGCACTGTCACAGTTAGTCAGGGGATACTGTCACAGTTAGTCAGGGGGCACTGTCACAGTTAGTCAGGGGGTACTGTCACAGTTAGTCAGGGGGCACTGTCACAGTTAGTCAGGGGATACTGTCACAGTTAGTCAGGGGGGCACTGTCACAGTTAGTCAGGGGTCACTGTCACAGTTAGTCAGGGGATACTGTCACAGTTAGTCAGAGGGCACTGTCACAGTTAGTCAGGGGGTACTGTCACAGTTAGTCAGAGAGGTACTGTCACAGTTAGTCAGGGGGCACTGTCACAGTTAGTCAGGGGGCATTGTCACAGTTAGTCAAGGGGGCACTATCACAGTTAGTCAGGGGATACTGTCACAGTTAGTCAGGGGATACTGTCACAGTTAGTCAGGGGGCACTGTCACAGTTAGTCAGGGGATACTGTCACAGTTAGTCAGGGGTCACTGTCACAGTTAGTCAGGGGATACTGTCACAGTTAGTCAGAGAGGTACTGTCACAGTTAGTCGGGGGCACTGTCACAGTTAGTCAGGGGGTACTGTCACAGTTAGTCAGAGAGGTACTGTCACAGTTAGTCGGGGGCACTGTCACAGTTAGTCAGGGGGTACTGTCACAGTTAGTCAGAGGGTACTGTCACAGTTAGTCAGAGGGGTACTGTCACAGTTAGTCAGGGGGCACTGTCACAGTTAGTCAGGGGATACTGTCACAGTTAGTCAGGAAGCACTGTCACAGTTAGTCAGAGGAGTACTGTCACAGTTAGTCAGGAAGCACTGTCACAGTTAGTCAGGGGGTACTGTCACAGTTAGTCATGGAGGTACTGTCACAGTTAGTCGGAGGAGTACTGTCACAGTTAGTCAGGGGGTACTGTCACAGTTAGTCAGGGGGTACTGTCACAGTTAGTCAGAGGGGTACTGTCACGTTTAGACATGGGGTACTGGCACAGTTTGTCAGGGGGCACTGTCACAGTTAGTCGGGGGGTACTGTCACAGTTAGTCAGAGGTGTACCGTAACAGTTAGTCAGGGGGTACTGTCACAGTTAATTAGGGGGGCACTGTCACAGTTAGTCAGGGGGTACTGTCACAGTTAGTCAGGGGATACTGTCATAGTTAGACAGAGGGGTACTGTCACAGTTAGTCAGGGGGTACTGTCACAGTTAGTCAGAGGAGTGCTGCCACAGTAAGTCAGGGGGTACTGTCTCAGTTAGTCAGAGAGATACTGTCACAGTTTGTCAGGGGGCACTGTCACAGTTAGTCAGGGGGTACTATCCCAGTTAGTCAGGGGGCAGTGTCACAGTTAATCAGGGGGCACTGTCAGAGTTAGTCAGGGGGGCACTGTCACATTTAGTCAGGGGGGACTGTCAAAGTTAGTCAGGGGGCACTGTCACAGTTAATCAGGGGGCACTGTCAGAGTTAGTCAGGGGGGCACTTTCACAGTCAGTCAGGGAGTACTGTCACAGTTAGTCAGGGGGGTACTGTCACAGTTTGTCAGGGGGCACTGTCACAGTTAGTCAGGGGGTACTATCGCAGTTAATCAGGGGGATCTTTCACAGTTAATCAGAGGGTGCTGTCACCGTTAGTCAGGGGGCACTGTCACAGCTAGTCGGGGGTACTGTCACAGTTAGTCAGAGGAGTACTGTCACAGTTCGTCAGGGGGTACTGTCAAAGTTAGTCAGAGGGGCACTGTCACAGTTAGTCAGGGGGTACTGTCACAATTAGTCAGAGAGGCAATGTCACAGTTAGTCAGGGAGCACTGTCACAGTTAGTCAGGGGAGCACGGTCACAGTTAATCAGGGGATACTACCACAGTTAGTCAGGGGGCACTGTCACAGCTACTCGGGGGTACTGTCACAGTTTGTCAGGGGGGAATGTCAGAGTTAGTCAGGGGGGCACTGTCACAGTTAGTCAGGGGATACTGTCACAGTTAGTCAGGGGGGTACTGTCACAGTTTGTCAGGGGGCACTGTCACAGTTAGTCAGGGGGTACTATCGCAGTTAATCAGGGGGATCTTTCACAGTTAATCAGAGGGTGCTGTCACCGTTAGTCAGGGGGCACTGTCACAGCTAGTCGGGGGTACTGTCACAGTTAGTCAGAGGAGTACTGTCACAGTTCGTCAGGGGGTACTGTCAAAGTTAGTCAGAGGGGCACTGTCACAGTTAGTCAGGGGGTACTGTCACAATTAGTCAGAGAGGCAATGTCACAGTTAGTCAGGGAGCACTGTCACAGTTAGTCAGGGGAGCACGGTCACAGTTAATCAGGGGATACTACCACAGTTAGTCAGGGGGTACTGTCACAGTTAATCAGAGGGGTACTGTCACAGTTAGTCAGGGGGTACTGTCACAGTTAATCAGGGCATAATGTCACAGTTAGTCTGAGGGGTACTGTCACAGTTCGTCAGGGGGTACTGTCACAGTTAATAAGGGCATAATATCACAGTTAGTCAGAGGGGTACTGTCACAGTTAGTCAGGGGGCACTGTCACAGTTAGTCGGGGGGTACTGTCACAGTTAGTCAGAGGGGTACTGTCACAGTTAGTTAGGAAGCACTGTCACAGTTAGTTAGGGGGGCACTGTCACAGTTAGTCAGAGGGTACTGTCACAGTTAGTCAGGGGGGCACTGTCACAGTTAGTCAGGGGATACTGTCACAGTTAGTCAGGAGGTACTGTCACAGTTAGTCAGGGGGGCACTGTCACAGTTAGTCAGGGGGCACTGTCACAGTTAGTCAGGGGATACTGTCACAGTTAGTCAGGGGGAACTGTCACAGTTAGTCAGGGGGCACTGTCACAGTTAGTCAGGGGATACTGTCACAGTTAGTCAGGGGGCACTGTCACAGTTAGTCAGAGAGGTACTGTCACAGTTAGTCAGGGGGCACTGTCACAGTTAGTCAGAGAGGTACTGTCACAGTTAGTCAGGGGGAACTGTCACAGTTAGTCAGGGGGCACTGTCACAGTTAGTCAGGGGATACTGTCACAGTTAGTCAGGGGGCACTGTCACAGTTAGTCAGAGAGGTACTGTCACAGTTAGTCAGGGGGAACTGTCACAGTTAGTCAGGGGGCACTGTCACAGTTAGTCAGGGGATACTGTCACAGTTAGTCAGGGGGCACTGTCACAGTTAGTCAGAGAGGTACTGTCACAGTTAGTCAGGGGGTACTGTCACAGTTAGTCAGGGGGCACTGTCACAGTTAGTCAGAGAGGTACTGTCACAGTTAGTCAGGGGGCACTGTCACAGTTAGTCAGGGGATACTGTCACAGTTAGTCAGGGGGGCACTGTCACAGTTAGTCAGGGGGCACTGTCACAGTTAGTCAGGGGATACTGTCACAGTTAGTCAGAGGGCACTGTCACAGTTAGTCAGGGGGTACTGTCACAGTTAGTCAGAGAGGTACTGTCAGAGTTAGTCAGGGGATACTGTCACAGTTAGTCAGTGGGCACTGTCACAGTTAGTCAGGGGGCACTGTCACAGTTAGGGGGCATTGTCACAGTTAGTCAAGGGGGCACTATCACAGTTAGTCAGAGGATACTGTCACAGTTAGTCAGGGGGCACTGTCACAGTTAGTCAGGGGGCACTGTCACAGTTAGTCAGGGGATACTGTCACAGTTAGTCAGGGGGCACTGTCACAGTTAGTCAGGGGGCACTGTCACAGTTAGTCAGAGGGGTACTGTCACAGTTAGTCAGGGGGCACTGTCACAGTTAGTCAGGGGGCACTGTCACAGTTAGTCAGAGAGGTACTGTCACAGTTAGTCAGGGGGCACTGTCACAGTTAGTCAGGGGGCACTGTCACAGTTAGTCAAGGGGGCACTATCACAGTTAGTCAGGGGATACTGTCACAGTTAGTCATGGGATACTGTCACAGTTAGTCAGAGGGTACTGTCACAGTTAGTCAGGGGATACTGTCACAGTTCGTCAGGGGATACTGTCACAGTTAGTCAGAGGGCACTGTCACAGTTAGTCAGGGGGTACTGTCACAGTTAGTCAGGGGGGCACTGTCACAGTTAGGGGATACTGTCACAGTTCGTCAGGGGATACTGTCACAGTTAGTCAGAGGGCACTGTCACAGTTAGTCAGGGGATACTGTCACAGTTAGTCAGGGGATACTGTCACAGTTAGTCAGAGGGCACTGTCACAGTTAGTCAGGGGGTACTGTCACAGTTAGTCAGGGGGGCACTGTCACAGTTAGTCAGGGGGCACTGTCACAGTTAGTCAGGGGATACTGTCACAGTTAGTCAGGGAGCACTGTCACAGTTAGTCAGGGGATACTGTCACAGTTAGTCAGGGGGCACTGTCACAGTTAGTCAGGGGGTACTATCCCAGTTAGTCAGGGGGCACTGTCACAGTTAATCAGGGGGCACTGTCAGAATTAGTCAGGGGATACTGTCACAGTTAGTCAGGGAGCACTGTCACAGTTAATCAGAGGGTGCTATCACCGTTAGTCAGGGGGCACTGTCACAGCTAGTCGGGGGTACTGTCACAGTTAGTCAGAGGAGTACTGTCACAGTTCGTCAGGGGGTACTGTCAAAGTTAGTCAGAGGGGCACTGTCACAGTTAGTCAGGGGGTACTGTCACAATTAGTCAGAGAGGCAATGTCACAGTTAGTCAGGGAGCACTGTCACAGTTAGTCAGGGGAGCACGGTCACAGTTAATCAGGGGATACTACCACAGTTAGTCAGGGGGTACTGTCACAGTTAGTCAGGGAGCACTGTCACAGAGAGCCAGGGGGTACTGTCACAGTTAGTCAGGGGGTACTGTCACAGTTAGTCAGAGGGGTACTGTCACAGTTAGTCAGGGGGCACTGTCACAGTTAGTCAGGGGGTACTGTCACAGTTAGTCAGAGGGGTACTGTCACGGTTAGTCATGGGGTACTGTCACAGTTACTCAGGGGGCACTGTCACAGTTAGTCAGAGGGGTACTGTCACAGTTAGTCAGGGGGCACTGTCACAGTTAATC
Organism: Chiloscyllium plagiosum; assembly: GCF_037043375.1. NCBI lineage: Eukaryota > Metazoa > Chordata > Chondrichthyes > Orectolobiformes > Hemiscylliidae > Chiloscyllium > Chiloscyllium plagiosum. The sequence continues at coordinate 128,397,144 of NW_028270143.1, read as the reverse complement.
AGGGCATAATGTCACAGTTAGTCAGGGGGTACTGTCACAGTTAGTCAGAGGGGTACTGTCACAGTTAGTCAGGGGGTACTGTCACAGTTAATCAGGGCATAATGTCACAGTTAGTCAGAGGGGTACTGTCCCAGTTCGTCAGGGGGCACTGTCACAGTTAGTCAGAGGGGTACTGTCACGGTTAGTCATGGGGTACGGTCACAGTTAGTCAGGGGGTACTGTCACAGTTAGTCAGAGGGGTACTGTCATGGTTAGTCATGGGGTACGGTCACAGTTAGTCAGGGGGCACTGTCACAGTTAGTCAGGGGGTACTGTCACAGTTAGTCAGAGGGGTACTGTCACAGTTAGTCAGGGGGTACTGTCACAGTTAATCAGGGCATAATGTCACAGTTAGTCAGAGGGGTACTGTCACAGTTAGTCAGGGGGTACTGTCACAGTTAATCAGGGCATAATGTCACAGTTAGTCAGAGGGGTACTGTCACAGTTAGTCAGGGGGTACTGTCACAGTTAATCAGAGGGGTACTGTCACAGTTCGTCAGGGGGTACTGTCACAGTTAATAAGGGCATAATATCACAGTTAGTCAGAGGGGTACTGTCACAGTTAGTCAGGGGGTACTGTCACAGTTAATCAGAGGGGTACTGTCACAGTTAGTCAGGGGGCACTGTCACAGTTAATCAGGGCATAATGTCACAGTTAGTCAGAGGGGTACTGTCACAGTTAGTCAGGGGGCACTGTCACAGTTAGTCGGGGGGTACTGTCACAGTTAGTCAGAGGGGTACTGTCACAGTTAGTTAGGATGCACTGTCACAGTTAGTTGGGGGGGCACTGTCACAGTTAGTCAGAGCGTACTGTCACAGTTAGTCAGGGGGGCACTGTCACAGTTAGTCAGGGGATACTGTCACAGTTAGACAGAGGGGTACTGTCACAGTTAGTCAGGGGGCACTGTCACAGTTAGTCAGGGGATACTGTCACAGTTAGTCAGAGGGCACTGTCACAGTTAGTCAGGGGGCACTGTCACAGTTAGGGGATACTGTCACAGTTAGTCAGGGGGGCACTTTCACAGTTAGTCAGGGGGCACTGTCACAGTTAGTCAGGGGGTACTGTCACAGTTAGTCAGGGGGGCACTGTCACAGTTAGTCAGGGGGCACTGTCACAGTTAGTCAGGGGATACTGTCACAGTTAGTCAGGGGGCACTGTCACAGTTAGTCAGGGGATACTGTCACAGTTAGTCAGGGGGCACTGTCACAGTTAGTCAGGGGGTACTGTCACAGTTAGTCAGGGGGCACTGTCACAGTTAGTCAGGGGATACTGTCACAGTTAGTCAGGGGGGCACTGTCACAGTTAGTCAGGGGTCACTGTCACAGTTAGTCAGGGGATACTGTCACAGTTAGTCAGAGGGCACTGTCACAGTTAGTCAGGGGGTACTGTCACAGTTAGTCAGAGAGGTACTGTCACAGTTAGTCAGGGGATACTGTCACAGTTAGTCAGGGGGCACTGTCACAGTTAGTCAGGGGGCACTGTCACAGTTAGTCAGGGGGCATTGTCACAGTTAGTCAAGGGGGCACTATCACAGTTAGTCAGGGGATACTGTCACAGTTAGTCAGGGGATACTGTCACAGTTAGTCAGGGGGCACTGTCACAGTTAGTCAGGGGATACTGTCACAGTTAGTCAGGGGTCACTGTCACAGTTAGTCAGGGGATACTGTCACAGTTAGTCAGAGAGGTACTGTCACAGTTAGTCGGGGGCACTGTCACAGTTAGTCAGGGGGTACTGTCACAGTTAGTCAGAGAGGTACTGTCACAGTTAGTCGGGGGCACTGTCACAGTTAGTCAGGGGGGCACTGTCACAGTTAGTCAGGGGGTACTGTCACAGTTAGTCAGAGGGGTACTGTCACAGTTAGTCAGGGGGCACTGTCACAGGTAGTCAGGGGATACTGTCACAGTTAGTCAGGAAGCACTGTCACAGTTAGTCAGAGGAGTACTGTCACAGTTAGTCAGGGGGCACTGTCACAGGTAGTCAGGGGATACTGTCACAGTTAGTCAGGGGGTACTGTCACAGTTAGTCAGGGGGTACTGTCACAGTTAGTCAGAGGGGTACTGTCACGTTTAGACATGGGGTACTGGCACAGTTTGTCAGGGGGCACTGTCACAGTTAGTCGGGGGGTACTGTCACAGTTAGTCAGAGGTGTACCGTAACAGTTAGTCAGGGGGTACTGTCACAGTTAATTAGGGGGGCAATGTCACAGTTAGTCAGGGGGTACTGTCACAGTTAGTCAGGGGATACTGTCATAGTTAGACAGAGGGGTACTGTCACAGTTAGTCAGGGGGCACTGTCACAGTTAGTCAGAGGAGTGCTGCCACAGTTAGTCAGGGGGTACTGTCTCAGTTAGTCAGAGAGATACTGTCACAGTTTGTCAGGGGGCACTGTCACAGTTAGTCAGGGGGTACTATCCCAGTTAGTCAGGGGGCACTGTCACAGTTAATCAGGGGGCACTGTCAGAGTTAGTCAGGGGGGCACTGTCACATTTAGTCAGGGGGGACTGTCAAAGTTAGTCAGGGGGCACTGTCACAGTTAATCAGGGGGCACTGTCAGAGTTAGTCAGGGGGGCACTTTCACAGTCAGTCAGGGAGTACTGTCACAGTTATTCAGAGGGTGCTGTCACCGTTAGTCAGGGGGCACTGTCACAGCTACTCGGGGGTACTGTCACAGTTTGTCAGGGGGGAATGTCAGAGTTAGTCAGTGGGGCACTGTCACAGTTAGTCAGGGGATACTGTCACAGTTAGTCAGGGGGGTACTGTCACAGTTTGTCAGGGGGCACTGTCACAGTTAGTCAGGGGGTACTATCGCAGTTAATCAGGGGGATCTTTCACAGTTAATCAGAGGGTGCTGTCACCGTTAGTCAGGGGGCACTGTCACAGCTAGTCGGGGGTACTGTCACAGTTAGTCAGAGGAGTACTGTCACAGTTCGTCAGGGGGTACTGTCAAAGTTAGTCAGAGGGGCACTGTCACAGTTAGTCAGGGGGTACTGTCACAATTAGTCAGAGAGGCAATGTCACAGTTAGTCAGGGAGCACTGTCACAGTTAGTCAGGGGAGCACGGTCACAGTTAATCAGGGGATACTACCACAGTTAGTCAGGGGGTACTGTCACAGTTAATCAGAGGGGTACTGTCACAGTTAGTCAGGGGGTACTGTCACAGTTAATCAGGGCATAATGTCACAGTTAGTCTGAGGGGTACTGTCACAGTTCGTCAGGAGGTACTGTCACAGTTAATAAGGGCATAATATCACAGTTAGTCAGAGGGGTACTGTCACAGTTAGTCAGGGGGCACTGTCACAGTTAGTCGGGGGGTACTGTCACAGTTAGTCAGAGGGGTACTGTCACAGTTAGTTAGGAAGCACTGTCACAGTTAGTTAGGGGGGCACTGTCACAGTTAGTCAGAGGGTACTGTCACAGTTAGTCAGGTGGGCACTGTCACAGTTAGTCAGGGGATACTGTCACAGTTAGTCAGGGGGGCACTGTCACAGTTAGTCAGGGGGCACTGTCACAGTTAGTCAGGGGGCACTGTCACAGTTAGGGGATACTGTCACAGTTCGTCAGGGGATACTGTCACAGTTAGTCAGAGGGCACTGTCACAGTTAGTCAGGGGATACTGTCACAGTTAGTCAGGGGATACTGTCACAGTTAGTCAGAGGGCACTGTCACAGTTAGTCAGGGGGTACTGTCACAGTTAGTCAGGGGGGCACTGTCACAGTTAGTCAGGGGGCACTGTCACAGTTAGTCAGGGGATACTGTCACAGTTAGTCAGGGAGCACTGTCACAGTTAGTCAGGGGATACTGTCACAGTTAGTCAGGGGGCACTGTCACAGTTAGTCAGGGGGTACTATCCCAGTTAGTCAGGGGGCACTGTCACAGTTAATCAGGGGGCACTGTCAGAATTAGTCAGGGGATACTGTCACAGTTAGTCAGGGAGCACTGTCACAGTTAATCAGAGGGTGCTATCACCGTTAGTCAGGGGGCACTGTCACAGCTAGTCGGGGGTACTGTCACAGTTAGTCAGAGGAGTACTGTCACAGTTCGTCAGGGGGTACTGTCAAAGTTAGTCAGAGGGGCACTGTCACAGTTAGTCAGGGGATACTGTCACAATTAGTCAGAGAGGCAATGTCACAGTTAGTCAGGGAGCACTGTCACAGTTAGTCAGGGGAGCACGGTCACAGTTAATCAGGGGATACTACCACAGTTAGTCAGGGGGTACTGTCACAGTTAGTCAGGGAGCACTGTCACAGAGAGCCAGGGGGTACTGTCACAGTTAGTCAGGGGGTACTGTCACAGTTAGTCAGAGGGGTACTGTCACAGTTAGTCAGGGGGCACTGTCACAGTTAGTCAGGGGGTACTGTCACAGTTAGTCAGAGGGGTACTGTCACGGTTAGTCATGGGGTACTGTCACAGTTACTCAGGGGGCACTGTCACAGTTAGTCAGAGGGGTACTGTCACAGTTAGTCAGGGGGCACTGTCACAGTTAATCAGGGCATAATGTCACAGTTAGTCAGGGGGTACTGTCACAGTTAGTCAGAGGGGTACTGTCACAGTTAGTCAGGGGGTACTGTCACAGTTAATCAGGGCATAATGTCACAGTTAGTCAGAGGGGTACTGTCCCAGTTCGTCAGGGGGCACTGTCACAGTTAGTCAGAGGGGTACTGTCACGGTTAGTCATGGGGTACGGTCACAGTTAGTCAGGGGGCACTGTCACAGTTAGTCAGGGGGCACTGTCACAGTTAGTCAGGGGGTACTGTCACAGTTAGTCAGAGGGGTACTGTCACGGTTAGTCATGGGGTACGGTCACAGTTAGTCAGGGGGCACTGTCACAGTTAGTCAGGGGGTACTGTCACAGTTAGTCAGAGGGGTACTGTCACAGTTAGTCAGGGGGTACTGTCACAGTTAATCAGGGCATAATGTCACAGTTAGTCAGAGGGGTACTGTCACAGTTAGTCAGGGGGTACTGTCACAGTTAATCAGGGCATAATGTCACAGTTAGTCAGAGGGGTACTGTCACAGTTAGTCAGGGGGTACTGTCACAGTTAATCAGAGGGGTACTGTCACAGTTCGTCAGGGGGTACTGTCACAGTTAATAAGGGCATAATATCACAGTTAGTCAGAGGGGTACTGTCACAGTTAGTCAGGGGGTACTGTCACAGTTAATCAGAGGGGTACTGTCACAGTTAGTCAGGGGGCACTGTCACAGTTAATCAGGGCATAATGTCACAGTTAGTCAGAGGGGTACTGTCACAGTTAGTCAGGGGGCACTGTCACAGTTAGTCGGGGGGTACTGTCACAGTTAGTCAGAGGGGTACTGTCACAGTTAGTTAGGATGCACTGTCACAGTTAGTTGGGGGGGCACTGTCACAGTTAGTCAGAGCGTACTGTCACAGTTAGTCAGGGGGGCACTGTCACAGTTAGTCAGGGGATACTGTCACAGTTAGACAGAGGGGTACTGTCACAGTTAGTCAGGGGGCACTGTCACAGTTAGTCAGGGGATACTGTCACAGTTAGTCAGAGGGCACTGTCACAGTTAGTCAGGGGGCACTGTCACAGTTAGGGGATACTGTCACAGTTAGTCAGGGGGGCACTTTCACAGTTAGTCAGGGGGCACTGTCACAGTTAGTCAGGGGGTACTGTCACAGTTTGTCAGGGGGGCACTGTCACAGTTAGTCAGGGGGCACTGTCACAGTTAGTCAGGGGATACTGTCACAGTTAGTCAGGGGGCACTGTCACAGTTAGTCAGGGGATACTGTCACAGTTAGTCAGGGGGCACTGTCACAGTTAGTCAGGGGGTACTGTCACAGTTAGTCAGGGGGCACTGTCACAGTTAGTCAGGGGATACTGTCACAGTTAGTCAGGGGGGCACTGTCACAGTTAGTCAGGGGTCACTGTCACAGTTAGTCAGGGGATACTGTCACAGTTAGTCAGAGGGCACTGTCACAGTTAGTCAGGGGGTACTGTCACAGTTAGTCAGAGAGGTACTGTCACAGTTAGTCAGGGGATACTGTCACAGTTAGTCAGGGGGCACTGTCACAGTTAGTCAGGGGGCACTGTCACAGTTAGTCAGGGGGCATTGTCACAGTTAGTCAAGGGGGCACTATCACAGTTAGTCAGGGGATACTGTCACAGTTAGTCAGGGGATACTGTCACAGTTAGTCAGGGGGCACTGTCACAGTTAGTCAGGGGATACTGTCACAGTTAGTCAGGGGTCACTGTCACAGTTAGTCAGGGGATACTGTCACAGTTAGTCAGAGAGGTACTGTCACAGTTAGTCGGGGGCACTGTCACAGTTAGTCAGGGGGTACTGTCACAGTTAGTCAGAGAGGTACTGTCACAGTTAGTCGGGGGCACTGTCACAGTTAGTCAGGGGGGCACTGTCACAGTTAGTCAGGGGGTACTGTCACAGTTAGTCAGAGGGGTACTGTCACAGTTAGTCAGGGGGCACTGTCACAGGTAGTCAGGGGATACTGTCACAGTTAGTCAGGAAGCACTGTCACAGTTAGTCAGGGGGTACTGTCACAGTTAGTCAGGGGGGCACTGTCACAGTTAGTCAGAGGAGTACTGTCACGTTTAGACATGGGGTACTGCCACAGTTTGTCAGTGGGTACTGTCACAGTTAGTCAGGGGGTACTGTCACAGTTAGTCAGGGGGTACTGTCACAGTTAGTCAGAGGGGTACTGTCACGTTTAGACATGGGGTACTGCCACAGTTTGTCAGGGGGCACTGTCACAGTTAGTCGGGGGGTACTGTCACAGTTAGTCAGAGGTGTACCGTAACAGTTAGTCAGGGGGTACTGTCACAGTTAATTAGGGGGGCACTGTCACAGTTAGTCAGGGGGTACTGTCACAGTTAGTCAGGGGATACTGTCATAGTTAGACAGAGGGGTACTGTCACAGTTAGTCAGGGGGCACTGTCACAGTTAGTCAGAGGAGTGCTGCCACAGTTAGTCAGGGGGTACTGTCTCAGTTAGTCAGAGAGATACTGTCACAGTTAGTCAGGGGGCACTGTCACAGTTAGTCAGAGGAGTGCTGCCACAGTTAGTCAGGGGGTACTGTCTCAGTTAGTCAGAGAGATACTGTCACAGTTTGTCAGGGGGCACTGTCACAGTTAGTCAGGGGGTACTATCCCAGTTAGTCAGGGGGCACTGTCACAGTTAATCAGGGGGCACTGTCAGAGTTAGTCAGGGGGGCACTGTCACATTTAGTCAGGGGGGACTGTCAAAGTTAGTCAGGGGGCACTGTCACAGTTAATCAGGGGGCACTGTCAGAGTTAGTCAGGGGGGCACTTTCACAGTCAGTCAGGGAGTACTGTCACAGTTATTCAGAGGGTGCTGTCACCGTTAGTCAGGGGGCACTGTCACAGCTACTCGGGGGTACTGTCACAGTTTGTCAGGGGGGAATGTCAGAGTTAGTCAGGGGGGCACTGTCACAGTTAGTCAGGGGATACTGTCACAGTTAGTCAGGGGGGTACTGTCACAGTTTGTCAGGGGGCACTGTCACAGTTAGTCAGGGGGTACTATCGCAGTTAATCAGGGGGATCTTTCACAGTTAATCAGAGGGTGCTGTCACCGTTAGTCAGGGGGCACTGTCACAGCTAGTCGGGGGTACTGTCACAGTTAGTCAGAGGAGTACTGTCACAGTTCGTCAGGGGGTACTGTCAAAGTTAGTCAGAGGGGCACTGTCACAGTTAGTCAGGGGGTACTGTCACAATTAGTCAGAGAGGCAATGTCACAGTTAGTCAGGGAGCACTGTCACAGTTAGTCAGGGGAGCACGGTCACAGTTAATCAGGGGATACTACCACAGTTAGTCAGGGGGTACTGTCACAGTTAATCAGAGGGGTACTGTCACAGTTAGTCAGGGGGTACTGTCACAGTTAATCAGGGCATAATGTCACAGTTAGTCTGAGGGGTACTGTCACAGTTCGTCAGGGGGTACTGTCACAGTTAATAAGGGCATAATATCACAGTTAGTCAGAGGGGTACTGTCACAGTTAGTCAGGGGGCACTGTCACAGTTAGTCGGGGGGTACTGTCACAGTTAGTCAGAGGGGTACTGTCACAGTTAGTTAGGAAGCACTGTCACAGTTAGTTAGGGGGGCACTGTCACAGTTAGTCAGAGGGTACTGTCACAGTTAGTCAGGTGGGCACTGTCACAGTTAGTCAGGGGATATTGTCACAGTTAGTCAGGGGGGCACTGTCACAGTTAGTCAGGGGGCACTGTCACAGTTAGTCAGGGGGCACTGTCACAGTTAGTCAGGAGGTACTGTCACAGTTAGTCAGGGGGGCACTGTCACAGTTAGTCAGGGGATACTGTCACAGTTAGTCAGGGGATACTGTCACAGTTAGTCAGGGGGAACTGTCACAGTTAGTCAGGGGGCACTGTCACAGTTAGTCAGGGGATACTGTCACAGTTAGTCAGGGGGCACTGTCACAGTTAGTCAGAGAGGTACTGTCACAGTTAGTCAGGGGGCACTGTCACAGTTAGTCAGAGAGGTACTGTCACAGTTAGTCAGGGGGAACTGTCACAGTTAGTCAGGGGGCACTGTCACAGTTAGTCAGGGGATACTGTCACAGTTAGTCAGGGGGCACTGTCACAGTTAGTCAGAGAGGTACTGTCACAGTTAGTCAGGGGGAACTGTCACAGTTAGTCAGGGGGCACTGTCACAGTTAGTCAGGGGATACTGTCACAGTTAGTCAGGGGGCACTGTCACAGTTAGTCAGAGAGGTACTGTCACAGTTAGTCAGGGGGTACTGTCACAGTTAGTCAGGGGGCACTGTCACAGTTAGTCAGAGAGGTACTGTCACAGTTAGTCAGGGGGCACTGTCACAGTTAGTCAGGGGATACTGTCACAGTTAGTCAGGGGGGCACTGTCACAGTTAGTCAGGGGGCACTGTCACAGTTAGTCAGGGGATACTGTCACAGTTAGTCAGAGGGCACTGTCACAGTTAGTCAGGGGGTACTGTCACAGTTAGTCAGAGAGGTACTGTCAGAGTTAGTCAGGGGATACTGTCACAGTTAGTCAGTGGGCACTGTCACAGTTAGTCAGGGTGCACTGTCACAGTTAGTCAGGGGGCATTGTCACAGTTAGTCAAGGGGGCACTATCACAGTTAGTCAGAGGATACTGTCACAGTTAGTCAGGGGGCACTGTCACAGTTAGTCAGGGGGCACTGTCACAGTTAGTCAGGGGATACTGTCACAGTTAGTCAGGGGGCACTGTCACAGTTAGTCAGGGGGCACTGTCACAGTTAGTCAGAGGGGTACTGTCACAGTTAGTCAGGGGGCACTGTCACAGTTAGTCAGGGGGCACTGTCACAGTTAGTCAGAGAGGTACTGTCACAGTTAGTCAGGGGGCACTGTCACAGTTAGTCAGGGGGCACTGTCACAGTTAGTCAAGGGGGCACTATCACAGTTAGTCAGGGGATACTGTCACAGTTAGTCATGGGATACTGTCACAGTTAGTCAGAGGGTACTGTCACAGTTAGTCAGGGGATACTGTCACAGTTCGTCAGGGGATACTGTCACAGTTAGTCAGAGGGCACTGTCACAGTTAGTCAGGGGGTACTGTCACAGTTAGTCAGGGGGGCACTGTCACAGTTAGGGGATACTGTCACAGTTCGTCAGGGGATACTGTCACAGTTAGTCAGAGGGCACTGTCACAGTTAGTCAGGGGATACTGTCACAGTTAGTCAGGGGATACTGTCACAGTTAGTCAGAGGGCACTGTCACAGTTAGTCAGGGGGTACTGTCACAGTTAGTCAGGGGGGCCCTGTCACAGTTAGTCAGGGGGCACTGTCACAGTTAGTCAGGGGATACTGTCACAGTTAGTCAGGGAGCACTGTCACAGTTAGTCAGGGGATACTGTCACAGTTAGTCAGGGGGCACTGTCACAGTTAGTCAGGGGGCAGTGTCACAGTTAGTCAGGGGGCACTGTCACAGTTAGTCAAGGGGTACTGTCACAGTTAGTCAGGGGGCACTGTCACAGTTGGTCAGGGGGTACTGTCACAGTTAGTCAGAGGGTACTGTCACAGTTAGTCAGGGGACACTGTTACAGTTCGTCAGGGGATACTGTCACAGTTAGTCAGGGGGCACTGTCACAGTTAGTCAGGGGGCACTGTCACAGTTAGTCAAGGGGTACTGTCACAGTTAGTCAGGGGTGCACTGTCACAGTTAGTCAGGGGGCACTGTCACAGTTAGTCAGGGGATACTGTCACAGTTAGTCAGAGGGCACTGTCACAGTTAGTCAGGGGGCACTGTCACAGTTAGTCAGGGGATACTGTCACAGTTAGTCAGGGGGCACTGTCACAGTTAGTCAGGGGGCACTGTCACAGTTAGTCAGGGGGCATTGTCACAGTTAGTCAAGGGGGCACTATCACAGTTAGTCAGAGGATACAGTCACAGTTCGTCAGGGGGCACTGTCACAGTTAGTCAGTGGGCACTGTCACAGTTAGTCAGGGGATACTGTCACAGTTAGTCAGGGGGCACTGTCACAGTTAGTCAGGGGGCACTGTCACAGTTAGTCAGAGGGGTACTGTCACAGTTAGTCAGGGGGCACTGTCACAGTTAGTCAGGGGGCACTGTCACAGTTAGTCAGAGAGGTACTGTCACAGTTAGTCAGGGGGCACTGTCACAGTTAGTCAAGGGGGCACTGTCACAGTTCGTCAGGGGATACTGTCACAGTTAGTCAGAGGGCACTGTCACAGTTAGTCAGGGGATACTGTCACAGTTAGTCAGGGGATACTGTCACAGTTAGTCAGAGGGCACTGTCACAGTTAGTCAGGGGGTACTGTCACAGTTAGTCAGGGGGGCAATGTCACAGTTAGTCAGGGGGCACTGTCACAGTTAGTCAGGGGATACTGTCACAGTTAGTCAGGGAGCACTGTCACAGTTAGTCAGGGGATACTGTCACAGTTAGTCAGGGGGCACTGTCACAGTTAGTCAGGGGGCAGTGTCACAGTTAGTCAGGGGGCACTGTCACAGTTAGTCAAGGGGTACTGTCACAGTTAGTCAGGGGGCACTGTCACAGTTGGTCAGGGGGTACTGTCACAGTTAGTCAGAGGGTACTGTCACAGTTAGTCAGGGGACACTGTTACAGTTAGTCAGGGGATACTGTCACAGTTAGTCAGGGGGCACTGTCACAGTTAGTCAGGGGGCACTGTCACAGTTAGTCAAGGGGTACTGTCACAGTTAGTCAGGGGTGCACTGTCACAGTTAGTCAGGGGGCACTGTCACAGTTAGTCAGGGGATACTGTCACAGTTAGTCAGAGGGCACTGTCACAGTTAGTCAGGGGGCACTGTCACAGTTAGTCAGGGGATACTGTCACAGTTAGTCAGGGGGCACTGTCACAGTTAGTCAGGGGGTACAGTCACAGTTAGTCAGGGGTGCACTGTCACAGTTAGTCAGGGGGCACTGTCACAGTTAGTCAGGGGGCACTGTCACAGTTAGTCCGGGGGTACTGTCACAGTTAGTCAGGGGGCACTGTCACAGTTAGTCAGGGGATACTGTCACAGTTAGTCAGGGGGTACTGTCACAGTTAGTCAGGGGGGCACTGTCACAGTTAGTCAGGGGGCACTGTCACAGTTAGTCAGGGGATACTGTCACAGTTAGTCAGGGGGCACTGTCACAGTTAGTCAGAGGAGTGCTGCCACAGTTAGTCAGGGGGTACTGTCTCAGTTAGTCAGGGGGTACTATCCCAGTTAGTCAGGGAGCACTGTCACAGTTAATCAGGGGGCACTGTCAGAGTTAGTCAGGGGGGCACTGTCACATTTAGTCAGGGGGGACTGTCAAAGTTAGTCAGGGGGCACTGTCATAGTTAATCAGGGGGCACTGTCAGAGTTAGTCAGGGGGGCACTTTCACAGTCAGTCAGGGAGTACTGTCACAGTTATTCAGAGGGTGCTGTCACCGTTAGTCAGGGGGCACTGTCACAGCTACTCGGGGGTACTGTCACAGTTAGTCAGAGGCGTACTGTCACAGTTCGTCAGGGGGTACTGTCAAAGTTAGTCAGAGAGGCAATGTCACAGTTAGTCAGGGAGCACTGTCACAGTTAGTCAGGGGGTAATGTCACAGTTAGTCAGGGGAGCACGGTCACAGTTAATCAGGGGATACTACCACAGTTAGTCAGGGGGTACTGTCACAGTTAATCAGAGGGGTACTGTCACAGTTAGTCAGGGGGTACTGTCACAGTTAATCAGGGCATAATGTCACAGTTAGTCTGAGGGGTACTGTCACAGTTCGTCAGGGGGTACTGTCACAGTTAATAAGGGCATAATATCACAGTTAGTCAGAGGGGTACTGTCACAGTTAATCAGGGCATAATGTCACAGTTAGTCAGAGGGGTACTGTCACAGTTAGTCAGGGGGCACTGTCACAGTTAGTCGGGGGGTACTGTCACAGTTAGTCAGAGGGGTACTGTCACAGTTAGTTAGAAAGCACTGTCACAGTTAGTTAGGTGGGCACTGTCACAGTTAGTCAGGGGATACTGTCACAGTTAGTCAGGGGGTACTGTCACAGTTAATCAGGGCATAATGTCACAGTTAGTCAGAGGGGTACTGTCACAGTTAGTCAGGGGGCACTGTCACAGTTAGTCGGGGAGTACTGTCACAGTTAGTCAGAGGGGTACTGTCACAGTTAGTTAGGAAGCACTGTCACAGTTAGTTAGGGGGGCACTGTCACAGTTAGTCAGGGGATACTGTCACAGTTCGTCAGGGGGTACTGTCACAGTTAGTCAGGGGGCACTGTCACAGTTAGTCAGGGGATACTGTCACAGTTAGTCAGGGGGCACTGTCACAGTTAGTCAGAGGGTACTGTCACAGTTAGTCAGGGGGGCACTGTCACAGTTAGTCAGGGGATACTGTCACAGTTAGTCAGGGGGCACTGTCACAGTTAGTCAGGGGGCACTGTCACAGTTAGTCAGGGGGCACTGTCACAGTCAGGGGATACTGTCACAGTTAGTCAGAGGGCACTGTCACAGTTAGTCATGGGGTACTGTCACAGTTAGTCAGAGGAGTGCTGCCACAGTTAGTCAGGGGGTACTGTCTCAGTTAGTCAGGGGGTACTATCCCAGTTAGTCAGGGAGCACTGTCACAGTTAATCAGGGGGCACTGTCAGAGTTAGTCAGGGGGGCACTGTCACATTTAGTCAGGGGGGACTGTCAAAGTTAGTCAGGGGGCACTGTCATAGTTAATCAGGGGGCACTGTCAGAGTTAGTCAGGGGGGCACTTTCACAGTCAGTCAGGGAGTACTGTCACAGTTATTCAGAGGGTGCTGTCACCGTTAGTCAGGGGGCACTGTCACAGCTACTCGGGGGTACTGTCACAGTTAGTCAGAGGCGTACTGTCACAGTTCGTCAGGGGGTACTGTCAAAGTTAGTCAGAGAGGCAATGTCACAGTTAGTCAGGGAGCACTGTCACAGTTAGTCAGGGGGTAATGTCACAGTTAGTCAGGGGAGCACGGTCACAGTTAATCAGGGGATACTACCACAGTTAGTCAGGGGGTACTGTCACAGTTAATCAGAGGGGTACTGTCACAGTTAGTCAGGGGGTACTGTCACAGTTAATCAGGGCATAATGTCACAGTTAGTCTGAGGGGTACTGTCACAGTTCGTCAGGGGGTACTGTCACAGTTAATAAGGGCATAATATCACAGTTAGTCAGAGGGGTACTGTCACAGTTAATCAGGGCATAATGTCACAGTTAGTCAGAGGGGTACTGTCACAGTTAGTCAGGGGGCACTGTCACAGTTAGTCGGGGGGTACTGTCACAGTTAGTCAGAGGGGTACTGTCACAGTTAGTTAGAAAGCACTGTCACAGTTAGTTAGGGGGGCACTGTCACAGTTAGTCAGGGGATACTGTCACAGTTAGTCAGGGGGTACTGTCACAGTTAATCAGGGCATAATGTCACAGTTAGTCAGAGGGGTACTGTCACAGTTAGTCAGGGGGCACTGTCACAGTTAGTCGGGGAGTACTGTCACAGTTAGTCAGAGGGGTACTGTCACAGTTAGTTAGGAAGCACTGTCACAGTTAGTTAGGGGGGCACTGTCACAGTTAGTCAGGGGATACTGTCACAGTTAGTCAGGGGGTACTGTCACAGTTAGTCAGGGGGCACTGTCACAGTTAGTCAGGGGATACTGTCACAGTTAGTCAGGGGGCACTGTCACAGTTAGTCAGAGGGTACTGTCACAGTTAGTCAGGGGGGCACTGTCACAGTTAGTCAGGGGATACTGTCACAGTTAGTCAGGGGGCACTGTCACAGTTAGTCAGGGGGCACTGTCACAGTTAGTCAGGGGGCACTGTCACAGTCAGGGGATACTGTCACAGTTAGTCAGAGGGCACTGTCACAGTTAGTCATGGGGTACTGTCACAGTTAGTCAGGGGGCACTGTCACAGTTAGTCAGGGGGTACTGTCACAGTTAGTCAGGGGGCACTGTCACAGTTAGTCAGGGGGTACTGTCACAGTTAGTCAGGGGATACTGTCACAGTTAGTCAGGGGGCACTGTCACATTTAGTCAGGGGGCACTGTCGCAGTTAGTCAGGGGATACTGTCACAGTTAGTCAGGGGGCACTGTCACAGTTGTCAGGGGGCACTGTCACAGTTAGTCAGGGGATACTGTCACAGTTAGTCAGGGGGCACTGTCGCAGTTAGTCAGGGGGCACTGTCACAGTTAGTCAGGGGGCACTGTCACAGTTAATCACGGGGTACTGTCATGGTTAGTCAGAGGGGTACTGTCACAGTTAGTCATGGGGTACTGTCACCGTTAGTCAGGGGGCACTGTCACAGTTAGGGGGGGCACTGTCACAGTTAGTCAGGGGGCACTGTCACAGTTCGTCAGTTGGTACTGTCACAGTTCGTCAGTTGGTACTGTCACAGTTAGTCAGGTGGCACTTTCACAGTTAGTCGGGGGCACTGTCACAGATAGTCAGAGGGGTACTGTCACAGTTAGTCAGGGGATACTGTCACAGTTAGTCAGGGGGTACTGTCACAGTTAGTCAGGGGGGACTGTCACAGTTAGTCAGGGGATACTGTCACAGTTAGTCAGGGGATACTGTCACAGTTAGTCAGGGGGCACTGTCATAGTTAGTCAGGTGGCACTTTCACAGTTAGTCAGGGGGCACTGTCACAGCTAGTCAGAGGGCACTGTCACAGTTAGTCAGAGGAGTACTGTCCCAGTTAGTCAGGGGGCACTGTCACAGTTAGTCAGGGGGCACTTTCACAGTTAATCAGGGGGTACTGTCACATTTAGTCAGAGGGATACTGTCACAGTTAGTCAGGGGGGTACTGTCACAGTTAGTCGGAGGAGTACTGTCACAGTTAGTCGGGGGGTACTGTCACAGTTAGTCAGAGGGGTACTGTCACAGTTAGTCGGAGGAGTACTGTCACAGTTAGTCAGAGGGGTACTGTCACAGTTAGTCGGAGGAGTACTGTCACAGTTAGTCAGTGGGCACTGTCAGAGTTAGTCGGGGGTACTGTCACAGTTAGTCAGTGGGCACTGTCAGAGTTAGTCGGGGGTACTGTCACAGTCGGTGGCACTGTCACAGTTGGTCAGAGGGTACTATCACAGTTAGTCAGTGGGCACTGTCACAGTCAGGGGACACTGTCACATTTAGTCAGGGGGGCACCATCACAGTCAGGGTGTTATGTCACAGTTAGTCAGGGGGTAGCATTCCAGCCAGCGATGGGGTAACTGACAGTCAGTTGTGAACAAACAAAAAGAACATCTTATTGGAATAATCTGCCAGATTCTGTAACATCTGAAATACTGTAGTACATTTACTGTCGGGTCAAAGCGCACTAAATTGCTGCAAAAACCCTTCACTTGACCTCATTTTGTAAAAGATATGTAACATTAGCACTTATGCTGACTCACTGCGACAAATTCCAGCAATGGAATGACTACTAATATCGTCTGATGTGTCCGACTGATCGCTATCCCGAGTTGGAATCATAGGACAATACGATGTGTCAGTTGTATCTAATGATGTGACAAGAGAAGAAATTCTCATTGAGCATGCAAATATGGAATAGACAGACATTTGTCAAATGAACCTTAAGAAATGCGAAATCATGTATTTTTCAAAGGAAAAGTCAGGAAAGACAATATAAAATATTAAATTCTCAAAGCTGTGCAGGGACCTGGAGTATATATGTTAATGGTATGTTATTGATGGCAGAAAAATTGGAATCATTTGCAATGATTCTGGGCTTAATATATCATTTGGTCAAACTCATTATGAAACTTCTAATTAATATTAACACTTTAGTGGACTCACTGTCAGTAGTAGTATCTATAAACATAGAGCTGTATGTTGAGTCAGTTGTATCTTGAGTTGTTGATTGCACTGTGGAAAGAGAAAAGTCCATTTGAACAATTATCTGTGTTATGAGGTTGTGGGTGCACTATTCCTTTAAAAGTGCTGAAATGTCTGGCTAACACAAAGTGTGCTGAATATTTAAAAACGTAACATTTGGATTGAAACACATATCTGGTTCTGTGTTGCCAAGATACACAAACAAATTCAAAATTTGGTCACTCAGTTTAAAGGATGCCCTAGATCCAATTGGATTTGAACCTTACCATTTCTAATGACATCAAACCAATGAAATGATCCGATGTTTTGGGGTAAAAATATCAAACATTTTGAAGAGTTTGCCAGAGCGGCAAAGAGCAGCCAGCACCAACAAGTCTACTTGCAGAAAGATCTGCTCTCGGAGAGGTACCTTTATCTATCAAAGACCTGTGGAGCAGAATCTCCAAGAAGAAGAAGAAAGGAAGAACTGAAAGCTGACTGGTTATGAAACACGATTTTTTTTTGGTAAATCTTTATCGGGATTTTTTTATCAGACTAGTATTGTAGAGTGGGAGGTAAAAGATAGGTTTAAGAGAAAGGAGTTGTAAATATTCTCTGTTAGACTTAAAGAATGAAGTTGTTAATTTTTACTTTAAGTAGTGCATTTTGGGATAGTTCTTGACCTCTCAAATTTTAACAGATTACAGCACAGGATGAATCTTTTCTGTGCTGCAGGTTTAAATTAGCAGAGGGGTTTAGTCCGTGTCATAACGTGAAATTCATAAGCATTTGTTAAATGAAATTTATTATCAAGAAGTGTGACGATAGGAAAAATGAGCAAAGACAATGTAACTTAAAGGATTAATTTCCAAAGATTCCAGTCAGATGGGCCACTTTGTAAATAGTGGCAGAGTAAAGGAAAGGTAAAAAAGCAATGCTCTCACAAACCTTTGAAAAACATTGGTTTAGCATAACCTGCTATATTCCATGCAATTCTGGGCAACACACTTTAAGAGGAAAAGAGGGTTCAGAAAAGATCAATGAGTTTTTTTTAACATACTTTCTCATGTTGTGGTTGTCACTGGCAAGACCAGTCTTTGGTGAGCAGCACTGATTACCATTGAAAACGTGATATGGTGTTGTCTACATTAACTACAGAAGACATTCTGGTGCTGGTGCACTCATTGTGCTGCTGGGAAGGGAGCTTCAGGAGTTTGGATGTTACCTCGAAGATGGACAATGGTCAAGTTGCTCTCCTCGGAGCAAAGCAAGTTCAGAGGAGATTGGATGGAGGTGTTCAAAAGCAGACAAAGAGTCACTTTACTTGAAGTGTTAAGGTGTTTTCTCTGCATGGATGCTGCCAGACCTGATGAGTTTCTCCAGCAATTTCTACTTTTGATTCAGATTTCCAGCATCCACAGTTCTTTGTTTTATTTTACTGTCCAAAAGTCATATCCCAGCTGGACAGGGTAGGTAGGGAGAGACAAATGATCTATTGCCTGTGAACGTTTGTTAAAGATGATTGGTAATGAAGTGATAGCATTGTGAAGTGTAGCTTCTTTAACAGAGAGATTAATATCTTGAGTGTGTTGTCCAGGACGTTGCAAAGTAATTCCATGGTAACTTGACAGAAACATTTTATGGAGCTATGCAGAAAAGGAAGTGCTTCTCCCAAAAGCTGGCAGAGATACCATGGTTCAAATGGCCTCCTTCTGTGGTGTACTCATTGCATACTTCCATGATTCAATTCCCTCAACATCATCCACTTTACCACTTGTTTTGCCAGTTACCACCTCAAACAATTCCAATGGGTTAAAATGTATCACTCTTGAATCACAAAGTCTGAGACCACTGAAGGAAATGAGGAAGGGGTGGAGGTCCCATCCTCAGACCCAGCTGCAGAAACGCTTGGCTTGCCTATCGGTGTGCATAACTCCGACTTCTATTATTCTCACATGAAAATGTTGGTCTCAGTCCATCAACTGATAATTAGGACAGAATCTGACCAGCTACTGAACCATGTGGGCGACAACAAGAAAGTCGGGAGAATCATGCGTAATGAGTGATGGGGAGCTTCACAAGATGATAACAATAAATCCCACATGCCAACAGAGGGACTTGGTCAGAGACCTATTTGCATGCGGAAATATGCATTAATACCTTCACTTTTAAGTCAGTGAAATGCAGTTTCCCAATAGAAACCAGAGTTCTGGGATCTCGAATCAACAGATGTAGAGTCCATACTGTTGGAGGTAAGAAATAAAAAAGGGAGAAAGACATTGAAAGTAGTAGTCGATAGGCCCCCTAACAGTAGCTATAATTAGATTACTTACAGTGTGGAAACAGGCCCTTCAGCCCAACAACTCCACACCGCCCCGCTGAAGCACAACCCACCCAGACCCCTACATGTACCCCTTACCTAACACTACGGGCAATTTAGCATGGCCAATTCACCTGACCTGCACATCTTTGGACTCTGGGAGGAAACCGGAGCACCCGGAGGAAACCCACGCAGACACGGGGAGAACGTGCAAACTCCACACAGTCAGTCGCCTGAGTCGGTAATTGAACCCAGGTCTCTGGTGCTGTGAGGCAGCAGTGCTAATCACTGTGCCACCGTGCCGCCCTATAATGTTGAACAGAGAATAAATAGGGAGATAATGAGGGCACATGACAAAGGTAGTACACATCTCATGAACGATTTTAATCTTCATGTAGATTGAGATTGGTTTAGTCACATTGGCAGAAGAAGCCATAAGGAACAATTCATAGAGTGTATTCAAGAAAGTTTTCAGAACAATATATTGTGGACCTCACCAGGGATCAGGCAATTTTGATAGTAATATCTAATGAGGCCGGTTTAATAAATTATCTCAAAGTAAAAGATCCTCTCAGAAACAATGACCACAACATAGTAGAATTTAGCATGCAGTTTGATAGGGAATTGGAAATAGCTGTGGAAGAATGATTACAAAGGAATGAGGGCAAAGGGTGGAATGCACTTGGAAAAGAGTTTACCAACAAAGATAGTTGAGGAACAGTCGTAAATGTTTAAGAAAATAGTTTGTGGATCACTGAAAAGATATATCCCAGTGAGAAAGAAGGATTCTAGGAAGGGGATAAGCCAATCAGGTTTAACCAGGAAAATGAAATCTGGAAAGCTGACTATGATATAGTTGAATCACCACACAATTTCACTGCTTTACTTATGCCCTAATGAGAGGGAGGTTTGGAATTTTTTCTCCTATTTTGTGCCTGCAGTATCTTGCTCTCTATAAACGCTTTCTGAAAGCACTTTACATCCATGCAGTTAAGTCAAATCATCATGCAAACCACCCTGGGGAGGCTCAAGCAATGTCAACATTATTGACACCCATATGCAGCAAATGAAACAAAGTGCTTCCAGGCTTCAGGGTCAGATCCTTAAATATGTCAGGCACATTGAATTTACTATCCATTCTGCAAACCACCTTGAACAGTAATACTTACGACCACATCTTCCAGACATGGAATAACTGCTTAAATCCAATGAAGAATCGGTGTCATGGCTACTCTGATTCTGCTGCAAATTAGCACATGGGTCACATGCAGTTGAAGCTGGATTTGCAGATGCTGTGAAAAGCGAGAAAGGTGAGAAGTTCCCATTCAATACTTCCACATGAACAAACTGAGCAACTAGACTTATTAATGCTATTGTCAACTGTGCACACAATTTATAACAATTAACAAATTCACAGTTCATGTCTTACAATCTTCGAGAAGGATAAAGCTGACATCCCAGAGTTTAGTTGATATTAAGTTCAGCCCCATTATGACAAACAGAATGTGAACTTTGGGTGCAGAAAGTGCTCCATTCAACATGTACGGTCAGGCATATGCAAAGGTCTATGATGAAGATGAAGCCAATATCTGTTGAGTTCACTTCTGAACATAGAATATGCTTGCCTCACGGTGCTGGGACCATATTGAAAGGTTCTGAAAATGCAGATATATCACGTCCACTGGTTCCCCCCCCCACTTATCTGTGAGGTCAGTTATTTCCTCCAAAACAATTATGCATGTCAGACATGATAGATCTGATCTCCTTTCATAACTCCATACTAATTCTGTCCAATGTATCCGTTTTCATTGAATTATTACATCCTTTCTCATAGATTTTAGCAATTTCTTTCCTGCTGATATCAGGCTAGTAAGTCTCTCTTATGCTACTCCTCAAATACTACAGCACTCTGTGCATATATGCAGTAAGATCTGGACAATATGCAAATGTGAGTTTATAGGCAGCAAGCCATATTATTGCACACAAGTACCAGGCGATGGCCATCTTTAATAAGCTAAAACAAATTATGTTCCCTTAGCATTCAGCACCATTATCACTGCTGAAAGCTCACTTTCAACATCCCAGAGGACACCATTGACTAAAAAAGGCAATTATTATTCATATGGACATCCTTGTCAATGAGTATCAAGTGGTTATGTAGATTGAGGGGTACCTCATCACATTACCAGGGAGCAAGGCAAAGAAGCAACTCTTCGTAAATGACGATTGCTGCTTTTGGATTTGAAACAATGCCTTGGGTGTTATTCACCACCATATGCTGGTCATTCAACCAACTGAGCTAACTAATTCCACCATGGACCAGTACTGAACTCGGAGAAAGTGAGGACTGCAGCTGCTGGACACCAGAGCCGAGAGTGTGGTCAGGCAGCCGGTCAGGCAGCATCCAAGGGGCAAGAAAGTCAACGTTTCAAACATAAGCCATTCATCAGGATTTCCTGATGAAGGGCTTGCGCATGAAGTGTCGATTCCCAGTACTGACCTTGGTCAGCCATATAAATACTACGGGTTAGAACAGCAAATATGATACCGCAAATTGTGAAATGAGTAACTCACTTTCTAACTTCTCAATGTCTGTCTATTGCAGGTGGAAGTCAAGAGTATGATGGAGAACCTTTTTTGTTTATTCTCACATGGGACGTGGATGTCGCTGGCTGGGCCAGCATTCATTGCCCATCCTTTCAGAATTTGATGGTGAGCTGCCTTCTTGAACCACCTTAGTCCAGGTGCTGTGGGTAGACTCACAGCACCCTTAGGTAAGGAATTCCATGATTTTAACCCAGTGACAGTGAAAGAATGGAGATATATTTCCAAGTCAGGGTGGTGAGTAGCTTGGAGAGGCATTTTCAGATGGTGGTGTTCCCATGTAACTTCAGCCCTTGTCCTTCTACTTCCAAATGGTCTGGCTGTTTGTGCAGCCTCCTCCTCTCATCACCATTTCCACTTGCCTGAATGCTGCAGCTCCAAGAGCTCAAAGATTTTGACCCCACCCAAGACAAAAGAAGATTATGTTAAGATTTAGGAAACTGAAATCAGTCAAAGCCCTTAAGGAATATAAAGGTGCTGGCTTGAGATTTTTGGTGAATTTCTGCAGTGCATTTTGTGGGTAGCACACACTAATGCGACTGAGCTTCCAAGGGAGAGGGAGTGGATGCTTGTGGATGTCGTGCAAATCAAGTAGATTGTTTTGCCTGGATGGTGTCAAGCTTCTTGAGTGTTGTTGGAGCTGCGGCCATCCAGGCAAGTGGGGAGTATCTCACCACATTCCTGACTTGTGGCTTGTAGATGCCGGACAGGCTTTAGGGAATCAGGAGGTGAGTCACTCGCCTTTCCTGGCTTCTGACCTGCACTTGTAACCACTTTTTCTTTAAGGTGGTGAGTCCAATTGAGTTTCTGGTCAATGGTCAAGCTCAAATGTTGACGATAGGGGATTCAGTGATGGTAACGGTAGCTTATCATTGGGGATTGTCATTGATTAGCATTTGCATGGCACAAATGGTGGTTGCCACTTGTCAGCTCAAGCTTGTATATCGTCCAAAACTTGTTGTATTTGAATATGGACTGCTTCACTATCTGAGGAATCATGGATGGTGCTGAATGTTGTGCAATCAATGGCGAGCATGCCCACTTCTGACCTTATAATGGAGGGAAGGTCATCAATGAAGCAACTGAAGATGGTTGGATCAAGGACACTACCCTGAGGAACGCCTGCACAGATGTCCTGGAGTTGAGATGGCTCCCCTCCAACAACTACGACTGTCATCCTATGTCCCAGATATGACTCCAACCATCGGAGCGTTTGCCCCCGATACCCACTGATTCCAGTTTTGCCAGTGCTTCTTGATGTCACACTCAGTCAAATGTAGCCTTAATGTCAACGGCTGTCGCTCTCACCTCACCTCTGGAATTCAGTTCTTTAGTACATGTTTAAACCAAGGCTGAGTGGCCCTGCAGAACCAAAACTGGGCATCCCTAACCATGTTATTGCTAAGCAGGTGCCACTAGATACCATTCTTGGTGACACCATCCATCGCTTCACTAGTTTTTGAGAGTAGACTGGTGAGCCAGTAATTGTCCTGCTTTTTGTGTACACTACATACCTTGGGAGAATTTCCACATTGTCAGGTAGGTGCTAGTGTTGTAACTATACTGGAAGAGCTTGGCTAGGGGAGCGGCAAGTTTTGGGGCACACGTCTTCAGTACTATTGCCGGAATGTTTTCAGGACCCATAGCCTTTGCAGTATCCAGTTCTTCCAACCATTTCTTGATATCATATGGAGTGAACTGAATTAGCTGAAGCTGGTACCTGTGATGTTGGGGACCACTGGAGGAGGCCAAGTTTGATCGTTCACTCAGTACTTGTGGCTAAAGATTGCTGTGAGTGTTTCAACCTTATCTTTTGCACTTTTGTGCTAGGCTGTTCCACCATTGAGGATGGGGATGTTTGTGAAGCCTCCTCCTCTCGTGCGTTGTTTAAATTGTTCATCACCATTTCCACTTCCCGGAATGGTGCAGCTCCAAGAGCTCAAAGATTTTGACCCCACCCAGGACAAAAGAAGGTTACGTGAGATTTAGGAAACTGAAATCAGTCAAAGCTCTTGAGGAATATAAAGGAAACAGGAAAAAAAGTAAACATGGTGTTACAAGGCGTATAAAGGGCCATAGACTGTTCTTGGAAAGCAAGATGAAGAAGAATTCCAAGGCATCATACACATATTTGGAACAAGAGAGTAGCTAGGGAACGGGTAGGTCCACATATGAACGAGGGAGGGAATATATGCATGGGGCCAGGGAAGGTTGGTGAGGTCCTTAATGAGTACTTCGCATCGGTATTTACCAAGGAGAGACAAAAAGGGCGATGGTTAGATTAAGGAGGGGTATGATTTGAAGATGCCGGGGTTGGACTGGGGTGTACAAAGTAACAAATCACACAACACCAGGATATGGTCCAACAGGTTTAACTGGAAGCACTAGCTTTCGGAACGTCGCTCCTTCATCAGGTGGTTGTGAAGTACACAGTTGTAAGACACAGAATTTATAGCAAAAGTTTACAGTGTGGTGTAACTGAAATTATACACTGAAAAATACCTTGATTGTTTGTTAAGTCTCTCATCTGTTAGAATGACCATGATAGTTTCACTTCTTTCACATGTAAATTACAAAACTTTTTTAAAAAATTACATTCTCAGGTTAACTGTAACAATTGGTATCAGCGCAGATAAGATGTTGAGATGTTGAAGGTGTTAGCCCTCTGTGTTCCCTGTCTGTGCCATAATGTTTAGACTGATTCTAATGTGAAAAGTGAGTTAACAGAGTCTTACATGGATTCATGCAGTTTTTGAGCAAAGTACAATGTAACTCTGGAAGTGCAAATTCACCCCACAAATGTATATGCGTGTGTGTGTGTATGTGTGTGTATGTGTCTGGCCTGGGAGTTTGTGAGAGTGTCTGTGAGAGAGAGTGTATATGTTTGTGTAAAGTGGTCTCAGTCTGTGAGAGGATGCATTGTTAGTGTGGGAGTGTGTGTGTCTGTAGGAGTGTGTGTGTCTGGGGTGGGGAGTTGTGAGTGTGTGTGAGTGTAAAGTGTCTAAGTCAGTGAGAGGGCGTATGTGTGAATGTGGGAGTGTATGTGTGTTTGTAGGAGTGTGTGGGAGTGTCTGTGTGCATGTCTGTGTATAGGAGTGTCTGTGTGTGTATATAGTGCAATGGTGGTCACCTGTAGTGATACAGTTAACCTGAGAATGTAATTTTTAAAAAAAGTTTTGCAATTTACATATGAAAGAAGTGAAACTATCATGGTCATTCTAACAGATGAGAGACTTAACAAACAATCAAGGTATTTTTCCTGAAAGCTCCGAAAGCTAGTGCTTCCAATTAAACCTGTTGGACTATAACCTGGTGTTGTGTGATTTGTAACTAAGAAGGGGTATGTTGATATCTAGGACATCACAGTATTAAGAAGGAGGAGGTATTCGGTCTCCTGAAAAAAACTAAGGTAGCTAAATTCATAGGGGTTAATGGGCTCAGTATCTATCCCATGATACTGAGGGGGCAAGGGGGGAAATTGCTGGGGCCTTCTCACTGAAGATCTGTGACCAGTGGTGCTCCGTGAGGATCAGTGCTGGCTCCTCTGTTGTTTGAGTAAGATAAAAATGTAGGTGGTCTGATTAGCAAGTTTACAGACAACACAAAACTTGGTGGAGTTGTAGATAATTAAGAAGATTGTCAAAGGATACAGCAGAATATAGATCAGTTGGAAAGTTGGACAGAGAAACAGCAGATGAATTTTAATCTGGACAAGTGTGAGGTGATATGGTTTGTGAAGTCAAATCCAAGAGGAAAGTCGACAGTAAATGGCAGGACCCTTAGGAGCATTGGGGTGCGAGTCCCTGAAAGTGACAACACAAGTGGATAAGGTGATAAAGACTATATCCAGCATGCTTGCCTTCATTGATCAGGCCACTGAATACAAAAGTTAGTAAGTCAAGTTGCAGCTATATAAACTTTAGTTAGACCACTTTTGGAGTTTTGTGTGCAGTTCTTGTCTTCACACTACCAGAAAGATGTGCAAGTTTTAGAGAGGGTGCAAAAGAGGCTGACCAGGACGTTGCTTGGTTTGGAATGTATTAGCTATAAGGAGAAATTGGACAGTATATAGAATTATGAGAGGCATGGAAAGGGTGGATAGGATTCCTACACTGTGGAGGAGAAAGTGAGGACTGCAGATGCTGGAGATCAGAGCTGAAAATTTGTTGCTGGAAAAGCGCAGCAGGTCAGGCAGCATCCAGGGAACAGGAGAATCGACGTTTCGGGCATGAGCCTGAAGAAGGGCTCATGCCCGAAACGTCGATTCTCCTGTTCCTTGGATGCTGCCTGACCTGCTGCGCTTTTCCAGCAACACATTTTCAGCTCCTACAGTGTGGAAGCAGGCTATTCAACCCACACTGACCCTCTGAACATCATCCCACCTCCCCTATCCAATCCCTGTAACCATGCATTTCCCATAGAGAACCCAACTAACCTACGTGTGTTGGGACTGTGGGATGAAACCAAAGTAACCAGAGGAAACCCATGCAGACGCGAGGAGAATGTGTAAACACCACACAGTCACCTGAGGGAGGGATTGAACTGTGAGGTGGCTGTGCTAACCACCCAGCCACCAGGCTGCTCCAATAGTTGGAATATTTGTCCCAGGGTGAAAATGTCAAGCACTAAGGGACATAGGCTAATGGTGAGAGAGGGAAAGTTTAAAAAGAGATATAATAGACAGATTTCTTGCAAAGAGGGTAGTAGGTTCCTTGGAACACGCTGCCAGTGAAAATGGTGGGAAGCAATGCTTCACAGGCACTTAGACAGACACATGAACGAACAGAGAATAGAGGGATACAGGCCATGTACAGGCCGATGGGATTAGTCTAGATTAGCACCATGGATCGTGCAGATATGGTGTTCCTGTGTTGTACTGTTCTATGTTTTATGTTCTATGTTCTAAAGCTGCTCACTTAATTGGCACCCCATCTTAAAACATTCACTCACCCAACACAGTGCACAGTTGCAGCGCAGTCACCATCTATGAGATACACTGCAGTAAATGGAGTCAAGTTAGGTAAAGGGACAGTACAACAAGATTTGGGTGTTCTTGTACATCAGTCAATGAAAGCAAGCATGCAGGTACAGCAGGCAGTGAAGAAAGCTAATGGCATGCTGACCTTCATAACAAGAGGGATTGAGTATAGAAGCAAAGAGGTCCTTCTGCAGTTGTACAGGGGCCTGGTGAGACTGCACCTGGAATATTGAGCGCAGTTCTGGTCTCCAAATTTGAGGAAAGACATTCTGGCTATTGAGGAAGTGCAGCATAGGTTCACGAGGTCAATTCCCGGAATGGTGGGACTATCTTACGCTGAAAGATTGGAGCGACTGGGCTTGTATATGCTTGAGTTTAGAAGGCTGAGGGGGATCTGATTGAGACGTATAAGGTTATTAAAGGATTGGACACTCTGGAGGCAGGAAGCATATTTCCGCTGATGGGTGAGTCCCAAACCAGAGGACACAGTTTAAAAATAAGAGTAGGCCACTTAGAACAGAGTTGAGGAGAAACTTCTTCACCCAGAGAATGCTCTGCCCTAGAAGGCAGTGGAGGCCAAGTCTCTGGATACTTTCAAGAAAGAGTTGGATAGAGCTCTTAAGGATAGTGGAACCAAGGGTTATGGGGATAAGGCAGGAACAGGATACTGATTGAGGATGATCAGCCATGATCATAATGAATGGTGGTGCTGGCTCGAAGGGCAGAATGGCCTACTCCTGCACCTATTGTCTATTGTCTATAACTTACCATGGTGGCTCAGTGGTTTGCCTCACAGCTCCAGGGACTCAGGTTCAATTCCACTCTTGGGTGACTGTCTGTGTAGAGTTTTTATATTCTCCCTGCATCCACATCGGCTTGCTCAGGTTTCCTCCCACACTCCAAAAATACGCAGACCAGGTGGATTAGCCATCGGAAATGCAGGATTACAGGCATAGGTCAGGGATCTGGGTGGTTTGCTCTTCAGAGGGACAGTGCAGGCTTAATGGGCTAAACAGGTTATTTCCACACTGTGGGGATTCTATGATTTCTAAATCTGTTTTAGCAGTACCTTTAACTACTACCATCTAGAAGAACAAGGACTACAGACTCATGTAACAATGCCAATTGAGAGTTCCCCTCCAAGCTGTCTCCCATCCTGTCCTGGAACGACAGTGTTCAGTCACTGTTGCTGGGCTAGACACTTGGGACTTCTTTCTGATTGTGTGGTGAATCCCCAAGCACCACACAAACAGCAGAGATTCAATAAAATTCAATGCTTTCAAGGTCAATTCAATAAACACTGGCCGAGCCAGTGACACTCATGTCCATGAACAATTAAGGTAAAATTACTAACAGAGTTCATGAGGGGTATTCGTGGCACAAGGAATCTGACTAAAAGCTTCAGATGAGCTTAGGCCTCCAGCTCTATTCTTGACTCTGATCTCCAGCATCTGCCGTCCTCACTTTTGCCTAGGCCTCCAGTAGGCAAATGCTTTCACCTGCCCCTCAATGGATACATTTGTGCCTTTTGTTGCTGGTGCCCATTCACTGCAGCAAGTAAACAGAACATAAAATATTGAACAATACAGCACAGAACAGGCCCTTCGACCCTCGATGTTGCGCCGACCTGTGAACTAATCTCAGCCCATCCTCCTACACTATTCCATCATCATCCATGTGCTTATCCAAGGATTGTTTAAATGTTGCTAGGGTGAATGGGAAAGAAGCAGGCATGTACCTTGGGCCTTTAATCCTTCCACTATTCTCATGCATGGTATGAAGATGTAATGAGCTACAGCTCCTGGGAGGGCACTGACAGTCACTCTTCCTCGTTCCAGATTCTTTGTGAAAGAAACTCTAGCTTATGGGCCTAAATAGTTAGAGGTGAGATGTCATTCATAACAGATTGGATGCTGGGATCAAAATCAGGCTTCTTAATGGAAGTCTTACTACAAAATTAGAACAATGGTTCTGACCAACACATACATCCTAATCCAGATATTTATAAAATTTGAGCCATAAAGTTTCTCAGTAAATGAGAGGGAAGCTCGTTTCTATCATTTCTGTGAAATAGACTCACAGTATACACTGGAGAAAGTGAGGACTGCAGATGCTGGAGATCAGAGCTGAAAATATGTTGCTGGAAAAGCGCAGCAGGTCAGGCAGCATCCAAGGAGCAGGAGAATCGACGTTTCGGGCATGAGCCCTTCTTCAGGAATCATGCCCGAAACGTCGATTCTCCCTGCTCCTTGGATGCTGCCTGACCTGCTGCGCTTTTCCAGCAACACATTTTCAGCTCATAGTATACACTTGCTAGTTCAGCTGTAAACCTCAGCTTCTTTGACATCGATTGGTTTATTGTGACCCTATTTCATATCATAGGCTTGGACCATTTTCAACCAAAATTTACTTATTTCCAAAAATCCAGTGATCTCACCAAAAGTCACATTGCCGAATCCAAGTTGTCCCCTGCCCAAAAGTCTCATTGGATGTTGAGGTGTTTGTCTGCTCGCAAGACTGCTCTGCGGTTCTAACATTAAAGATCAAACAGTTTAGTTCAAATATTGCATGTCGGGACCATATTTCAAAATATTACTTTCTGACTCCAGACACTTGTTCTGTTCTATTGTTTACCTTTGCGCATGCTGAACCAGCAAAAGGCAACGAGGAACCCATCTACGCCTATTCAACCTCATCCATCGGTTTACATTGGATTTACAATCCCAAACACCAGGCTAATGCTTCAGGGACATGGGTTCAAATCTCATCACAGTGAGTTGTGATTTCAGTTAATCAATCTGGAATTAAAAGCCATAGTCTAGTGACAACCTTTGTTGTTAAAACCCATCTGGTCTACTGATGCCCTTTAGGGAAGGAAATCTGCACTCAGCTGTATTAAATTGCTACAAATCCAAAGAAAAGGAATAAAGCCTGATGTGCTACATGGCAGTGACCTTGCAAATCCAGCCTTTTAAAATCTGCTTCACTAACATAAGACCTTACGCCCATAAGATACAGGAGCAGAAGTTAGACCCATTCAGTCTGCTGAGTCTGCTCTGCCATTCGATCATGGCTGGTAAGTTGCTCAACCCCATTTACCTGCTTTCTTGTAACCCTTGATCCCCTTGACCATTAAGAACTGATCTATCTCCGTCTTAAATATACTCAATGACCTGGCCTCAACAGCCTTCTGTGGCAGTGAATTCCATGGATTCACCACTCTCTATTAGTGAATCAGTTGCTGTTCTGAAAGGTCTTCCCTTTACTCTAAGGCTGTGCCCTCGGGTCCTAGTTTCTCCTACCAATGGAAACATGTTCCCAACATCCAACTTGTTCAGGCCATTCAGTATTCTGCAAATTTCAATCAGATCCCCCCATATCCTTCTAAACTCTATTGAGTCTCGACCCAGAATCCTCAAACATTCCTCCTGTGTTAAGCTTTTCATTTCTGGGACCATTCTTGTGAACCTCCTCTGATTACTCTCCAGGGCCAGTACATCCTTCCTGAGAAATGGGGCCCATAACTGCGCACAATACTCCAAATGTGGTCTGACCAGAGACATAGAGAAGTACATCCCCGCTTTTAGATTCAGGTCCTCTCTCATGCCTGAAACGTCGATTCTTCTGCTTCTTGGATGCTGCCTAACCTGCTGCGCTTTTCCAGCAACACATTTTCAGCTCTCAAAATAAATGCCAGTATTGCATTTGCCTTCCTACTACTGACTCAACCTGCAAGTTTACCTAGAATCCTAGACTAGAACGCCCAAGTTTCTTTCCACTTCAGACTTCTGAATTTTCTCCCCATTTAGAAAATAGTCCATGCCTCTATTCTTCCTACCAAAGTGCATGACCTCACACTTTCCCACATTGTATTCCATCTGCCACTTCGTGGCCCACTTTCCCAATCTGTCCAAATCCTTCTGCAGCTTTCCCACCTCCTCAATGCAACCTGTCCTGCTATCTACTTTGTATTGTCTACAAACTTAGCCAAAATGCCTTTAGTCCTTCATCTAGATCATGTATAAAGTGAAAAGTTGTGGTCCCAACACTGGTCATTGAGCAACACTACTTGTCACCAGCTGCCGTCTTGAGAAAATAGAACATAGAAAATAGAACATTACAGCGCAGTACAGGCCATTCGGCCCTCGATGTTGCGCTAACATTTCGATCTTTTATGATAAATTTTGTGTCCTATGATCCTGCCCCACTAGCTACCTGACGAAGGAGCAGCACTCCGAAAGCTGGTGCTTCCAAATAAACCTGTTGCACTATAACCTGGTGTTGTGTGATTGTTAACTTTGTCCACCCCAGTCCAACACTGGCACCTCCACATCAAAATCAAGATTGCAGCCTCATTTAATCCTAACATACTAATCTAATTTAATCCCATCGCATTAACTTTATTTAATCCCATCGAAGTAACCTGGAGAATAAATAGTTATTTCATTGGTTAAAGGCTGAGTTATAAATTGACTTCCAACCATTCTGTACAATAGAGCCTGCAGAGCTAGTGTCTGAAAACTCAACATGCTTTTCAAAGACATTACCACTTCTTCGTCTTATGTGGGCGCTGGCTCCACTTTGTGTAGTTCTCCATGCTAGATCGTCAGCAAAATGGCTTTCTGCACCTGTGCACAGATATATATAATTAAAGTGGTGATTATATTAAACTGAAATTAGAAACATTTAATACACATATTAAAGCACTATCATCAACATAACAATTCAGTTACATCAACTAGGAAATTAACTATATGGTCACCTTCTTAAAAAAAACACTTCCTTTCTGTTTTCCTATCCACTTCACATTTCTGCACATAATATTGCATTGGCGACTTCCTTGTCCACAAATTTAACCTTACTGTGATTCTATATAAGTTCTTCTGCAAGCTCATTGCATCACAGCTTGTATTCAGGCCTATGTCACACCTCACAGCGGTAGCATGCTGGAAATCAAACCCTGTTATTCCTAGGGTCATCAGCAAAGCTTAACAATTTTGAAAAGTCTGCAAGAATCCCTAATTTACATATCTTTTTGACAAAGATTGTCAGAAAGCAAGAATCAGGCTTCTTCACTCAATAATAATTATGATTAATTTAAATGAATTGGTTTGAAAAACAGATAAATAATCATGAACTGTCAACACATAACTTTATGGGTTACAACTCTAACCCCTTATAAACCCTCCCTCTAAACAACTAATAAGATGAGTGATATGGGCAAAAGGGAAGCCTGGGGAGGGGTTCGATGGATATAGTTAACTGAGATCTCCTTTTGACTTGTCCGGACATGCTGCTCCTTAATTCTCCTTCTCCAAATACTCTCACTTGTTTGCAGAAAGTACAGGGTGGCTGATGACTATTTTTGTTCATTCACAGGATGCAGGTGTTGTTGGCTAGGCCAGCAGTCATTGCCCCATCCCTAATTGCCCAGAGCGCAGTTGAGAGTCACCAATTTTACTGTGTCTCTGGAATCACACACAGACCAGACCAGGCGAGGATACCAGTTTCCTTCCCTAAAGAACATTAGTGAACCAGATGGACCTTGCCTTGCAATCGACAATGGTTTCATGGCCACCATTAGACTCCTTCTTCCAGATTTTTACTAAAATCAAATTCCACCATCTGTTTAAGGGAGTTTTAGATAAGCACATGAATAAGCAAGGAATGGAGGGATGGAGGGATAAGGGCCACGTACAGGCAGAAAGGATTAGTTTAGCTTGGTGTCATGTTCGACATGACATCATGGGCTGAAGGGCTGTTCCTGTGCTATACTGTCCTACATTCTTCATCTGAACCAGAGGGGTACCAATATCCTGGGGGGGAGGGGAATTCGCTAAGGCCTTTGGGGTGGGTTTAAATTAATCCAGCAGGGGGATGGGAACCAAAATTGTAGTTCGAGTATAGAAAAGGTTGAGAGTAGGAAGGTCCAAAACCAAAGTTTCAGGGATGCAAGATGGCACCAGCAAGCAAGAAGTTGGTTTGAAGTGTGTCTACTTCAACGCCAGGAGCGTCCGGAATCAGGTGGATGAACGTGCAGCATGGGTTAGTACCTGGGACTTCGATGTTGTGGCCATTTCGGAGACATGTATAGAGCAGGGACAGGAATGGTAGTTGCAGGTTCCAGGATTTAGATGTTTCAGTAAGAAGAGAAGATGGTAAAAGAGGGGGAGGTGTGGCATGTTGGTCAAGGACAGTATTACAGTTGCAGAAAGGATGTTTGGGGACTCGTCAACTGAGGTAGTATGGGCTGAGGTTAGAAACAGGAAAGGAGAGGTCACCCTGTTGGGAGGTTCCTATAGGCCTCCAAATAGTTCCAGAGATGAGGAGGAAAGGATAGCACAGATGATTCTCGATAGGAGTGAGAGAGACAGGGTAGTTGTCATGGGGGACTTCCAACTTTCCAAATTTTAACTGGGAACACTATAGTACGAGTACTATAGATGGGTCTGTTTTTGTCCAGAGTGTGCTGGAGGGCTTCCTGACACAGTATGTAGACAGGCCTACAAGGGGCGAAGCCACATTAGATTTGGTACTGGGTAGTGAGCCTGACCAGGTGTAAGACTTGGAAGTAGGTGAGCACTTTGGTGATAGCGATCACAATTCTGTTATGTTTACTTTAGTGATAGAAAGGGATAGGTGTATACCACTGGGCAAGAGTTATAGCTGGGGGAAAGGCAATTACAATGCAATTAGGCAAGATTTAGGAAGCATAGGATAGGGAAGGAAACTGCAGGGGATGGGCACATTAGAAATGTGGAGCTTACTCAAGGTAAAGCTCCTGTGTGTCCTAGATAAATATGTACCTGTCAGGCAGGGAGGAAGCTGTAGAGCGTGGGAGCAGTGATTTATGTAGGAAGTGGAATCTCTGGTCAAGAGGTTGAAGGTGGCTTATGTTAGGATGAGATGGGAAGGCGCAGTTAGGGCGCTTGAGGGTTACAAGGTAGCCAGGAAAGACCTAAAGAGAGAGAGCTCAGAAGAGCCAGGAGGAGACATGAGAAGTTGTTGGCGGATTGGATCAGGGTAAACCCCAAGGCTTTCTATAGGTATTTAAGGAATGAAAGAATGACAAGAGTAAGATTAGGACCAATCAAGGATAGTAGTGGGAAGTTGTGTGTGGAGTCAGAGGAGATAGGGGAAGCACTAAATGAATATTTTTCGACAGTATTCACTCTAGAAAACGACACTGTTGTCGAGGAGATTACTGAGATACAGGCTACTAGACTGTGGGTGGGATTGAGGTTCACAAGGAAGAGGTATTAGAAATCCTGCAGAGTGTGGAAATAGATAAGTCCCCTGGGCCGGATGGGATTTATCCTCGGATCCTCTGGGAAGCCAGGGAGGAGATTGCCGAGCCTTTGGCGTTGATCTTTAAATTGTCATTGTCTACAGGAATAGTGCCAGAAGACTGGAGGATAGCAAATGTGGTTCCCCTGTTCAAGAAGGGGAGTAGAGACAACCCTGGTAATTATAGACCAGTGAGCCTTACTTCAGTTGTTGGTAAAGTGTTGGAAAAGGTTATGAGAGATAGGATTTATAATCATCTAGAAAAGAATAATTTGATTAGGGATAGTCAGCACGGTTTTGTGAAGGGTAGGTCATGCCTCACAAACCTTATTGAGTTTTTTGAGAAGGTGACCAAACAGGTAGATGAGAGTAAACCGGTTGATGTGGTGTATATGGATTTCAGCAAGGCGTTCGATAAGGTTCCCCACAGTAGGCTATTGTACAAAATGCAGAAGAATGGGATTGTGGGAGATATAGCAGTTTGGATCAGTAATTGGCTTGCTGAAAGAAGACAGAGGGTGGTGGTTGATGGGAAATGTTCATCCTGGAGTCCAGTTACCAGTGGTGTACTGCAAGGGTTGGTGTTGGGTCCACTGCTGTTCATCATTTTTATAAACAACCTGGATGAGGGCGTAGAAGGGTGGGTTAGTAAATTTGCAGATGACACTAAGGTCGGTGGAGTTGTGGATAGTGACGAAGGATGTTGTAGGTTACAGAGAGACATAGATAAGCTGCAGAGCTGGGCTGAGAGGTGGCAAATGGAGTTTAATGCGGACAAGTGTGAGGTGATTCACTTTGGTCGGAGTAACCGGAATGCAAAGTACTGGGCTAATGGTAAGATGAGCAGAGAGATCTCGGTGTCCAGGTACACAGATCCTTGAAAGTTGCCACCCAGGTTGACAGAGTTGTTAAGAAGGCATAGTGTTTTAGATGTTATTAATAGAGGGATTGAGTTCCGGAACCATGAGGTTATGCTACAGCTGTACAAAACACTGGTGCGGCCGCACTTGGAGTATTGCGTACAGTTCTGGTCACCGCATTATAACAAGGATGTGGAAGCTTTGGAAAGGGTGCAGATGAGATTTATTTGAATGTTGTCTGGTATGGAGGGAAGGTCTTACGAGGAAAGGCTGAGAGTCTTGAGGCTAGAGAGAAGAAGGTTGAGAGGTGACTTAATAGAGACATACAAGATAATCAAAGGGTTAGATAGGGTGGACAGGGAGAGCCTTTTTCCAAGTATGGTGACGGTGAACACGAGGGGGCATAGCTTTAAATTGAGGGGTGACAGATATCAGACAGATGTCAGAGGTAGTTTCTTTACTCAGAGAGTAGTAAGGGTATGGAATGCTTCTCCTGCAAAGTAGTAGATTCACCAACTTTAAGTACATTTAAGTCGTCATTGGACAGGCAAATGGACGTACATGGAATAGTGTAGGTTAGATGGGCTTCAGATTGGTATGACAGGTCGGCGCAACATTGAGGGCCGAAGGGCTTGTACTGCACTGTAATGTTCTATGTTCTATGTTCTACATTCCATGTTAAATCATGCCAGTTACAACCCTTAAAACTCTACAGATTTGTCAAACGTCATTTCCCTTTAGTAGATCTTAGTAGTGATTTTCTAAGCATCCTGTTACTACCTCTCTAATAATAATTTACAGCATTTTCTATAATTCCACTGTAAGGCTCACTTATTGGCCCATAGTTCGCTCTTCTATCTTTCTTCCTTTCTTGGAGAATATTAAACAGCAATTTGAAAACAAAGCCCAAAGGTCTTCATTTGGCTCCTTGTTTAATCTTTATGTGAGAATCATAGAATCATACATTATAGAAGAGATAAAGTCATAGACTCATAGGGTCTCAGCACAGAAACTGACCCTTTGGTCTAACTTGTCCATGCTGACCAGATAGCCCAACCTAATCTAGTCTTATTTGCCAACACTTGGCCCATATCCTGCTAAACCCTTCCTATTCATATACCCATCCATATGCTTTTTAAATGCTGTAATTGTACCAGCCTCGACCACTTCCTCTGGCAGCTCATTTCATACGTGCACTACTCTCTGTGTGAAAAGGTTACCCCTTAGGTCCCCTTTATATCTTTCTCCTCTCACCCTAAACCTATGCCCTCTAGTTCTAGAGTCCCCCACCCCAGGGAAAAGACTTTGTCTATTTATCCTATCTATGCCTCTCATGTTTTTATACACCTCTATAAGGTCACCCCTCAGCCTGCAACACTCTAGGGAAAACAGTCCAACCCTAGCAACATCCTTGCAAATCTTCTCTGAACACTTTCAAGTTTCATAACATCTTTCCGATAGGAAGGAGACCAGAATTGCAAGCAATATTTCAACAGTGGCCTAACCAATGTCCTGTACAGCTTCAACATGACCTCCCAACTCCTGTACTCAATATTCTGACCAATAAAGGAAAGCATAACAAACACCTTCTTCACTATCCTATCTACCTGTGACTCCACTTTCAAGGAACTATGAACCTGCACTCCAAGGTCTCTTTGTTCAGCAACACTCCCTAGGACCTTGCCATTAAGTGTATAAGTCCTGCTAAGATTTGCTTTCCCAAAATGCAGCACCTCGCATTTATCTGAATTAAACTCCACCTGCCACTCCTCGGCCCATTGGCCCATCTGATTAAGATCCCGTTATACTCTGAGGTAACCTTCTTCGCTGTCCACCACACCTCCAATTTTGGTGTCATCTGCAAACTTACTAACTATACCTCTTATGTTCACATCCAAATCATTTATACAAATGACGAAAAGCAGTGGACCCAGCACTGATCCTTGTGGCACTCCACTGGGCACAGGCCTCCAGTCTGAAAAACAACCCTCCACCATCACCCTCTGTCTTCTACCTTTGAGCCACTTCTGTATCCAAATGGCTAGTTCTCCATGTATTCCATGAGATCTAACCTTGATAACCGGTCTCCCATGGGGAATCTTGTCGAACACCTTACCGAAGTCCATATAGATCATGTCTACTGTTCTGCCTTCATCAATCCTCTTTGTTATTTCTTCAACAAACTCAATCAAGTTCATGAGACATGATTTCTCACGCACAAAGCCATGCTGACTATCCCTAATCAGTCCTTGCCTTTCCAAGTACATGTAAATCCTGTCCCTCAGGACTCCCTCCAACAACTTGCTCACCACCGAGGTCAGGCTCACTGGTCTGTAGTTCCCTGGCTTTTCCTTGCCATCCTTCTTAAACAGTGAACATAGAACATAGAACAATACAGCACAGAACAGGCCCTTTGGCCCACGATGTTGTGCCGAACATTTGTCCTAGCTTAAGCACCTATCCATGTACCTATCCAATTGCCGCTTAAAGGTCGCCAATGATTCTGACTCTGCCATTCCCACAGGCAGCGCATTCCATGCCCCCACCACTCTCTGGGTAAAGAACCTACCCCTGACATCCCCCCATACCTTCCACCCTGCACCTTAAATTTACGTCCCCTTGTAACACTCTGTTGTACCCGGGGAAAAAGTTTCTGACTGTCTACTCTATCTATTCCGCTGATCATCTTATAAACCTCTATCAAGTCACCCCTCATCCTTCGCCGTTCCAATGAGAAAAGGCCTAGCACTCTCAACCTATCCTCATATGATCTATTCTCCATTCTAGGCAACATCCTGGTAAATCTCCTCTGCACCCTCTCCAAAGCTTCCACATCTTTCCTAAAGTGAGGCGACCAGAACTGCACACAGTACTCCAAATGTGGCCTAACCAAGGTCCTGTACAGCTGCAGCATCACTTCACGACTCTTGAATTCAATCCCTCTGCTAATGAACGCTAATACACCATAGGCCTTCTTACAAGCTCTATCCACCTGAGTGGCAACCTTCAAAGATCTATGAACATAGACCCCAAGATCCCTCTGCTCTTCCACCTTACTAAGAACCCTACCGTTAACCCTGTATTCCATATTCTTATTTGTCCTTCCAAAATGGACAACCTCACACTTGACAGGGTTGAACTCCATCTGCCACTCCTCAGCCCAGCTCTGCATCATATCTAAGTCCCTTTGCAGCCGACAACAGCCCTCCTCACTATCCACAACTCCACCAATCTTCGTATCATCTGCAAATTTACTGACCCACCCTTCGACTCCCTCTTCCAAGTCATTAATAAAAATTACAAACAGCAGAGGACCCAGAACTGATCCCTACGGAACTCCACTTGTAACTGGGCTCCGGGCTGAATATTTACCATCTACCACCACTCTCTGACTTCGACCGGTTAGCCAGTTTTCTATCCAACTGGCCAAGTTTCCCTCTATCCCATGCCTCCTGACTTTCCACATAAGCCTACCATGGGGAACCTTATCAAATGCCTTACTAAAATCCATGTACACTACATCCACTGCTCTACCCTCAACCACATGCTTGGTCACCTCCTCAAAGAATTCAATAAGACTTGTAAGGTAAGACCTACCCCTCACAAATCTGTGCTGGCTATCTCTAATCAAGCAGTGTCTTTCCAGATACTCATAAATCCTATCCCTCAGTACCCTTTCCATTACTTTGCCTACCACCGAAGTAAGACTAACTGGCCTGTAATTCCCGGGGTTATCCCTATTCCCTTTTATGAACAGGGGCACGACATTCGCCACTCTCCAGTCCCCTGGTACCACCCCCGTTGACAGTGAAGACGAAAAGATCATTGCCAACGGCTCTGCAATTTCCTCTCTTGCTTCCCACATAATCCTAGGATATATCCCGTCAGGCCCAGGGGACTTGTCTATCCTCAAGTTTTTCAAAATTCCCAACACATCTTCCTTCCTAACAAGTATCTCTTCTAGCTTACCAGTCCATTTCACACTCTCCTCTTCAACAACAACAACAACAACAAAAACAGTGGCACCACGTTTGCCAACCTCCAGTCTTCCGGCACCTCACCTGTGACTATCGATGATACAAATATCTCAGCAAGAGGCCCAGCAATCATTTCTTTAGCTTTCCACAGAGTTCTAGGGTACACCTGATCAGATTCTGGAATTTATCAACTTTTATGCATTTCAAGACATCCAGCACTTCCTCCTCTGTAATATGGATATTTTTAAAGATGTCACCATCTATTTCCCTACATTCTATATCTTCTATATCCTTCTCCACATAAACACTGGTGCAAAATACTCGTTTAGCATCTCCCCCATCTCCTGAGGTTCCAAACAAAGGCTGCCTTGCTGATCTTTGAGGGGCTATATTTTCTCCCTAATTACCCTTTTTTCCTTAATATATTTATAAAATCCTTTAGGGTTCTCCTTAATCCTGTTTGCCAAAGCTATGTTATGTCCCCTTTTTGCCCTGTTGATTTCCTTCTTAAGTATACTTCCAATGCAATTATACTCTTCTGAGGATTCACTTGATCTCTGCTGTCTATATGCTTTCTTATTTTTCTTAACCAAAACCGCAATTTCTTTAGTCATCCAGCATTCCCTATACCTACCAGCCTTTCCTTTCACCCTGACAGGAATACAATTTCTCTGGATTCTTGTTATCTATTTCTAAAGTCTTTCCCATTTTCTAGCTGTCCCTTTACCTGCGAACATCTGTCCCCAGTCAGCTTTTGAAAGCTCTTGCCTAATCCCGTCAAAATTGGCCTTTCTCCAGTTTAGAACTTCAATTCTGGTCTATTCTTTTCCATCACTATTTTAAATCTAATAGAATAATGGTCACTGGCCCAAAGTGCACTCCCACTGACTCCTCAGTCACCTGCCCTGAGATCCTTCAGCCCATCAAATCTGTACTGCCAAAGCTACACTAAATCTACACTAGTCCCACTTACAGCTCCAGGTCCATCGTCTTTAATGTTATGATATTTCAAGCTCTCATCCAAGTATTTTTATAGGTTGTGAGGCATTCCAGAATCCCGCCATTTCTGTGTGGGTAAGTTTTTCCTCAAATCGTATGGAAACCTTGTACCCTTCAGGTTAAAATTATTCCTCTTGTTATTTATCTTCAATTAAGGGAAATAGCTTCTCTTTTTCCACCCTGTCCATGCCTCTCTTTATCTTATACACAACTATCAGGTTCCCCCTCAACCTTTTCTGCTCCAAAGAAAATAACGCAAACCAGTCTAGTCTCTCTTCATAGCTAACACCTCCATCCCAGACAACATCCTGGTGAATCTCCCCTGCACTCTTTACACTGCAATAACATCCTTCCTATGGTGCCGTCACCAGAACTGCACACGGGACTTCAGCTATGTCCTCCCCAAAATTCTGTACAGCTCCAACATAACTACTCTGCTGTTATAATCTCTGGTATGACTGACAAAGATAAGTGTCCCATTTGTTTTCTTAACTGCCTTAATAATTTGTTCAGTCAACCTTCAGGGATCTTGTTGACAAGCACCCCAAGATCTCCCCTTTCCTCTGATTTTCCTCATGTCCTGCCATGCATTGAGTACTGCCTTGTCTTGTTCCTTTTTCCAAAGAGCAACCCCTCACATTTATCAGGGTTAAATTCTACCTGCCACTGATCTGCCCATCTGGTCAACCTGTTTCTCTTCTCCTGTAATCTTCGGCCTTCTTCCTCACTGTCGACCACCTGGTCAATCTTCACATTATCCAGAACCTGACGTATCATCCATATTCTTGTCTATATTGTTTATCTATATCATGAATAATAAAGGACCCAGCATTGATCCTATTGGTATGTCACTGTGCACGTGGCTCCAGTCACACAAACAATCTTCTACCTGGAGCTTCTGTCTCCTGTCACTAAGCCAACCTGGATTCAGCTTACCAAGTTACGCTGGATCCCAAGTACTTTTACCTGCTTTATCCTACAGAACCTTATCAAAGGCTTTACTGAAATCACGAGACAGTAAAGACAATAACCTTACATCATCTCTATCAGTTTCGACTCACCCTCACTTACTGCTTGGTAAAGACACGGGCCACCTGCAAATGTGAAGAGAAATAAAAAGGACTGATTAATACTATTAACAGCAAATGAAAACTCTAATTTCAAAATGTTCACAACTGATCAAACAACTGTTGCCTGGTTTCGTTCCTCTCCTTATCACAAGTGAACTTATAGAAAGAGGACCCCTAACATCTTTAAATATGTGTTGTAAGACAATCCAGTCAGTTCATGGAATAGGTTGACCCTAGGTACAATGAACAGATGTATTAGGCTGTTGTAAGCAGTAACCCATGCAGCATAAAGTAACAGTTCTCTAACCCGCTCATACAATTTCCCACATAGTAGCTTAGGCATTCGGGGAAAACTTTTGAGTGGAATCGAGATACATTTCAAGAGGGAAGGACAGAGCATGGAATCTGTATTGACAGAGACAATATCTATGAATCCAAGTTGATTAAGGCACATTTTCAGAAATAGAAATAGAAAGTATCAAAAAAAGGATAAGGGAATGTCTGTGAATGCAAGAATCATAGTAAGTCGGTCTGGTCAGCTGCTTGCAAACTACCAGAACAAGAGACCTTGTTGAAATAAGGCAAAGATTGTAAATGTAACATTCCCAGCTACAGGGTTTTCAACAAACATAGGACATTGGGAATAAAAGGGAGAGGATGGCAGTATTGATTATAGAGACAATAAAGCATCAAGTCAGATGATGTAACATAAGGGTCAAAGTCACAGTTTGGATCACACTGAGGGACAATAATGAAGCAACTACATTACCATGCATATACCAAAGCCCACTAAATAATAGGAAGGAAAGTTAGGTGAACAAGGTTGCAGGTGAATTACAAAAGAGCAGAAGAATAATAAAATAGTGACAAAGGGAAGCTCCATTATCCCATTATGTTCATAATAACAAATGGAGTTGAGGGAAAGGAATTCCTGAAGTAAATGCAAAAAAAAATTCTTATTCAGTATGCTTCCAGCACCAAGTATGAACACCGCTGATGGAATAGTATTATCTCAATTAGTCACACTTGTTTGCTGTTTCAGACTTTAAAGTTTTCTCTACTGTTGTGTGATATTTTCTAGAAGTGAACATAATTTAATTTGATTGTTATCAGTCAGTCTCTGGAGGACACGTCTGAATGGCTGATTAGCTTGGACTATTTATAATTTCTGAGGTATATCGTAAAACAGTGAATCCTTTTGAAAAACCACAGATGAGATTAGAATTTATTCTGAACTGAACTGATTTGCTTTGTTGACTCCTAGCAATTTAATAAATGTGTTATAAGCTTAAATGCTGTATGTGTTTGAATGAAGAATTGGAATTATTTTGGATTGTATGGCCACGAATTTTCGATATTTTTGAAGTGTTGAAGTTAACTGGCCATCCCCACTGCAGAGAAAACTCAAATTATCGCACATCAGTCAGCTTAGCGAGACTGAACAAGGTCCTTAGCTATTACTGGCCTCGGCAATAACACCCAGATCACCAGAAGCTAACAATCAAACATTTCCAACTTCTGGCTCTAAGGGACTACCCCAAAGCTTCCTCCTTGTGGTCACTTCACATGGAGTGGGCCCATGGGATACCGGGAAACCACAGGAGTCAGAGACACAGGCAATTGACAGCTTTCAGACACCAGCCCCTTGCTCCCATCTCTGTTTCTGATTGCCACCAGACTGGAGTCCCCATCAACCCAGGTCGATCTGATTTCTGAGTTGGAATTAAGCATCAGGAATACAGGTAATCAGAACGGTGATACATTAAGGCCATTAAGTAGCTTTTAGTTGAACACTTAAAGCCTAAACTTGTGGCTTCTTGAGAAGGTTGCTTATAGACCTTCTTGCCCAGAATTTAATGGGTGAGGTGCCAGATGGAGTTTAATCCGGTTCTGCATTTTGGGAGGTCAAGTGCAAGAAGAAAGTATACAGTAAATGGAAGGAGCATTGATATAATATATGGATGGATCCTGAGGTGCAAGTCCATAGCTTCCTGAAAGTGGCAACACAAGTGGATAAGGCAGTAAATAAGGTGTATGGCATGCTTGCCTTCATCAGTTGGGGCACTGAGCATAAAACTTGGCAAGTCATGTCGTAGCTGCAAATACTTTAGTTCAGCCACATTTGGTACTGTGTGCAGTTCTGCCCCCCATACTACAGGAAGGATGGGGAGGCTTTGGAGAGGGTGCAAGAAGGGTTTACCAGGATGTTGCCTGGATTGCAGTGTATTAGCTATAAAGAGAGGTTGGAAAAACTTGGATTGGTCACGCTTGAGCCTCAGAGTCTGAGAGGTGACCTCGTAGAATTGTATTAAATTATGAAAAGCATGGATGGGGTAGCTAGATGGAGTCTTTTTCCCAGGGTGGAAATATCAAATACTAAGAGGCATAGGTTTATGGTGAGAGGGCAAGTTTAAAAATGATATACAAGACAGGTTTTTTTGCACAGAGGCTGGTAGGTGTCTGGAACATGCTGCCAGGGGAGATGGTAGACGCAGATATGATAGTAATGTTTGAGAGCCATTTAGACAGATGAACAGACAGAAAATAGAGGGATACAGACAATATGAAGACAGGTGGGATTAGTTCAAAATGGCAGCATGCTCAGCCCACACATGGTAGGCCGAAGGGCCTGTTCTGGTCTGGGCAAAAGTGAGGACTGCAGATGCTGGAAACCAGAGTTTAGATCAGAGTGGTGCTGGAAAAGCACAACAGGTCAGGCAGCATCCGAGGAGCAGGAAAATTGACGTTTCAGGAAAAAGCCTATGGTAGAAAATCTTGCAGCCTCGTGTGAGAAGTCTAGCAAGGCCATTCTCAGGTGCAATGAGCTGCACTTTTCAACAAAGCTCTGAACGTCAAGACAAGATTCTCACTAGGGAGTAGCAAGAGACCTTCCTCAAAAGCAGATGCTGTCATCCAACACTGTTAGCCCCTTTGTACCATTGTAGTACACCTCCAACCGACTTTGTTTTTTCAAATCAACCTGCTTTGGAGCAGGTGGGACTTGAATTCAGGCCTCCTGGATCAGAGATAGAACACTACCGATGTGCCACAATAGTCTTCACTTCCAATCTACTAACTGCAAGCTGTGCGCTTCAGTACTACTTTAGGGTCATTGCCAACTCTCGTTGCAATGCTGTGACAGGAACACCTTCCCATCGGGGCAAGCAGCCACACTGGAGCAGACTTTAGCTCAGGGCTGCTCATTTGCCCACGAAGCCCTCACTCTGTGCTGGCCCTGCCTTGTCTTCCCTTTTAGGGCAGGCACAACACCAAGTAGTTTGTCATCTTTGCCAGTTGTCACCAGCCAAGACAGTGAATGCGTAACTGTCTGTCACAATGCTTGTGTGTTAGACCTATACCGTCTGCCAGCAGTCGTGGCATCCACACCACTTGTGCTTCAACCAAACAGTCATGTCTCAGAGAGAAGTACTCAGTTACATCAAGTGAGATACCCGTCAGTCACAGCATCCTGGCCATAAGTCACACCTAACTGCCAATATCAGTTTAAGGAATCAGACATGGTCAATTGGCCACTTGAAGTGTTTGGAAGCAGGAGGTCAATTCATAGTGTGTGGGTGAAGAGCCAATATCAAACACCCACCACATGTCATGGCTCATTTTGTCCTAATGGGCAGCATGGTGGCTCAGTGGTTAGCACTGCTGTCTCACTGCGCCAGGGACCTGGGTTCGATTCCAACCTCGGTGACTGTCTGAGTGGAGGTTGCACGTTCTCTCTGTGTCTGCGTGGGTTTCCTCTGGGTGCTCCGGTTTCCTCCCACAGTCCAAAGATGTGCAGGTTAGGTTGTTATTAGGCATACTAACACCCATGGTGTTCAGGGATAAGTAGGCTAGGTGCATTAGTTAGAGGCAATCTAGAGTAATCTGTATAGGGGAATGGGTCTGGGTGGGTTACTCTTCAAAGGGTCGGTGTGGACTTGTTGGGCCAAATGGCCTGTTTCCACAGGTTAGGGAATCTAATTCCAATTCTATTATGGGCCATTCTCTCCTGCATTGAGAGAAACAACAGGAATAAATGAAATGAAAGCGAGTAGCATAGCTGTTAGTGCTGATGCAGGAGAGGAAAAGGCAGTGAGGTATCTGGGTGAGTGAGAAGAAAGTGTGGAGGACACGCAGGGTCAGTAGAGTAGGGGGTTATGGTGGGAAGTGCAGAGGATATGCAGGGTCAGTGGTGTGAGTTAGTGAGGGAATATGTTGTAGGCAATACTGAAAGGGGTGGAGCATGGTTGAGAGCTTGATGGGAGGTGAGTGCAGTAGTAGAGAGAGTATGATTGTGAGGAGCAGAATGAAGATGGTGACTTGCCCTGGCAGAGTGGAGAAGATCACTGACCTTCTTTTCCCTCATTGCTGGATGTTTCTCCAAATTACTGATACATCGCTGACCTGGTAGCAATGTCGAAGTGGGCTGGCAGGATCTGCAGTGGTCTCTGCCAATCT
This sequence comes from Chiloscyllium plagiosum, assembly GCF_037043375.1. Taxonomy (NCBI): domain Eukaryota; kingdom Metazoa; phylum Chordata; class Chondrichthyes; order Orectolobiformes; family Hemiscylliidae; genus Chiloscyllium; species Chiloscyllium plagiosum. The sequence goes on along the minus strand of NW_028270143.1, from coordinate 128,352,272 downwards.
GGCAGGGGGTAGTGGGGTGGTGGATGGGAACGGTAGAATGGGAACAGGTCAGCAGCACTCTTTCTAGCAGGATCTCCAGGAATCTGGCCACAAATCGGTGTGCCAATTACACGTCTCTGCCAGCCATCACAATCTCAGGAGGGTAGTCTGGGACTACACTTGTCTGGTTGCTGAAAGGTCTTTTGCAAATAATTTGCATTTGACCATGGGTTGTGGGCATCACTGACTGGGCTAGCATTTAATGCCCAATCATATTCAAGTGGGTTAGGAAATACATGTAGGCCAGACCAGGTAAGGATGGTAGATTTTCCAAGCCTCAAGAACATTAGCTAGCTCTTAACGGCAGATACTTTATTAAATTCAAATCTATCACAGTGGGATTTGAATGCATGCCTGCAATAATTTTAGTGAAGTCAGCCAGGTGAACCTCATGGAATGTGAGTTCCCCGATTGGGGCTGTTAATCTGGTCCAATCAGGGAGCCCAGGCTGACAGATATAAACAGGAGTGTCAGAGGTTCTGTTCACTCTGAGATCTGGCTCTGAGGGAGCTGGGTCAGTGTAAAGGATTCTCCATGTGTAAATACAGGGTGACAATGAAAGGATACTGGTCCCTGTGGAGTTATTTCAGTGGCAATAAGAACAATTCATATTCATTAAGAAATTCCCTCGCATCTTTGAGTTGGGATAAGCATATCTGACATCATGCTGTTACTTGAGAATCTTGACTCTTCGACCATACCATCGAAGACTGGGTCCAGTACGTGGAAAGAATGCATTGTGTTTTACAGGCAAATAATTTTGGGGGGCACGATGGATCAGTGGTTAGCATTGTTGCCTCACAGCATCAGGGACCCAAATTCAATCCCAGCCTGAGGTGACTGTCTGTGTGGAGTTTGCATATTCTCCCAATGTCTGCGCGGGTTTCCTCCCTCAGTCCAAAGATGTGCAGGTCAAATGAACTGGCCATGCTAAATTGTCCATGGTGTTCAGGGATGTGTAGTTTAGGTGGATTAGTCCAGGGAAATGTAAAGTAATAAAATAGGGGGGTGCATCTGGGTGGGATACTTTTCAAAGAGTCAGTGTGGACCTTTTGGGCCAAATGGCCTGTTTCCACACTGTATGAATTCTATGAAATCTATGACATTGGGGCAAATAAAAAGTAACAAATAATTCTCCCGATAGGTTGGGAACCCACAACCTTTTCAGTTGTTAGTAGCTTAGCTTTCCCTGAGGCACTAGAAAACAAAGTGTTGATAGATTTAGTTTAGGAATATTACAACCCCAAGCCTCCTTTAATTCTGAATTGCTATTGTTTTACTCAGTAATTTGAGAATTCGGGTAATCTGTATCAGGATTTTTAAGATGACTGGCGCAGGCATATGACTTTGATTTAATCTGTAATGAGATGCTGAAAGGCCATTTAGTATGTGGGATTAATGATGTAACCATGCAAAAGCACCTACTAGCTGAAGCCCAAATGGACTTCAAACAGACACCAGAACTGGCTTTAATCATCTGAAAACGGGGCAAGTGCAACAAATGAGTTCCAGGACATATGAATTTGTGCGGCAGATCCATGACAACACCACCAGTGCAAGTTCGTCTCCAAGCCACTCACCATCCTGACTTCGAAATATGTCACCATTCCTAAAACCTGCTCCTTAATGGGATTGTGAGATTACCTACAGTAATTGCAGCAGTTCACGAAGGCAACTCATCACCACTGTCTCAATGGAATGATGTGGAGGTGCCAGTGTTGGATTGGGTTGAACACGGTCAAAATCACGCAACACCACGACAGACACACACACACACACATGCACGTAAGTCTATGGGGTGAATTTGCATTTGCAGATTTGGATTTTCAAATACATTCTATTTTTAAGCACACAATTTGTAGACAGTCAATGTGACATTTCCTACTTTAGGCCTCACACTTAAAATGCATTGTCTGACCTGACATGTCACCTCTTCTGTACTGATAAAACCTTAAGTTATCCCAGGGCAGTGACCTGAAAAAAATTCTGAGATTTGCATATTAATCAATCAAAACTCCATTCTAACCGATGAAAGATTGAACAGCCATCTTAGGTTTTGCATCAGTTATTTGACCCTTTGATCTTTCACTTATAGATTCTGTGTCTGATATCCCCTCTCTCACATGCACCTGAAGGTGGAGCAAGTTTCTGAGAGCTTATGCTTTCAAACAAATCCATTGGGTTATAACCTGGTGTCATGTGATTACTGACCTTCTCAAAGGAAGCTAGAGAAGGGCAACAAAATGTTGGCTCAGCCAGCAACACCCATGACCCATGAATTAATATTTTAAAAACTATCCATTTAAAGGGACCTTTCTAGCACTGCACATGCCAATTATAATTTTAAGTGTATCAAAGTACCACAACTTCAATGAACAAAGAGATTCTATTAATTCTTAGCAGAAAGCTAACAACAGCAATGGCAACATTATCTAATAAAAGCAGATGTAAGTTCAAGTCTCTCATTTCCCTCTACACTCTCAAACATTATTGAGCTTTCAAGAATTCTGGATGTCGGATTGCTCACTGAGCTGGAAGGTTCATTTTCAGACATTTTGTTACCATACTAGGTAACATCTTCAGTGAGCCTCCAGACGAAGCACTGCAGATGTTTCCTGATTTTTATTCATATGTTTGGGTTTCTTTAGGTTGGTGATGTCATTTCTTGTTTGTTTTCTTTTTCTCAGGGAATGGTAAATGGGGTCCAAGTCAATGTGTTTGTTGATGGAGTTCCGATTGGAATGCCATGCTTCTAGGAATTCTCGTGCGTGTCTCTGTTTGGCTTGTCCTAGGATGGATGTGTTGTCCCAGTCGAAGTGGTGTTCTTCCTTATCTGTATGTAAGGATACTAGTAAGAGAGGGTCATGTCATTTTGGGGCTAGTTGGTGTTCATGTATCCTGGTGGATGGTTTTCTGCCTGTTTGTCCAATGTAGTGTTTGTTAAAGTCCTTGCATGGCATTTTGTAAATGACATTAGTTTTGCTCATTGTCTGTATAGGGTCTTTCAAGTTAATTAGCTGCTGTTTTAGTGTGTTGGTGGGTTTGTGGGTTACCATGATGCCAAGGGGTCTGAGTAGTCTGGCAGTCATTTCCGTGATGTCTTTGATGTAGTGGAGAGTGACTAGGGTTTCTGGACACGTTTTGTCTGCTTGTTTGGATTTGTTGCTGAGAAATCTGTGGACTGTGTTCATTGGGTACCCATTGTTTTTGAATACACGGTATCGGTGTTTTTCCTCTCCTCTGCGTAGTTACTCTATGCTGCAGTATGTGGTGGCTCATTGAAATAATGTTCTGATGCAGTTTCATTTGAGGATGTTGGGATGATTGCTTCTGTAATTCAATATTTGGTCTGTATGTGCTGTTTTCCTGTAGACGCTGGTTTGAAGTTGCCCATTGGCTGTTCGCTCTACTGTGACATCTAGGAATGGCAGTTTGTTGTTGTTTTCCTCCTCTTTAGTGAATTTTATGCCAGTAAGAGTATTATAGATGGTCTTGAAGGTTTCTTCTAATTTGTTTAGTGATGACAAAGGTATCATCTATGTAGCAGAGCCAAAGTTTGGGTTGGATGGTTAGCAGCGCTGTTTGTTCGAGTCTCTGCATTACTGTCTCTGCAGGACAGCAGAGTCTCTGCATTACTGGACAAGCAGACAAAACACGTCCAGAAACCCTAGCCACTCTCCCCTACATCAAAGACATCTCAGAAATGACTGCCAGACTACTCAGACCCCTTGGCATCATGGTAGCCCACAAACCCACCAACACACTAAAAAAGCAGCTAATGAACTTGAAAGACCCTATACAGACAATGAGCAAAGCTAACATTTAACAAAATGCAAGGACTGTAACAATCCTGTTACATTGAGCAAACAGGCAGAAAACTGGCCACCAGGATACATGAACACCAACTAGCCACAAAAAGACATAAACCTCTCTCACTAGTATCCTCACATATGGATGAGGAAGGACACCGCTTCAACTGGGACAATACGTCCATCCTAGGACGAGTCAAGCAAGGACACACACGACAATTCCTAGAAGCATGGCATTCCAACTGAAACTCTATCAACAAACACACCGAGTTAGACCCCATCTACCACCCCCTGACAAAAGGAACAGAAAGTGACTACACCACAGGAAATAACATCACCACAGGAAATGACATCACCAACCCAAAGAAACCCAAACATATAAATAGAAAGCATAAATTTTCAGCATTGCTTCACATGAGGTCCACTGATGATGTTACCTAGTAGGGTAATGAAACGTCTGGAAATGAACCTTTTAGCTCAGTAAGCAAACCTACATCCAAAACCTCAACCTGAGCTACAAATCTTCTCAAAACTCATGAGGTAACATCTTCAGTGAGTTTCCAGATGAAACACTGCTGATGATTCCTGATTTCCATTCCAAAATTTCATTCCAAAAATCTTTCTCCACATCATGGCTCCTTAAACAATACTGTCATTTTTTTTTTCCTTTCCTTCCCTATACTTCCTTCCTTACCTTTCCTGAACAACTTGTTTCCCGAATTATTTAATTCTCAGTCCTGACCTTCCTTAACACCAAAGCATCACATTTTCATGTGTCCACCAGTGCTTCCAGTTTACCAACATTATTTAGCATACTCCACGTATTGACTTTATGCACTGTGGTATAGACATTATTGCATTCCGCATTACTCTAACCCTACATAATAAATTATTATTTATTCCTGCGGCACTTTCTCACTTTTCCAAATCTCTTTGCCACAAACAATGATTTTGCTTGAGGATGGCTGATAAAAGCTAGTTTGTTGCAAATGCCATCTTAGCTCAGCAATAGAATTCTTCTTCTGGAGTTTGAAAAGTATGGATTTAAAGCCTCTGCAGTAGAGGGAGGCTGGACCATTGGAAAGCAGTCTCTACAAGGAAACGATAAACCAAGGTCTTGCTTGTCTATTCACATTGACTTAGAAGAAGATATCATGATGCTTCTTCTTTAAAGACAACAGAGTTTGCTTGGGGTCCCAACCAAAACTTAATGCCTTTGAAACAAACCAATTGATCATCTGTCTCTTTTTATTTGTGAAGTCTGTGTGTTCAAATTTGGCTTTTCGTCATAAAGTTTGTGGAGTTGAGACTGAGATGAGATCAGCCATAATTGTAATAAATTCTGGAGCAGGCTTGACGGCCTGAATTGCCTTCTCCTACCCCTGGTTCTTGTAAAATAAGTGACGTCACATTATTAGCTGTAGGGAGTTTCAGGACAATCTGAAAGGTGGTACATAAGTCAGGGCAAGTCATTTCACACTTAATATTCCTATTCCCATTTTTCATTTTTATTTATTTAATCCACTAACAAATATTGTTTATCTGTAACATCACAGCCGCTCACTCCTCATTTTTTTCTGCTTTTACTCCATTTCTTTTGCCAATCTCAAAGTCGTAAAAATATTTAACTGACTCAACATTGACTCAGGGTGAACAAGTATGATTTCCACCATTCTTTGAGAAAAAGTGACTTCTGATTTCACTGTTAATATGGTCACATTTAATTGTTCTGGATTCCTCAGCAAGTGGAAAGAATTTCTCTTCTGCAAGTCCAATACTGAATTTCATTTTTAACTATTCAATCAAAGGTTGTGCTCACTGCTGGCTTGGCTGACATCCATTGCCCATCCAACGTGAATTAAGATTCATCTGCATTGCTGTGGATCACATGTAGAACAGGCCAGATAAAGATGGCAGATTTCCTTCCCTGAACGGTTTTAGTAACCAACAATTTTCCAATAATCAACAATGATTTCTTGCTCATCATTAATTTCAGATTTGTTTCCACTGAATTCAAATTCCACCAGCTACTGTGACTTGGAGGTGCTGGTGTTGGACTGGGGTGGACAAAGTTAAAAATCACACAAAACCAGGTTATAGTCCAACAGGTTTATTTGGAAGCACTAGCTTTCACCCTTCTTCAGGTGGTGAAGGAGCGGCGCTCCGAAAGCTGGTGCTTCTAAATAAACCTGTTGGACTATAACCGAGTGTCGTGTGATTTTTAACTATCTACTGTGGCAAGAATCCAGTGCGAGCCACTGAATTAATAGTCCAGCTTTCGCCTCCGCGTGATATCAAGCATTTCAAACATCCCAGTTAGATCAATTCTAAACCTCTTTTTCCTCAATTAAAGTCCTTAGTTTCATGTGGAGAAGTGTGATATCAACAGATCCAAATATTTTATTTTTAGTAAAATAGGAATCAAGGGATTTGATATGCAGACACACAAGTCACTAAACAGTGACTTACAGGCACAACAAGAAATCAAGCTAGCTAATAGGAAGTTGTCTTTCAACTCAAGAAGTTTGGAATTCAAAAGTGTTGAATCCTGTGCTACAATTGCATGTGGCTTGGTTAAACGTCAGACTGTGCACTGTATTTGATTTTACGTAACATGGTTCAAAGTAGATTTCAAAGGTGAAGTACTTAAATGGTGAGGAAAGGCCACATAAATTTGACTTCTTTCCTTCAGGGCAGTTTATTTTGGCTAACCCTACTAATTCATCCCTAGGTTTCTTGAAAGTTGATGTCTGAAGAGAACCAGAAGAAAAAACAACGACAAAAAGAAGAGGAATCACACATAAGTCCAGTAACTGCAGAATGTCATCATTTAATGGGTATAACATTGCTGATGGTACAGAAACCCTAAGGGTAACAATTTATTTTCAAGGTCATCCTCAGGACTACCTCACAAAAGGCCGCTCACCACTGAACCTAGAAAATAAGAGAAGACAAACATATTAACAACACGGGTCAAGATTTGACTGCACCCTCTTCCCATCCATACGCACACACGCACACATTTAAATCTCAGGAGGCTCAGAATAATACCCACAGCCGTTCCGGAATTCAGAAGGTTTCCACTGCTGTGTGGTGATTTTTATCAATTGTGCAGAGATATAAATGCTTTAATCACAATCTGGACATGGGGCTTGCCTCCGAGGAGCAGGTTTATCAGCAAGTTTACAGACAGCATTGTAGTGCCATTCAACTCCCTACTCCGTCATTGTCAAACCATAGTTAAATACTGTGAAGCTGCCCAACCTTGGCTGGATTATTGAGACAGAGCTGAAAATGTGTTGCTGGAAAAGCGCAGCAGGTCAGGCAGCATCCAAGGAACAGGAGAATCGACGTTTCGGGCATAAGCCCTTCTTCAGGAATGAAGAAGGGCTTATGCCCGAAACGTCGATTCTCCTGTTCCTTGGATGCTGCCTGACCTGCTGCGCTTTTCCAGCAACACATTTTCAGCTCTGATCTCCAGCATCTGCAGCCCTCACTTTCTCCTCCTGGATTATTGAGACAACCTTGTGTGCCCTTGGAGTTATATGCTACTCCTCTCAGAAGTTCATTCCACAGCAAAGTTTCGTTTTAATGGTACTTTAAATGCCGTTTACAGTCTATCAACAAGGATAATCAGTAGTAATAAGTTAATAGTTAAACTTTTTCAGGTAAAAATATTATTTACCTGTTCTACTGAAGTCTTGTCAAGTAAAAACATGATTCTCATCATGTAGTCTGGCTCTTCTCCTCCGATGCTGGAAAACAGGTTACGATTTCAAGATAAAACGTTTTTTTCTAAATATTGCCAAGGGTATTGTTGCAAGGTGTCCTTGCTTTTTCACTTTCTGTACTGTGCTGGAATATGGACCGTGGTGTCATCCTCTGGATCCTCATTTTTCTTAATCTATGAGTGCAGAGCGCGGGCTTGATTGTACAGATTATACAAATAGCATAGCTGGATAGAATGCAGTTCCAAGTTTATGAAATAGTTTTCAGTATTTATTTCCTTTGCACAGAGAGTTGTGGGGACGTGTCATTCCAGTGCTGGAAATTACATCAACTTTCAAGATCATATTAGATCAGTGTATGAATGGAAAGAGTTTGGGTATGGAATGGGTGAATATGATTAGTACTAATTGCTGACATGGACTGTTCGCATATTGTAACTTCTATATAGAGCTCCTATTAATGAATGATAGTTAATAAGAAAATCACAATAGCTGTAATAGACATAAAACATTTACAAGTAGCTGAGCATTTGTAACACAAGGAGCACACAATCTGTAACCATGTTAGTATGGAATCAGGAGGATTAAAACCAACTGGCTGAAATGAAATCATACTATGTTACTGCCATGGAATTAAGTGAGTGCACTTAAGTGATATTAAGTGCAGTGTCAAACATACTTTACAAAATATATGCATAATCACAGAAAAACAATGTGTACCAGCTGTTTGCCTGTTTTAGCCAGTTCTAGAACTAAACAATTATTTCTTCAGTCTTTGAGTAAGCACCATATTTCTGTCAGCTAATATAGCCATGATTGTCAACAAAATATTGCCAAAGATTGAGTATAAGCTTTTTTAAAAATAAAGAATATAATAGCCTGCACAGTCCCTAACTTATGGTTCACCTGGACTGCAGAATAACTTAAGCAGAAATGTCTACAGGCTGAACATAGTGGCTTAGTATCCAAGATCAACGAAATTACAGTCAACTTTTATAAGTTGTCCAGCACAAGGTCATAATGTTGACATCGATCTGTCACTCTTTAATTCCATTGTCATTCATCAATTAAGAATAATCGATTAAAAGGATCAATACTATTGCTATTTTACAAATGCGCTGTTACTGAGGGCTCAGTGTGACAGTCTCTCAACGATTTATGAGTCAGTGCTCAGCCTTGGCTTGTGCTGTGACCTTAAGAGTGGTGAGTGTAGAGTAGAAAGTGCATTTGCCGATACATTCATCATTATGAATTATGTAGAGGCAAGAGAGCTATCTACTCCACGTTCACCGCGTTTAAGGCGACAGTACGGGCTAAGGCTGAGAGGACAGAGAGGTAAAATATTAGCTGTACTAACCACCAGAGGCCGATGGTGCCCCTGGGAATGGGCAGGTTCCATCTGGAGTGGTATTGGAATCACAAGGGGCGTTGCTGCTCGGAGTGGACCTTGATTGATCTCCTCCTCTTGATGGCTGATTCCGGTTGGTGTCAGATTTGTCGTTATTGTCCATAATCCTCCTCCTCCCCTGTTCACTTGCCACTGAGCTGCCCTCACTTGGGGTAAACCCAACTTTTCCCCTAGCCACGTCAAGCTGAGAGCTCTGTGACGTTCCCTCAGGGACACTGTGATACAATAATTAAACGGCTCTGCGCTCACCGCTTTCATATTTTTGTGTTGATTTCCCCCACCCACCCCCCTCTCTCTCTGTGAACAGCCTCAAGTGAAAGGCTATTTGCAGAGGCTACAGAGCGAGACTTTGCCCCCGCTTTTGAGCCAGGGGGCTCGGGCGCTTTCAAACAAACGGAGCCTTAAAGCAGAAAATCCTACTCAAAAACTTTGCAAGTGCTGCTCAGATGCTAACACATTCACACAGGATTTTGAAGCACTGCACTAGGGCGTCAAGCTCAGTGTGTTCTTCCCCCCCCCCCCCCCAACATTTAATGCTCATCCAAAAGTATCACCCTTTCTAAATTACAGCAGATAAAGGCTTCCACACTGACTCTGGGGAATTCACTCAGGAAATTGGATGTTTTTTGTCCTAACTCAACCTGTCCAGACACACCTCTGGAAACTTTCGACTGGAGCCTGGGCCTTTTGGCCCAGGGGTAGGGACACTGCCACTGCACTAAAAGAGGCCTCCCCGCAGCATGGACTTAAGTACAAACAATCTCTGCAAACTAATCTGGGCTGACCTGAACACTTCATATTCCTGCCTGACTCATTTCACCCAATACTTAGCAACAATCCATCCATTTCTGGCTTCAAAATAAAGTTCAGTGACTCCGTTTCCACCACCTTTTGAGTGACTCCTGACCCCGAGAGAAAAACAATTCTCCTTATCTCTAACATAAATAGGTGCCACCTTATTTTGAAAATAGTGATCCCTGGTTCTCGAATCTTCAGCACAAAAAGTAATATCCTCTCCATTCGCACCTTCAATCCACTTCAGGATTTCATATGTTTCAATTAGGTCACCCCTTCTAAATTACAGCAGATAAAACCTGACCTGTCCAATCTTTCCTTATCAGTCAGCCCAGCCATTCCTGATATTACTCTAGTGAACTTCGGAACCTCTCAGTTGTCATGGTAGATAACATTATAATATTCCTAAGTTACTAAATGTTCAAGAGGCATAGAGTAAGGAGGCAATAAATACAACAACTATCATTGCAGAAAAAAAACTAGGAAAACTAATGGGACTCAAGACTGATGGAGCTCACATTCCTGAGGAAGGGCTTATACCCAAAATGCTGATTCTCCTGCTTCTCAGATGCTGCCTGACCTGCTGTGTTTTTCCAGCGCCACACTTTTCCACTCTGATCTCCAGCATCTGCAGTCCTCACTTTCTCCTTTTGGAATGTATCTTAGGATATTAAAAGACCCAGCAAGATGCACTGGTAGTCATTCTCCAAGAATCCTTAGGTTCTGGAAAATTCCCAAATGATTTAAAAACTTTCAAGTAACACCCTGATTCAAAACAGGAAAGGAGACAAAAAAAAAGTCCAGGTAACTATAGGCCAGTTATCTTAACATCTGTGTCATTGGGAAAATATTAGTCTAATATCAAGGATGCATGATCAAAACAGTTATAAATACATAATACGATCAAGTAGAGTCAGAATGGCTTCATAAAGGGGAATCATGCCTGACAAATTTAGTAGAATTCTCTGAAGTGGTAACAAGCAGGATAGATAAAGGCAAAATGGTGAATGTAATATATTTGGATTTCTAAAAAGGGATCAATAAGATGCCACATGTACGATACTTAATAAGAGCCCTTGGTGTTGGGGGTAGTATATTACTGTAGATCGAGGATTGACTATGAATAGATGACATTAGACGAAGCAATCAGTCTCAGGTTGGCAACTTGTGGCTAGCAGTGTGCTAGGGACACAATCATTTACAATATATATTAATGATAGATTCATCAGTTCTTCAAATGACACAAAATTACGTGGGAAGGCAATTAGTGAGGATGATACAAAGGATCTGCAGAGGGATATGGATAGGTTGAGTGGGTAAAAACATGGCCGTTAGAATATCATTGTGGAAAATGTCAGATTGTGCACTTTGACAGTTATAGAGCTACTGAATATTATTTAGATGGAGTAAGAGTGCAGAAAGTTGCTGCATAGATGGATTGGGAGTCTTTGTCCATGATTCGTTAAAAGCTAGCTTCCAAGTTGAGAGGTGATAAGAAAGGCAATGGAATGTTGGCCTTTATTTCAAATGAAATGGAATATAAAAAATAGAAGTTATGCTAAAACTATACAAGGACTTGTCAGACCACACTTAGAATATTTTAAATAGTATTGTCCCTTATCTGAGAAAATATATCCTGGCATTGGAGGCACTCCAGAGAAGGTTCACGAGCTTGTCTCTGGGTATAGAGGGCTTTCTGAATGAGGAAATATTAAGTTGTTGAGGCTTGTATTCCTTACAGTTTAGAAGAATGAGAGACAACGTGATTGAAACCTATAACATTCTTAAGGGTGTTGAGAGGATAGGTGCTGAGAGGTTCCTTGCCCTTGTGGGAGAGATGAGAAGCAGAAGGCGTAATTGCAGAGCTATCGGTTAAGACAAAGGTGAGGATGAATTTCTTCCCTCACAGGGTAGTGAATCTGTGGAATGTTTAATCACGAAGGGCTATAGATGCTATAGAGACTGGTTCATTAAGTATACTCAAGGCTCAGCTAGACAAATTTTTAAACAGTAAAGGAATCAAGGCAAGAAAGGAGAATTCAGGATTACCTGTCCAGGGACGATCTCATTGAATAGTGCGGCAAACCTGATTGGTCAAATAATCTACTTCTGCTGTCACTGAATAAGTGGACAAAAATCTGCCAGCTGCAGTGTAATGTGGAAAAAGTTGTTCACTTTGGCAGGAATAACAAGTAGGGCACTACTTCATCAGAGAATGATTGTGGAATTTCAAGATGCAAAGGGGTCTAAGTATTCTGATGAATGAGTCAAAAGATATTTGTATGCAGGTACAGTGCATAATCAAGGCTAATGGGATGTTTATTATGAGAGGAATTGAAAATGAAAGTAAAGATGTTTTGCTTCTGTTGAACAGGAGAAAGTGAGGTCTGCAGATGCTGGAGATCAAAGTTGAAACTTTATTGCTGGAACAGCACAGCAGGTCAGGCAGCATCCAGGGAACAGGAGATTCGACGTTTCGGGCACAGGCCCTTCCTCAGGAATGAGCAGAGAGTGTTCAGCAGGAGAAGATAAAAGGTAGGGAGGAGGGACTTGGAGGAGGGGAGTTGGAATGTGATTCCAACTCCCCTCCTCCAAGTCCCTCCTCCCTACCTTTTATCTTCTCCTGCTGAACACTCTCTGCTCATTCCTGAGGAAGGGCCTGTGCCCGAAACGTCGAATCTCCTGTTCCCTGGATGCTGCCTGACCTGCTGTGCTGTTCCAGCAATAAAGTTTCAACTTCTGTTGAACAGGACATTGGTGAGACCACATCTTGAATAGTTTTCATTTAATTTATGTAAAGATGTAAACATATTGAAGGTGGTTCAGCAGAGGTTTACTAAATTGATACCGAGTATGAGTGGTTATCATCCGAGGATAGGTTAAACAGCCTGGGCATGTTTCCACTGGAATTTAAATTGTGAGGAGTGACTTTATTGAACTAAATAAGATCCTCAAAATGTCTTGCTAAAGTGGATGTGGAACATATTTCTTATGTTTGTAAGTTCTGTATTACTGATTCTTTCAAGGGATGTTGGCGTGATTGGCTAGACTAGCAGTTGCTGAAAATGTGTTGCTGGAAAAGCGCAGCAGGTCAGGCAGCATCCAGGGAACAGGAGAATCGACGTTCTGGGCATAAGCCCTTCTTCAGGACTAGCAGTTACCTCCCATCTCGAATAGTCCTTGAGATATTGATGGTGAGCTGCCTTCATGAGCAGCTGCAGTCTTTGTGGTGCTCTTCCCAAGACACAAGAAACGACAGAGAGTTGTAAACACAGCCCAGTCCATCGCGCAAACCACCCTTCCATCCATTGACTCCATCTAATACTTCCCACTGTCTCAGGAAAGCAACCAACATAATCAAAAACCCCTCCCATCCGGTTATACACTCTTCCACCCTCTTCCGTCAGGCAGAAGTTATAAAGATTTGAATATAGGTACGAATAAATTTAAGAACAGCTTCTCCCCTGCTGTTATCAAACTTTTGAACGGACCTCTCAAATGTTAATTCTGCTCTCTCTCTGCACTTTCTCTCCAGCTGTAACACCGTATTCTGCACTCTGTTCTGCTACCCTGATGCACTTTGTATAGTAAGATCTGCCTATGTAGCATGCAAAACAACACTTTTCACTGTATTTCAGTAAATGACAACAATTAATCAATCAATTATTTAATCATTGGTGAAACAGCTGAAGCTGGCTGAGCCTCGGACACTATGCTGAGGAACTACTGTCCTGGAACTGAGATGATTAAATTCCCACAAGACACCCATTTACGTTATGCTAGGAATGCACACAATGCTGCAGGAAAAGTCATATCAAAGCTTTATACAAATGCAACAAGGCAGAGTCATACAGCGTGGAAACAGACCCTTCGGTCCAAGCTGACCATGTTCCCAAACCAGGTGCAAGTGAGGAATGCAAATACTAGGGATCAGAGTCTAGATCAGAGTGGTGCTGGAAAGCACAGTAGGACAGGCAGCATCTGAGGAGCAGGAAAATCGACATTTCAGGCAAAAGCCCTTCATCAGGAATGAGATGAAGGGATTTTGCCCGAAACATCGATTTTCCTGCTCCTCAGATGCTGCCTGACCTGCTGTGCTTTTCCAGCACCACTCTGATCTAGACATGTTCCCAAACCAAACTAGTCCCACTTGTCAACATTTGGCCCATATCCTTCCAAATCTTTCTTATTCCTGCACTTATCCAAATGTCTTTTAAAAGTTGGAATTGTACTTGCATCTGCCACTTCCCCTGGCAGATCTTTCCACATGTGCAAAAAAGTTGCCTCTCAGGTCCTTTTTAAATCTTTCTCCTCTTACTTAAAAATATGCCCCCTAGTTTTGAATTCCGCCACTCTTGCTATTCACTTTATCTATGACCCTTATGATCTTAACCTCTATGTCACCCCTCAACCTCCTATACTCCACTGCAAAAAATCCCAGCCCATCCAGTCTAACTTTACAACTCAAACCCTCCATTTCTGGCAACATTCGGGTATATCTTTTCTGAACTCATTCCAATTTAATAATATTCTTCCTATAGCAGAGTGACTAGAACTGTAACTACAACCTTGTATTCCTCACTCTATCTAAACACCCTATGCCCTTGTTTGCTCAGATCAGTCTGTACTACATACAAAACAATACTTCTCACTGTACTTAGGTACATGTGACAACAATAAAGCAAATCAAATCAAATCAAATGCTCCATAGTTCTTCAGAACAGGCCTCACCAACATCCTGGAGAAAGTAAGGACCTGCAGATACTGAAGAGTCGGAGTCAAAAAGGGTGGCGCTGGAAAAGCACAGCAGATCAGGCTGCATCTGAGGAATAGGAGAGCCGACATGTTGGGCATAAGCCCTTCATCAGGAATGTGATATCACCAACATCCTGTATAACCTCAACATCTTTACTTCTCTACACAAATCCTCCGAAATGTCATATGATTCGGCTTTCTAATTGTTTCTCGTGGTAAGGGCTCCATTAGCTTTACACCACATTGCCTTGCAAGTGCAGCATGTTAACTCTGAGTTGTATCACATCCAGAAGGGTTTCCAGGCTCTGATTTGTGACAATGCTTAATGTACCAAATAGGTTAACACTCCACTTCTAAACAACATGCACAATACGTTCATTCTGCCACAGTGCACTGTCCAATGTACATTTAAGATATCACAACAAAGCAGTGGATGCTGTCTGCTGAGCACTTGGTCCAGGGATCCATTGAACAACACATACTTCAAACAAATCGTAACAGCACATGAAATGAAATCAGGCAGAATGTTAGGACAATTAGACAATGTTTTTGATGCCTGTACTTCTCTGGAAGAGCTCTGACATACTCAGCAGAGGTCAGGTCAAGATTTGTGCTGCTATGCTGTATTAGAACATAGAACAGAGAACATAGAACAATACAGCACAGAACAGGCCCTTCGGCCCACGATGTTGTGCCGAACATTTGTCCTAGCTTAAGCACCCATCCATGTACCTATCCAATTGCCGCTTAAAGGTCACCAAAGATTCTGACTCTGCCACTCCCACAGGCAGCGCATTCCATGCCCCCACCACTCTCTGGGTAAAGAACCCACCCCTGACATCTCCCCTATACCTTCCACCCTTCACCTTAAATTTATGTCCCCTTGTAACACTCTGTTGTACCCGGGGAAAAAGTTTCTGACTGTCTACTCTATCTATTCCTCTGATCATCTTATAAACCTCTATCAAGTCACCCCTCATCCTTCGCCATTCCAATGAGAAAAGGCCTAGCACTCTCAACCTATCCTCGTACGACCTATTCTCCATTCCAGGCAACATCCTGGTAAATCTTCTCTGCACCCTCTCCAAAGCTTCCACATCTTTCCTAAAGTGAGGCGACCAGAACTGCACACAGTACTCCAAATGTGGCCTTACCAAGGTCCTGTACAGTTGCAACATCACTTCACGACTCTTGAATTCAATCCCTCTGCTAATGAACGCTAATACACCATAGGCCTTCTTACAAGCTCTATCCACCTGAGTGGCAACTTTCAAAGATCTATGAACGTAGACCCCAAGATCCCTCTGTAACTCCACCTGACTAAGAACCCTACCGTTAACCCTGTATTCCGCATTCTTATTTGTCTTTCCAAAATGGACAACCTCACACTTGGCAGGGTTGAACTCCATCTGCCACTCCTCAGCCCAGCTCTGCATCATATCCAAGTCCCTTTGCAGCCGACAAGAGCCCTCCTCACTATCCATTCTGGACAATCTCACTACAATGAGGCACAACCTTTGCATTACTTTTGTGGTAAACAGCTGAGAAGAATGTGAAGGATGAATAGGAAGTATTCAGCAGCAGCAAGTCCAGCTCTAATTTCCCAATCTGTTGCCTTATCCTTCAATTGTTTATTGGCCATCACAGCATCATCTTGGACACAATGCTGAAACAAAAGCCAACAATAAAGCAAACATACTAAATCAAATTGACAAGTTAGATCATTCAATATTCTCAAATGTCAATTACTCATCTTTAATAGTCTTTGTGTGTTCTTTCCATCTAGTAAAAAGAATAAAGATTTTTATTTACATAGCACATTTCGTAACCAAAGGACATCACAAGCCAATGAAATACTTGTGAAGTATGGTTTCTGTTGTGACGTAGGAAACATAGCAATCAATTTATGAGCAGCAGGCTTCCCAACACAATATCATCACAACCAGATAATCTGTCATTGTATTGATGGTTCAGTGATAAGTATTGACTGGGACCCCAGGGATAATTTGCCTGGTATTCTTTAAAATCATGCTTTGGAATCACTTCCACCCATCTGGAAGGGTTGATAAAGCCTTGATTTACAACTTTATAAAAAAACTCAATGCTTCCAAAGTATTTCATTTCAGTGTCAGCCTTGATTTTTGTCTTCTAGCCGTGGGATGAGACTTAAACCCAGAATCATCTGACTCTGAGGCATTAGCACTGTCAATGGTGCCATGGCTGAAACCCGCTGAGTTCCTGACAGTACTGCATTGACTGCAGCATGGCGAGCAGAAGGTTACCTACTTGCAATGGGGAGATTCCAGGTGACCTGGCAGGCCATTATTGATACACGCTGGCCCGAGATGGCCTTAAATCATCATGCACCACCTGGCAGTGGCATTTTGGATAGCAGCTTAATGGGCAGTAAGCAAGAGCGTTGTTGAAATGTGAGGTCAAATGCTGTCATCCTGAAATCGGCCATTCGCTTTATGGCGCTTGGAGCTCCTGCTACTTTAATGGGCTGAAACCGATGTGTTGCAGGGCAGCTTGCTGGATTGCTATAGAATCTGCAGGCTCCTTCAAACAGCAGTTCTGATGGTAACACTTTACTCAGCAGCAAGGCTGAGCTTGCACTGCAGTGCCTGGAAATTGTACAGCTTCTGCTGGTGTTGCTCTGCAAGCTGACCCACTGACAAGACTACAAGAGATAGAAGCAGGAGTCGACTACACGATCGGAGATGTATGTTCTGCCATTTGATACGATCAGAGTTAATCTTGGGTTTGCCTATCCCACTCAGCCCACACATTCCTTCAGTCTCTCAGACACACAAAAAATATGCCTATCCCACCCCAAAATGTATGCAACAACAGAACATTCATAACCATCTGGAATAGGGAATTCTCAAGATTTACAATCCACTGAATCATCTCAGTCTGATATGATTAGATTACTTACAGTGTGGAAACAGGCCCTTCGGCCCAACAAGTCCACACCGACCCGCCGAAGTGAAACCCACCCATACCCCTACATTTACCCCCTACCTAACACTATGGGCAATTTAGCATGGCCAATTCACCTGACCTGCACATTTTTTTTGGACTGTGGGAGGAAACCGGAGCACCCGGAGGAAACCCACGCAGACACGGGGAGAACGTGCAAACTCCACACAGTCAGTCGCCTGAGGCGGGAATTGAACCCGGGTCTCTGGCGCTGTGAGGCAGCAGTGCTAACCACTGTGCCACCGTGCCGCCCATAATATATGATATGATCATCCTTGTATCCAGAAACTCTGCCCTTTTGTTTTCAGCCATTTGAAACTACATCATGGACAGAACCTGCAGGTTCCGAAACTGGATCCCTGCACTTTCACCTCTTTCTGTAGAAACATAGAAGATAGGAGCAAGAGGAGGCCAGTCAGCCCTTCAAGTCTGCTCTGCCATCCATCACAATCATGACTGATTATCCAACTCAATAGCCTATTCCTGCTTTCTGCCTGTAATCTTTGATCCCATTTGCCCTAAGTGCTAGATAAAAGCAAATTACTGCGGATGCTGGAATCTGAAACCAGAAGAGAAAATGCTGGAAAATCTCAGCAGATCTGGCAGCATCTGTAGGGAGAGAAAAGAGTTGATGTTTTGAGTCTAACTGACCCTTTGTCACAGTTTTGACAAAGGGTCAGATAGACTCGAAATGTCAGCTCTTTTCTCCTTACAGATGCTGCCAGACTTGCTGAGATTTTCCAGCATTTTCTCTTTTGCCCTAAGTGCTATATCTAGCCGCCTCGTGAATACATTCAATGTTTTGGCATCAACTACTTCCTAGTAATGAATTCCACATGAATTCTTTAGGTGAAGAAATGTCTCCTCATCTCCATCCTAACTGGTCCACCCCGAATTCTCAAACTATGACCCCTGGTTTTGGACACACCCACCATCGGTAACATCCTCCCTGCATCCATCCTGTCTGGTCCTGTGAGAATTTTATAAGTCTCTATGAGATCCCCTCTCACTTGTCTCAACTCCAGCAAAAACAGTCCTAACCTCGTCAATCTCTTCTCATACATCAGTCCTGCCATGCCTGGAACCAGCCTGGGAAACCCTCACTGTCCTCCCTCGAGAGCAAGAACATCCTTCCTCAGAAAAGGCGACCAAACCTGCCCACAATATTCTCGGTGTGGCCTCAACAAGGCCCTGTATAACTGCAACAACACATCCCTGCTCCTGTACTCGAAGGAGAAAGTGAGGACTGCAGATGCCGGAGACCAGAGTTGAAAAGTGTGGTTGTTGTGGTTCTATTCGCCGAGCTGGGAATTTGTGTTGCAGACGTTTCGTCCCCTGTCTAGGTGACATCCTCAGTGCATGGGAGCCTCCTGTGAAGCATTTCTGTGATGTTTCCTCCGGCATTTATAGTGGTTTGTATTTGCTGCTTCCGGTTGTCAGTTCCAGCTGTCCGCTGCAGTGGCCGGTATATTGGGTCCAGGTCAATGTGCTTATTGATTGAATCTGTGGATGAGTGCCATGCCTCTAGGAATTCCCTGGGTGTTCTCTGTTTGGCTTGTCCTATAATAGTAGTGTTTTCCTAGTCGAACTCATGTTGCTTGTCATCTGAGTGTGTGGCTACTAAGGATAGCTATCCGAGCTACAAATCTTCTCCCAAACTTTGAAAAGTGTGGTGCTGGAAAAGTGCAGCAGGTCAGGCAGCATCCGAGGAGCAGGAAAATCGACGTTTCGGGTATAAGCCCTTCATCAGGAATGAGGCTGGTGTGCCAAGTGGGCTGAAATAAAAGGTGGTGGGGGGGGGTGAAATTTGGGTGAGGGGCACTGGGAATATGATAGGTGGAAGGAGGTGAGGGTGAGGGTGATAGGTGGGAGACGGGGTGGGGGAGAGGTTGGGAAGAAGATTGCAGGTCAAGAGGGCGGTGCTGAATCCGGGGGTTGGGACTGAGATAAGGTGGGGAGAGGGGAAATGAGGAAGCTGGAGAAATCTCCATTCATCCTGTGTGGTTGAAGGGTTCCTAGGCGGAAGATGAGGCGCTCTTCCTCTAGGCATCGTGTGGCCAGGGTCTGGCGATGGAGGAGGCCAAGGACCTGCATGTCCTTGGCGGAGTGGGAGGGGGAGTTAAAGTGTTCAGCCACGGGGTGGTTGGGTTGATTGGTGTGGGTGTCCCAGAGGTGTTCCCTGAAACGTTCCGCAAGTAGGCGGCCTGTCTCCCCAATGTAGAGGAGACCACATCGGGTGCAGCGGATACAGTAAATGATGTGTGTGGAGGTGCACGTGAATTTGTGGCGGATATGGAAGGATCCCTTGGGGCCTTAGAGGGAGGTGAGGGGGGAGGGGGGGGGGGGGGGGGGGGGAGGTGTGGGCGCAAGATTTGCACTTCTTGCGGTTGCAGGGGAAGATGCCGGGAATAGAGGTTGGGTTGGTGGGGGTGTGTGTACCTGACGAGGGAGTCGCGGAACGAGTGGTCTCTCCGGAACGCTGATAGGGGTGGGGAGGGAAATATATCCCTGGTGGTGGGATCTGTTTGGAGGTGCCGAAAAATATCGGAGGATGATACTATGTATCCGGAGGTTGGTGGGGTGGAAGGTGAGGACCAGTGGGGTTCTGTCCTGGTGGCGATTGGAGAGGCGGGGCTCAAGGGCGGAGGAGCGGGAAGTGGAGGAGATGCGGTGGAGGGCACCGTCGACCACGTCGGAGGGGAAATTGTGGTCTTTGAAGAAGGAGGCCATCTGTGTTGTACAGTAGTGGAATTGGTCCTCCTGGGAGCAGATGTGGCGGAGGCGAAGGAATTGGGAGAATGGGATGGCGTTTTTACAGGGGGCAGGATGAGAGGAGGTGTAGTCCAGGTAGCTGTGGGAGTCGGTCGGTTTGTAGTAAATGTCTGTGTTGAGTAGGTCACCAGAGATAGAAATGGAGTGGTCTAGGAAGGGGAGGGAGGAGTCTGAGGCGGCCCAGGTAAATTTGAGGTCGGGGTGGAAGGTGTTAGTAAAGTAGATGAACTGTCCAACCTCCTCGTGGGAGCACGAGGTAGCGCCGATACACTCATCAATGTAGCGGAGGAAAAGGTGGGGGATGGTGCCAGTGTAACTGAGCAAGATGGACTGTTCCACATATCCGACAAAGATGCAGGCATAGCTGGGGCCCATGCAGGTGCCCATGGCTACCCCTTTGGTTTGGACGATCGCCAGAGATAGAAATGAAGAGGTCTAGGAAGGGGAGGGAGGAGTCTGAGACGGTCCAGGTAAATCGGTCGCCAGAGGTAGAAATGGAGAGGTCCAGGAAGGGGAGGGAGGTGTCCTGTACTCGAAACCTCACACAATGAAGGCCAACATCCCATTTCCCTTCTTTCCCACCTGCTGCACCTGTATGCTTACCTTCAGCGACTGGTGCACAAAGACACCCAGGTCCCACTGTACTCTCCCCTCTTACAATTTTCAGGTCGGAATCTGCCTTCTTGTTTTTGCTTCTAAAGTGAATAACCTCACATTTATCCAAATTATACTACATCTGCCATTGATTTACCCACTTACCCAACCTGTCCAGATCATGCTGAAGGATCTCTGCATCCTCATCACAGTTCACCTTCCCACCCAACTCAGTATCATCTGCAAGTCTTTGAAAAGATTTGTCTCTCACGTTGAGGTTCAGGTTGTAAGTTTGCTTGCTGAGCTGGAAGGTTTGCTCAGCAATAAAACTTACAAGTTGATCATCTGCAAACTATGAGATGTTACACTTTGCTCCCTCTTCCAAATCATTAATATATATTATGAATAGCTGGGGTCCTAGCACCAATCCCTGTAGCACCCCATGAGTTACTGCCTGCCAATTTAAAGGGTGCCTTATGGAGAGGGCGTCTGCTGAAATTTTCAAATACAGACCTGGAGGTTTAGGCACACAAGGTAGAGACATAGCAGCCACATCATGCACCTGGAAACAATCTCTGTGTTTATGACATTTATCTCATATCATAACTTCACATTCTCATAAACTCGTACTCGCATAACCAAATCCCCATGCTAACACCCAACTTTGTCCTCAATCTTTTTATTTTATAGCTTCAGATTGCGTAACCTTGCTTTCTAACTCTGCCTTCATTGCAGCCCAATCCTTATGATTTTCCCCTTTCAGATCCCCTTCAACTGCCATCTCATGGAATCGCTACAGTGTGAGAACAGGCCATTTGGCCCATCAAGTCTAATTCAACCCTCCATCGAGGTTTATAAAATCATGAGGGGCATTGATAGGCTAAATAGACAAAGTCTTTTCCCGGGAGAGGGGGAGTCCAGAACTAGAAGGCATAGGTTTAGGGTGGGAGATGAAAGATATAAAAGAGACCTAAGGGGCATCTTTTTCACGCAGAGGGTGGTGTGTGTGTGCAATCAGCTGCCAGAGGAAGTGGTGGAGGGTAGAATAATTGCAACATTTAAAAAGCATCTGGATGGGTATATGAATAGGAAGCGTTTGGAAGGATATGGGCCGGGCGCTGGCAAATGGGACGAGATATCTGACTGGACCAAAGGGTCTGTTTCCGTGTTGACTCTATGACTCTCAGAGCATCGCAACCACCCTATCTCTGTAACCCAGCATTTCCCAAGACCATTCGACCTATCCTGCACATCTTTGGACTGTGGGAGGAAACCAGAAGAAACCCATGCAGAAACGGGGAGAATGTGCAAACTCTATACACATAGTCACCTGAGGGTAAAATTGAACCTGGGTCCCTCATGCTGGGAGGTAGCAGTGCTGGGCCACTGTGCCTTCTTGGACTTGGGCACAGTGATGGAATCAGAGTCAGTATGGATCTATGACGAAGATTGACAAATCTGTTGGAATTCTATGAAGATGTAAATAGTAGAATTGACAAGAGGGAGCCAGTTGGTGGTGGCATATTTGGACTTTCAGAAAGCATTTGAGAAAATCCCACATAATAGATTACTGTGCAAGATTAAAGCACATGCGACTGGGGGAAATGTATTGAAATGAATAGAAAACTGGTTGGCAGAGAGGAAACAAAAAGTAGGAATTAATGAATTAATCAATTTTCAATTCAATTCTCAATTTTCAAATTGAGATACAGGAACAGAATTAGGTCATTCAGCCCATTGAGTCAGCTCTGTTATTCAATCATGACAGATGTGTTTCTCAACTCCATTCTCCTGCCTTCTCCCTGTAACTCATGAAGCCCTTACGAATCAAGAATCTATATGTCTCAAAGGCTTGACTTCCACAGCCCTGTGCAGAAATGAGTTCTTCAGATTCACCACCTTCTGGCTGAAGAAATTCCTCCTCATCTCTGTTCTAAAGGGTTGTCTCCTCACTCTGAGGCTTTGCCCATGGGTTGTGATCTTTCCTATTAATGGGACCATCTTCTCCACGTCCACTCTATCCAGGCCTCTCAGTATTCTGTTAGTTTCAATCTGATCCCCTTCATCTTTCAAAACTCTATTGAGTTCTCAACTGCTTCTCATATGACAAGCTCTTCATCCCCAGGATCATTCTTGTGAATCCCCTCTGGAACCCCATCCAATGCCAGCACATCTTTCCTTAGATGCGGGGCCAAATACTGCTCACAAAATTCCAAATATAAACTTGCAAGTTAACCTTAACAGAATCATGAATGATGACTCTGAAGTACCTTTGTGCGACATATTTTCAAAGAATTTTCCTAACCAAAGTGCATAACTGCACACTTTCCCACATTGTAATCCATCTGTGACTTCTTTGCCCACTCTCCTCACCTGAGTCCTTCTACAACATTCCTGCTTCAACTTTACCTGACCCTCCCCACCTATGTTAAAAATCACACAACACCAGGTTATAGTCCAACAGGTTTAATTGGAAGCACACTAGCTTTCGGAGCGTCGCTCCTTCATCAGGTGATAATGGAGGGCTCAAACCTAACACAGAATTTATAGCAAGAATTTACAGTGTGATGTAACTGAAATTATACATTGAAAAATTGATTGTCTGTTAAGCCTTTCATCTGTTAGAATACAGTGATAGTTTCACTTCTTTCATGTCTAAATCACAAAATCTTTTTTTTAAAAAGTTGCATTCTCGGGTTAGCTGTTAACAATGGTGATAGCTAGACAATATGTTGAAGGTGTTGGCCCCCTGTGTTCTCTGTCTGTGCCATGATGTTTAGATTGATTCTAATCTAAAAAGTGAGATAACGGAGTTTTACATAAATTCATGCAGTTTTTGAGCTCAGAGTTCTACATGAATGCATGCAGTTTTTGAGCAAAGTACAATGTAACCCTGCAAGTACAAATTCACCCCACAAAATATATGTGTGCATGTAGGTATTTGTCTGTCTGTGTGTCTGTCTGGGTTGGGGATTGTGGGTGTGAGAAAGTGTATGTGTGTGTGTGTGTAGTGAGTGCAGAGTGTCTTAAGTCTGTGAGGGGGTGCATGTGTGAGTGTGGGAGTGTGTGTGTCTGTAAGGGTGTGTGTGGGTGTCTGTGTGCGCGTCTGTGTGTATGTGTGTCCGTGTGTATGTGCGTATAGGAGTGCCTGTGTGTGTGTGAGAGTGTGTGTGTGTGTAGGAGTATCTGTGAGTGTGTATAGTGCAATGGTGGTCACCTGTAATGTGACATGAACCCAAGGTCCCGGTTGAGGCCCTCCCTATGGGTACCGAACTTAGCTATCAGCCTCTGCTCAGCCACTTTTCTCTGCTGCCTGTCCCAAAGTCCACCTCGGAGGATGGTCACCCGAAGGTCCGAGGCTGAATGTCCTGGACCACTGAAGTGTTCCCCAACTGGGAGGGAACCCTCCTGTCTATTGATTGTTGTGCAGTGCCCATTCATCCGTTGTCATAGCCTTTACTCGGTTTCCCCAATGTACCATGCCTCCGGGCATCCTTGCCTGCAACATATAAGATAGACAACATTGGCTGAGTCACATGAGTGCCTGCCATGTACACGGTGGGAGGTGTCCCCACGCGTAATAGTGGTATCTATGTCCACACTCTGACACATCTTGCAGCGTCCACCGTGACAGGGTTGTATGGAGTTGTCCTGAGAGCCGGGCAGTTTGCTACGAACAATGATCTGTTTGAGGTTTGGCGGTTGTTTAAAGGCAAGTAGTGGAGGTGTGGGGAAGGTCTTGGTGAGGTGCTCATCCTCATTGATAATGTGTTGCAGGTCACGAAGAACATGGCATAGAACTCTGAGCTCAAAAGCTGCATGAATTTATGTAAAACTCCATTATCTCACTTTTTAGATTAGAATCAATCTAAACATCATGGCATAGACAGAGAACACAGGGGAGCCAACACCTTCAACATATTGTCTAGCTATCACCATTGTTAACAGCTAACCTGAGAATGCAACTTTTTGTAAAAAAGGTTTTGTGATTTACACATGGAAGAAGTGAAACTATCACTGTATTCTAACAGATGAAAGGCTTAACAGGCAATCAATTTTTCAATGTATAATTTCAGTTACATCACACTGTAAATTCTTGCTATAAATTCTGTGTCAGAATTGAGCCCTCCATTATCACCTGATGAAGGAGCGACGCTCCGAAAACTAGTGTGAGTCCAATTAAACCTGTTGGACTATAACCTGGTGTTGTGTGATTTTCAACTTTGTACACCCCAGTCCAACATCGACATCTCCAAATCATAATCTCCCCACCTATCTTTGTGTCATCTGCAAAATTAGCGAACAGGCCCTCAGTTCCTTCGTCCAGTTTGTTCATGTATAACGTGAATAGCTGTGGTCTGAACACCGACTCCTTTGGAACTCTACAAGTCACGAGCTGCTATCCTGAAAAAGACCCCTTTCTCCTCATTCTCTGCCTTCGGCCAGTCAACCAATCCATGCCAGTACATTGCCCCTAATACCATGGACTCTTGTCTTATTGGGCAGGCTTCTGTCATCTTGTCAAAGGCTTCTGGAAATCCAAATAGATCACATCCACTTTTGTGCAACTGCTCATTACCTCCTCAAAGAATTCTAACAGATTTCTCACACATGACTTTCTCTTGATGAAGCAATGCTGACTCAATCCTATTTTACCATGCACTTCCAAGTATTCCATAATCTATCCTTAAAGATGGACTCTAAAACCTCACTAATGACTGAGGTCAGGCTAACCAGCCTATAGTTTCCTGTCTTCTGCCTCTCTCCCTTCTTAAAGGGATGTGTTCATTACCCACTTTCCAGCTGTCTGGGATCCTTTCTGATTCCGGAAATTCCTGAAAGATCACCACCAATGCATCTGCAATCTCGTTATCTCCTTCAGAACTCTGGGATGTAGTCCATCTACTCCAGGTAATGGAACATAGAACACTACAGCACAGCTCTCAATACTTTGCCGACCTTTTATCCTACTCTAAGATGAGACTAACTGACATACCTTTCATTATACCATCTTCCGTGTGCCTATTTGAGAATCACTTAAATGTCCCTAATGCATCTGACTCTACTACCCCTGCTGGCAGTGCATTCCATGCACCCACCACTCTCTGTGTAAAGAACTCCCTGACATCTTCCCTGAATCTTCTTCCAGTCACCTTAAAATTATGCCCCCTCATGACAGACATTTCTGCCCTGGGAAACAGTCTCTGGCTATCCATTCTATCAATGTCTCTCATCATCTTGTACAACTGTTTCAAGTCACCTCCCATCCATCTTTGCTCCAATGAGAAAAACCCTAGCTCCCTCAACCATGCACTCTAATCCAGGCAGCATCCTGATAAATCTCCTCTGCACCCTCTCTAAAGTTTTCACATCCTTTTGATAATGTGGCGACCAGGACTGAACACAATATTCCAAGTATGGTCTAACCAGGACTCTATAGAGCTGCAGCATAACCTCATGACTCTTAAACTCAATCCCCTTGCTAATGAAAGCCAATACACCATATGCCTTCTTAACAACCCTATCAACTTGGGTGACAACTTTAAGGGATCTACGGATATGAACCCCAAGATCATTCCGTTCCTCCACATTACAAAGAATCCTGCCTTTAACCCTGTATTCTGCATTCACATTCAACCTTCCAAAGTGAATTACTTCACACCTTTCCAGGTTGAATTCCATCGACCGGTTCTGCATCCTGTCAATGTCCCATTGCAACCTACAACACCGCCACACACTATCTACCACTCCACCAACCTTTGTGTCATCAGCAAACTTACTAACCCGCCCTTCCACTTCCTCAATCAAGTCATTTATAAAAATCATAAAGAGCAGAAGTGCCAGAACCGATTCCTACAGTACACCACTGGTCACGAGTTCCAGACCGAATACTTTCCATCTACCATCACCCTCCGTCTTCTATGGGCCAGCCAATTCTGTATCCAGACAGACAATATTCCCTGTATCCCATACCTCCTTACTTTCTGAATGAACTACAATGGGGAACCTTGTTAAATGCCTTGCTAAAATCCATGTACACCACATCCACTGCTCCACCTTCATCAATGTGTTTTGTCACATCCTCAAAGAATTCAATAAGTTTGTGAGACATGACCTGCACCTCAAAGCCATGCTAATGATCTCTAATCAAATAATGCTTTTCCAAGTAATTACAAATCCTGTCTCTCAGGATGCTCTCCAGTGGTTTACTCACCACAGACATGAGACTGACTAGGATTATCCCTATTCCCTTTCTTGAACAAGGGAATAGCATTTGCCACCCTCCAATCATCTGGTACTACTCCAGTGGACAGTGAGGATGCAAAGATCTTCACCAAAGGCACAGCAACCCAATTCCTCGCTTTCTGTAGTAATGTAGGATGTATCCCATCTGGCCCAGGGAATTTATCTATCCTCATGAATTTCAAAATTTTCAGCACATCCTGCTTCTTAAAATCAACCTGTTTGAATGTATCGGTCTGTTTCACGCTATTCTCAGAACCGTCAAGGTCCCTCTCAGTAGTGAATACTGAAGCAAAGTTAGCGAGTTTTGAGAAGATTTGTAGCTCAGGTTGAGGTTCTGGATGTAGGTTTGCTCGCTGAGCTGGAGGTTTCATTTCAGGCATTTTGTCACCATACGAGGTAACATCTTCAGTGGGCCTCTGGACAAAGTACTGCTGATGTTTCCTGCTTTCTATTTATACGTTTGGGTTTTCTTGGGCTGGTGATGTCATTTCATATGTTGATGTCATTTCCTGTTCCTTTTCTCAGGGGGCTGTAAATGGGGTCCAATTCAATGTGTTTGTTGATAGACCTCCAGTTGGAATTCCATGCTTCTAGGAATTCTCATGCATGTCTCTGTTTGGCTTGTCCTCGGATGGATGTGTTGTCCCAATCGAAGTGGTGTCCTTCCTTATCTGTATGCAAGGATACTAGTGAGAGAGGGTTATGTTATTTTGTGGCTAGTTGATGTTCATGTATCCTGGTGGCTAATTTTCTGCCTGTTTGTCCAATGAAGTGTTTGTTACAGTTCTTGCATGGTATTTTGTAAATGACATTAGTTTTGCTTGTTGTCTGTATCAGGTCTTTTAAGTTCATTAGCTGCTGTTTTAGTGTGTTGGTGGGTTTCTGGACTACTATGATGCCAAGGGGTCTGAGTAGTCTGGCAGTCATTTCCGAGATGTAGTTGATGTAGTGGAGAGTGGCTAGGGTTTCTGGATGCGTTTGTCTGCTTGTTTGGGTTTGTTGCTGAGAAATCTGTGGACTGTGTTCATTGGGTACCCATTCTTTTTGAATACACTATACAGGTAATTTTCTTCTGCTCTGCGTAGTTACTCTGTGCTGCAGTGTGTGGTAGCTCGTTGAAATAATGTTCTAATGTTGCTTCATTTGTGGGTGTTGGGATGATTGCCTCTGTAGTTCAATATTTGGTCTGTATGTGCTGTTTTCCTGTAGACGCTGGTTTGAAGTTCCTCATTTCCTGTTTGCTCTACTGCGACATCTAGGAATGGCAGTTTGTTGTTGTTTTCCTCCTCTTTAGTGAATTTTATGCCAGTAAGGGTATTATTGTTAGTCTTGAATGTTTTCTCTAATTTCTTTCGTTTAGTGATGACAAAGGTGACATCCACGTAGCGGATCAAAAGTTTGGGTTGGATGGTTGGCAGAGCTGTTTGTTCGAGTCTCTGCATTACTGGACAAGCCAAACAGAGATATGCACTAGAATTCTTAGAAGCATGGCATTCCAACCAGAACTCTATCAACAAACACATTGACTTGGACCCCATTTACCACCCCCTCAGAAAAAGAACAGGAAATGGCATCACCACAGGAAATGGCATCACCAACCCACAGAAACCCAAACATATAAATAGAAAGCAGGAAACATCAGCAGTGCTTCGTCCGGAGGCTCACTGAAGCTGTTACCTAGTATGGTGACGAAATGTCTGAAACGAAACCTCCAGCTCAGTGAGCAAACCTACACCCAGAACTGAAGCGAAGTATTCATTAAGGAGCTTCCCTGTGTCCTCCGACTCCAGGCATATGTTATCTCCACTATTCCTGATCGGCCCCACCCTCATTCGGGCCATCCTCTTGTTCCTCACGTAACTGTAAAATTCTTTAGGGTTTTCCTTAATCCTTTCTGCTCAACCTTTTTTATGTCCCCTTATAGCTCTCCTAAGTCTGTTCTAAGTCCCTTGTAACCCTCGAGAGCCCTTTCTGATCCTTGCCTCCTCAACCTTAAGTAAGCTTCCTTCTTCCTCTTGACTAGATGTTCCACATCCCTTGTCACCCAAGGTTCTTTCAACTAACCATCCCTTCCTTGCCTCAGTGGGACAAACCTGTCCAGCACTATCAGCAATTGGTCCCTCAGCAACTTCCACATTTCTGTCACACATATCCTTGAGAACATCTATTCCCAGATCTTTCAGCTTTCCCACCATCTTCTCCTTAGTGACAGCCACCACATTTACCTTTGCCGCTGATCCTTTTGAAGTTCCTGTAGGTTGCTGTTGTCTTTGACCATGCATTGCTCATCTCCCAGCCCTGAGTAGCAGTGCACTCCCTTGTAAAGACAGATTGCCTACAGCATAAGCTGTGTGGAATCATCACTTACTACTCCAGAGTCAAAAAATGACTGATCATATAAGTCATCATCATTGACTCCATCCTCCCACTGATACAGTACACCAAAGTGTGGAAGGGCTCTGCAGGACAGACCACAATCTCTGCACATCACAGTTTTGTAGTCTTAGTGTTGTGTCATCCTGACTCCCCAATGACATTCCATATCCAGGCAGTATTATTCAGGTGTGTGCTGGAATATTCTTTAGTCACCCGGATGAATGCTGCTGCAACAACACTCAAGATGCTCCGTCCAGGACAAAACAACATGTTTTTTTTTGTATCGCATTCATTACCTTCAATCTTTGTTCCCTCCACCACAATTCCAATGTGTATCATTCACAAAATGTACTGCAGTAACAATCACCTCCCAAAGTCATGTTCTCTACTATTTGTCTAAGTAAAGGCAACAACTCCATGGGAACACCACACCCTCTAAATTCTCCACCATATCACTCACCATCCTAACTTGGAAAGAGACTTTATTATTACTGGATCAAGATCTTCAAATTTCTGACCTACCAACATTTCGGAGTACCCTCACTAACTTGTACCTTTGGAGCTCAAGTCGCAACTCAATACTCGTAACTCCAGCAGTAGAAACAGCCTAGTGGCATTATCACTGAACTGTTAATCCAGAGATCCAGGTAACGTCTGGGGACCCAGGTTCAAACTCTGCTACAGCAGATAGTAGCATTTAAATTCAATAAAAATCTAGAATTAAGAATCTAATGATGACTGTGAATCCATTGCTGATTGTCAGGAAAACCTCATCTGGATCACTCATGTCCTTTAGGGAAGGAAACTGCCATCCTTACCTGGTCTGGCCTACATGTGACTTCAGACCCACAGCAATGTGGTTGACTCTTAACTGCCTTCTGGGTAATTAGGTCTAACCAATTATATTCTCATCTCATGAATGAACAAAATAAATGTCAGCTTCTGAAGGGCATTTAGTTTATGCAATGACAACCATGTTTCATCCTGATCAAATTTTCCATCAGTCTTGAAAATCTAATGGAATAAAATCAACCTTATGTCATCGTCCTGGACATTTATTTCTTTAATGCATGGTAACATTCAGGAAAATCCATGCTGTATCCACTTGAAGTATCATATACCTTTCTTGTTCAGTTTACAGAACTGAACTCTACACAGGTCTAGGTGGAAGTGGGTACTGCAGATGCTGGAGTTTACAGTCAAGATTAGAGTAGTGCTGGAAAAGCACAGCAGGTCAGGCAGCATCCGAGGAGCAGAAAAAAATGATTTTCCTGCTCCTTGGATACTGCCTGACCTGCTGTGCTTTTCCAACACCACTCTAATCTTGACTTTACACAAGTCTGACAAGGGCTCTGTATAACTTGTTGAATTGTGATTTGAATTTACTTGGCTGAATTTTACTAGAAATCAGCTCAGTGTCAATTTTGAGGAGTTTAATGGAGGGTTTCCGTTCATGAGACTAACAAGATTACTCATGCTTGTATCTGCAGATTGCATCATTAGCTGTGCACCATGCTTCCGTAGCTTGCACTGTCTTCTGTTCAGCAATGGCAGAAGTGCTCATCACATCCAAGACCTCCTGGGATTCTTTGGATTCTCCAGCATCCCAGATATTCCACTCATGAAAGGTATTCTCCTCTCACTGCTCAAAACGTGTTGCAGAATTCTTCTTGACGTTGAGAATCTTTCTACTGCCATTGTCGCCACATTTCTGCAACTGACCTGCCACTGTCCATGTCCTTCAGGGCTAGCAACTTTTCGCCTACAGTGTATTGCAATGGGCAGAAGAAGTCACCATATATAAAAGAGACAACGGCATGAGTGACAGAATGGAAAGGGAACAGTCAGACTCATGTCATTGTTGGGTGAACAACCTGTATTGTTCATCTTGTTTTATGAATTCTCTACTATAAGCTTACTCGAAGGCAGATGTGATGCCACCATCCTCTATCAGGATAGGGATCTACAGGGCCTCCTTGGTCTAGTGTGGTAGAGGAAACCTATTTGATTGATGAAAGAAAGAAGCTCTTCAATAAAATGTAGTTTATCGCTTGATACCAATTATGTACCAATTATATTAATGTGATAGACACTGGAAGGAACTTTCCCTTTCCTGGTGTGGCATAAGCAATGCATAGCAGGTGGGAAAATATGGAAAAATTGAAAAAAAAATCAGAATCTGGAAAGGAAGGAAACAAAAGGACAAAAATTTCATGATTGATACTTCAGAGTTTTGGCATTAAGCAGCAACTATCCTATCTTCATGTATTTGCACCTCAAAACAATTCAGCTCACCTTATTTAAATACCACATCCATATTCTCTCCTCTCCTTCCCAAGCAAATTTCAAAAAATTAAATCAGATACTTGGTGGCTGCAGCTCAATAAATCCTCACCTTGGGCACCCTGCAGCTGCTTCTTCAGTACAACGTTCCTCTGTGCACCACAGCCACCATCCTCCTCAACTCTTTGCCCACACAAGTCGGAATCAGAAAACCGTCAGTTTCACCACATCATCAGACCTGTTCTTGGAGTAACTCATACTCCCTTCGCTTTGCAGCTCAGGGACACTTACAGCGTACATGACAGGTTGAATTACATGCAGTGATAAACATGCATCTCATGCATTTACATGGGATGCATGTTATGGGTCTTAGTTTGCTTTCCTCGTGCTCACTTTGCACTTTCTTGGAGATTGTCAGCCTCAGTCTATAAGACTGTAAGAGGTAGGAACAGAAGTAGGCCATACGAGTCTGCTCCACAATTCAGTGAGATCATAGTTGGTCTGATAATCCTCAAATCCACTTACCTGCCTTTTCCCCATTTTCCCTGCACTCTGCTTTCTTATCATATATTCACTGACTTCAGCACTGACTTATAGACTCTAAGTCTTTGTGTGGGTTACATTGCTATCTTAGCACAGGTTCATTAGGGCTCAGATGGAGATTGTTAGTCTCTGTGGATTACATTGCTTTTTAGCACAGAGAGCAAGGCCGGCAGCTTTTCATAGAGGAGAACACGTATGTACTTTAACCAGAGTCTGGATATCCATGTTATTTGGGATAGTGCCATGCTCAGTCTGATCAGTCAAGTACAATCAGTTTGGGATTACCTGTTGGTCAATTGTGTTGTTGTGGAAACATCAATACAAGGGAAGAGTGAATATTTCTGCAATTTGAGAAAGGGAAGAAATGAGTAAGATGGAAATGGATAAAAGTGCAATTAATGGTGATAGTGAGGTCTGCAGGTGCTGGAGATCAGAGTTGAGAGTGTGTTGCTGGAAAAGCAACTCTTAAGTATGCTCCTACTTCTTAACCAAACCCTCAATTTCTTTAGTCATCCAGCATTCCCTATATCTACCAGCCTTCCCTTTCACCCTGACAGGAATATACTTTCTGCAAAAAATACGGAGGTATGGCATTGAGAGTGAGTTGGAGGTTTGGATTAGGAATTGGCTGGCTGGAAGAAGACAGAGGGTAGTAGTTGATGGTAAAGGTTCATCTTGGAGTGCAGTTACTTGCGGTGTTCCGCAAGGATCTGTTTTGGGACCATTGCTGTTTGTCATTTTTATAAATGACCTGGAGGAGGGGCTAGAAGGTTGAGTGAGCAAGTTTGCGGATGATACGAAAGTCGGTGGAGTTGTTGACAGTGAGGAAGGATGTGTCAGGTTACAGCGGGATATAGATAAGCTGCAGAGCTGGGCAGAAAGGTGGCAAATGGAGTTCAATGTAGTAAGTGTGAGGTGATTCACTTTGGTAAGAGTAACAAGAAGATGGGGTACTGGGCTAATGGTCGGATACTTGGTAGTGTGGATGAGCAGAGGGATCTTGGTGTCCATGTACACAGATCTCTGAAAGTTGCCACCCAGGTAAATAGTGCAGTGAAGAAAGCATATGGCATACTGCCTTTTATTGGTAGAGGAATTGAGTTCCGGAGTCCTGATGTCATGTTGCAGTTGTATAAGACTCTGGTGCGGCCGCATCTGGAGTATTGTGTGCAGTTTTGGTCGCCATACTATAGGAAGGATGTGGAGGCACTGGAACGGGTGCAGAGGAGGTTTACCAGGATTTTGCCTGGTATGGTAGGAAGATCGTATGAGGAAAGGCTGAGGCACTTGGGGCTGTTTTCATTGGAGAAAAAAAGGTTTAGGGGTGACTTGATAGAGGTGTACAAGATGATAAGGGGTTTAGATAGGGTTGACCATGAGAACCTTTTCCTACGTATGGAGTCAGCTATTACGAGGGGCATAGCTTTAAATTAAGGGGTGGTAGGTATAGGACAGATGTTAGGGGTAGATTCTTTACTCAGCGAGTCGTGAGTTCATGGAATGCCCTGCCTGTAGCAGTGGTGGACTCTCCCTCTTTATGGGCATTTAAACGGGCATTGGATAGGCATATGGAGGATAGTGGGCTAGTGTAGGTTAGGTGGGCTTGGATCGGCGCAACATCGAGGGCCAAAGGGCCTGTAATGTGCTGTATTTTTCTATGTTCTATGTTCTCTGGATTCTTGTTATCTCATTTCTGAAGGCGTCCCATTTTCCAGCCGTCCCTTTACCTGCGAACATCAGCCTCCAATCAGCTTTCAAAAGTTCTTGCCTAATACCGTCAAAATTGGCCTTTCTCCAATTTAGAACTTCAACTTTTAGATCTGGTCTATCCTCTTCCATCACGATTTTAAAACTAATAGAATTATGGTCGCTGGCCCCAAAATGCTCCCCCACTGACACCTGTCACCTGCCCTGCGTTATTTCCCAAGAGCAGGTCAAGTTTTGCACCTTCTCTAGTAGGTACATCCACACACTGAATCAGAAAATTGTCTTGTACACACTTAACAAATTCCTCTCCATCTAAACCTTTAACACTATGGCAGTCCCAGTCTATGTTTGGAAAGTTAAAATCCCCTACCATAACTACCCTATTATTCTTACAGATAGCTGAGATCTCCTTACAAATTTGTTTCTCAATTTCCCTCTGACTATTAGGGGGTCTATAATACAATCCAAATAAGGTGATCATCCCTTTCTTATTAGTGAACCAGATGGGTTTTTCTGACAATCGACATTGGATTTATGGTCATTAATATATTCTTAATTCTAGATTTTTAAAATTGATTTAAATTCCACCATGATGGGATTCAAACCTGGGTCCCTAGAATCTCACCTGAGTCTCTGGATTAATAGTCTAATGATAATACCACTAGACCATCGCCTTCCCTTGACCGTCCCATCAACATGAGCGGACCAGGACAGAGTGTTGGTGATTGTCACTCCTAGGAATTTGACGTTCTTGACCATCTCCACCTCAGCTCCATTGATGTAGACTGGGATGTGCCCTCCACAATGCTTCCTGACGTCAATGACTAGCTCTTTCATTTTGCTGATGTTGAGGGAGAGATTTTATCTTTACACCAGGCTACCAAGCACTCTCTTTCCTGTATTTTGTCTCATCATTGTTTAAGATCTGGCCTACAACGGTGTCATCTGCAAAATTGTAGATGGAGCTAGGACGAAATTTGACCACACAGTCATGACTGTACGGGGTTACAGTCGGGGGCTGAGTACGCATCCTTGTGGAGGGGTGCTGCTATTGAGGATTATTGTGGAGGAGGTGTTGCTGCCTATCCTGACTGATTGCAGTATGTGGGTTAGGAAGTCGACGGTCCAGTTGCAGAGAGTGGAACAGAGACCTAGGTCTCAGAGTTTGGGGATTAGTTTTGGTTGGAATTTTTGTGTTGAAGGCAGAGCAGTAATTAAAAGTAGGAGGTATTGTTGTTATCCAGATGTTCCAGGGATGAGTGTAGAGCCAGGGAGTCTGTCGTTGACCTGTTGCGATGATAGATCATTTGCAAGGAATCAAGGCAATCCGGCAGGACAGAACTGATGTGTATTTCTGCATGAAACCTGTGGATAATATCTCCTCCAACAATAGGGAAGTTGGGGAAGGAGTGGATATTGAGTTGCTGATCAAACAGAATGACGTTCACTAGAGTAAAACTAAGAACTGCAAATGCTGAAAATCAGAAACAAAAACAGAAATTGCTGGGAAAACTCAGCAGGTCAGTCAGCATCTGTGGAGAGAAAGCAGAGTCAATATTTTGAGTCCAGTGACCCTTCTTCAGGAACCTCTGAGCTTCTCCAGCAATTTCAGTTTTTGACTTATTCTGAATTTGTTTAGGAGTTGGAAAGTTTTTAAAATCTGTGAGCTGACCATCACAGGGTACCTCCACTAAATCATGGCCATTTTGGCTCAGTTCATAACCATCTGGACAGTAGTGACCTCAACAAATTGATGGTCAGCAGCTAGGCAAGGGTGCCATGAAATCCAGTTGGGTGACATTTTCTTGCTGGAAACGGTGGTTATTTGATACTTAACATCATAAATGATAGACCTCCAACAACCTCTGTGTCATGTATGACTTAAGCCACTGGAGGTTTTTCCAACTGAAAGCTTTTTAGCTCAGTCTGGATTTCCTCCACCTCAGTAATTACACCTCAGCTTGCTTGAAGGGGAGATGGTGGTGTTGTAGTGATATCGCTAAGCGAGAAACCCACAGGCCCAGGCTAATGATCTGGGAGCATGGGTTCAAATCCCATCATGTCTGCAGGTAGAATATCAATTAAATTAATAAATCTGAAATGTAAGGACAGTCTTGGTGATAGTGACTATGAATTATTATCAGTTGTCATAAAAATTGATCTGGTTCATTAATATTATTTAGGGAAGGTCTGGTGTCCATGTGACTGCAGACCCACAGTTCTGTGGTTGGCTCCTGAAAGCTCTGAAATTGCTTTAGGGCAATCAGGATGGACAACAAATGCTGGCTTTACAATGACATCCATTACTGTTCGGAGAATAAGTCATGAATATTTTTTAAGAGACAAACATGGTGTTGTTGCACATAGGGACAGTAGGTTTGCAGGGATTCTGTTTAAGGACTTATGTCAGCAAATGTGTTGCTGAAGCCCTGTAGGGAAACTAGGTGGAAACTAGTGTTTAAGTTAGTAGTATTTGACATTGGAATTAAGTAGCATTGAATGATGAGTTCATAATTAGGTTGGACATGAATCTGCCAAAAAAGGATTGGCTTCACTATATATTTAAATCTAAAAGAATGTACACAGATATCATCTGTTGCCTCACATTGTTTTATTGACTCAACGTTGATCTGTGACAGCCCTTCGCATTTTGATGCTTACCCAACGACATCTACAAAATAAACATTGGATGCTTGCTGTTTGTCAAGAGATTTCTTAGGCCGAAGAACCTTCAATAAGCCGAATGGAACAGAATCATATTCCACAGAGGGGTTTAGATCGCTGCCATTCGCTAACATTACTGCACAAGGCAGATGCTGTACACAGGTGTTCCACAAATTGACAGAGTCCGGAATGGGTAAGTGAGTCATTCACCATACCTAAGTGCTGTCCATTCAACTTATTTTTTGTCTGTTTTCTAGAACCTGGAGAACAAGTTGATATTTTGGTAAGTTAATAGCAGTTCCACAGACAAACAAAGATTATGAGATACACACTTCTGTTCCTTTTTTTTTGTTTACCTAAAACTGACCTGACTTAGAGCCCAGAAGTGGGCTTGGTAGATAAGTGGGGTCTCTTGGAGGCCACAGGATTAAATATTAGATGATGGCGCATTGGAATTAATTTAAATTTTACCAGTCTAATTCATGCTGTGGTTCTGTTCACCGAGGTGGAAGTTTTTGTTGCAAACGTTTCGTCCCCTGTCTAGATGACATCCTCAGTGCTTGGGAGCCTCCTGTGAAGCGCTTCTGTGGTGTTTCCTCCGGCATTTATAGTGGCCTGTCCCTGCCGCTTCCGGTTGTCAGTTTCAGCTGTCCGCTGTAGTGGCCGGTATATTGGGTCCAGGTCTATGTGTTTGTTGATGGAGTTTGTGGATGAATGCCATGCTTCTAGGAATTCCCTGGCTGTTCTTTGTTTCGCTTGCCCTATAATGGTAGTGTTGTCCCAGTCAAATTCATGTTGCTTGTCGTCTGCATGTGTGGCGACTAGGGATAGCTGGTCGTGTCGTTTCGTGGCTAGTTGATGTAGCTATCCCTAGTCGCCACACATGCAGACGACAAGCAACATGAATTTGACTGGGACAACACTACCATTATAGGGCAAGCGAAACAAAGAACAGCCAGGGAATTCCTAGAAGCATGGCACTCATCCACAAACTCCATCAACAAACACATCGACCTGGACCCAATATACTGGCCACTACAGCGGACAGCTAGCTGAAACTGACAACCGGAAGCGGCAGGGACAGGCCACTATAAATGCCGGAGGAAACACCACAGAAGCGCTTCACAGGAGGCTCCTAAGCACTGAGGATGTCACCTACACAGGGGACGAAACGTTTGCAACGAAAGCTTCCAGCTCGGCGAACAGAACCACAGCAATGAGCACCCAAGCTACAAATCTTCTCACAAACTTTGAACAGTCTAATTCATGCCACAATGGGTCAAATCTGGGCTCAGTGGTCCTTAAGTTATTCAAATCAATCATTTTCTTTTTCTGGAACTTACAACTAAAAACTTATGTTGGCTCAAAACATGGCCTGGGTAATAGAGATGATTTGGGAAGGAAAGAATGAGAGGAAAAACTCACCTGTCCTCCAAAGGTCACTGCCTTTGAATGTACATCTATTATAACAGATGGCGTGTTATCAGTGTATTAGCATAGCACTGCATCATCAGGCTATCTAAAGCTTATTCTTGTTTTGTGAAATTCCCTGACCCATATTACATTTTATTTGTTACGTTTTACACTCACATGATTAGGTTCTTCGTTTTGCAGGCATCTTGCAAACTTTCGATCCAGCTGGTCGCCTACTTGCTGCACGACTGCCAGATGGGGCTGTGATCAATAAGAGAATAGGAAATGTAGTATTTAGCTCAAACTGTTTTGTCTTGTGTACTCTAATTAGCCTCCCAACTTTCTGTAAGACACTTAGATTGAATGCTTATTAAGCACATTTGCAGTCGGCTCGAAAGGGGCTGACTGGCTTTCTGCTGCTCCTATTTTCTAAGTTTTCAATTTTAAAGCTCTGGCAGAGCCTTTGCTCCCTTCAAATTATCTTTATATAATCTTATGACAATGACATTATCTTCACTGTATATAGTTTCAGTACTGTTCATCTCCCATCTTCTGTGCTGTCCCCATTTTCGGTTCATCTTCTCCTACCACATGGGGTGAGTCTTTGTGGTGCTTTGACCAGTCTCTCTGTGCTGCTTCTGGTCTTGAAATAACTTCACAGAGGCTGGCATCCCATCACCAAGTTACCCTTTAGTTACACTGATCCAGCTCCCTCAGAGACCGCTCTCACAGTCAACAGAACCTCTGATACTTCTGTTTACGTTTGTCAGCCCGGGTCTCTGATTAACAGGGATAAACAGATTAACAGCCCCAATCAGGGAACTCAGATACTATGAGGTCCACCTGGCTGACCTCATTATAATCACGACATCCCTTCTCCTCTAAGTCCGAGGATATAGGTCGGTCTTTTTCCTTGTTGCATCTCCTGAGGTGTTCTAGCGGTGGGTCAGGTTCCTCCAACTCTGAGTTTGATACATGTGGCATGTAATGCACAGGAGCTCGCCTCTTGCACCCAGAACATCTTGGGAGAAATTCACCCTCTTCTTGCAGCAGCAAAGGCATTGACATGGCAATATTGGCTGTGTCCATCTCAGATTCAGAGGTCTCCTCAACGCTTGACAGAGAGGGAGAACCAACAATTTCTGACTGCCTTTCTGACAGTTCTGAGGAGCAGGGCACATTTTGGTCCTGCACTGTCTGCAACTTCATTGCTTTCAAATGATCCACAGACTTTTCAGGACCATCGCTACTACCCGAACCTTATAAGTCACTCTTCCTGACCTTGCGACGACCATTCCCATGATTCCTACACCAAACTTTGTCCCCTGAAATAAACCGTCTCTCTCATATGGCAGTCTAGTATCCAGCACTGGCACTCCTGATCCCATTTTACCCTCTCCGCCAGGTCCGGGAAGATCAGGTTTAACCTGTTGCAGAGTTTTCTCTACAGTGGCAACTATGCTGGAGCTACTCCTATAGTTGCATAAGGGGTAATATTATAATCAAATAGGAACTGGGTACGTTTGGTGTCTAGCAAAGCTGTAGACTGTTTCTTCAAGCCTGCCTTCAAAGTGTGAACTGCTCTTTCTGCCAGGCCATCGGATAATGGATGGTATGAAGCTGTCCATATATGTCGAATGCTATTCGACTTCAGGAAATACTCAAGTTCCCTGTTGGTAATCAATGGTCTGTTATTTATGACCAACACTTCCGAGAGACTGTGTATTGCAAAAGATGCAGACAGTTTTTCTACTGTCTTTCCCATGTTTGATGAATGAACTCTATGCACATCCAGACAATTTGGTGTCTACATGACTAAGAAAATTGAGCACATGAAAGGACATGCAGAGTCG
This sequence comes from Chiloscyllium plagiosum, assembly GCF_037043375.1. NCBI lineage: Eukaryota > Metazoa > Chordata > Chondrichthyes > Orectolobiformes > Hemiscylliidae > Chiloscyllium > Chiloscyllium plagiosum. Next base: position 128,312,305 of record NW_028270143.1, on the reverse strand, counting down.
ACATGTACTCGAGTTCAGTGTTTACCTGGCCATTCTCATGAATTTGGGGAACTGCTGATCGTAATTTTTGTCCTTGTTGTCAACATGGGCACTGCTCCACCAACACAGCTATGTCTGCATCTAAGCCTGGCCAACAGATATAACTTCTCACCAACATCTTTTGGAAACCCCTGGATGATCCTGGCAACCTTTGGTCTGACCAAACACTTCCACTCCCCATAATAATATGCCATCCTCTACAGTGATCTGGTCTCTCCAGGTCCAAAATGGTTTAAATTCTGGTTGTGATGGCCCTTTGGTCTTCCCCATCACTACCAGCAGTTTCAGTTTTGCTAGGTCCTGATCCTTCTATGTCCAAAGTCTAATATTGTCAGCTTTGGCTGGAAGTGTGTCCAGAAAACTTAAAACCATCACGGACTCTTCCAGATGACGGCACCACCATTGGCGTATCTGTCAGTGGGAGGCAGCCCAATCCATCTGCTTTCATGATTTTGACTCCCCGTGTTCCAACATTTATTTACACACACTTAGTATTAGAGCCCACTGCTGAATTTGGCCTGAAGCTGTGGGCAGCACTGCCTTGTCCTCATTAAGTAGACACAGGCAGGCTCTGTGGTCTGTTATTATTACAAATTTACATCAATAACGGTAATGGTGAAACTCCCTGATTCTAAATATGACTGCCAAACATTCTTTCCCTGGCTGGGCATATTTACGCACTGCATTAAGCCAAAGTCCTGGATCTAAATGCTATTGGCATTCCTTTGGGCCAACTGTTATGGACCAGGCCAGATTCCCTCAAAATATTTCAACAACGTAACCCGGATCCTAACTTTGCGAGTTGTTTTAGGCAGGTGTAGAGTGGGTATTCTAGGAGTGATGCAGTGGCCCAAACACTTAGTTTTAAACAAAACAGAATTTATTTGCAAGATTCCCGAATGAAACACAAACAAAAGAGCGATATCAGACAGAGGGAGATGGCAGAGAGATTCAGCATGGAACCCCTTCTTCCATGTAGCTGTTTCTTTGACCAGCTGCTTGCTCTGAATAGCCAGACTGCTAAAACCCAAACTAAACTAACCAGAAAAAAGCGGAGTTGGAAGAACTGGCCAATCCCTTTTCATTATACAAGTGTTTGTTTTTACTTAAAAGCTTCTTCAAGTAGATCAAGCCATGCATTTTGTAACCTGTGTCATAAAACACTTTTGAAAAACACCAGGAACAACACAACCTTGCTAAAGGAGTACCATCATTGCACACTTATGAGCGAATACTACCCCAATACCATAGGGGAAGGCATCACATATCAATACTGTATTTCACTTGGGATCATACTGTGGCAACACCTTAAAGGATAACAGCTGTTTCTTCCCTTCCCTGAAAGCTATGAGTTGGCCACATGACCATGGCCAAGGCTGACCCTTTTATAGGAGTTCATGCAAAGGTGCCAGGATGGAGGCCAGCTTGTATAATGATTCATTAGCCCAGGAAAAGACCTAAGCTCCTGTGGAAACATGGGAGCCGGGCACCTTTGATCACCTTCACTATATCTTCCAACACATGTAACCTGGTATTGTTGATTCAGGAGCCCAAGTATGTCATTTGGGGCACCTTAAAAAGTGTACATCTGCCTGGGAGAAATGTCTCTAAGGACTGTTTTCAAGTTCTCCAAGTGCTCCTTTTTGGTCTTCCCTGTTATTAGCGCGTCATCTAGATAAATGGCGCTCTGCAAAATGTTCACCCTCATCTACTGGAAAATTGCACAGGATGTCGATACCCTAAATGGTGTCTCGTAACTTGGTACAAACATTTATGGTGTTAATTGGATCATCTTTCTGGGAATCCACATCTAACCGTAATTGCTAGTACGCACAATTCATATCCTGCTTCATAAAGAACAGACCACCTGCCTGCTTTGTGTATAAATCCGCTACATGAGGGATTGGGTATTTATCCAGCTGCAAAAAGCAGTTTACCATTTGTTTAAAATCCCCACAAAGGCAAACCAATTCGTCAGGCTTCAAAACTGGCATGACCAGTGCTGCCCATTCCACAAACTGGACTGGTCTGGTCATTCTTTCGCTTTCTAGCCTTCTTATTTCTGCCTCTGCTATTGCCTGTTAGGCAAATGGCACTAGACTGGCTTTGGAGAATTGTTTAATTGCCTCATGATCAATTTGGAAGGTGACCTTGGCTTCTTTGATAGAGCCTCAACCCTCCTGAAAGATGTCCAGGTACTAAATTAAACAGGACTTCATTCAGGCAGCCATTTTCTCACTAAAAAATGTTGGCCAATCTACTTAATCTTTTCAACCAATTTTGCCTCATCAGCCTTGTGCCTGAGCCTTTTACAACAATTATTGTAAACTGAACTAGCTGCATCTCATAAGAGACTGGAACCAAAGTGTACCCTTAATCTATAAAGCTTCTCACAACCTAGCTGAGGTCTTGCAAATTTAAGGTTTGGAATCCCGAGCAAATTCTGTTCAAGACTGGTTCTGCAATCACTGAAACAGCCACTTCATTAGAACCAAATGACCATTTAACCAGATGTTTATTACAATTGGTTATGATTTAACTGTTCCAAACTAGCTGTAGATGCGACTTGCCAGGATGTGTATACCGGCCTCTGAGTTCTCTTATTCAATTGAAGTTCAGTAGGACTCCTTTACTGTCTTAAGACTGCACACCAGCAGCAATTACATTAACTTATTAGTCCAGATCTTGGAGCTGGACAAGTCAAGGACTTTCTAGTGTAAACTAAGGGTGACTTGGTGATAGGATATCAGCCCCTGTGGAGTTATTTCAGTGATGACAAAAGTAAAGCACGTTCCCATGTAAACTCACTCGTACCAATAGTCTTTGAGTTGGAGTAAACATTTCTGGCATCCTGGTGATATTAGAAAACTTCATTTGTTCAAATCTGTTCTTGAAGACTGGACCCAGCATTTTGAAAGAATGATATCATTCCATGATATCAATATCATTCCAGGCAAATGATATTGCAGCAGATGAAAAGTAATAAGTAATTTTCCTGATAGCTTGTGGACACACAGCTTTTACAGGTATTAGGAGCCTAACTTTTCCTGAGGTACTGGATACTAAAACCTTTCAAAAGTTGACAAATTTAGTTAAGGAATATCACAACTCCAAGCCTCATCTAATTCTGAGATGCTATTGTTTTTACTTGGCAATTTGAGAACCAGAGGAATCCATATCAGAATTTTTGACTAGGTTAAGACGACTGACAGAGGCATAGTGACTTTGGTTTCACCTTTAATGAGATGCTGAGAGACCCATTCAATATGTTGGATTGTGACAATGCTACTCCTTTAACAAGGTTATGGCATCCTTGGCTTTTTTTTCCAAGTGGGATTGTAAAAGTCCGAAAAGTCTGGGTTTAACTACTTGAGAATGCTTTCAAGTTTTAAAGAAAAACTCGTACAATGAAAGGGGAGTGGCCCGTTCTCCCAACTCAGCTTTTCTCTGGTTTAGTTTAGTTTGGTTTGGGTTTCAGCAGTCTGGCTGTTGAGAGAAAGCAGTCAGTTTGTTTTGAGGCTGCTGGTTAAAGAAACAGCTCTATGGAAGAAGGTATTCCACATTGAATCTGTCTGTCATCTCTCTCTCTGATATCTCTCCTGTAAGACCCTTGTGTTTGATTTTACCTTTTTTGCTAAGGGGTATTTATGGGGATTGTTGCAAGTATTTGGAACAGCATCATTAAGTTAGGATAATCTTTTGGGATTTCGGAGAGGTTAAATTGTTCTGTACTCTGTTCTCTTTTGTTTGTTTTTTTATTCGGTAATCTTGCAAAGAAATTCTGTTTTGTTTAAAACTTAACGGTTGGGCCAGCTGCATCATTCCTGGAATATTCAATTACACCTGCTTAAAACAACTAGCAAAGTTAGAGTCCATACTACTTTCTTGAAATGTTTTGAGGGCGGTCCGGCCTGGTCCATAACAGGATTGATGATGTAACAATGTAAGAGCAGGAGAAAGTGAGGACCGCAAATGCTGGAGATCAGAGTCGGGTTCCAGCATCACACTCTCGAACCATGCAAAAGTGCCCGCCAATGGAAGCCCAACTAGACTTTATCAGGCACAACAACTGACCTCATCATTGGAAAATGCAGTAAGTGGAGAATATGAGTTGCAGGGTATTCCAATTGAAGTGAACACCTTCACTAGTTCAACTGAGCTTGGGGAACACTACTTGAGTGTGAAGGCAATTGTAGAGCTACACTCACGACATATTCTGAACAGAGGTGAAATTACTCCACTGAGGCTGGTATCCTGTCACTAAGCCACTGGAAATTCCTTGACACTGATCCAGCTCCCTCAGTGCCAGCTGTCAGAATAAACAGGATGTCTACACTCCTGTTGTCATTTTTTAATCCTGAAGAGATTCTCATCACCTGTTTTTTTTAAAAGTAAGTCCCACACTACTGCCTAATAGCACTAGTGCTTATTTATTCTCTTCTGTTTTCATTTATTTTGTTAAACAGTACAAAATACAATTAACAATAAACAGAAAGCAGCAGTTCACAAAGAAACCCACTATCTACAGGGGAAAGGGCAGCAAAGCGAAATCCCAAACCAGATTACAGGGAAATGTGGACAAACTCAAATCCCACTTCCATTCATCTCAAAGATAACAGTAGCAAACACAGGCAAGACAGTGCAATGAAGTCAGAAACATTGCATAGAACACAGTCCCAATATAGCTATTAAAATAAACCACCTGACACCTGTCCGCACCACATACTGATCAGACTGTCCTTGGCTAGCCTTCCTGCAGAACAGTTGTCGGCCTTCCGGTCTCTGGCTGCCCTGCGTACTGACCGACCCTCCCCAGGCCTGCTTTTCTCCAGGCTGGTCATCAACCACCCAGCTCCCAGTCGCCCTGTATACTGACTGGACTATCCCGGGCCACTTCCGGTCTCCGGCCTCACTTCTGTTTTCATTTGGTAGCCAGGGTTCCTTGATTGAACTAGATTAACAGCTCCAATCAGGAAACACACATTCTGTGAGGTCCACCTGGCTAACCTCATTACAATCACATCAGGTTTCCTTTTGAGATTTAGGATGTTCTGCACTCTGGCTTTCTTGGGTGCAAGTGCTCCTTTACTAAATGGTTGCAGACATGTTTTTTCCTCTTCCTCTTCTTCTAAGGAACAGTCACACATCTCTGTTCATTCAATGATATTAAAATGCATTACAATTTCTTCTTTTCAACTCTTGATCTCTCTCAATCTTTATGATTTTGGTTGCTGTTCTTTTCCAGCATCATTCCTTCTCCCTGTTAACCTCCTTGTCTCTCAGACTGTAGCTCGAGTCCTGTCATGCTCTGCGCCTTTTATTACAATTTCTAGCCTAGTTTGTCTGTTGCTGTTTTTACACTGATTATCTTTATCGTGGTCATTCTCATTAATGTTTGGTTGTAATTTCTGAGATTGGTTTGGATGTTATATTTTTAATCTCAAATCCATCTGATGGTGATAATCTATTTTGCAATGATGATGATCCGTAGTGCAAGATTTAAGCCTTCGTTCTTTATCAACAAAGTCTCAATAGTACAAATTCCTCTTTCTCACCTCCTCAATTTGCTTGAGGATAGTAAAGTGAACTAGTGGTGTGAACAAAGTCATTTCCCCATATTTAGTTGTATTATAAATGAAACCCGAAGACCATAAAACAAAGGAGGAGATGTAGGCTCTTCAGCCCACTGAGTCTACTCTGCCATTCAATGAGATCATGACTGATCTGCTAATCCTCTGCCATTCCTGATGAAGGGCTTTTGCCTGAAACATTGATTTTCCTGCTCCTTGGATGCTGCCTGATCTGCTGTGCTTTTCCAGCACCACTCTAATCTTGACTCTGATCTCCAGCATCTGCAGTCCTCACTTTCGCCTGCTAACCCTCCAATCTACTTTCCTACCTTTTCCCTGTCGCTCTTGATTCCTTTAGTGATTGAAAATCTGACTATCATAGCCTTAAATATAAGTAATGACCCAGCCTCAAAATCCCTTTGCAGTAAAAATTATCCCAGATTCACTACTCTCTTAAAGAAAAAAATCCTCTTCATAAAAGACTGCAAGACACAGGAACAGAATTGGGCCATTTGGCTTATCGACATTTTGATATTTAGGATGGTAGCAGTGCCAGACAACACAGTGGAGGGTACCACCAGTGCAGAAAGGACGTCATTTCCATAAAGAAGATGTGGCGGTTACTCCTGTGAAAACTGTTATGGGTGAATGCTTCTCCGTCAGTTAGATCGGTGAAGGTAAAATCAAGTGAATAGTTCTCCTCATGTTCATTCTCCAATCACCTAAGTTGTGCCCTGTTATGGGCAGCTCATGCAGTAGTGATGCTACTGAGCCACTCCTTTTGAAAGATACTGAGGTTTCCTAGATTAGTTCTGTGATCTTGCTATCCTCAGCACTTATTCCAAGTGGTGTTCAACTCATTCACTGACACAGGGAAGGGCTATGTGGCATTCAGCAGGATGTTTCTTTTCCTTGATCAGATTCAATGCCACGATGTGATCTAGAGTCAGTGGCCAGGATTTTGCCAAGCTGACATAATACAATAGCCCTTTAAAAATGGGACTAGGTCCTGATTCCAGGACAGTCAGCCCCATTCCCTGGCTTTCTGATTTTCACCAGGGCTGTTTAAAGCTGTGGAATGGTTTGTGTTGTGGGCCCATAGATAACCTTCTGGGTGTCGCTGGCTGTAGTACAAAGACAGGCATGGCATACAGTTTCTGTGGGGGTGATGGAAGCACACAGGATGGCATGGTTGTTCTTGGGTGTGAGGGATGAGGACCTTACCATCCTCACCAAAGACGGCACGAAGTGCCACAGCATAAGGGGAGGTGATGCCTAGTGTTATAATCGGTGGTTTGTTAATCTAGAGAGCCAGGAATTAATTAATTGAATTTAACATCCTTTTGTTAGTTATGATGCAAAGTAAATTTAATGGGAATTCTACAGAGCATTTGTCCTAGACTACTGGTCCAGTAACATTATCAATTCAGTAATACCTCACACACAGTCCTTCAGTTCAGAGTCATGTTTCTCTTCAGTTTGTACTTACGCATTCCAAACTGTGGCTGCATAAAATCAGGTTGCCCCATGGCACCTCTCCCTCTTGGTCTTATCATGCTCTCATTGAGCATTGATTGGCCCATATTCATAGCTGGCATTTACAAAGAAATACATTAATTAGTATTCATTTGTAGATTGAAAGAAAATTACAAATGCACAGATACAGTGATACTGAGTAATTGTTACGCAAACATATAAACAAGTAACAACTTCTTTGCAACAGTAGAACATTATTTTATCAACAGAGCTTTTAGTCACCGGACGTTTCTCCCCAGTGAAAGACGTTCTTTACCAGGTCATATTTACTTCATTTACCTCTCTCACGGATTGACCAGAAAGTGAGAGGCAAACACAACAGAGTTGATGTGGGAAGAAAGAGAGGGAATGGATTGCCAGTTTCAGAGCCATATTTTCAATCTCTGCTCAGTTCATTCTCTAACTAAATGTCATAAGACACATACTGAAGCCATTGGAATCATGCTAGCTTTCTGCTGAATAATACAGGCAGGCTCATAACCTGCTCACTCCCTCTTGCTACATTACTATCTTGTCTGCTGCATTTCTCAAAAAATTTCTATTCTCAAACAGATGTCTTTTATGAATGCAAGAGCAGGGAGGTTATGTTTCAGTTATACAGGATATTGGTGAGAATGTATTTGGAGTAGTGGTTACCATACTTACTAAAGGACGTTAGTGCATTGGAAACAGTTCAGAGAAGATTTATTAGAAATATACCGGATTGCCTCCTGAGGAAAGGCTGAGCAGGCGGAGCTTGTATCCTTTGGAATTTAGAACAGTCAGAGGTGACTTAATTAGAACAGAGAGATCCTGAGGGAACTTGACCTGGTGGATGATGAAAATATGTTTCCTCTTGTGGGAGAATCTAGAACTAGGGGACATAGTTTAAAAATAAGGGTGTGGGGGTGCTGCGCCATTTAAAACAGAGAAGAGGAAACATTGTCTTTACTCAGAGGATTGTGACTCGTTGGCATTCTCTTCCTCAAAAGGCAGTGAAAGCAAAATCTTTAAATATTTTTCAGACAGGGTTCGATAGATTTTTGATGACTGAGGTGTGAGAGATTATCAGGATATGCAGGAATACAGAGTTGAGGTTAAAATCAGATCAGCCATGGCTTACTGAATGCTCAATAGGGCCACAGTGGCCGGCTTTTATTCCTTGTTTGTACTTTTGTAACTTCATTTCTGTCAAGCCCCATCTAATTTCCTTTGGAAATTATTGATGCTTTCTGTAACCAACACCTTCACAGGCAGCACATTGCAGGTCATTACCACTTGGTTGGTGAAAGAAAGTTCTTCCTCTTACATCTCCTGTATCTATAGCCCAAAATCTTGAAGCTATGACCTCTGCTCATCTGGGAATCAGCAAATGGGAACAGCTTTTCTTTGCTGCCTTAACCTTCAAATTCCCTTTGCTCCAGGGAAGAAAGCTCCAGTTTCTCCACTCTCACCTTGTAGTGAGATTCCTCATCACTAAAACCATTCTAGAAAATGCCCACTGCACCATTTCAAGGATCCTCATATTTCTCCAAAGGTATGGTGACCAGAAGTGAAAAAAGTACGCCAGTAGTTGCCTAAACACGGATATCGAAAGATTCTGGATGACCTCACTGTTTTTCAAGACAAAAGTCCCAGATGCACACCAGAGATGAACGTTTTGAGAGTGAAAACTTTTTGTAGTTAAAAAGAAAGGAAAAGGCAATAATCAAGGAAAGGATGCAACTAATGCTAAACAGTATGAAAGGAAGGGACAGAACATACAAACAGAAGAGTGCACTAGCAAATAAGATCAGAATGGGGAAAAACAGTAAAAAAGAGAGTGAGAGGCTCTTTACTTGAATGCAGCCAGCATTCATTATAAGACAAATTAATTCAGCACAAGTCGAAATAAATGAGTGTGATATGAAAGCCATTACATTGGTTGCAACCTGACTGTAGCTGAAACTTGAATATTCAAGGGTATCTCACATTTTGAAAGGATAGGAAGAAAGAATCAAGTGGCTGGAGCATCTCTGTTAATAAAATATGAGGTAAGGACAGTGGGGAGAAATTATCTTACTTCAGAGGATCAAAATGTACAGGCAGTTTGGAGCTAGCAAATAGCAAAGAAAAAGAAGTTATTGCTGAGTACTTCATACACCCCAGACATAGATACAGTATAAGACAAAACATAAATCAAGAAATAATGAGGTTTGTAAGAAAATACTACAATATTCATGGGAGATTTTGATCTTCATATTGATTAGATGAATTTTTTTTTCATTCATTGAATGTGGGTGTCTAGACCACCATTTATTGACCATTCTTAATTGACTGGAAGGCAATTAAGAGTCAACCACAATCCTGTGGTCTGGAATTGCATTGCAATAGCTTCCTTCCTCCAAATCATTATTATATACTGTAAACAGCAGTGGTCCCAGCAGTGATCCCTGTCCCCTAGTTAAAGTTTTCCAACCTGAAAAATATTCTGTTATCCCACTCGCTGTTTCCTACCCATTAGACAAGTCTCTTTGCATGCCAAAATACTTCTTCCAACATCATGGGCTCCTGTCTTATGACCGTAAGCTTTTGTGAAAGCTTACCTTGTCGAAAGCCTTCTAGAATTCCAAATACAACACATCTGTCTCCCCTCTGTCCACTCTGGTTGAGACTTCCTCTCAAAACTCCAATAGATTAGTCAGACATAATTTTCCTTTCAATGAAGCCGTGCTGACAGTGCTTAAATTAGATTATGATTTTCCAAATTTGCTGCAGTTGCTTCCTTAATAATTGGTTCCAACATTAGATGTTAGGCTAAACAGCCTATAGCTAGGTTCTTTTTGCCTCCGTCACTATTTGAATAGGGGTATCACATTGGTAGTTTTCTAATTATAGAATCATAGTAGAATTCCTACAGCGTGGCAGAAGGCCATTCGGTCCATTGAGTCCATACCAACTCTCCAATGAGCATCCCACACAGACCCCCCACCCTATCACTGTAACCCTGCATTTCCCAATGGCTAATCCACCGAGACTGCATATCCCTGGAGACTATGGGCAATTTAGTATGGCCAATGCACCTAACCTGCACATTCTTGTACTCTGGTACTTCTCCAGATCTAAGGATTTTTGAAAAATTACAGCCATGCATCCACTATCTCTGTAGCTGCCCTTTTTAGGATCCCAGGATGCATGCCATCAGGGCCAGGGGACTTATCCACCTTTAGCTGCGTTGGTTTGTCTCATACTACTTTCTTCAGTAATGGTGATGTTGATACTTAATTCCTTCTCTGTTTTCTTTAGTATTAATGAGAGGTTCAAAGTATCTTCTACCGTAAAAACTAATAAAGAATATCTGCTTAACTCTTCTGCCATTTCTTTGTTCCCAGTAACCATCTCTCCAGATTCATTTTCAAAGAGGCCTATGCTTACTTTGACCTCTCCCTTCTTCTTTACATGCTTTTTAAAGAAGCATAATAGAAAGTGAAATTTACATTCAATGAATTAACAAGCTCAATCAATTGATTAAAAAAAATGGAATTGAACGCTAGTTTTGTATCTTTCATTGATTATTAAAAAAAACCTATCTCGTTCATTTATGTCCTTCAGGTAAGGAAATCTGCCTTCTTTACCTAGTCTGGGCTACACGTGACTCCAGATCCTTGGCAATGTGGTTGACTCTTAACTGACTTCTGAAATCACTGAGTAAGGCATTCAGTTCCAGAGCAATTGAGAAAGGATCATAAAAGCCTTACCAACAATACCCACTTTTGATTTAAGGAGATACTCCATAACTCACAATAATTTTATAATTTGTTTAGAAACCTTTTCTTAACCGGGGAAAGTAGTGATTGAGAGATAATTAGAGGGACATGGGAGATGGGCAATGGATATAATCAAACTTGGTGCAGAAAGTAAAATGAACAGAAGGTACCAATGATGAGATGAACTGAGGGAATAAATGAGACATAAAAGGAAAGCACAGAAATTCCAATTCTAATTATTAAAAATCTCAAACAAATTTTTAATAGAACTCATGCAGGAATAGCATTGAACAATTATCATGTCTGACTCTTCTTCAGAACAGTTCCAAAGAAGGGTCACTGGACCCAAAATATTAACTCTGATTTCTCTCCACAAATGTTGCCAGACCTGCAGAGATCTTCCAGCAATTTCTATTTTTGTGTCAGATTTCCAGCATCTGCAGTTCTTTTGTTCTTTTATGAATAATTAACATGTTCCCTTTCTGTTTCATTTGCTAGCAAATGAAATCCATCATGGTCATTCCTTTTTCTATTCGTTTGTTTACTTTTTTAAACAATGTGTTTTGTAAACGTCAGTTCACAGTTCAGGTCTATCAGTGTGTTAGGCATTAATCACTCAGTAGTGAGAGTGTAAGTGAAACTGTATCCATTCAATGAGAAATTCACAGGATCAAATACAATGTTGATTTTACTCTTGTCCAATGTTACCCCCATTGACCAGAGTTATATCTGGCAGGATGGGAAGTTGACATTCCACTGAATTTCATGGGTTTTCTGCTCAGGAGCCTACATAGAAATTAATGTCCAAGAAATACACTGGGAGAGAGTTTAACAGACTCAGTGCAAATTAACAGTTAAACTGCACAACACCGATTACTTCGCAGTTAATACGATATTTTGCTTCGCAGGGAACGTATTTTTGTACAGAAAAGTATCTGGTAGGCTTCAGTGGAACCTTTGGCCTTGTTTGTTTAAAATTGCTACAGTTTGACAAAAGGTCTCAAGAATCCTTCATTCCAAGTTTCCTTTCTTGGTACTTACAAGGTGGGCGTAGCCTTGATGGAGGAGCCTGCCCACCACTCATTGGGCATGTCTGTGATAATGCTGTAAAACAAAAAATGGAAGCTGTTAGTTGACACTTGTACATCAAAAAAAATCCAAGATTTAAAAGCCGTTACCTTTCCAAACAAAGTCAGAATTTAATAATGCCGAATGCATTATTATTCCCAGATTTAATTATGAAATGTTGATTTTAATATCTGCAGCTGGCTTTAATCATGATGTGGAGATGATGGTGTTAGGCTGAGGTGGACAAAGTCAGAATTCACATGAAACCAGGTTATAGTCCAATAGGTTTATTTAAAATCACAAGCATTCGGAGCACCGCGCCTTCATCAGGTGGAGGAACAGTGCCTCGAAGATTGAGATTTTAAATAGACCTGTTGGAATATAACCTGGTGTTGTGTGACTTGGCTGGTGAAAGAAGGTTCTTCCTTGTACGTCTCCTGTATCTATTTCCCAAAACCTTGAAGCTATGACCTCTGCTCCTCTGGGAATCAGCAAATGGGAACAGCTTTTCTTTGCTGCCTTAACCTTCAAATCCCCTTTGCTCCACAGGGAAAAGCCCCAGTTTCTCCACTCTCACCTTGTAGTCAGATCCCTTATCACTAAAACCATTCTAGGAAATGTCCACTGCACCATTTCAAGGATCCTCATATCCTTCTGAAAGTGTGGTGACCAGAAGTAAACAAAGTACTCCAGTAGTTACCTAACCAGGGATCTGGAAAGGGTCTGTGGGACTTCCGTTTTTCAAACTCAACACCGCCACTTATGAAGCCCAAAGTCCCGGATGCACAGGAGAGACGAATGTTTTGAGAGTTAAAAATTTTTGAAAGTTAAAAAGAAAAGACAAGGCAATCATCAATGAAAGGATGCAACTAATGATAAACAGTATGAAAGAAACAAACAGAATATACAAACAGAAGAGTGTGCTAGCAAAAAAGACAGAGTGAGAGGGTCTTTACCTGAATGCAGCCAGCATTCATAATGAGACAAATTAATCCAGCACAAGTCGAAATAAATGAGTGTGATATGAAAGCCATTACATTGGTTGAAAGCTGACTGTAGCTGGAACTTGAATATTCAAGGGCATCTCACATTTTTCAAAGATAGGAAGAAAGGATCAAGTGGGTGGAGCATCTCTGTTAATAAAGTATGAGGTAAGGACAGTAGGGAGAAATTATCTTACTTCAGAGGATCAAAATGTACAGACATTTTGGAGCTAACAAATAGCAGAGAAAAAGAAGTTATTGCTGAGTACTTCATAGGCCCCAGACATAGATACAGTATAAGACAAAACATAAATCAGGAAATAATGCAGTTTATAAGAAAATACTACAATACACATGGGCAATTTTGATCTCCATATTGATTAGATGAATCATTTTTTTCATTCATTGGATGTAGGTATCTAGGCCACCATTTATTGACCATTCCTAATTGACTGGAAGGCAATTAAGAATCAACCACAATGCTGTGGGTCTGGAATTGAATTGCAATAGCTTCCTTCCTCCGACCAATGCATCCACTATCTCTGTAGTTGCCACTTTTAGGATCCCAGGATGCATGCCATCAGGGCCAGAGGACTTATCCACCTTTAGCCCCATTGGTTTATCTCATATTACCTTCTTCAGTAATGGTGATGTTGATACTTAATTCCTTCTGTTTTCTTTAGTATTAATGAGAGGTTCAAAGTATATTCTACCATAAAAACTAATGCAAAATATCTGCTTAACTCTGCTGCCATTTCTTTGTTCCCTGTGGCCATCTCTCCAGATTCATTTTCAAAGAGACCTATGTTTACTTTGACTTCTCCCTTCTTTTTCATGTATATAAAGAAGCATGATAGAAAGTGGAATTTATATTCAATGATTTAACAAACTGGTTGGCGGCACAGTGGCACAGTGGTTAGCACTGCTGCCTCACAGCGCCAGAGACCTGGATTCAATCCCTGCCTCAGGCGACTGACTGTGTGGAGTTTGCACATTCTCCCCGTGTCTGCGTGGGTTTCCTCTGGGTGCTCCGGTTTCCTCCCAATGTCCAAAGATGGGCGGGTCAGGTGAATTGGCCATGCTAAATTGCCCGTAGTGTTAGGTAAGGGGTAAATGTAGGGGTATGGCTGGGTTGCGCTTCAGCGGGTCGGTGTGGACTTGTTGGGCCGAAGGGCCTGTTTCCACACTGTAATCTAATCTAATCTAATTTGTTAATGTGCACTTGTATTGACAAGGATGTGTTAGCCATGCGATCTTTATAGGGGTGGTACGGTGGCACAGTGGTTAGCACTGCTGCCTCACTGTGCCAGAGACCCGGGTTCAATTCCTGCCTCAGGTGACTGACTTTGCGGAGTTTGCACATTCTCCCCGTGTCTGTGTGGATTTCCTCTGCTTTCCTCCCACAGTCCAAAGATGTGCAGGTTAGGTGAATTGGCCATGCTAAATTGCCTGTAGTGTTAGGCATTGTGGGTTGGTGTGGACTTGTTGGGCTGAAGGGCCTGTTTCCATACTGTAAGTAATCTAATCATTGTGGGCGGCACGGTGGCACAGCAGTTAGCACTGCTGCCTCACTGCGCCAGAGACCCGGGTTCAATTCCCGCCTCAGGCGACTGACTGTGTGGAGTTTGCACATTCTCCCCGTGTCTGCGTGGGTTTCCTCCGGGTGCTCCGGTTTCCTCCCACACTCCAAAAATGTGCAGATTAGTTGAATTGGCCACGCTAAATTGCCTGTAGTGTTAGGTGCAGGGGTAAATGTAGGGGAATGGGTCTGGGTGGGTGCGCTTCAGCGGGTCGGTGTGGACTTGTTGGGCCAAAGGGCCTGTTTCCACACTGTAAAGTAATCTAATCTAATCTAAATTAATTGATTTAAAAAATCTGGAATTGAAAGCTAGTTTTGGTATCTACCATTGATTAAAGTAATAATTAGAGGGGCCTGGGAGGCAGGTCAATGAATATAATCAAACTAGGTGCAGAAACTGAAATGAAGAGAAGGAACCAAAGGGTAGATGAATTGAAGGAATAAATGAGACATAAAAGGACAAGGGTAGCACGGTGGCTCAGTGGTTAGCACTGCTGCCTCACAGCACCAGGGTCCCAGGTTCGATTCCAGCCTTGGGTGACTGTCTGTGTGGAGTTTGCACTTTCTCCCTGTGTCTGTGTGAGTTTCCTCCCACAATCCAAAGATGTGCAGCTCAGGCGAATTGCCCATGCTAAATTGTCCATAGTGTTAAGTACATTAGTCAGAGGGAAATAGGTCTGGGTGGGTTGCTCTTCGGAGGATCGGTGTGGACTGGTTGGGCTGAAGGGCCTGTTTCCACACTGTAAGGAATCTAATCTAAAAAAAAATTCTAATTCCATTTACTAAATAGACTCAAAGAAATTTTTAAAATACATTTAGAAATAGGATTGAATAATAATCATGTCTGACTCTTCTTCAGGACAGTTCCAAAGAAGGGTCACTGGACCCAAAATATTAACTCTGATTTCTCTCCATGGATGTTGCCAGGCCTGCAGAGATCTTCCAGCAATTTCTATTTTTGTGTCAGATTTCCAGCATTTGCAGTTCTTTCAATTTTTTAATTGAATAATTAACATGTTCTCTTTCTGGGCTGATAAGTAAAAATTGCCAGAAATGAAATCCATCATGGTCATTCCTTTTTCTATTCATTTGATTACTTTTTTAAACAATGTGTTTCGCAAGCGTCACTTCACAGCTCAGGTCTATCAGTGTGTTAGGCATTAATCACTCAGTAGTGAGAGTGTAAGTGAAACTGTATCCATTCAATGAGAAATTCACAGGATCAAATACAATGTTGATTTTACTCTTGTCCAATGTTACCCCCATTGACCAGAGAGTCTGGCAGGATGGGAAATTGACATCTGGCAGGATGGGAAATTGACATTCTACTGAATTTCATGGGTTTTCTGCTCAGGAGCCTATGTAGAAATTACTGACTAAGAAATACACTGGGAGAGTGTTAAACAGGCTCTGTGCAAATTAACAGTAAAACTGCACATCCCCGATTACTTCACAGTTAACATAATATTTTGTTTCACAGTGAACACATTTTTGTACAGAAAAGTATCTGGTAGGCTTCAGTGGAATCTTTGGCCTTGTTTCTTTAAAATTGCTACAGTTGACAAAAGGTCTCAAGCATCATTCATTCCAGGTTTCCTTTCTTGGTACTTACAAGGTGGGTGAAACTTTGATGGAGGAGCCTGCCCACCACTCATTGGGCATATCTGTGATGTTGCTGTAAAGCAGAAAATGGAAGTCGTCAGTTGACACTTGTACATAAAAAAAAATCCTAGATTTAAAATCCATTACTTTTCCAAACAAAGTCGGAATTTAATAATGCTGAATGCATTATTATTCCCAGATTTAATTATGAAATGTTGATTTTAATATCTGCAGCTGGCTTTAATCATGATGTGGAGATGACGGTGTTAGGCTGGGGTGGACAAAGTCAGAAATCACATGAAACCAGGTTATAGTCCAACTGGTTTATTACAAGGAGTACTGTCCCTAGTTCTCCAATCTATCTTCACACGTAAAATTCCTCATCCCCGACAAGCCTTCGCTCATACTCTAATTTTTTTCTCTTTACTTTTTTGGCCACTCTTTTCTTTTTTTATATCTTCCAATCTTCTGACCTAGTTTTTAGTTAGGTACAGTCATTAACATTTCCAGTTAAACATGGATGGTGGGTTCATCACTTGGAATTTTCTTACTTATTAGAATATATCTATTCTGTATATTCCAAAATATCCCTGTAAATACCTGCCGATCCATCCCTGGTGACTTATTCTTTTAACCAAATTTGCCAATTCATTTTCGCCAATTCTGCTTTCATGTCTCCATAATTGTTTTTATTTAAATTTTAAAAACACAATGGGCCAACTTCTCTCTCCCTCATACTAAATGTAACCAGCAGGAAACCAGTTATGATCACTGCTATGAGGGTCACCTTCACTCATGAGATTACTTGTTAGTTCTCTCTACTGCACAAAACCCAAAGCAGTAGATCAACTTGCAGAACAATTTATGGGAAGGCAAATATTAAATCAAGTTTAATAGGAATAACAGGCAGGGGCTGGTTAATGAATGCCACATGACTGGCGGTCTGAAGTATATTTATTTTAATTCAAAGACTTTAACGTGTAATGTAAATGAATGTAGAGCTTACGTTAGTACATGGGACCACAATGTTGTAGCCATTACAGAAACTTGGTTGCCAGAAGGGCAGGACTGGCATCTCAACATTCCAGGGTTTAGATGTTTCAGGTGTGATAGAGAGGGATGTAAAAGGCTGGCGGAATTGCATTACTGGTTAAGGAGAATGTCACAGCTGCACTAAGAGAGGACATCTTGGAGGGTTCATCAGGCAGGCCATATGAGTTCAGCACAGGAATAAGAAAGATGAAGTCACTGTGATGGGATTATACTATTGGCCTCCTAATAGCTAAAGGGAGATAATGGAACAGATATGTAGACAACTTATGGGAAGTATTGCCAGGGACTTAGATGGGGGCAGAATTTGTTAGGTGCATCCAGGAAACAATATGTAAATAGTCCTATTAGTGAAGGGACCATACTGCCCTTTGTATTGGGGAATGATCATGGCCAGATGATGAAGTCTCAATGGGAAAGCATTTTAAGAACAGTGACTGTAATTCCATAAGCTTTAAGATAGTGATAGATATGGGTAAGACTAATCCTTGGGTGGACATGCTAAATGACAGGCGAAGGTTAATTACAACAGCGTTAGGCAGGAACTTGAGAAATTAGACGGGTCAGCTGTTTGAGGGTAAATCCACATCTGACATGTGGGAGTCTTTTAAAGAATAGATGATCAGAGTTTGGGACCAGAATGAGAATGAAAGATAAGGATGCAAGAATCAGAAAACCTGGATGACAAGAGATATTGACAGGTTAATCAAAAAGGAAAATGAAGCACACGTAAGGTTTAGGAAAGTGAAATCAGACAAGGCAGTTGAGGAATATAAAGGAAGCAGGAGAGAAATTAAACAAGGAATTAGGAGAACTCAAAAGGGGCAGGAAATGTCCTTAGCGAGTAGGATTAAGAAGAATCCCAATGCATTTTATATATATATTAGGAGCAACTGGATAACTGGGGAATGAATAGATCCACTCAAGGACAAGGGAGGGAATTTATGCATGGAAGCAGAGGAAGTGGGTAAGGTCCTTAATGTGTACTTTGCATTGGTATTCACTAAGGAAAAGGACTTGGTGATGGTAAGATTAGGAACGGGTATGTTTTTAGGGCATGTAAATGTTAAAGAGGAGATGGTGTTGGGTATCTAGGAAACATTAGGTAGATAAGTTCCCAGGACCTGAATCTATCCCAGGATGCTAAAGGAGGTAAGGGAGGAGATTGCTGGGGCCTTAACAGATATCTTCGCACCCTCTTTGGCCTCAGGCAAGGCTCCTGAGGACTGGAGAATGGCCAATATTATTCCTTTGGTTAAGGGGGACAACAGAGATAATCCAAGTAATAATCAAAGTTAGCCTGACATCAGTGGCGGAAAAGCTGTTGGAGAAGATACTGAGAGACAGGATGTATTCACATTTGGAAACAAATAGACTTGTTAGTGATAGGCAGCAAGGGTTTCTGTGGGAAAAGTCATGTCTTATCAACTTCAGAAATCACATGACACCAGGTTGGAGTCCATCAGGTTTATTTGAAATTACAGGCTTTCAGACCATAGCCCCTGTTGGACTATATCCTGGTGTCATGTGAATTCTGACTTTGTTCAAACAGTCCAATTCTGTCAGTCCAACACTGGCACTTCCACATCATCTTATCAAGTTGATTAGGGTTTTTGAGGAAGTGACAAGAATGGTTGATGAGGGAAGGGACTGGATGTTGTCTACGTAGAATTTAGTAAGGTAATTGATAAGGTACCTCATGGCAGGCTGATACAAAAGGTATCAATCAAAATAGAAAACCTCATGGGATCTGGGGTGAGATAGCTAGATGGATACAAAACGGGCTTGGTCATAGAATGTAGAGCGTAGTGATGGAAGGGTGCTTTTCAGAATGGAGATCATATTTGTTGGATAAGGCTGAAGATAACAGAAAAACATAAAGGATTTACAATGGGCTTTTATATGCTAGAATTACACTGAGTCATTCAGGTCCGTTAAAAGCTAAGATTACAGGCATTCAGTGACTCTTCCAAATAAGGATGAAACATTCGGGATTGGTCATGTGCATGAATTATTCCAATTAGGGCACACGTGTCACAGAGACCTGTGTATAAACAGCCTGAGAAAACCCTTGATTTTTCAGCAGAACTTCAAAGATTAACACTGCAGGAGGTACCCTATGTCAGGAGGCAGAGGGAAAATGTTGAGAAGAATTCCAGCATGGCCAGCTGTCAACTCTCCTGCGTAATAACATTTGGAGGTAGTTACAGAACCTAGAGTAGTGAAAAACAGTGATTGCGATATCTCTAGTTGGTAATAGCATGTGTTATTTGTTTAAATAATGAATAAATTAATTGAGTTTTATAGAGGTCCACTGTATACAGGTCTCCACTGTATCTTTGTCCATGTTGTCTTCAGAGATGGGCAACAGATCAGTAAGTTTGCTGATGACACCAAACTTGGTAGAGTTGAAGATGGTGAGGAGGAGTGAGCAAGAATACAGTGGGATATAGATTGATTGCAGATCTGGGCAGAGAAATGGCAGATAGAGTTCGATCCTGACAAATGCAAGGTGATGCATTTTGGACGACCAAATTCAGGCAAACATTATACAGTAAATGGCAAGACCCTTAGAAGCATTTACATACAGAGGGGTCTGGGTACACAGGTATGTGTGAAAGTGGAAATACAGGTGGATAAAGTGGTCAAGAAAACATACAAAATGCTTGCCTTCATTGGCTGGGGTATCAAATATAAAAGTTGGCTGAGGGGTGACCTGATAGAGGTCTACAAAATTATGAGAGGCAATGATACGGTGTATAGCAGAGGCTATTTTCTCGGGTGGAAAAGTCAACTACAAGACGGCACAGGTTCAAGGTGAGAGGTGAAAAGCTTAAGGGAGATGTGCGGGGAAACTTTCACACTGAGGGTGGTGGGTGCCTAAAATGCAGTGCCAGTAGAGATGGGCACGTGAAGGGAGATGAACAAAAGGATAGAAACCGCATAGAGCAATAAGTAACAGTCTAACTTGTTGCTGCCATAGTCTTACCAGACCATAGGGCTGCTCTCTGTTGGTACCATACCATTCTGTAAACCAATGATCCAGCCAACATAGCTAAGGATTAGGAATCAACGCAGACTTGGTAGACCGAAGGGTCAATCCTGAGCTGTATTGTATTATTGTATTTTATTGAGTACAGGAGTTGGAAGATTATGTACAGGACATTGGTGAGGCCACTTTTGGAATACTGCATACAATTCTAATGGAAGGATGTTGCGAAACTTGAGAGGTGCAGAAAAGATTTACAATGATGCAGCTGGGACTAGAGGGCTTAAGCTATGCAGAAAGGCTGACTAGGCTGGGACTCTTTTCCCTGGAGCACCAGAGGCTGAGGGGTGACCTTATAGAGGTTTATAAAATCATGAGGAGCACGGATAGGGTGAATAGTCAAGGTCTTTTCTCCCAAATTAGGGAAGTTCAAATTAAAGGATAAAGCTGAAGGTGAGAGGGGAAAGATTTAAACAGGATCTATGGGGTAACTTTTTCACATAGAGGGTGGTTCATTAATGGAATGAGCTGTCAGAGAAAATAGTGGAGACAGGTACGATTGCAACAATTGAAACTCATCTGGATGGACACACGAATAGGAAGCATTTCAAGGGATATGGGCCAAATATTGGCAAACGGGACTAGGTCAGATTGGGAGTTCTGGTCTGTGTAGATGAGTTGGATTGAGGGTTTGTTTCCATGCTGTATGATTCAATGATTGGAGTATAAGGGAACTTTCCTGAAGCTATACAAAACACTGCATAGACCTCAGATGGAGTACTGACAACACATCTGGTCATCACACCTTAGGAAGGTTATACTGGCCTTGAAGGGAGTATAACCTCCCTTGGGGTGGCACAGTAGCACAGTGGTTAGCATTGCTGCCTCACAGCGCCAGAGACCCGGGTTCAATTCCCACCTCGGGCAACTGACTGTGTGGAGTTTGCACATTCTCCCCATGTCTGCGTAGGTTTCCTCTGGGTGCTCCGGTTTCCTGCCACAGTCCAAAAATCTGCAGGTTAAATTGCTAAATTACCCGTAGTGTTAGGTGAAGGGGTAAATGTAGGGGAATGGGTCTGGGTGGGTTGCGCTTCGGCGGGTCGGTGTGGACTTGTTGGGCCGAAGGGCCTGTTTCCACACTGTAAGTAATCTAATCTACATTACAAGAGTGATACCTGGATTTCAGGGGTTAAATTATGAGGAGGGATTATGCACATTAGGCATAAGGAGTGATCTGATCAAAGTCTTCAAGATGTAATCGGAAGGATGTTATGAAGCTATGTTATGGTTGGACCGAAAGGTCTGTTTCCATGCTGTATGACTCAATGACTCTTTCTATTTCCACTGATTAGGGATGAAGTTAAGTGGTTGATGTGATGTACATGGATTTCAGTAAAGCGTTTGACAAGGTTCCCTACGGTATGGTATTGCGCAAAATACGGATGGGATTGAAGGTGATTTAGCGGTTTGGATCAGAAATTGACTAGCTGAAAGAAGACAGAGGGTGATGGTTGATGGGAAATATTCATCCTGGAGTTCAGTTACTAGTGGGGTACCGCAAGGAACTGGTTTGGGTCCACTGTTGTTTGTCATTTATATAAATGACCAGGATGCGGGCATAGAAGGATGGGTTAGTAAATTTGTAGATGACACTAAGGTTGGTAGAGTTGTGGATAGTGATGAAGGATGTTGTAGGTTACAGAGAGACATAGATAAGCTGCAGAGCTGGGCTGCGAGATGGCAAATGGAGTTGAATGCAGAAAAGTGAGAGGTGATTCACTTTGGTAGGAGTAACAGGAATGTAGAGTACTGTGCAAATGGTAAGATTCTTGGTAGTGTAGATGAGCAAAGAAATCTCAGTATCCATGTACACAGATCCTTGAAAGTTGCCACCCAGGTTGATAGGATTGTTAAGAAGGCATACGGTGTGTTTGCGTTTATTAGTTGAGGGATTGAGTTTCAGAACCATGAGGTCATGCTGCAACTATACAAAACTCTGGTGCAGCCCCACTTGGAGTATTGCATACAGTTCTGGTCACTGCATTATAGGAAGGATGTGGAAGCTTTGGAAAGGCTTCAGAGGAGATTTGCCTGGTATGGAGGGAAGGTCTTATGAGGAAAGGCTGAGACACTTGAGGCTATTTTCATTAGAGAGAAGAAGGTTGAGAGATGACTTAATTGAGACATATAAGATAATCAGAGGGTTAGATTGGTTGGACAGTGAGAGCCCTTTTCCTCCGATGGTGATGGCTAGTATGAGGGGACATAGCTTTAAATTGAGGTGTGACAGATAGAGGACAGATGTCAAAGGTGGCTTCTTTACTCAGAGAGTAGTAGGGATGTGAAACGCTCTGCCTGCAACAGTGGTAGACTAACCAATGTTTAGGGCATTAAGTTAAAAATCACACAATAACAGGTTAAAGTCCAAAAGGTTTAATTGGAAGCACACTAACTTTTGGAGCGTCGCTCCTTCATCAGGTGATAGTGGAAATTGATTGTCTGTTTTTTTCAATGTATAATTTCAGATACATCACACTGTAAATTTTTGCTATAAATTCTGTGTGTTGGGATTGAGTCCTCCTCTATCACCTGATGAAGGAGCGATGCTCTGAAAGCTAGTGTGCTTCCAATTAAACCTGTTGGACTATAACCTGGTGTTGTGTGATTTTTAACTTTGTACACCCCAGTCCAACACCGGCATCTCCAAATTTAGGGCATTAAAATAGTCATTGGATAGGCATATGGACCAGAATTGAATAGTGTAGGTTTAGATGGGCTTCAGGTTGGTTCCACAGGTCGGCACAACATCGAAGGCCGAAGGGCTTGTACTGCGCTGTAATGTTCTATTGTTTGGAACTCTTTTCCACAAACAATAATTGGCAGTAGGTCAGTTGTTAATTTTAAATCTGAGACAGATTTTTTGTTCAGCAAAGCTATCAATGGATATGAGCCAAAGGCAGGTATATGGAGTTAGGCCACAGTTCAGTCATGATCTCATTGAATGGTTGAACAGACTAGAGGGGCCTACTTCTGTTCCTACAATCCTATGTTCCCATGTTCACCCTGAAATCTGATACCCGAGCTTACTCCACATGTAAAATTATATTCTGGTATAGAGGACTATGCTTTTACATTTGACAACTATCATTGTGCACAACTGAACCTTTTTTAAAAACTGCAGCACTTTCAACAAATAAATGATTTTCCATTACTTCCAAGGCATTGGTTGCATCATTCCTGACACGCAGTTACCAATGGCAATGAATACTGTGCAATCATCAGCTGATATATTCACTTCCGATCTTATGATGGATGAAGCAACTATCCTGAGAAATTCTTACAGTGAGGTTCTGGGCTAATATGGTTAAATCTAAAAGCCACAAAAATCCTTCATTCTTCCAGGGATGTCTCCATCTAGTGGGAAATTTTCCTTTGATGTCCATAGACTTCACGTTGCGTTTGGTCAAATGTTGCATTGATAATAAGATGCCATTCTCATCTCATCTTTGGAATTCAGCTCTTTTAGCCATGTTTGAACCAAGGCTGGAATGATGTCTGGAACTGAGTGGCCCCAATAACTTATAACCAAGGGCTGAGTTCACATTCCATTTCTTTTTTCAAAGGTTTATTGCTGTGAAGCCTAGCGAGTGTTCTTGCCAAAGCTGCCTCATTAATTACCTACCACACCCCTATCGCACTGCTCATGTCCAGTAACTGGACTATTTAATAACTCAGAGGATATGTACCAAAATGGCAGTATTCTTTGCAATAGTTCCATCTTCAAACTGTGCTCTGCACCCTGGTTGGCCACTGGCATTCCAAGACTGCTCTGCTCATTGAAGGACATGTGCACAAAATGATAGAGAAGAGGATGATGATACCATAGTTCTTTGACAGGGAGAAAGAGGTCCTGGTCAAGGGGGTGGTACACCGGAGGGGAGTCCTCTTCCTGGAGGACCAGCGGAAAAGGCTGGAGCATCGCCTGGTCTGAAGTCGCCATTCGGATTAGGGCCATCCTCAAGGATTACAGGAGTGGGCAATACTACAGAAAGGAGTTGAATGACCTTCTCTGCTCCACCAGGATAAATGACACACTCTTCCCACTGCCACTGAGGGCAGGTGATGGCCTAGTGGTATTATTGCTGCATTATTAATCCAGAGACCCAGCTGTGGGAAGCTAGAGAAGTGATTGCTGGGCGTCTTGCTGAGATATTTGTACCATCGATAGTCACAGTGAGGTGCTAGAAAACTGGAGGTTGGCAAACGTGGTGCCACTGTTTAAGAAGAGCTGTAAAGACAAGCCAGGGAACTATAGACCGGTGAGCCTGACATCGGTGGTGGGCAAGTTGTTGGAGGGAATCCTGAGGGACAGGATGGACATGTATTTGGAAAAGGCAAGGACTGATTCGGGATAGTCAACATGGCTTTGTGCATGGGGAATCATGTCTCACAAACTTGATTGATTTTTTTGATGAAGTAACAAAGAAGACTGATGAGGGCAGAGCAGTAGATGTGATCTATATGGACTTCAGTAAGGCGTTCGACAAGGTTCCCCATGGGAGACTGATTAGCAAGGTTAGATCTCATGGAGCACAGGGAGAACTAGCCATTTGGATACAGAACTGGCTCAAAGGTAGAAGACAGAGGGTGGTGGTGGAGGGTTGTTTTTCAGACTGGAGGCCTATGACCAGTGGAGTGCCACAAGGATCGGTGCTGGACCCCCTACTTTTTGTCATTTAACATAAATGATTTGTATGCGAACATAAGAGGTACAGTTAGTAAGTTTGCAGATGACACCAAAATTGGAGGTGTAGTGGACAGCGAAGAGGGTTACCTCAGATTACAACAGGATCTGCACCAGATGGGCCAATGGGCTGAGAAGTGGCAGATGGATAAAAACAATGACTGCAGATGCTGGAAACCAGATTCTGGATTAGTGGTGCTGGAAAAGCACAGCAGTTCAGGCAGCATCGAGGAGCTGTAAAATCGACGTTTCGGGCAAATGCCCTTCATCAGGAATAAAGGCAGTGAGCCTGAAGCGTGGAGAGATAAGCTAGAGGAGGGTGGGAGTGGGGAGTAAAGAGCATGGAGGTCCTGGACCTCCTTCACCGCCGCTTGTCCTACCTGCCTATCTTCTTTTCCACCTATCCACTTCCCCCTCTTTTCTGCCCCCCCACCCCCAACCTATCACCTTCATCCCCTCCCCCACTCACCTATTGTACTCTATGTTAGTCCTGCCAACCCTGGAATCAGGATGATAAACCCCCACTGTTCTCCCTCGAGAGCAACAGCATCCTTCCTCAGAAAAGGAGACCAAACCTGCATGCAATATTCTCGGTGTGGCCTCACCAAGGCCCTGTATAACTGCAACAACACATCCCTGCTCCTGTACTCGCAATGAAGGCCAACATCCCATTTGCCTCCTTTCCCACCTGCTGCACCTGCATGCTTACCTTCAGCGACTGGTGCACAAAGACACCCAGGTCCCACTGTACACTCCCCTCTCCCAATTTACAGCCATTCAGGTAGTAATCTGCCTTCTTGGTTTTGCTTCCAAAGTGAATAACCTTGCATTTATCCACATTATACTGCATCTGCCATTGATTTGCCCACTTACCCAACCTGTCCAGCACGGTGGCACAGTGGTTAGCACTACTGCCTCACAGCACCAGAGACCCAGGTTCAATTCCCGCCTCAGGCGACTGACTGTGTGGAGTTTGCACGTTCTCCCCGTGTCTGCGTGGGTTTCCTCCGGGTGCTCCGGTTTCCTCCCACAGTCCAAAGATGTGCAGGTCAGGTGAATTGGCCATGCTAAATTGCCCGTAGTGTTAGATAAGGGGTAAATGTAGGGGAATGGGTGGGTTGCACTTCGGCGGGTCGGTGTGGACTTTTTGGGCCGAAGGGCCTGTTTCCACACTTTAAGTAATCTAATCTAATCTGTCCAGATCGTGCTGAAGGATCTCTGCATCCTCACCACAGTTCACCGTCTGACCCAGCTCAGTATCATCTGCAACCTTTGAGATGTTACATTTTGTTCCCTCATCCAAATCATCAATCTATATTGTGAATAGCAGGAGTTCTAGTGCTGATCATTGGGGCACCCCACTAGTTACTACCTGCCAATTTGAAAAGGACCCATTAATTTGTACTTTGTTTCCTCTCTGCCAACCAGTTTTCTATCCATCTCAATACACTTCCCCCAATTCCATGCACTTTAATCTTGCACAATAATCTCTTATGTGGGACCTACCGATGTTAGGCTTACTGGTTTCTAATTCCCTGATTTCTCTCTACCTCCCTTTTTGAATATTGGAGTGCCATTAGCTACCCTCCAATTTGCACAGACTTTTCCAGAGTTTACAGAATCCTGGAAGATGGCCACCAATGCATTTTCTATTTCTACAGCCACTTCCTTAAGTATTCTGTGTAGATTATCATGCCCTGGGGATATATCTGCCTTTAATACCCTGAATGTTCCCAGCACCATTTCTCTACTAATACTAATCTCTCAGTTCTTCCCTCTCACTAAATCCTGCATTCTCCACCATTTGTTATCTGATTTGTGTCCTCTTTTGTGAAGACGGAACCAAAGTATGTCAGTTGTTCAGCCATTTCCTTGTCCCCGTTATACATTCCCCCATTTCTGTCTGTAGGGGACCTACATTTGTCTTCACTAATCTCTTCCTCTTCACATACCTGCAGAAACTTAGTGTCAGTCTTCATGTTCCCTGCAAGCTTACTTTTGTTCTGTATTTTCAGCTTTTTAATCAATCCCTTGGTCCGTCTTTGCTCAATTCTAAACTGCTCCCAATCCTCAGACCTATTATTTGTCTTGGCCAATGTGTATGCTTCCTCCTTGGATCGGATACTATCACTAATTTGCTGTGGAATCCGTGGATTGGCCCTCTTACCCATCTTGCTGTTGTGCCAGACAGGAATAAACAGTTGTTATAGCTCCCCTTGAATATTTGCCATTGTCTATCCATTGTCATCCCTTTAAGTAACTCTCCCCAATCTATCAAGGCCAACTCACGCCTCATACCTTCATAGTTTCCTTTATTAGGATTCAGCATTCTGTCTCCGAATCAACTACCTCACTCTCCATCTTGATAAAAAAAATGCAATCATGTTATGGTCGCTGATCCCCAAGGAGTTTCAGACAGATTGGCGATGATTCCCTTCTCATTACACAATACCCAGTCTAAGATGGTCTGCTCTCTACTTGGTTCCTCTACATATTGGGAGAAGGTGAGGACTGCAGATTCTGGAGATCAGAGTCGAGAGTGTGGCGCTGACAAAGCACAGCAGGCCAGGCAACATCTGAGGAGCAGGAGAATCCCAAAACGTCAATTCTCTTGCTCCTCAGATGCTGCGTGACCTGCTTTGCTTTTCTAGCATCACACGCTCAACTCCTCCACATATTGGTCAAAAAACCATCCATATACAATCCAGGAATTCCTCCTTTATGGCATTGTGTCTAATTTGATTTGCCCAATCTGTATGCAAATTAAATGCGCCCATATTCCCTTATCACATGTAAGTCTAATATTCTGTTCAATGTCAATCCCAACATCACCACTGCAGTTTGGGGGTCTACATATGACACCCACTAATATCGTTTGCCCCTTTGTATTTGTCAATTCAAGCCATGCAGACTCCACATTGTCAGAGCTAATATCCTTTATCAATTTGTTTTAATTCCCTCTTTAACCAGCAATGCCACTCCAGCACCTTTTGTTTTTTGTATACCCTGGATGGAATGAGGTTTATGTCAGACAGGGGAAACACAGTGGCATAGCGGTCAGCACTGTTGCCTCACAGCATCAGGAACCTTGGTTCACTTCCAGTCTTTGCAAAGCATCTGTGTGGAGTTTGCATATTCTGCCTGCATCTGTGTAGATTTCTTCCAGGTGCTCTAATTTCTTCCCACTGTCCAAAAATGTGCAGGGTAAATGGATTAGCCATGGTAATTGCAGAATTACAGGGGTAGGGTGGGGCCTGGACCTGGGTGGAATGATCTTCAAAGGACTTGATGGTCTAAATGGCCTCAATTTACACTGTAGGGATTCTGTGACAATGAGAATGGCAGAATATAATTCTGCTGCTGCTGCTTCCCTCTGCACCCCACAAATGCCCAGTTTAAACGTATTTAAAAGACATTTTCTGGCTGTTCATGTTGAGTCTGTTGAAGTTGATTTTGTAATGTTGTGAAGCTGGCTTCATAAAGGACATTTACATGCTTTGTGTCTACTTCAGCAAGTGTGGGTATGGAATATTTCATTGACAAGGTCTGGGTTGATGCATGAATTTTGTTCTGGCAATATTCATGGACAGAAAGAAATTCTTAGGCAGAAGTGGGTACTGCAAGTGCTGGAGATTAGAGTCAAGAATAGAGTGGTGCTGGAAAAGCACAGCAGGTCAGGCAGCATCCAAGGAGCAGGAAATTCGACATTTCGGGAAA
Organism: Chiloscyllium plagiosum; assembly: GCF_037043375.1. Classification (NCBI taxonomy): domain Eukaryota; kingdom Metazoa; phylum Chordata; class Chondrichthyes; order Orectolobiformes; family Hemiscylliidae; genus Chiloscyllium; species Chiloscyllium plagiosum. Next base: position 128,283,703 of record NW_028270143.1, on the reverse strand, counting down.
AAGCTCTTCAGCAGGAATTCTTGCCCATAGAACTGTATGCAATTTGTAGAGCTCCCTCAGCAAATTTTCTGCCCAGTTCTTTCCATTGTTGCTGGTTCTGATGCGGTCCACAATTGCTTTGCCATCTTTCTTGGCTATGATTTTCTTAATTCTTTTGAAATTGCAAAAATGGAAATTGCAGAAGTAAATATTCCCACTTGTGACCTCTTGGTGAAGGGGGCATCATTGATGGAGCAATTGAAGATAGTTGGGTCTGGGACACTACCCTGAGGAATGTCCACCTCGTGCCAATGTCTTTTAGCTGAGATTATCAGCCTCAATAAATGCTAACATCTTCCTTTGAGTCCATAGGATGTCAGAGCAGAAGCAGGCGATAGGGCCCATTGAGTCCACACTGCAGTTTAATGACTGATCTGATAAGCATCAACTCCACTTCCCAGTTTTATCTCCATAACCCTGATTCCCTTACTGCTTAGAAATCTGTCTATCGTAGCTGTGAATATACTGTATTTAACAACCCAGCCTTGAAACCCTCTGCAGTAAAGAATTGCACAGATCCACTACCCTTGGAGGACAAAATAATCTACCTCATCTCTGTCTTAAATTGCAACCCCTTATTTTGAATTTATACCTTCTGGTCCTAAACTCTTCCATCATGAAAACAACCTGTCTACATGTACCCTGTCAAGTCCCCTAAGACTCTTGTATGTTTCAATAAGTGTTCCTTTCATTCTTCTAAACTCTGATGAGTACAAGCCCAGCCTACTGAACCTTACCTCACAAGAAAACCTCTCCATGCCTGTGGTCAATCTAGTGAGCTGTCTCTTCTACCAATATATTTTTTCCTTTAGACAAGGGAACCAGTTAGGTATTGAACTAGGTATGTCTCCAGCCAATGGAGGGTTCTCCCAATTATTAAATTCAAGAATATCAAACCCTGTAATGTCAAAGTTAATTGAATTCAAGTTGATTATAATTTAGTTTATTTTAATTGGAATTTAATTAGAAAAGACTCCCTTTGAGTTTTGTTTGCAGTATGGCTACAAACATCAAAGTGAAGAGAGAGTGTTAATGCTGTCTAGTATTGATTGCATTCTACTTTGGGGATCAAGAGTTTCCACTGATAAAATTTTTTGTGTACATCCAGAGTTATCTAAAAGTTCTCAAACTCACATTTAGTCAGCAAAAAATCACAGAATATTTCTTTCCATTTTATTCATTTTTAGTTTGATAATAAACTTGACTTCAGGCCAATGAATTGTCAATTTTTTTTTGGCGTTTACCAAGAGTTGAAAAGAATAAAGTGAAATGCTTTATTGTTTTCAATGCATATTTAATAATATAAGTTATTCATATTTGCCCTTAGCCTGATGCCACAGATTATTTCACATATTAAAGTATTACTTTCACAGAAAACTTAATTTTGTACTGAGCATGAGCATCAAGAAACATTTTTGCATTGAGCTTCAGTTGTAACTTTTAATTGCAAATACTGTGCATCATCAAACCTTTCCTAAAGCTGTTTTGAATGTTCAAGTTACCTTTTTCAATACTTACAAGACATGGGCTGATAGCTCCTTCGAAGAGGTCCCATCTGGGTGTGGGTTGGAGCCGGTCGGTATCTTGGCATAACTATTATCAGGTAGAAAATGGGACCAGTCAATAACAGCATGGTGTATCGATATAAATCTGAGCTACAGACACTGAATGTTGCATTCAACATGTTGGTGTAATGAAGTTTCACATTAGCTATTATTCCTTAATTTGAATAAACAAAATGGAGAACAAGGACCAGACCAGGATGTAAACACATAATCAGCACAAACAAATTTGAAATGGAGAGAAAATGAAGTATATTCAAATAAACCACTTTCAGGCCACTTGAACAGATCTTAGAGATCCCATAATACAATTCAAAGGAAATCAGGCAATTTTCCCAGTGTCACTGCAAACAAATGATCCTAACCAGCGCTACCAGAAATAGATTAACTGGTACTGAAATCCCCATTCTGATTTGTGCTGTGTGAAAGCCACTTGAGATGGTAAAGCCAAGGGGCATGGGTGTGAGGGTGAGATTCATGGAAAATAGGAAGGCACATAACTCAGAAGAGATATCATGATGAGTTGAGAAGGAGTTTGAAATCACCAAAATATTGTTCAATGAGGGAGTAATATAAAGTTACTAGTAGTAGGATCCGCAAGGATCTGTTTTGGGTCCACTGCTGTTTGTCATTTTTATAAACGACCTGGATGAGGGCGTAGAAGGATGAGTTTGTAAAAAGCGGACCATACTAAGGTTGGTAGAGTTGGCGATGGTACAAAAGGATATGGTAGGTTACAGAGGGACAGAGTTAAGCTGCAGAGCTGGGCTGAGAGGTGGAAAATGGAGTTGAATGCGGAAAAGAATGAGGTGATTCACTTTGGAAGCAGCAACAGATTACAGAGTACTGGGCTAATGGTAAGATTCTTGATGGTGTAGATAAACAGAGAGATCTTGGTATCCAGGTATATAGATCCTTGAAAGTTGCCACCCAAGTTGATAAGATTGTTAAGAAGGCATACAGTGTGTTAGCCTTTATTAGTAGAGGGATTGCGTTTTAGAACCATGAGGTCATGCTGCAGCTGTAACAAACTCTGGTGCGGCTACACTTTAGGGAATCCAATCTAAACTACTATGACTCTGTCACTGCACTAGCCTCTCACCAAGGTTCATGGGTTACAACTCTCACAATTGTTGTAGTTTTGTCCATTCACTGGTTCTCAATCTTCACTTTCCCTCAAACTACTTACCATCCATGCCTTCTGCAGTTCCTACTAACTCTCTTCTGTATAGAATCACGAGAGGAGATCGAATTGATGTGAGGTATTAAAGGAGATTGACAAAGAAGGTATCAAGAGGATGTTTTGCCCTGTGGCGTAAACTAGAACGAGAGGCCATATAGAATATATGGTATCAGATTGAAAACAGAGGTAAAGAGAAATTACTTTTCTAAAAAGGTCATGATTTTGCAGAATAAGCTACCCCCAAATATGATGAATGCTGGGACATTGAGTAAAATTAAGGAGATGGACAATTTTAAAATTAGTAATGGGTTGAAGAGTTATCCGGGGGACAGGAAAGTGGAATTGTGGCCGAGACAAGATCAGCGATAACTGCAATGACAGCAACTTTGGTGGGGGTGCTGAATGGCCTACTCCCATTCCTCATTCTTTTGTTCTTATCATGATCCTTCCTTAATATTGCATCACTTTACAATAAAATATCTTAAGTGTCACTTAGTTTGTTTCCTATATTATTACTTACAACCTGCACGCCTCATTGGACAAGGGGAGGTTTCGGTCTGAAAGGACTCCAAGACCTCCTGAACTGCCCTCAATGCTGTAATGAAACACAGAAGGAGTCTATATTAGTGTTGCATTCAAAAAAGGCATTCTAAAATCATCCTGCCCCTCTCTTTCTTAAAAACATTCAATAGGTCTTAGCACTTTAGTCAAGCCTTAGTTTGTCTGCCCTAGAATTTCCTTGTGCCATGGTGTCAGAATTTACATGGTAACACTTCCCTGATTACATCTTTGGATGTTTTACAATGTTCAGCTGGTACATAAATGCAATGACAAAGACTCTGAGGTGTTGACATTGAAGTTTGGAAGTTGTAATTTGAACAACTAAAGTGGTGCTCAAGGTCCACACTACAGACGGCATCTTGATTTTTGGTTCTGAAAGGGACATCAGATGTAATCTAAAGGCCTACCTACACTTGGTGCAGTCATGTTCTCTCATGCAAATACAAACTAGGCAGAAACAGCCCTGCTGCCTTATTATTAGAAGTGTGGCTAAGCGACCTAAGGTGGTTTAAGCTCCAGGCTCTACCAAGCTCTGGATGTGAATCCTAGCACGACCAGTATCACAGGTTAGGTACCCAGGCAGTCACCTACAAAAGGGGGCTGGGCAACTTTAAGTTTGTGATATTTACTTTGCCACATGGTGACGTAGTGGTTAGCATTGCTGCCTCACAGCGCCAGGATCTCGAGTTTGATTCCAGCCTCAGGCAAATAGAACATAGAACATAGAACATAGAACAATACAGCGCAGTACAGGCCCTTTGGCCCTCGATGTTGCGCCGATCCAAGCCCACCTAACCTATACTAACCCACTATCCTCCATAAACCTATCCAATGCCCGCTTAAATGCCCATAAAGAGGGAGAGTCCACCACTGCTACTGGCAGGGCATTCCATGAACTTACAACTTGCTGAGTAAAGAACCTACCCCTAACTTCAGTCCTATATCTACCCCCCCTTAATTTAAAGCTATGCCCCCTTGTAATACCCGACTCCATACGCGGGAAAAGGTTCACACTGTCAACCCTATCTAACCCCCTAATCATCTTGTACACCTCAATCAAGTCACCCCTAAACCTTCTTTTCTCTAATGAAAACAGCCCCAAGTGTCTCAGTCTTTCCTCATACGATCTTCCTTCCATACCAGGCAACATCCTGGTAAACCTCCTCTGCACCCGTTCCAGTGCCTCCACATCCTTCCTATAGTATGGCGACCAAAACTGCACACAATATTCCAGATGCGGCCGCACCAGAGTCTTATACAACTGCATCATGACCTCAGGACTCCGGAACTCAATTCCTCTACCAATAAAAGCCAGTACGCCATATGCCTTCCTCACCGCACTATTTACCTGGGTGGCAACTTTCAGAGATCTGTGTACATGGACACCAAGATCCCTCTGCTCATCCACACTACCAAGTATCCGACCATTAGCCCAGTACCCCATCTTTTTGTTATTCTTCCCAAAGTGAATCACCTCACACTTAGCTACATTGAATTCCATTTGCCACCTTTCTGCCCAGCTCTGCAGCTTCTCTATATCCTGCTGTAACCTGCCACATCCTTCCTCACTGTCAACAACTCCTCCGACTTTCGTATCATCCGCAAACTTGCTCACCCAACCTTCTAACCCCTCTTCCAGGTCATTTATAAAAATGACAAACAGCAATGGTCCCAAAACAGATCCTTGCGGAACACCGCTAGTGACGGCACTCCATGAAGAAACTTTGCCATCAACTACTACCCTCTGTCTTCTTCCATCCAGCCAATTCCTAATCCAAACCTCCAACTCACCCTCAATGCCATATCTCCGTATTTTCTGCAGTAGCCTACCATGGGGAACCTTATCAAACGCCTTACTAAAATCCATATATACCACATCTACCGCTTTCCCCTCATCAACCTCCTTCGTCACCTTTTCAAAGAATTCAATAAGGTTTGTGAGGCACGACCTACCCTTCACAAAACCATGCTGACTATCCTTGATCACATTATTCCTATCCAGATGTGCATAAATCCTATCCCTTACAATTCTCTCTAAGACTTTGCCCACAACAGAAGTGAGACTCACCGGCCTATAGTTACTAGGGTTATCCCTACTCCCCTTTTTGAACAAGGGAACCACATTTGCTATCCTCCAGTCTTCTGGCACTACTCCTGTAGACAAAGAGGACATAAAAATCAAGGCCAATGGCTCTGCAATCTCCTCCCTTGCTTCCCAGAGAATCCTAGGATAAATGCCATCAGGCCCAGGGGACTTATCTATTTTCACCTTTTCCAGGATTTCCAACACCTCTTCTCTACATACCTCAAAGCCATCCATTCTACTTATTTGTGACTCAGTATTCACATCGACGACAATGCCCTGTTCCTGAGTAAATACTGAAGAAAAGTATTCATTCAGTGTCTCCCCAATCTCTTCCGCCTCCACACGCAACTTCCCACTACTATCCTTGACTGGACCTATTCCTACCCTAGTCATTCTTTTATTCCTAACATACCTATAGAAAGCCTTAGGGTTTTCCCTAATCCTACCGACTAAGGACCTTTCATGTCCCCTCCTTGCTACTCTTAGCTCTCTCTTCAGGTCCTTCCTGGCTACCCTATACCTCTCAATCGCCACAATTGAATCTTCACGTCTCATCTTGAGATAGGCCGCCCTCTTCCATTTAACAAGGGATTCCAATTCCTTATTAAACCACGGCTCCCTCGCACGACCCTTTCCTCCCTGCCTGACAGGTACATAATTATCAAGGACACTCAATAGTTGCTCCTTGAACAAGCTCCACATATCATTTACACTCTTGCCTTGGAGTCTACTTTTCCAAGCCACACATCCTAAATCATGCCTCACCGCATCATAATTTCCCTGACCCCAGCTATAATCTTGCCCTGTAGTACACACTTATCCCTCTCCATCACGAGAGTAAAGATCACCGAATTATGGTCACTATCCCCAAAGTGCTCACCTACCTCTAATTCTAACACCTGGCCTGGTTCGTTACCCAGAACCAAATCCAGTATGGCCTCACCTCTTGTTGGCCTGTCTACATATTGTGTCAGGAAACTCTCCTGCACACATTGAACAAACACTGACCCATCTAACGAACTTGAGCTATAGCTTTCCCAATCAATATCAGGAAAGTTAAAGTCCCCCATAACAACCACCCTATTACTGTCACTCATCTCCTGAATCACCTTCCCTATCCTTTCTTCAATGATTCTAGGACTATTAGGAGGCCTGTAAAAGACTCCTAACAGGGTGACCTCACCTTTCCTATTCCTAACCTCAGCCCAAACTACCTCAGATGGCAAGTCCTCATCCATCGTCCTTTCCACCACTGTAATACTATCTTTGACAAGCAATGCCACACCTCCCCCTCTTTTACCCCCACCTCTGACCCTACTAAAACATTTAAATCCTGGAACCTGCAACAGCCAATCCTGTCCCTGTTCTAGCCATGTCTCCGTAATAGCCACAACATCGAAGTCCCAGGTACCAACCCACGCTGCAAGTTCACCTACCTTATTTCGTATACTTCTTGCATTGAAGTATACACACTTCAAGCCACTTTCCTGTTTGCAGGCACCCTCCTTGGAAATTGAGGCCATGTTCCTAACCTCCCTACACTCCAGGCCCTGCACCCTGAAGCTACAATCTGGGTTCCCATGCCCCTGCAGAGTTAGTTTAAACCCCCCCCAAGAGCACTAGCAAACCTCCCCCCAAGGATACTGTCCACAAATATCTGTGTGGAGTTTGCACATTCTCCCCGTGTCTGCACAAGTTTTCTTCAGGTGTTCCAGTCTCCTCCTACAGTTCAAAGCTGTGCAGGTTAGGTGGTTTGGCCATGCTGAATTGCACATAGTATCCAGGGATGTGCAGGTTGGATGGATTAACTGTGAGCAATGCAGGATTCCAGGGACTGGGTGGGACTGTAGGTCTGGGGGGCGATGTTTAGCAGACAGTTGGTGTGAACACAATGGGCCAAATAGCCTGCTTCCACAATACAGGGAATCTATTATTCAGTTGGTAAAAGGTATTTGTAAACCTAATGTAGCATTATTCTCAGCTTATTGCATATACATGAATAACTAGAATGTCCAATCCTATAAGGAGTTCAGAATCCCACCAGGATCTCCCTCCAATGATCTACAGTGCATTACAGGGGTATATGTAACATTGTCTTCTCAATGTTTCATGTTCCTATGTGTGAGTTAACATGATAAGTTTGCCAATGCATATGATAGAAACACATACAAATAGGTGCTAAGTATCTCCATCAAATGTTTCACGTGCACTGAGTTGTCTACCAGTGTCGAGCTACCAATGGTGTACTATCTGAATTACAGCAAGACTGGCTCCATACATCTGCCATGGTTCATAGTTAAATGTAAAAAGAGTTACAATACTCAGCAAGTAACTGATCTTTTATCTTGGTTAGGAGAACTTACTTATCAGGCAATGAAAGGGCTGTATGTGTGCGCGCGCACACACACAGACACACACACAGACACAGACACAAACACACACAGACACACACACTCATCATCCGATGCTTTACGCTTCATCTACTCTAAATCTTTGACCAAATTAAAGTAATATTCATTCAGAATATATAGCTCCTCTGATGCCTTACGCCACGCACTTCTGCAGCAATGCTACAGCAGACATTCGTGCTCTGGGGATTGACATATTTACCGATGTTACCGAATGCAGAGAAGGTGCTCATGTGCCCATTCTATTATCTCTTACAGCTTTTCTCCTCCTTCAGGAGGAGAATGTAGACAACAAGTGCAAACATTCCCAGACCAGGCAGCAGGATGACGTCTGACCTCAGGTTCTGGATATTCTTTGATAAAGAAGCAATGCAGCTGGCAAGAGGTCAAGAGAACCACACGTAGGCTGAAGGGTGGAAAAGCATTGCAAAAAGAAAGCTTTCTAAAATCCAAGGCAAAGAAACTGGAAAGGAATCAGCTAAGTAAAGATTTTAAACTAAGTAGGGCTGATATATCTTTGGGATTCATCCTAACAGGTAATGTTGGTGAACAGGTTGAAAGGCATACTGCCTGAGAGCATAGTGAATGCAGAATCAACCATGACATCCAAAAGTGAATGGAATAATTGTTTAGAGGAAAGTAAATGGATCCAAAGTTAATCAGGCTGCTGATTGGCTGTTGACTGCCCTTCTGTTGGGAAGACAAAGCCAGACAAAGAAATCTCACGCACCTGGAGCTGTCAACCAATCAGAGATCAGTATCCATGGAACTAGACATGAGCAATTCCAGAGGAGGCTTACAAGAATGATCCAGGGGATGAAGGGCTTTGAATATGAGTAACAGCTGAGGACTCTTGGTCTGTACTCGATGGAGTTTAGAAGGATGAGGGGAGATCTGATTGAAACTTTCAGAATACTGAGAGGCCTGATAGAGTGGATGGGGAGATGTTTTCTCCACTAGTAGGAGAGACTAGAACATGGCAACACAGCCTCAGACAGAAGGGGCGACTCTTTAGAACTGAAATGAGGAGGACTTTCTTCAGCTAGAGGGTGGGGAATCTGTGGAACTCATTGCAATTAAGGGCTGTGGAAGCCAAGACATTGACTGTGTTTAAGGCAGAGAAAGATAAATTCTTCATTAGGAAGGGGAATCAAGGATTATGGGGAGAAGGCAGGAGAATGAGGTTGAAAATCATATCAGCTATGATTCGATAGTGGAGCAGACACAATGGACTGAATGGCCTAACTCTGCCTCTCTATCTTATGGTCTTATGATCTAATACTCATATAATGATTGTGGAAAAGAGTCAACAAACAGCTACTGTAATAACTGATGCAGATGTAATGATTGTAATGTACTGATGCAGATGTTTTCAAACCTTACTGTTGTGATGCAAAATGTTTCAAAATATATTTAAAAGATTGAGATTAAAATACTTTCACAACTTTACAATTCTATAGACCCTAGCTGGCCTCTAGGAACACTTATATGTCATTCGTAAATTTACGATTCTCGCACTGCGGAAAAACAAAGTTGCATCAAGACACTATTCAAAAGGGCCACAACACACTGCAGCACACCAGAACTGCAAAAAGAGGAAGAGGAACACCTATACAAGGTATTCGCCAAAAACGGATACCCTCGCAATTTCATCAACAGATGCCTAAGGGAAAGACAACGGAACGAGGACATGCCGCAACCCAAAGGACTAGCCACACTACCATACATCAAGAACATCTCTGAAATGACAGCCAGACTACTGCGACCACTAGGACTTATAACAGCACACAAACCAACAGCCACTCTCAGACAACAACTCACCAGAACGAAGGACCCGATACCCAGCATGAGCAAAACTAATGTAGTGTACAAAATCCCATGCAAGGACTGCACAAAACACTATATAGGACAAACAGGAAGACAGCTAACGATCCGCATCCACGAACATCAACTAGCCACGAAATGACACGACCAGCTATCCCTTGTAGCCACACACGTAGACGACAAGCAACATGAATTTGACTGGGACAACACTACCATTATAGGGCAAGCGAAACAAAGAACAGCCAGGGAATTCCTAGAAGCATGGCACTCATCCACAAACTCCATCAACAAACACATCGACCTGGACCCAATATACCGGCCACTACAGCGGACAGCTGAAACTGACAACCAGAAACAGCAGGGACAGGCCACTATAAATGCCGGAGGAAACACCACAGAAGCGCTTCACAGAAGGCTCCCAAGCACTGAGGATATCACCTAGACAGGGGACGAAACGTTTGCAACAAAAACTTCCAGCTCGGCAAACAGAACCACAGCAACGAGCACCCGAGCTATAAATTTTCTCACAAACTTTGAAAAATGTGATCTATTTGAACTCAGCAGTGTGTTCCAATAGCCCTGCTGAGTTTGGGCTTTTCATCTGCGTGAATCAAGTCATGCTCTTTGTTCCTTATGGGCAATAATTGGATCTGTCAAAAGTGGGGCCAGAGTGTGTGGTTCTGGGCTTGTGCACTACTTTTGCAGGTCCGCAGAATCTTCGCAACTCCATAAAAAGTTCAACCCATGGCTCTACACTGAGCGTGCAATACGTATCTGAAATTACATCAGAGTCCAATCACATCAGAGTCTCTCTTAAAACTATGTACATTTACAAAAGTTATTCAAATTTTCCTTCATCAGTACTCACATGGTAAAGGTGTACGAAGCCTTGAACATGTTTGCGCCCTGGTCTTTGGTCGGGCTCCTGAGGCTGGTGCGGCTGGTGCAGGTGGAGATGCTGGGGCCGCTGGGGCTGGTTTGATGCAGTTATAAAGCAAAGAATGAAAGCAGTCAGTAATATATTTCTATGTCAAAAAACACTGAAGAATTGAAGAGGCTCAATACAGCTGTAAATAGATGGCTGCAGTAACATTGAACTAGTCTCATTTAAACAATTAACAGAGTTAAAGGGCCATGCCAGACTGTGATTGTAAAGGCTCCATGACACTTCACTTACATTATTTAGGAATGTTGGATTATACTCTAATGTTGACAGTTTGCAGCAGAGAAATTGAACCTGTTCCAATAAGCACAGTTGGATGTTAAAGTTTCTATAGTACTGAAAGAAAAGCTGGAAATTCTAGCAGTACCATGGCAAACATTCTCCAATCAATGCCATTACAAATAGATTATCTGGCTATTGTTGGGATTTGTGTGATGAGGAACTGCTGGCTTTGACTGTGGCTTAGAAGCATTCTTGTTTCCAAGTCAAAATTCTGAGAGTTCCAAATACCATTCCAAAGCTTGAGCACATTATTTTGTCTCAGAGTTGAGTGCAGCAGTGTTGGAGGTGCCATCTTCACTGAAGACAAGCAAGTCAATATTTATTCTTCAGCCAACATTAAGACTGATTTTCTAATCAATACCACATTGATATTTTTGGTACCTTGCTATGCCAAATTTGTGTTTTAGTAATCATACTTTAAGACAGTTCAAAATTGGCTGCAAAGCACTTTGATGTATCCTGAGAGCACCCCCTCCCACATCGCCCCCCCCCCCCCTCCCCCAACCACCATCATTGGTAAGTGAGATAGCTGCCATATTTGCCCATGGTGACTACATTCAAAAAGCATTTCAATGGGTGAAGTTATAGCGATGGTATGAAGAGCACCTTATAAATGCACACTCTTTAATCTAGATTCCCCATGTATATGTTTTGCCTATTTTATATGATTTGATTTTCTCCACTTCCAATTTATGTCATCTGTAAATTCAGACAATCTTATTTCTAACCTGTGGTCAAATAACTTACATACAATGCACACAGCAGTGACCCTCCCACCAATTTCACTCTGGTGGTTTAGCTATATTCCAGTGCATCTCAGAAGCTTTTCTCCTAAGTCTTTCTACCTTCTGGGCTTGCCTCTGCTGCTTCTGATGGTGGAGGTGGTGGTGGTGGCAGTGTGGGCATTGTCAGCTGCCTGGCAGGACAGGTTCGTCTTGCTGTTCGGTGCAGACCTGAAGCCATATGTCTTTGCATTTCTGATCATGAAACAGTTGGTTAAAATGTTTATAGTAAACAAGCACTAAATACTGCCATCAAAACACAAGTACAGTCATGTCAAATTAATTGATGTAGATTTCAAAAGGAATTTTTGCAGGGAATGTAAATTCATAATATTGGAAACTATATGTCTGTAAGGAATGAAAGGAAGCCATGTTTGTTAGAAGTCTCGGAATATGGTAGTTCTCCCAGGCAGAAAATTCTGGTCTTCTATATTAAGCAGACATTTTCCAAGCAAGACTTGATGTCTAGCCTTTCTTCCACTCCCGGGCACTGGGTGGTGATAAAGAAACAGCAAAAGGAAGAAGATGGAAAGATTTAGCACTTGATAGAGCTCCTAAAACCACTGCCAGGGATTTTCCTCCATCATTTATTCGTTGTGGGGTTCTTAGTGCTGGATTTGCTTTCCTGATCCCATCCTCAGACATAAATGATAATGCACTGGAACCAAAGTCCAGGAAGACTATGTGGAGAGACTGTATCAGTAGCAAAGCACCGATGCAAGGGGTGAATTGCATCGTCCTTCTCCCTATCTAGTCAAGCAAAAGCTTTTTTTCACAATACCAATTGATTAAATGTTCAGAATGACATTTCAGGCCTTCCTAAGCCCTTTCACTACCACTGCTTCATCTTTTGGGTCTCCATTTCAAAACCCCATCCAAGCTGACAATGCTGTTCAGAGTTAGTCAGAGCCATTGCAGGAGGTTAGGTCAAGCTAAAAGTAATGTCCCAACAAACCCGGGGTGACAAAACTGCACTGTGGGTTAATTTAAAGGCAAGTGTTCAAAGAGTTAATTGTTGAAAAAGCCAAATAAGGTCAAAGAATTATGACAGTTAAGCACTGTTATAATTTTGAAGGCTTGATTAAACAGAGCTCAAGTTAAATTCTGCTTGCTGTTTAAGGCAACAGACAGAAGAAGACATCAGGTTGTAAGTTTGCTCACTGAGCTGGTAGATTTATTCTCAGACATTTCGACACCATGCAAGGTAACATTGTCAGTGAGCCTCCAGTGAAGTACTGGTGTTCTGTCCCACTTGCTATTTATGTGTCTTAGTCTGTTCTGGTAGGTGATTTCACTCCTGGTTCTGTTTCTGAGAGGTTGGTAAATGGGGTCCAAATTGATATGTTCATTCATGGAGTTCCAGTTTGAATGCTAGGCCTCTAGGAATTCCTGTACGTGTCTCTGTTTAGCCTGTCCCAGGATGGATGTATTGTCCCAGTCGAACTGGTGTCCCTTTTCATCTGTGTGTATGGATACCAGTGATAGTTTGTAATGTCTTTTGGTGGCTAGTTGGTGTTCATGTATCCTGGTGGCAAGTTTCCTGCCCATCTGTCCAATGTAACGCTTGTTGCACTCTTTGCAGGGTAATTTGAATATGACGTTTGTTCTGCTGGTTATTGGTACAAGGTCCTTTAAATTCATCAGGGGCTGTCTCAGTGTGGTGGTAGGTTTGTGGGCTACCATGATGCCTAGGGGCCAGAATAATCTGGTCATCATCTCCGAGATGTCTTTGCTATTTGGCAGGGTGGCTTTAGTCTCTGGGCATATTGTGTCTTCTTGTTTAGGTCCTGGACAATAGACCTACCACCACACTGAAACAGCTTCTGATGAATTTAAAGGACCCCATACAAAACCCCCGGCAAGGACTGCAATGAACATTACATTGGACAAACTGGCAGGAAACTAGCCACCAGGAGACATGGGCACCAACTGGCCACCAAATGACATGACCAACTATCACTGGTATCCCTACAGACAGACTAAGAGGGACACCAGTTCGACTGGAACAATACATCCATCTTGAAATAGGCTAAACAAAAACATGCATGGGAATTCCTAGAGGTCCGGCATTCAAACCAGAACTCCATTAACAAACATATCGATTTTGACCCCATTTACCAACCTTTCAGAAAAAGTACCGAAAGCGATATCACTGACCACAACAGACTAAGACACATAAATAACAATCTGGACAGAACACCAGTGCTTCACCAGGACCTACTGATGATGTTACCTAGTATGGTGATGAAATGCCTGAGAACAAATCTACCAGCTCAGCAAGCAAACTCACAACCTGATCCACATTCTGTCCAATCAGTTCACGCCTGTATTTATTAGGGGAAAGCGAGGACTGCAGATGCTGGAGATCAGAGTTGAGAGTGGGGTGCTAGAAAAGCACAGCAGGCCTGATGAAGGGCTTATGCCCGAAACATCAATTCTCCTGTTCCTCAGATGCTGCCTGACCTGCTGTGCTTTTCTAGCACCTCACTCTCGATGCCTGTATTTATGCTCCTTGATTTTCCTCTCAGCCTTTTTCATTTAATTCTATCAGTATAATCCTTAATTCCCTTCTTAATGTTATGTTTAAAAGCATCCTTCATTTACACTTATACTATACTCCAGTTCTGCAGAACAGTTACACTGGTCATTAACTCTGTTTCATTGTGCAGATTTTGGCTGATCTACCACACTTCTACTTTCTGTGTTTGTTTGCATATATACAAGTTGTCACAACTGGTAGTCAGGTAAAAGGGACATGGAATGATCCAGGAGGTATGGGAGGGAGGGTAGTGGGGCATAGTGTGATATAGATGGTATCTAGGACATAGAGGGCCAACAGGGTATGGGGAGCTATTGGGATGCGTAAATGGGGATAGAGTGGTAAGGAGTATTATGATGTAGAATAGAAATGGCATGGATAGGACAGGGACTGACTGATGGGAGACAGAATGGAAGCAGTGAAGGCTGGAGGGATGGATTTTTGTTTCCTTCTTTATCTATTAAACTGCAGTGATGGTGCATGGAGGTATGTCTCAGGCTCAGCCTGTATATATAACCAATAGTTATATCTCTCATATTGGGTTACATAGCCACATCCCAAGGAGCCCCGCCATGATGGAGAGGTACCATCTTCGATATGGGATTTGCTGATATGAGATATGTCTCATTGCTGTGCTGCCACCTTCAGGATGAAAATCAGGGCCACAAGTACCAATGCCTTTATCTGCTTGAGACTTCTTAATCTCACAGGTAATGAAAATACTGTTCATACAAACAGCACCTTATTTCAAGGTAATACACATGTCATCTAACAACACTTTCCTTGCCGTCTTCAGCTAAGTAAATGTTGTTTCCTGAGATTGAAAGGGCATTAGTCATTCTTAGAGCTGAGCATTCATAATGTTTATCCTGCTTTGTTGATACAATTGCCAGATGATCACTACTCTCTTCCCCTCCCCTGGACATGGTGAGAGAGCTGGTGAGAAAGAGGAAGAATTGGGCAACCTGGCTCTGGAGAGATATTCACTCCTTTCTTGCCACCTCATCCAGTAAATTCTGGGACAGAAAATCCATTGGAGATTTTCCCAAACCAGTTGAGTGATCAATGAATGCTGCTCAAGGCCCTCAACCCATCACCTCTCCAGTTCCCTGCTTTCTTGGTGGCTGGGAAACCGGGGGGGGGGGGGGGGGGGGGGGGGGGGAGGGGGGGTGCCTAGTTGTTGGGGGGGAGGGGTTTGTGTTGATATCTGATTGCCCGAATCAGGAGGTAATCAGAGATCAACAAATAGTGCTGGAAGTTGATGCCCTGCCCATGTCTCCAACTCCAATAACATGCCTCTATTATCCCCACTCCGTGACAAGATAAAAATCATGAACTTTGTCACAGGATCCCATAAGGAGTAGGTCCCAATCAGCAATCTATATGGATCAAAAACTGCTAGAGACAACTAGCGATGGCAATTTTGAGACTGCAATGGACGGGGAAGTGCTGCCACACTCACTTCCCTGCTCTTACCGAGCTCACTGTTGTGTAATTATATCAGCTTGGATACCTCTACAGACAGTGACACAGGCACAACGTTACGAATAACATGGCTTTATATTGTATCATTCTATGGGGGTCATGGATAGCACAGTGGCTCAGTTATTAGCACTGCTGCCACACAGTGCAAGGGATCCGGGTTTGATTCCAGCCTCAGGCATCTGCCTGTTTGGAGTTTGCACTTTTTCCCTGGGTCTGCGTAGGTTTCTTCCCACAGTCCAACAGGTTAGGTGGATTGGATATACAAAATTGCCCCAAGTATGAAAGGATGTGCAGGCTAGGTGGATTTGCAATGTGGGATTACAGGGATATGATGGGGGGAGGTGGGTTTGAGTGGGATGATCTTCAGAGGGTCAATGTGGACTTGATGGGCTGAATGGCCTCTTTCTACACTGTAGGAATTCTATGAAATGGTTTGATGATTATCTGTTATTAAACCTTTATATGTGCTTGACAAAGGTTCCTTTGTTTTCTTAATTTTCAAAGTGAAACATGTTTAACTTTCAAAAATCCTGTCTAGATTTTCTAGATTTTGTGTTCACAAGCTGGGGGGGGGGGGCGGGGGGGGGGGGGTGCCTATTTCAGAGAGCAGCTGGGATCAAGGAACTGGTAACCCAATGAGTGGGACAGTGTTATCCATTATCACAGCAGGCTAACAAATTATTTGTTGCTAGTATTCTTTAAGCCAAAACCTAATTAACACACTGGCTATTTTCTGCTATTATTTTGTTTTCCAAAAACAGTTGGAAATAAACAAAATATTTGTATGTAATTTTTTGATTTTCTTTCATCTTTCCTGCAGTTAAAAATTAGTTACCTTTTGTAAAACTTGAAATATTATTTGATATCATCCCTCATGCTTTAACTCACCTTCTGTAAGTATTTGCTCTTCATTCATTAATCTCTCTGTTGACAGAGAATAAAGGTAGAGTTCAAACTCTGCACATCTAAAATATTAAGAAATGGCTTCTGATTGGTAGTTAAGTTGCAGTACATGTCTTATACTTCCTATTCAAGTGTGACTGCTGCAATTTCCAACAACCTTAAACCACTTCACGTGGAGAGGTTTGTTGAAATGATTCAAACGGACTGCTTCTATTAGATAGTACAAATGTGGGCCATGAAAGTTACGAAGTGGTAGAACTGCAAAGTAGTGCCCATGACGCTGAAGCTGAAACAGATGTTTCTTTAAATTGTAGCACAGAGAGATTTGGATTGGTGTCATCTGGGGTTAAGGTTGAATAATTAATTTTGTGTAAAAGCGTTATTCAGAGGTTAACTAGCTGCTAATTTAAACATAATTCCTTCTGTGGACTAAATTAACAGCTAAAGAAACAGAAGAAGTAACACTGAAAGTTCACTTAGCATTCTAAAGTAGTACCACATAAGCAGGTATGTTGAATAAAATTGTTGAACTGAATATTGTAGAGTGAGTGAAAACTGAGTTATTAGCATCAAATTGGCTAATACCTGCTGGATAGAGTAGATATGGAGAAACTGTCGCTACTCGTTCAAGAAACACGAACATGAGGGACTAAATTTAAAATACTGTACTCTGCAAAGGAAGCGAGAGCGATGTGAGCAGTTTGGGTCTGGAAATACACTGGGGAGAAAGTGAGGTCTGCAGATGCTGGAGATCAGAGCTGAAAATGTGTTGCTGGAAAAGCACAGCAGGTCAGGCAGCATCCAGGGAACAGGAGAATCGACGTTTCCTGAAGAAGGGCTTATGCCCGAAACGTCGATTCTCCTGTTCCCTGGATGCTGCCTGACCTGCTGTGCTTTTCCAGCAACACATTTTCAGCTCTGGAAATACACTGCTTAGAAGTGCGGGGTGAAAGCAGGGTCAACTGAGGCATTCAGGAAGGCATTGGATGATTATTTGGACAAGCATAATGTGTAAGGTAATGGGGGAGAAACAGGAGATTATCATTGGGTACCGATGCTTCTTTAATGTGGCAGTGTAGGCATGATGGGCTGAATAGCCTTTTGCCCTGCAATGGTTTTGTGATTCTGTGAATTGCAAAACCAATTGCAAAGATACCAGGAATTAAGATACATACTTTTGCCACTGATGATCTTCATTGCATTAACACTATATTTTCGGAGCTGTAATATATTTCATGGTTAACTAACACAGAGCAATTTGGGTGTACCTTCAAAGAGGCATAATTCCCCTTCCAATAAGGCTGGCATGAAATAAGTACATAATGAAAGAAAACCTGACATTGACCTGCCTGATACTGTGTTGCCAGTCACAGACTAACGAGGCACTGAAAATGACACTGCTTTTCTTCTTCAATTCAGTGTTGAATGGTCCAAACCAGACCACAGACATCAAAGCCATTGGAAAATAACTCTCACAGCTAGTATACTCCAATAACCCCCTAAAGATGGTTTCAGGGACAGAGAATTGAAAGAGGTCACCCAAAGTAAGCCTTAGTGATCTGATTATTGTAAAACTGTTTTTTGTTGTTAAATGCAGCATACAACATTATTGCAGGACCTTAATTATCAGCACTTCAACTTGCTACGAGCTAGTGAGGGCAGAAATATGAGGATAGAACAGATGAATGCATGGCTGAGGAGCTGATGTAAGGGAGAAGGATTCACATTTTTGGATCATTGGAATCTCTTTTGGGGTAGATGTTACCTGTACAGGAAGGACGGATTGCACCTAAATTCGAAAGGGACTAATATACAGGCAGGGAAATTTGCTAGAGCTGCTTGGGAGGATTTAAACTAGTAAGGTGGGGGGGTGGGACCCAGGGAGATAGTAAGGAAAGAGATCGATCTGAAACTGATACAGTTGAGAACAGAAGCAAGTCAAACAGTCAGGGCAGGCAGAGACAAGTTAGGACTAATAAATTAAACTGCATTTATTTCAATGCAAGGGGCGTAACAGGGAAGGCAGATGAACTCAGGGCATAGTTAGGAACATGGGACTGGGATATCATAACAATTACAGGAACATGGCTCAGGGATGGGCAGGTCTGGCAGCTTAATGTTCCAGGATACAAATGCTACAGGAAGGATAGAAAGGGAGGCAAGAGAGGAGGGGGAGTGGCGTTTTTGATCAGGGATAGCATTACAGCTGTGCTGAGGAAGGATATTCCTGGAAATACATCCAGGGAAGTTATTTGGGCAGAACTGAGAAATAAGAAAGGGATGATCACCTTATTGGGATTGTATTATAGACCCCCCAATAGTCAGAGGGAAATTGAGAAACAAACTTGTAATGAGAACTCAGCTATCTGTAAGAACAATAGGGTGGTTATGGTAGGGGATTGAGGTATATGGGCCGGGTGCTGGCAGGTGGGACTAGATTGGGTTGGGATATCTGGTCGGCAAGGACGGGTTGGACCAAAGGGTATGTTTCCATGCTGTGCATCTCTAAGACTCTATGACATAGACTGGAACTGTCATAGTGTTAAGGGTTTAGATGGAGAGGAATTTGTTAAGTGTGTACAAGAAAAAATTCTGATTCAGTATGTGGATGTATCTACTAGAGAAGGTGCAAAACCTGACCTACTCTTGGGAAATAAGGCAGGGCAGGTGACTGAGGTGTCAGTGGGAGAGCACTTTGGGGCCAAGACCATAATTCCATTAGATTTAAAATAGTGATGGAACAGGATAGACCAGATCTAAAAGTTGAAGTTCTAAATTGGAGAAAGGCCAATTTTGACGGTAATAGGCAAGAACTTTGGAAAGCTGATTGGGGGCAGACGTTCACAGGTAAAGGGACAGCTGGAAAATGGGAAGCCTTCAGAAATTATATAACGAGAATCCAGAGAAAGTATATTCCTATTAGGGTGAAAGGAAAGGCTGACAGGTATAGGGAATGTTGGATGACTAAAGAAATTGAGGGTTTGGTTCAGAAAAAGAAGGAAGCATATGTAAGGTATAGACAGGATAGACCGAGTGAATCCTTAGAAGAGTATAAAGGCAGTAGGAGTATACTTAAGAGGGAAATCAGGAGGGAAAAAAGGGGACATGGATAGCTTTGGCAAATAGGGGTAAGGATTTAACCCTAAAGGGTTTTTACAAATACATTAAGGACAAAAGGGTAACGAGGGAGAAAATAGGGCCCCTCAAAGATCAGCAAGGCGGCCTTTGTTTGGAGCCACAGAAAATGGGGGAGATATTAAATGAGTATTTTGCATCAGTATTTACAGTGGAGAAGGATATGGAAGATATAGAAAATAGGGAAATAGATGGTGACACCTTGCAAAATGTCCATATTACAGAGGAGGAAGTGCTGGATGTCTTGAAATGGGTAAAGATAAATCCCCAGGACCTGATCAGGTGCATGCTAGAACTCTGTGGGAAGCTAGAGAAGTGATTGCTGGGCCTGTTGCTGAGATATTTGTATCATCGGAAGACTGGAGGTTGACTAATGTGGTGCCACTCTTTACGAAGGGTGGTAACGACAAGCCAGGGAAGTATAGACCAGTGAGCCAGATATCGGTGGTGGGCAAGTTGTTGGAGGGAATCCTGAGGATCAGGATGTACATGTATTTGGAAAAGCAAGGACTGATTAGGGATAGTCAACATGGCTTTGTGTGTGGGAAATCATGTCTCACAAACTTGAATATTTTGAAGAAGTAACAAAGAGGATTGATGAGGGCAGAGTGGTAGTTGTGATCTATATGGACTACACTAAGGCGTTCGACAAGGTTCCCCATGGGAGACTGATTAGCAAGGTTAGATCTCACGGAATACAGGGTGAACTAGCCATTTGGACACAGAACTGGCTTAAAGGTAGAAGACAGAGGGTGGTGATGGAGGGTTGTTTTTCAGACTGGAGACCTGTGACCAGTGGAGTGCCACAAGGATTGGTGCTGGGTCCTCTACTTTTTGTCATTTACGTAAATGATTTGGATGCGAGCATAAGAGGTACAGTTAGTAAGTTTGCAGATGACACCAACATTGGAGGTGTACTGGACAGTGAAGAGGGTTGCCTCAGATCACAACAGGATCTTGACTGAATGGGCCAATGGGCTGAGAAGTGGCAGATGGAGTCTAATTCAGATAAATGCGAGGTGCTGCATTTTGGGAAAGCAAATCTTCGCAGGACTTATACACTTAATGGTAAGGTCCTAGGGAGTGTTGCTGAACAAAGAGACCTTGGAGTGCAGGTTCACAGCTCCTTGAAAGTGGAGTCACAGGTAGATAGGATAGTGAAGAAGGCGTTTAGTATGCTTTCCTTTATTGGTCAGAATATTGATTACAGGAGTTGGGAGGTCATGTTGTGGCTGTACAGGACATTGGTTAGGCCACTGTTGGAATATTGCATGCAATTCTGGTCTCATTCCTATCGGAAAGATGTTGTCAAAACTGAAAGGGTTCAGAAAAGATTTAAAATGATGTTGCCAGGGTTGGAGGATTAGAGCTATAGGGAGAGGTTGAACAGGCTGGGGTGTTTTCCCTGGAGCATCAGAGGCTGAGGGGTGACCTTATAGAGGTTTACAAAATTATGAGGGGCATGGATAGGGTAAATAGACAAAGTATTTTCCCTGGGGTCAGGGAGTTCAGAACTAGAGGGCATAGGTTTAGGGTGAGAGGGGAAAGATATAAAAGAGACCTAAGGGGCAACGTTTTCACACAGAGGGTGGTACGTGTATGGAACGAGCTGCCAGAGGAAGTGATGGAGGCTGGTACAATTGCAACATTTAAGAGGCATTTGGATGGGTATATGAATAGGAAGGGCTTGGAGGGATATGGGCCGGGTGCTGGCAAGTGGGACTAGATTGGGTTGGGATATCTAGTCGGCATGGACAAGTTGGACTGAAGGGTCTGTTTCCATGCTGTACATCTCTATGATTCTATGTACCCATCCAAATGCCTTTTTAATGTTGTAATTTTGTACCAGTCTCCAACATCTCAACTGTCAGCTCATTCCAAATATTTAAAAAAGTTGCCGCTTCGGTCCCTTTTAAATCTTTTCCCCCTCACCCTAAACCTGTATCCTCTAGTTTTGGACTTCCCCACCGTGGGAAAAAGATCCTGTCCATTTACCCTATTCATGCCCGTCATGATTTATAAACCTCTCTAAAGGCACTCCTCAGCCTCACTCTTGAGGGAAAATAGCCCCAGCTTGCTCAGCCTCTCCCTATAGCTCAAAACACCCAACCATGGAAATTTTCTTGTAAACCTTTCTGAATCCTTTCAAGATTTACAACATCTTGCCTAAAGCAGGGTGACCAGAATTGAAGCATTCCAAAAGTGGCCTAACCAATGTCTTGTAGAGTTGCAACATGATCTCCCAACTGTTATACCCAATACACTGACCAATAAAGGGAAGCATACCAAACAACTTCTTCACTACCCTGTCTACTGCAAAGCCATTTTCAAGGAACTATGAACCTGCACTCCAAGGTCTCAGGACACTCCCCAGGACCTTACCATTAAGACTATAAGTCCTGCCCTGATTTGCCTTACCTAAATGCAGCACCTCACATTTATCTAAATTAAGTTCCATCTGCCATTTTTTGGGCGATTGGCCCATCTGATCAAGGTCTCACTGTGCTCTGAAGTAACTTTCTTTGCTGTCCACTACACCTCCAATTTTGGTGTCATCTGCAAACTGCCTAACCATACCTCCTACACTGACATCTAAATCATTTATATAAATGATGAAAAGCAGTGGACCCACCACCGATCCTTGTGGCACACCGCCAGTCATAGACATCCAGCCTGAAAAGCAAATCTCCACCTGTGTGTACTAATTTAATCCAACTATCCAAATGAACGTGCACCATTTAGCCAATCATGTCGATGCTGTTTCTCTAGACAATCAATGTTATAATCAATACTCCAGAAAGAAACACTGAAATGTTTTCAAACAGCTTTGTCCGCCATTAATTCCAACCTAAAAGGAACATGCAAGGGAATTAGAAAAAAGCAGGAGACTGGTAATAAATAATGGCATTCAATTGAAGAGCAAACACAGGCACAATGGGCCGAATGGTCTCCTTCTGCACCAAAACATTTGTATTTCTGTGATTCTCACTGGGTATGTTGTAAGAAATTTGATAATCATAGGGACCGATCGTCAATGAAATTGCAGCAGTTTCTATGCACACGTTTTGTAAAAGATACATTTCAGTTTGAAAAATTCATTTGTGACATGCCTATCATTTGTAGCATGGTCAGCCATATAGTCCCCTTCACAATATTATAGAATATTGATTCCTATGACTGAATCACCTTTTTTGCATAACATATGTTGAAATATATCTTTCAAAATGCACAAACAACATTTGAAGAAGGAACAAGACAAGGGAATACTCAGTGAGTGACAGGGCACTAGGAAGCTCAGAGGAACTGAAAGAATTTGGGATACTTGTCTACAGATCTCAAATGTGGTTGGACAGGTGAATGGGCAGCTGAGAAGGCATACTGGACACTTGCCATTATCAAGCAAACATAGATTAGAAGAACAGGGAGGTCATGTTGGAACTGTACAGACTTTGGAGTACTGTGTGTGTTTCTTGTCATCATACTATACGAAGGATGTGATTGCACTGAAAAGGACACAGAGGAGATTCTCCAGGATGTTGCCTGGGATTCAGCAGTTTAGCAATGAAGAGAGAATGGATAAGTTTGGGTTGTTTACTTTTGGAGCAGAGAATTTGAGAGGGGACCTGACTAAGGTGTATGAGATTATGAGGGGCATATACAGGGTGGACAGAAAGCAGCAGTTCCCCTTGTTTGAAGGGTCAATAACAAGATGCCATAATTTTAAGGTGAAAGGCAGGATGTTTCGAGGGGATTTGAGATTTAAAAAAAACTTTCGCCCAGATGGTGGTAGGTTGACCATTGAAGGTTAGTTGAGGCGGGAAAACTCACAAACTTTAAAAAATTACTTGGATGAGCACCTGAAGTGTCATAACATTCAAGGCTATAGACCTGGTGTGTTAAAGTGGGATTTGTTAGTTTTGGAGTTGTTTTGATGTCATTGCAGACTTGATGAGCCAAAGTGCCTTTTCTGTACTGTATGATTCAATAATTCTACAAACCATTTGGACGCATGACACATCCTGATATTCTGCATTCCCTTGTTCCTACATTTACTTTCTCTACTTTGAAACTTACCCAATTCTTCTCCTGAAATTTCACCTTGCTGCAATCTCTCTGTTGAGAGAATAACAGTACTCAAGATTTTTTCTTAATATACAAGGTTTGATCTAGACATTGAAAGTTGTTATTGTAATAAAACAATTTCCTTTTCAGGTCATCTTTCAACTTACCAAGTTGATCCTGAAGTTCTTTCAGAGCCTCCTCTGTCAACAGATAACAAGACTCAGTACAAACCTTGCATATTAAAAAAAAATTCGAAAATACTGTAATTTGTTAAAAATTGCTCTAAAACCAAATCTAACTGAGACCTACTAAATGGTATAACTATTGAAAATTACAGGTAGATGGCAGTCAGTTTGGTAGAAATCTTTATGATGTATTCAGCAATGAGTTAATTCTAAAATAATGTACTTTTAAAATGAAGGTGGGTGGGGTGCAAGTAGTCTAGGTGAATTTGGGCAATCTTGGGAAGTACTTTACATCTTCTGATGGGCTGTACTGCCAGCTGAAACTGGGTCAGATTTGTATGGCACAATTCTACAGGCTTTTGGTTTGATGTATCAATCAAGGTCAACTATATGTTGTAGGGCTTCACCTTGTTTATTAAACTGTTCTACTGCCTTAAAATAGTTAGACAACTTGCCTGCCCAGGTCCCGGCAAGTGTGAACAACTATGCCTGAGTTACTGATGTTTTATTCTTAGAATGTGGCCAAGTTACGGTTTAACACTTTACAAGTGGGCGTCAATGTGGCATCAGTTGTTATGGCCTGAATGTTACTGTGGTAACATTCAATATCACAGTGAAATGCAGGTCCAGTTTGACAATTTAATCATTAGGGGACTCTTAATTGGCTGCCAGCAGGGCCACCATGGGTTTAAGGAATGTAGCTGAAAATGTGTTGCTGGAAAAGCGCAGCAGGTCAGGCAGCATCCAGGGAACAGGAGAATCGACGTTTCGGGCATAAGCCCTTCTTCAGGAATCCTTTAAGGAATGTAGGCATGTTCCTGATGCTGCCAGCTCAATCAGAAGGTCTGAAACCTTAGCAGCACCACTTAGGTCAAGCTGTCACTGCTAAGGCCAGCCAGCTATGTTGTAAAGAAAAAAATACTCAATGGAACGGGTGGGGGGACCTGCAAAGATCATTGGAGCTGCAGGAGCAACCTTTCCTGCGTGTGGACCAGTCTGTGTGCCTCTGCTCCAGACTGGGGGACGTCTGGTGCAAATTCAGCTGCGGGTGGGTTGCTGTGTTATGTTAAAAATGCCACTGGCCTGGTAAATTACCTCTTGACCAGACATTTATTATGGAAATCCACTGGCCAGCTTCTTGAAGAGGGCAAGTAATTTACAGTGTGCTGGCGGAAAGGTATTGCCCCCTGCAGTGGGACTGACAAACCAGACACGGGCTCCTGGTTTTTTACTGCTGTACCACCTGCCAGGCCCCCTTCCCAAAGGACAGTAAAATTGGCTCCAATATTAAAGAAAGTGAAGGGGAAGGAAGCAGTCCTATTTTTTAGCAGCCAAAAAACAAAGTAGGAAACACTAACTTCAAATAGAAAAGTCTTAGCAGACAAAAAAAAAATCATTGATCAGAAACCAATTCCCAAATCTTCAAGGAGGAAGATAGTTGTTGCTTAAGCAGAGACCAGAATTATGCATCAGGATCATTCAGAAGTCCTAATGCAGGTATCACCCAGGAAGATTAAACTTCCAATAAGCATTTGCCTGGTGGCTTTAGGCTTCGACAAAGTCCTTAACTCTGAGTTAGAAAGAGAGATCTTGGAGGGCTCTGACTTACTATTATTAGCCAGGAAAGGTTAGAGAAATTAAAATTGCTCTACCTCCCAGATACATACACAACTACATTTACGCCTCACCATTAAGTACATCATCCCAGCCTATTTATGCCCACCAGCCCCCATGGACACCTCACCTCACATCCCTGTCTTGCAATGCTCCCGATTCCACCTCCCATTACCTGACTTGACCTGCAGCTCCACCCCAACCTCTAACAGACTTCTAATACTCTCCCCGTCCTAAATCCCAGGCACCCTCCTCAGTTGGCACCCTAACAACCCTTCCGTCTGTGACTAAGCACCCAACCGACCCACATATCTGCCACGCTATCAGAGTGGCTTTAGAATCTGTAAACTACAAAATATAGCAACCACTGCTGCAAAGAGATGGTTGTGTTTTATCTACTGATCCTCTCTGATCCTGCCAGTGTAGACTCTTGGACTTGATTGTGCTCCTTTGGCTGGGAAGACTGCTGTTCCTCGGGTTGGCATGGAAAACTCTTCCGAAGGTAAGTGACTAACATCTTGTTGAGTCTGGATTAGAAATAAGGTCTCTGATCCAGGTCAGAAGATACCAGTCAGTGTTTGCCTCTCTCTCCACAAGTGCTGCTGAACCCACTGAATACTTGCCCTTTGTTAAATTTTTATTTCAGATTTCCAGCATCCCAATATTTGCTTTTTTAAAAGAAAAACATGATTCCAAAATCACAGCCACAAAAGAATTAGGGCAATATGAGACTACATGGATCAGAATAACAGATTGAAGTACAGTACAGATTGAAGTTGAAGTTCATTGTTGATCAAGGCTCTGAGGTAGGCGGGGTGAAGGGTGGCAGACATATCCCAAGGTAGGAAAATTCCTGAAGAAGGGCGAATGCCCGAAATGTCGATTCTCCTGTTCCCTGGATGCTGCCTGACCTGCTGCGCTTTTCCAGCAACACACTTTCAGCTCTGATCTCCAGCATCTGCAGACCTCACTTTCTCCTCTAGGAAAATTCCTGACTTGCTACTACCTGCCTCAGTCAAAAATGTCCAGAATCACAGGATTTTTGTTTGGGGGTGTTGGTGGTGGTGGTTCTAGTGCAAGGTGTTATCAGAAGCAGATGCTAGGAGGACACAAGTATGGGTGAGGGTCAGGAATGGTGATTGGTAGGTGCAACCTCAGTTCTCAAGATGTGAGGCTCTCTAATTCATTCCAACACACCACGATCTATCCCTGAAAACCTCCATGCTAATTCATTTCCACACTACCATACCTCCTATGAGTGAACATAAACTCTATGCCAAACCAATGCCAACCAGACAAATCTCAGGTGCCCATATTTAGCTAAGAAAAAAAAAACAAATGCAATTACAGCCTTCAAAATACAGATTTGATTGCAAAAAAAAATCACTCATTCATTAAAGTATCAAAGTTTTTAAATCTAGAACATAGAACATAGAAGAATACAGCGCAGTACAGGCCCTTGGGCCCTCGATGTTGCGCCGATCCAAGCCCACCTAAACTACACTAACCCACTATCCTCCATATACCTATCCAATGCCCTCTTAAATGCCCATAAAGAGGGAGAGTCCACCACTGTTACTGGCAGGGCATTCCATGAACTAACGACTCGCTGAGTGAAGAACCTACCCCTAACATCAGTCCTATATCTACCCCCCCTTAATTTAAAGCTATGCCCCCTTGTAATACCCGACTCAATACGCGGGAAAAGGTTCATACTGTCGACCCTATCTAACCCCCTAATCATCTTGTACACCTCAATCAAGTCACCCCTAAACCTTCTTTTCTCTAGTGAAAACAGCCCCAAGTGCCTCAGTCTTTCCTCATACGATTTTCCTTCCATACCAGGCAACATCCTGGTAAACCTCCTCTGCACCCGTTCCAATGCCTCCACATCCTTCCTATAGTATGGCGACCAAAACTGCACACAATATTCCAGATGCGGCCGTACCAGAGTCTTATACAACTGCATCATGACCTCAGGACTCCGGAACTCAATTCCTCTACCAATAAAAGCCAGTACGCCATATGCCTTCCTCACCGCACTATTTACCTGGGTGGCAACTTTCAGAGATCTGTGTACATGGACACCAAGATCCCTCTGCTCATCCACACTACCAAGTATCCGACCATTAGCCCAGTACCCCATCTTTTTGTTATTCTTCCCAAAGTGAATCACCTCGCACTTAGCTACATTGAATTCCATCTGCCACCTTTCTGCCCAGCTCTGCAGCTTCTCTATATCCTGCTGTAACCTGCCACATGCTTCCTCACTGTCAACAACTCCTCCGACTTTCGTGTCATCCGCAAACTTGCTCACCCAACCTTCTAACCCCTCTTCCAGGTCATTTATAAAAATGACAAACAGCAATGGTCCCAAAACAGATCCTTGCGGAACACCGCTAGTGACGGCACTCCATGAAGAAACTTTGCCATCAACTACTACCCTCTGTCTTCTTCCATCCAGCCAATTCCTAATCCAAACCTCCAACTCACCCTCAATGCCATATCTCCGTATTTTCTGCAGTAGCCTACCATGGGGAACCTTATCAAACGCCTTACTAAAATCCATATATACCACATCTACCGCTTTCCCCTCATCAACCTCCTTCGTCACCTTTTCAAAGAATTCAATAAGGTTTGTGAGGCACGACTTGCCCTTCACAAAACCATGCTGACTATCCTTGATCACATTATTCCTATCCAGATGTGCATAAATCCTATCCCTTACAATTCTCTCTAAGACTTTGCCCACAACAGAAGTGAGACTCACCGGCCTATAGTTACTAGGGCTATCCCTACTCCCCTTTTTGAACAAGGGAACCACATTTGCTATCCTCCAGTCTTCTGGGACTACTCCTGTAGACAAAGAGGACATAAAAATCAAGGCCAATGGCTCTGCAATCTCCTCCCTTGCTTCCCAGAGAATCCTAGGATAAATGCCATCAGGCCCAGGGGACTTATCTATTTTCACCTTTTCCAGGATTTCCAACACCTCTTCTCTACATACCTCAAAGCCATCCATTCTACTTATTTGTGCCTCAGTATTCTCATCGACAACAATGCCCTGTTCCTGAGTGAATACTGAAGAAAAGTATTCATTCAGTGTCTCCCCAATCTCTTCCGCCTCCACACGCAACTTCCCCCTACTATCCTTGACTGGACCTATTCCTACCCTAGTCATTCTTTTATTCCTAACATACCTATAGAAAGCCTTAGGGTTTTCCCTAATCCTATCTACTAAGGACCTTTCATGTCCCCTCCTTGCTGCTTTTAGCTCTCTCTTCAGGTCCTTCCTGGCTACCCTATAACTCTCAATCGCCCCAATTGAACCTTCACGTCTCATCTTGAGATAGGCCGCCCTCTTCCATTTAACAAGGGATTCCAATTCCTTATTAAACCACGGCTCCCTCGCACGACCCTTTCCTACCTGCCTGACAGGTACATAATTATCAAGGACACTCAATAGTTGCCCCTTGAACAAGTTCCACATATCATTTACACTCTTGCCTTGGAGTCTACTTTTCCAAGCCACACATCCTAAGTCATGCCTCACCGCATCATAATTTCCCTTACCCCAGCTATAATTCTTGCCCTGTAGTACACACTTATCCCTCTCCATCACGAGTGTAAAAATCACCGAATTATGGTCACTATCCCCAAAGTGCTCACCTACCTCTAATTCTAACACCTGGCCTGGTTCGTTACCCAGAACCAAATCCAGTATGGCCTCACCTCTTGTTGGCCTGTCTACATATTGTGTCAGGAAACTCTCCTGCACACATTGAACAAACACTGACCCATCTAACGAACTTGAGCTATAGCTTTCCCAATCAATATCAGGAAAGTTAAAGTCCCCCATAACAACCACCCTATTACTGTCACTCATCTCCTGAATCACCTTCCCAATCCTTTCTTCAATGATTCTAGATCTCTTCTTTAAAGTCTGTTACCTGTCATTTTTGAAACTCGTCCAGTCATGAATAGCTCTCAGGCAAGTCTCAACAAGTAATTTTATTGAATTACTTTGAAACTGCTCAAATAAATGCTACACCAGCTGGACTATCAATCAAAACATTCCAACAGAGTTTTCTTCAACAATCATTGATACTGCAAATTCATTTTACAGTTTGAAGAATCAAGTATTTTAAAAAATCTTTAGATTATAATAGCTAAGAGATTATACATGCCCTTTCAGAAGGTTTCATTTACTCTACTATAATTTTGGAGAGAATCAAGTGTAAGACTATATTCTTCTTCTCCAGTGAATTGTGTAGTTGTCCACCACCGTTCACAACTGGATGTGGCAGGACTTCAGAGCTTAGATCTGCTCTGCTAGTTGTGAGATCACTTAGCTCTGTCTATCACTGACTGTTTATGCTGTCTGGCATGCAAGTTGTCCTGTTTGGTAGCTTCACATTCTTGACACCTCATCTTCAAGTTTGCCTGGTGCTACTCCTGGCATTTCCTCCTGCACTCTCCATTGACCAGGGTTAATTCCCTGGCTTGATGGTAATGGTAAAGTGGAGGAATCTGACAGGCCATGAGGTTTGCAGATCTTGTTGATTTGTATTGCTACTGAAGGCCCACAAAGCCTCATGGATGCCCACCCTCAAGTTGCTAGATCTGTTCAAAGTCTGTCCCATTCAGCATGGTGACGCTGCCACTCAATACAATACAGGGTATCCACAATGTGAAGGCAGGACTTCACCTCCATAAGGATTTGTAATGGTCATTCTTATTGATGTATCTGCAGGTGGCGAATTGGTAAGGATTAGGTCAAGTATGTTTTTCTCTATTGTTGGTTCCCTCACCGCATGCTGCAGACCCCAGTTCAGCAGCTATGTCCCCACCTGACTAGCTTGATCATTAGTGCTGCTGTGGAGCCACTCTGCTGGGTCTGTCCTGCTGCTGGAACAGGACATACCCTGGGATGGTGATGGTGCTGCCTGGGGCATTGTTTATAAGATGTGATTCTGTGAGTATGACTATATCAGGCTGTGGCTCAACTAATCTGAGAGACAGCATTCTCAACTTTGGCATGAACCACCAGATGTTAGTGAGGAGGACTTTGCAGGCTTGACAGGACTGTTTCTGCCATTATCTTTTCCAGTGCCTAGGTCAATGCCAGGTGGTCCATCCAGTTTTCATTTCTTTGTTGAAACTTTGTAGCAATTGATACAACTGAGAGGCTTCCTAGACCATTTCAGAGAGCAGATGAGAGTCAACCACATTGCTTTGGGTCTGGAACCACATGTTGGCCAGACCAGCTGGGGATTGACAGATATGAAGGGCATTAGTGAACCAGATGGGTGAATGGGGTTTCAATATCATTACTCGACTTAATTCCAGACATTTATTGAATTCAAATTCCACCATCTGTGTGGCAGGATTTAAACCTGGGTCCCCAGAACATTTTGGATTAACAGTTTAGAGAAAGTACCACTAGGCTATCTGCCTCTCCAAAAGGCATATTTGTAGGCTTTAATATGGAGTGTCAATTGCTGAGGTATGTATCTTTCAAGATGTATACCAATAATATGATGGGACAAGCTCCTTTGTTGATTTTAGCTTTTGCTGTATATCATTCTGCCTTTTTAGGACAGAAGTTGGGAGATTGAGTTTCATGTTATCCTGAAGAAGGGTCCCGGCCTGAAAGGTCAATTCTCTTGCTCTTCTGATGTTGCTTGACCTGCTGTGCTTTTTTCAGCTCCACACTTTATCAGTTCTGACTTTCCAGCATCTGCAGTCCTCACTATCTCTGAGTTTAATGTAGGAAAGGGCAAGGTTCTCTGCACTTTATTGCGGAGAATCAAAAGGCAGGCTGTTATTTAAATGAAGAGAGATTCCAAAAGAATTGCAGTGTGTGCTTGACATAAGTGCTCTTAGACACAAAATACAAGATGTTAGCATCCAGATGCATTCTGAATGCAGATGTCAGATGCAATTTTAGCCTTTACAGTTAGGGGATTGGAAGATCAAAATAGAGAAGTTCTGTATCACCTGTACAGAGTTTTGATGATGTCACACATGGAGTACCGTGTGCAGGTATCATCCCCATATTTTAAAAAAACGACATACAGGTAGTTCTTCTATAAGATGATGGTTGCGATCTTGTGCAACCTCGCATTATAGAAAAATCACACTTTACAAACAGTGCTTAAAGTGTTGGCAATGTAATCATGTTACAGCCGACACATGCTTTAAAAGTTTGTGCTTTAGAAACATTGTGCCCAATTTGTCAATCGCATTAAGTGAATTTGTGTTAGCAAAACGTGCATTATAGCAGAATGTTCTGTTCTAGCATAAAGACAGTTCAAAAGATATTCACTAGACTGATTCCCGGGATGAAAGGATTGGCTTATCAAGGATCGATAAACAGGTTAGGGAGTTATTCATTAGAATTTAGAAGAATGATGGGTGATCTTACTGAAACATATAAGATTCAGGGAGACAATAGTCTAGCGATATTATTGCTTGACTATTAATCCAGAGACTCAGGAATGTTCTAAGGACTTGAGTTCAAATCCTGTCACATGTAATTTGAATTTAACAACAAAACAAAATGAGAATTAAGTGTCTAATGATGACCATTGATCCATTGTCGAGTGTCAGAAAAACCCATCTGGTTCACTGATGTTCTTTAGGTAACAAAACTGCTATCCTTACCTGATCTGGACTACATGTGACTCCAAATCCACAGCAATGTGGATGACTCAACCATCCTTTGAACAATTATGGACAGGCAATAAATGCAGACCTAGCCAGCAACACCCTCATCCCCTAATTGAATCAAAAAACATTCTGAGGTGGCTTGACAGGATAGATATTGAGATGATGTTTCTGCTAGCGGAGGAATGTCAAACTCAGGGACATAGGTACAGAATAAAAGGACACTGATTTAAAATTGAGATGTGAAGGAATCTCTTCTCTCAGAGGGCAGTAAATGTCTGGAATTCTCTATCCCAAAGAGTTGTGGAAGCTAGATCACTGAAAAGGAGGTAGATAATTTTTTTTGAAATATCATGGAGTTGAAGGCCATAAGGAGCTGGCATGAAAGAGGAGTTAAGGCCTGGGCAGCACATCCATGATCTTGTTGAATGGCAGAGCAGACCTGAGGGGTCAAATAGCCTCTTCGTCCTAATTCTTATATTCTCACATAATATTAATGGTCGTAAAATTTCTGATTGCCTTACACTGTCAATATGGTGTGTGAGGTTAGCAGGGCAGAAAACTTGATCATCTGAAATTTGTCTGTAGGTTGGTTAGCTCTGAGCCTTATTGGTGTGTTTCTGTTTATACAACTTCTTATTACTTTCCTTGCTGCCAGCATTGTGGTATTCTACTATCTTATTGGCCACCTGTGTTTTGTGCTGGTGTCTTGCTTGACTTTTGGAATCAGACGTCCAGCACACATGTATCCGTCGGTGCTACATGCATTGCAGATATCAAGAAAAGCTGGATGGCTTTTGGATAGGTACAACAAACCATATGTCTTTCTGATTTTGTTAGAAGGCCATATTAATGATTTGGATAAGTGTGTACAAGGCATGATTAGTACGTTTGCTGATGACATTAAAATAGGCAGTATCATAGACAGTGAGGAAGGTTATCAGAAAATTGCAGCAGGAC
Organism: Chiloscyllium plagiosum; assembly: GCF_037043375.1. Taxonomy (NCBI): domain Eukaryota; kingdom Metazoa; phylum Chordata; class Chondrichthyes; order Orectolobiformes; family Hemiscylliidae; genus Chiloscyllium; species Chiloscyllium plagiosum. The sequence goes on along the minus strand of NW_028270143.1, from coordinate 128,250,481 downwards.
CTTAACCAGCTAGGGAAGTGGGCTGAAAAATGGCAAATAGAGTTTAATATACATAAGTGTGAGGTCTTGTGTTTTGGAAAGTCAAATCAAGGTAGGAATTTCATGGTTAATGGTACAGCCTTAGTGAATATAGTGGAACAGAGGGATTTGGAGTTCAGGTTCACAATTCTCTGAAAATGGAGTCACAGGTAGACAAGGGCAGTGAAGAAGACTTTTGGCACACTGGCCTTCATCAGTCAGGGCAATGGGTACAGAAGTTGGGAAGTTATGTTGAAGTTGTACAGGACATTGGTCAGTCCTCACTTGGAGCCTGGACTCAATGGTCTGAGTTATAGACAGAGGTTGGACAAGCTAGGAATTTTTTTTCTTTAGAGGTTAGGAGACTGAATGGGGGCGGGGGGGGAACCTTATAGAGGTCCATAAGCTCATGAGAGGTATGAATAGTGTGAATGCATTCAGTCTTTTTCCCAGGGTTAGAGAATCAGATTTAGGTTAGTGGGGAAAGAATAAAAGGGAACCTGAGGGCCAACGTTTTTACACAAAGGGTGGTAAACATATGAAATAAGCTGCCAGCAGAAGTGGTTGAGGCACATACATTAACAATATTAAAAGGATTTGGACAAATACACGGGTAGGAAATGTTTAGAAATATATGGGCCAAGTGCAGGGAAATGGGGTTAACATGGATGGACATTTTGGTCGGCATGGACCAGTTGGGGCCAAAGGGCCTGTCTCCATGCTGTAGAATTCTATGACTCTATCAGTCTCTATGGCTGTACTTAGCTGACTGCAACCAATCATATTGTTGTGTCTAAAGCTGTGGCTGCTACTATGACTTCACACCCATTTCTCCATCTCCCTCCTTCAGTGATGCACTAGTGATATGGCCCCTTTATCATGTCATGAAAGCTTTAATTAGTGTGGAGATGTTGACTAATTCCATGAGCGTCTTTGACAGTCCCTCTTCAGAAAAGTCACACTCATGCCCTTTGCTTCGGTACCATCTGACAAATTAATCAATGCACCCTACGGGGTTCCATCCGTCTGATAAGAATTAGAATTTGTTACTCCTGAAGTTAATTCATACCTTGAGCTGGTCTCGGACAGCTGTCAAGATCTTTTTTTTTAACTTACGGATTGTCAGTGCAAAGTCAGTATGTGTTAAATCTGTGATTTTGCTAGTGGTGAGCAGGAAATTTAGAGGGCCATCCATTGCTTCATCAGTAAACTGGAATGACAATCCCTTGTTTGAACAGTTGTCATTCAGTAAAGGTGTCAATGGATGATCAATTCATAATGATGCATTTGCAATCCACATTTCTATCTTGAAATCTTTGTTCTCAAAATCACAGAATTGTTACAGCACAGAAGGAGGCCATTTGGTCCATCAAGCCTACACTAGTTCTATCATTTAGTGTCAATCCCCGGCCTTTTCTCAACATCCCTGCAAACTATTTCTATCCAAGACTAGTTTGAGCAACATTTACATTGAAACTGCAGCTTGAAACTGCTCATTGGGCCCTTGGAATCAAAAGTCCTGTACATGGTATTACATGCATTATAGATACCAAGAAAAGGAGAAAGTGAGTACTGCAGATGTTGGAGACCAGATTCAAAAAGTGTGGCACTGGAAAAGCAGAGCAGGACAGGCAGCATCTGAGGAGCTGGAGAATCGACTTTTCAGGCATAAGCCCTTCATCAGGAATACAATACCAAGAAAAGCTGGGCAGCTTATGGATATATGTGACAAAGTAGATCTCTGATAGATTTTTTTACATTGCTGTACTTAGCTGACTGCAGCCAACAATGATGCCCGTGCCTAAAGCACATAATTGTGGTTAGGCTTCCACTATTATAACTGGCTTTGATCCTTTTAAAACAGCTGTTCCACTGACCTTGGTCCTTTTAAGACTCTGCTTAAGGTTTCTGACTGTGAAAGAGGCTTTGTTTTGATCTTTGTGCCAATTTGAAAAAAAAATAGTGGAGATAATTGACATTCCCTGGGCACCATGAACCTTCTTAGTGTAAGTTTTCTCAAGGTAGACAACCACTTTTTTAGTGTCTTGAAACTGTATTTTCTTCTAAAATGCTGTGGACTGTGCTTTAAAGAGCAACATGGATTTGCAGTCTCTTGAATGTATTTTTTATGGAAAAGAGTAGGAAAGGTGAGTATGCTTCAGTGTAGACTTTATCTTTAGCTGTATTTGTAACTTCAGTTAGTTTATTTTTAATACAGGGTCTGTTAAAAATTATTTTTCTCTTGAAAGAACACACAATGTAATAAAAAAGATGTTTTCTTGCTGCTTAATTTACCATCAACACATCTGTACAAATTTCTATGCTGCTGACTTTCTGAATTATTTAATGGTCTGTTATTTCCTCCCACATAAGAAACTGTGCATGAACAGCACAGGAAAAGACCTTGTGGCCCACCTGTCTGCAATGGTCAAAAAGTTTGCAGCAGGGTAGACTGAGGGAGGTGAAAATGTGTTGCTGGAAAAGCACAGCAGGTCAGGCAGCATCCAAGGAACAGGAGAATCGACGTTTCGGGCATAAGCCTTTCTTCAGGAATCTGAGGGAGGGACATCAATGAGTTGTATAAAGTTATAAGAGACAAAGATAAGCTAGACAGAAAGAAACTTTTTACCCTTGGTGGAGGGAATCAATGACTTGGGACACGGATTTAAGGTAAGAGGCAAGAGGTTCAGACAAGATGTGAACCCAGCAAGAAGGGCCTTAGATCCAGTGTGGTAGTCCCTCGGCCTGGAATGGCAGTCTTTCAGCCTGGTGTGGGTACAGTGTACATCTCTGGCCTCTAAATGATTCCAGAATAGTCTCCCAGCCTTTGGCATCTTGAGGCAAAGCCTGGTACAATCTAGTGTCAAGCCCGGGTGTGGACAAGAGGGTAGATGCCAGTGTAGACTGGGCTGGAAGAACTGTCGTTCTGAAGTTGTTATTTCTCAGTTTTTTCATTGATCCCTATGATCTGTAATGCTGGACTTCTTACTTCTTTATTTTTCCGATTTTTGATTTTCCCTAAGAACTTGTACTGAAGAATCTGAACCAAGAATGGGCCAAGTAAACCTTGTACCTAAGATGGCGTCGTAAGTGGCAAATTGTAAACTTTTCACTGCTCATTTGACATGGTGACAATAAAGTTAATTCAATTCAATTCAATTCAATTCAATTCAAAAAGTATTCCACCCAGAGGGTGATGGGAATCTGGAACTCACTGCCTGTAAATTTGGTACCAGCTACAAAGTTTTTAGATGTGTAATTGCAACACCAAGGCATACAAGGCTATGGGCCAAGTGCTTAAAAATCGGATTAGGATAGTTAGGTGATCATTTCTGACCAGTGCAGATCTGATTGATTGAAGGATGTTTTTGTGTGCTGTAGACCTCTATGACTCTGAAACTGTCTAGCCCAGGTAACATCCTGATAAATCTTCTCTGCACACTTCTCTAGCTTTATCACAGACCTTTTATAATCTGGATACCAGAGCTGCACACAGAATTCAACTGTGGTCTAATCAATGTTTTATGCAGTTCCCATATAACTACCCTGCTCTTAAACTCTATGCCTCATCTAATAAAGGCAAGTATATCATTTACCATATGCCTTGTTAACCACTCTATCTACATGACCTACAACCTAAGAGAATGGTGGACATACATCAAGTCCTTCTGATCCCTGATGCTTCCTTAGTCCTGGTATTCATTATGCATTCCCTTGCCATTTTGTTCAGCTCAAGTGCATCACCTCAAACACAGAACATAGAACATTACAGCGCAGTATAGGCCCTCGATGTTGCGCCAGTCTCTGAAACCCATTTGAAGCCCATCTAACCTACACTATTCCACTATCATCCATATATTTATCCAGTGACCATTTAAATGCCCTTAAAGTTGGTGAGTCCACTGCGGTTTCATGCATGGCGTTCCATGCCTTTATTACTCTCTGAGTAAAGAGTAACATATCCTAATTGAATTCCATTTTCCATCAATCAGCCCATCTGACCAGGGCATCTATATCTTCCTGTAATCTAAGGCCAGCCTCCTCATTATTTACTATGTCACCAATTTTCAAATCATCCGCAAACCTACTGATCAACTCTCCTACATGCAAGTCTAAATTGTTTACACACACCATAGACAGTAACATCCCTGATGCTTACCTCTGCAGAACCCCACTGGATGCAGGTCCAGGCACAAAAACATCCATCAACAATCACCCCAGCTTCCTGACACTCAGCCAATTCTGGATCCAATTAGCCAAATTTCTCTGGATCCCATTTGTGAGGCCTTATCAAACATTTTGCTGAAGTCCAAGTAGACCACATCAAATTCAAGCAAAACCATGCAAATGTTCTTGATTAATCCAATGCCTCTTGGCCCATAGCTTTCTAATGTGATCTCAGTTGAGAGTGGAAATAAATCTAGTGCAGTCATTAATCTATGGTACTCTTTTCCTCAAATGGCAGTGGAGGCTGGGTCATTGAATTTGAACACTGAACATAGTACAGCAAGGTACAGACTCTTCGGCCCTCAATGTTGTGCTCACCTTTTATCGTATTCAAAGATCAAACGAACATACCTACTCTACAATTTACTATCATCCATGTGCCCATCCAAGAGTCGCTTAAATATCCCTAATGTATCTGACTCTACTACCACCACTGGCAGTGCATTCCATGCACCAACCACTCTCTGTGTAAAGAACCTACCTCTGACATCTCCCCTAAACCTTCCTCCAATCACCTTAAAATTATGCCCCCTCATGATAGCCATTTCCACCCTGGGAAAAAGTCTCTAGCTATCCACTCTAACTATGCCTCTTAACATCTTGTACACCTCAAACAAGTCACCCCTCAAACTTCTTCACTCCAATGAGAAAAGCCTTAGCTCCCTCAACCTTTCTTCATAAGACATGCCCTCCAATCCAGGCAGCATCCTGGTAAATCTCCTCTGCACCCTCTCTAAAGCTTCCACATCTTTCCTGTAATGAGGTGAGCAAAACTGAACACAATATTCCAAATGTGATCTAACCAGGACTCTACAGAGCTGCAGTATAATCTTGCAGCTCTTAAATTCAATCCTCCTGTTAATGAAAGCCAATGCACCATAAACCTTCTTAACAACTCTATCAACCTGGCTGGCAACTTTGAGGGGTCTATGGATGTAGACTCCAAGATCCCTCTGTTACTCAAAATTGCCAAGAATCCTGCCTTTAACCCTGTTATCTGCATTCAAATTCAACCTTCCAAAATGAATCACTTCACACTTTTCCAGGTTGAACTTCATCTGCCACTTTCTCAGCCCAGCTCTGCAACTTGTCTATGTCCCATTGCAGAGGTAAAAACAATGACTGCAGATGCTGGAAACCAGATTCTGGATCAGTGGTGCTGGAAGAGCACAGCAATTCAGGCAGCATCCGACGAGCAGCAAAATTGACGTTTCGGGCAAAAGTCCTTCATCAGGACGTTGATTTTGCTGCTCGTCGGATGCTGCCTGAATTGCTGTGCTCTTCCAGCACCACTGATCCAGAATGTCCCACTGCAACCTACAACAGCCCTCCACACCATCCATAACTCCACCAACCTCCGTGTCATTGGCAAACTTACTAACCCATCATTCCACTTCCTCATCCAAATCATTTATAAAAATCACAAAAAGCAAGGTCACAGAACAGATCCCTGTTCCAGTGGAATACCATTGGTCACTGTGCTCCAGGCTGAGTACTTTCTATCCACTACCACCCTCTGTCTTCTATGGGCCAGCCAATTCTGTATTCAGACAACCAGATTTCCCTGTATCCCATGCCTCCCTACTTTCTAAATGAGCCACCCATGGGAAACCTTATCAAATGCTTTGCTAAAATCCATATACACCACATCCACTGCTCTACTTTCATCAATGTGTTTTGTCACATCCTCAAAGAATTCATTAAGGCTTGTGAGGCATGACCTGCCCCACATTAAACCATGCTGACTAACTCTAATCAAGCTATGCTTTTCGACATATCATAATCCCTGTCTCTCAGAATCCTCTCCAATAATTTGCCCACCACTGACATCAAACTGACTAGTTTGTAATTCTCAGGGTTATCCCTATTCCCTTTCTGGAGCAAGGGAATAACATTTTCCACTCTCCAATCAACTGGTACTAATCCAGTGGACAGTGAGGACTCAAAGATCATCGCCAAAGACACAGCAATTTCTTCCCTCACTTCCTGTAGAAACCTATACATCCTATCTGGCCCAGGGGACTTATTTATCCAAAAGTTTTTCAAAATCTCCAGCACTTCATCCTTCTTAACATCAAACTGTTCAAATGTATTAGCCCTTTTCACGCTATCCTCACAAACGACAATGTCCCTCTCACTAGTGAATACTGAAGTAAAATATTCATTCAGGACTTCCCCTACTTCCTCCGACTCCAGGCACAAGTTCCCTCCACTATTCCTGATTGGTCCTACCCTCACACTGGCCATCCTCTTGTTCCTCACAGAAGGGGACTTTGGGGATTAGTTGCATAGCTTTTTGTGGGAGGGGGAAAGGAGAGCCATGGGAAGTAGCAAATGATATTGTCAGGTGAATTAGAATTAGAATCCCTACAGTCTGGAAACAGGCCCTCCAGCCCAACATATCCACACCAACCCTCTGAAGAGTAACCCACCCAGACCCATTCCCTATATTTATCTCTAGTCTACTCTAGTCTAGACTAATGTATCTAGTCTACACATCCCTGAACACTATGGGCAATTTAGCATGGCCAATTCACCTAACCTGCACATCTTTGGATTGTGGGAGAAAACTGGACCATCCAGAGGAAACCCATGCAGGTACGGGGAGAATGTTCAAACTCCACACAGACAGTTGCCCGAGGCTGGAATTGAACCCAGGTCCCTGTTGCTGTGAGGCAGCAGTGCTAACCACTGAGCCACCGTGCTGCCGTGGTGGGGCAGGAGCTCAGGCGATAGAAAGTTTACTCTTAAATCCTGTGATCCTACACTGTCCTCTCCAATGCTCTCTTCTGACGGGGCTTGTACTGTCTCTGGCCCTCAGCAGGTTTTTGATGCTCAGCTTGTTGCATGACCAGATTGTCTAAACCACAAAACGCCATGATGATACTCAAGAGATGCACTGAGTCATACTAGAGAGCACCCCTGAGCTGGTTGGACAATGGAAATCCATTTTGAATAAACCAATAGACTGCTCAATAGATCCTGTGTAACCATGACTCGTGTTATATCTTTCCACTGTATCGGTGCAAGGGACCCTCTCATGGGTGACGTGAGCCAGCTCCTGACAAGAAGGTGGTCAGCTGCCTTCTTGAACCACTGCAGTCTTTGGGGCCTGTTCTAATGGTTCTGTATCATTGCCTTCATGCTGTCGATTCAACTTAGCTGGAGTGTGTTGAGCCTATTGGTAATCTCTCAAAACTGATGCCATTTTGAGGTGGACCCTTGTTCCTGTGCAGTGATTATGACCACTTAAAGGGCCAGGCCCTCTGACTCATAAGGCTGGCTTCTTCTGAGACACTCTGCACCCTTACACAGGTCCTCAAAGAAGAGGAGACTATGGGAGACACAGACTTTAGAAGATCAGTTTGAAGTTAAGATCCAGGGTATTAGCAGAGCCTGTGATACTGGCCCCAATGAGAAAGTGAGGGAGATGGGGTCAGGGTTTGAGAGGACATGGCTAAGGGTAAAGGCAGGTATGATCTTGGGGAGGAATGCCTCTGATGGGCACAAAGGACCCTCCAAAGTAGATCCACCCACTTCTAGGCTGATGCAGGCTTGTGGGGTAATATCTGGTTGGTGTGAACTTCTCCCTCTCACTACATGTAGAAATGTAGTCAGGTTTGAAAGAATAAAAGTGTTGTAGGTGTGGGCCGAGGACCTTAAGTGACAAATTAATGGCTTCAATAGGTGCAAAGGTGAATGGGTGAAGGGTTGTTCTTTGATGGGGTGAAGGGTTGTTCGTTGATGAGGTGAATTTAATTGCAGTTTTAAAACAGACGTTGACAGGTTCTCAGCTGAGCTAATTAATTAGACAATGATTTAATCTGGTTTAGTCTGAATTTAATCTGAATTGGGGCCACAAAGGTGAACTTGTTGAGTGTTGCCCTGCCTGTACTGTAGTGCTGCTTTGTTGCATTTTACTGTAAATGGAGTTGGCAAAACAGGGAGAAAGTGATCAGTCCCTCTTTTTGTTTGATTGGTATGTACTTGCACAATATTCAGCACCATTTGCAACTTCACAGATATGGAAGTAGATAAACACCAGCTACAAGAGCATATCAGAGGTTAGGTATACTGCGGCATTTAACCTCCTTTCTGAGTCCCTAAAGCCTGTCCACGATTGATAAGATATATGTTAGGATTATGATGGAATACTCCTCACTTGCCTGCTCCAGCAACACCCAAGAAGCATGAAACCATGCAGGACAAAGTAGCCCACTTGATTGGCACCACATCCACTAACATTCATTCCCTTTATCACTGATATTCAGTACTAGCAGTGCGTACTACCTACAAGATGCATTTCAGAAATTCACCAAACTTACACACACAGCACCTTCTAAGCACTTCCATCTAGAAGGACAAGGGCAGCAGATACTGGGAACACCTTCATTTGCAGTTTCGCTCTAAGCCACTCACTATCCTAGTGGGAAATATATTACCATTTCTTCACTATCTTGGGTCAACATCCTGGAATTTCCTCTATAATGGAATTACGGTTCAACTCACAGCAGATGTGTTGCAATGGTTCAGGAAGGCAGCTCACTACAACCTTCCCAAGGCCAACTAGGGATTGTCAATAAATACTGGCCAGCCAGCGATGCCCACATCCCACGAGTGATTTTTTTAAAAAAACTTCTGCTGTTTAAAATAAACATAAGATCTTAGGAAATTTGGAAAATAAAGTGTAGGGGGATTTTAAGGAACTTTTGACCATGAGAACCTTTTTCCACGTATGGAGTCAGCTATTACGAGGGGGCATAGTTTTAAATTAAGGGGTGGTAGGTATGGGACAGATGTTAGGGGAGATTCTTTACTCAGCGAGTCGTGAGTTCATGGAATGCCCTGCCAGTAGCAGTGGTGGACTCTCCCTCTTTATGGGCATTTAAACGGGCATTGGATAGGCATATGGAGGATAGTGGGCTAGTGTAGGTTAGGTGGGCTTGGATCGGCGCAACATCGAGGGCCAAAGGGCCTGTACTGCGCTGTATTTTTCTATGTTCTATGTTTTAACTTAAAGCCACAACATTGGAGGTCAGACTGCGAGTGAGGAGAATCTGAGTTGAGCAATGCAAAATGTTTAAATCCCAGAGTTCATGGATTCCACATATACAGCTCAACAAAACTTCAACCTGATCAGCACTTGTCCTGCAGGCATCCGATTAGACAAGAAAATACAAATTAAAGCAATCAACAAATGCTGTTGCCCATTGTCTGTGACATAGTGGTAACATCCCCACCAGTAAGCCAGAAGGCCTACAGTCAAGTGAAACTTAATGCAGATGGATGTTGAAACATGTCTGAAGCAGTTAATCTTCAAAAAAATATATACAGAGAACATAGAATGTTACAGCGCAGTACAAACCCTTCGGCCCTCGATGTTGTGCCGACCTGTGAAACCAATCTGAAGCACATCTAACCTAAACTATTCCATAATCATTCATATGTTTATCCAATGGCCATTTAAATGCCCTTAAAGCTGGCGAATCTATTACTGTTGCAAGTAGGGTGTTCCATGCCCCTATTACTCTCTGAGTAAAGAATCCACCTCTGGCACCTGTCCTGTATCTATCACCCATCAATTTGACATTATGTCCCTTCGTGCTAGACATCACCATCTGAGGGAAAAGGCTCTCACTGTCCACCCTATCTAATTCTCTGATCATCTGCCTTATTACCATTTAGTACTTGTTTCACCAAACTAACTCTCTGTGGTAGGACTCTTATGGTGCAGTCAGAGCATCCTTACCTCTGGACAGTAGGTCTAGGTTCAAGTCTTGAAACAGAAACTAAGTGCTGAAGAAACTCAGCAAGTCTGTAGAAAGAGAGGCAGCAGTTGTAATTTGAGTCCAGTGACTCTTCATCAGAACAGAACTGAAGTAGAACTGTTTAAACTCACTCAGCAGGGGGATGGGAACCATAGGTGTAGTTACAGTGCACAGGAGGACGAGAGTAGGAAGGACAGGGACAGGATTTCAGGGTCACAGGAATGTGATGGCAGACAGCAAACTGATTTGAAGTGTGTTTACTTCAACGCCAGAAGTATCCGAAATAAGGTAGGTGAGCTTGCAGCATGGATAGGTACCTGGGACTTCGATGTTGTGGCCATTTCGGAGACATGGATAGAGCAGGGTGAGGAATGGATGTTGCAGGTTCCAGGGTATAGATCTTTCATTAAGAACAGGTAAGGTGGTAAAAGAGGGGGAGGTGTGCCCTTGTTAGTCAAGGATAGTATAACGGTGGCTGAGAGAACTTTTGATGAGGACTCGTCTATTGAGGTGGTGTGGGCTGAGGTTAGCAACTGCTTGGAGTTTTATATAGGCCTCCGCAGAGTTCCAGGTAGGTGGAAGAGAGGATTAGCAAAATTATTCTGGGTAGGAGTGAAAGGAACAGGGTGGTCATTATGGGGGACTTTAACTTCCCCAACATTGATTGGAAATGCTATAACTCTAGTACGTCAGAGGAATAAGATTTTGTCCAATGTGTACAGGAGGGTTTCCTGACACAGTATGTCGAAGGGCAGACAAGAGGGGAGGCCACACTGGATTTGGTGCTTGGTAATGAACTAGACCAGGTGTTTGATTTAATTGTAGGTGAGCACTTTGGAGAGAGTGACCATAATTCAGTTATGTTTAGCTTAGCAATGGAAAGGGATAGGTACATGCCAGAGGTCAAGAGTTATCGATGGGGCTAGGGCAATTATAATGTGATTAGGCAAGAATTAGGATGCATAGGATGGGGTGGAAAAAAACACGGGATGCAGACAATGGAAATGTGGAGCTGGTTTAAGGAACAGATATTGCATGTCCTTGATAGGTATGTCCCTGTCAGACAGGGAGGAAGTGATAAGGTAAGAGAAACGTGGTTTACTGCAGAAATTGCATCTCTTGTAAAGAAGAAGAAAGAGCTTATGTGTTGATGAGGCAAGATGGTTCAGATGAGGCGATGGAGAGTTACAGATCAGCTAGGAATGATTTAAAGAGAGAGTTAAGAAGAGCAAAGAGAGGACACGAGCAGTCTTTAGCAAATAGAATAAAGGAGAACCCTAAAGCTTTCAATAGGTATGTGAGGAATAAAAGGATGATTAGCGTAGGAATAGAGCCAGTCAAAGACAGATGTGAGAAGTTGAGTGTGGACCCTGTGAAGATCGAAGAGGTGCTAAACGAACATTTCTCATTGGTTTTTACTCAGGAAAAGGATAATATTGTAGAGGAGAAGAATGGGGTACGAGATATTAGACTAGAAAGGATTGAGGTTAGTTACAAACAGGTGTTATCAATTCTAGAAGGAATGAAAGTAGACAACTTCCTTGGGCCGGATGGGATTTATCCTAGGATTCTCTGGGAAGGTAGGGAGGAGATAGCAGAGCCGCTGGCTTTGATAATTGAGTCATCATTGTCTACAGGTTTAGTACCAGAGGACTGGAGGATTGCAAATGTTGTGCCCATGTTCAAGAAGGGCAGTAGAGATGACCCAGGTAATTATAGACCAGTGAGCCTTACTTCTGTTGTAGGAAAGGTTTTGGAAAGGATTATAAGAGATAAGATTTATAATCATCTAGCAAGCAACAATTTGATTTCAGATAGTCAACATGGTTTTGTCAAGGGTAGGTTGTATCTCACAAACCTCATTGAGTTTTTTGAGAAGGTGACCAAGGATGGAGATGAGGGTAGAGTTGTTGACATAGTACACATGGACTTCAGTAAAGCCTTTGATAAGATTCCACACGGTAGGCTGTTGGAGAAAATGCAGAGGCATGGAATTGAGGGTGATTTAGCAATATGGGTTAGAAACTGGCTTCCTGAAAGAAGTCAGTGAGTGGTGGTTGATGGAAAATATTCAGCCTGGAGTCCGGTTACTAGTGGTGTGCCACAAGGATCTGTTTTGGGACCACTGCTGTTTGTCATTTTTATAAATGACTTAGACGCAGGTATAGGTGGATGGATTAGTACATTTGCAGACAACACTAAAGTCGGTGGGTAGTGGACAGTTTGGAAGAATGTTACAGGTTGCAGGGGGACTTGGATAAACTACAGAATTGGGTAGAGGTGACAAATGGACTTCAATGCAACTAAATGTAAGGTGATGCACTTTGGGAAGAATAACAGGAGGACAGAGTACTGGGTCAATGGAAAGATTCTTGGCAGTGTGGATGCGCAGAGGGATCTTGGAGTCCATGTACATAGATCCCTGAAAGTTGCCATCCTGGTGGATAGTGTTGTTAAGAAGGCATAAGGTATGTTAGGTTTCATTCGTAGAGGTTTTGAGTTCCGGAGTCACAATATCATGCTGCACCTATACAAAACGCTAGTGCAGCTGCACTTGGAATATTGTGTACAGTTCTGGTCCCCATCCTTCGGGAAGGATGTGGAAGCATTAGAAAAGGTGCAAAGGAGATTTACCAGGATGTTGCCTGGTCTGGAGGGAAGGTCTTATGAGGAAAGGCTGAGAGACTTGGGTCTGTTCTCATTGGAAAGAAGAAGGCTAAGAGGGGATTTGATAGAGACATACAAGATGATCAGAGGATTAGATAGGGTAGACAGTAAAAGTCTTTTTCCTAAGATGATGACGTCAGCTTGTATGAGAAGCATAACTACAAATTGAGGGGTGATAGATTTAAGACAGATGTCAGAAGCAGGTTCTTTACGCAGAAAGTGATAAGGGCGTGGAATGCCCTGCCTGCTAATGTAGTCAACTCAGCCACATTAGGGAGATTTAAACAATCTTTAGATAAGCACATGGATGATTTTGGGATAGTGTAGGGGGACGAGCTGAGAACAGTTTACAGGTCGGTGCAACATCGAAGTCCGAAGGACCTGTTCTGCGTTGTATTGTTCTATGTTCTAATGAAGGGTGACTGGACTCGAAACATTAACTCTGCTTCTCTCTACAAATTCTGCCAGACCTGTAGAGATTCTCAAGCACTTCCTGTTTTTATTTCAAATGTCAGGATCTACAATTCTTTGTTTCAATTCTAGGTTCAAGTCCTACCTGCAAAGATGTTTCATAACACATCTGACCGGGTTAATTAAGAAATACCGATAAGAGAGGATCAGAAACACACATTCGGACAAAGAGTCATTCGCCCGCATCATTAACTCTGATTTCTCTCCACAGATACAGCTGAGCTTTTACAGCAATTTCTGTTTTATTCGGGAACACAAGGGTTCGGAAGATATATAATGCAATACAACACACAACCAGCAATTTGTAACATAAGGCAATAAACACATACAACAATGAAGATAATAAAAAGTACAAATGATCGAATACGCAGACATGCATGGGTGGATGAACACTGGTATAGAATATAGGATATAATGAAAGTTATCTCACTGTAAATCACTATGTCCCATATTATTCAGCTATAAATGATTTAATATTGTATTCGGTAAAAATACAAAATGCATGTAAGAGGCTGACAGTGTGTAAAATCATTTGGAACAAATATGTTGAAATTCAACAGAAAATTTTATGATGATCTCGAAGAAACTTAAGGTTTATGCATTTCTTGAGGTGAAAAATAATTTACAACAGTCTATTTGCTAAGCTACAGATAACTATCATTATTAAGTATAAAGATAGTTGGGTGCAGAATAGGCTAGACATGATCAATTATCCTGTGGAAACCAATTGGTAGGAATTTATGTCATAGGTTAGAGTCCCAGTATCATTCAAATGCAAGTCCCAACCCCATACTGTGTTAGGAATAATCACCTGGCAGTGATTTGGCCTTGCTTGGCCAGTTGTGACTAGATGGTGTTAATAAGGCTAAGAGAGAATGCTTCCATCATGAGACGAAGTTGAATGGGTCTCCCTTAATCACATGCTTCCTGGTCTGCCTCATTCCACTTGGCCTTTGATCCCTGACATAAATTGATTAGATTCCCTACAGTGTGGAAACAGACCATTTGGCCCAGCAAGTCCACACCGACCCTCTGAAGAGTAATCCACGCAGACCCATCCCCCTACCCTATTATTCTACATTTAACCCTGACTAATGCACCTAACACGATGGGTATTTTAGCACGGCCAATTCACCTGACTTGAACATCTTTGAATTGTGGGAGGAAACCCACGCAGACACCGGGAGAATGTGCAAACTCCACACAGACAGTCGCCAGAGGGGGGGATCGAACCTGGGTCCTTGGCGCTGTGAGGCAGCAGGGCTAACCACTGAGCCCCATGGCACCCAAAAATTAAAACTGAGATTTTAATAACTTAGGATTGGCCAGTCAAGCATGAAGCTGACTTGGCCATCCCAAAGTTGATTTGTGGATAAACTGTTGGCAATAAATCAGCAAGCAAGTGGTCCAACATTATGTTGCACCCACCTCCACTCGAGTTGCACATTGACAAAAAGTTCTGTCCAATGGCATCAAGGCGAGGATGTTGTGTATTGAGAAGCAATGTTTTAAGTAAGTCTAGTTGGATCCCATGAGCTAAAACCTTGGGTCTGTTTGAAATCCAGAAGACCATAAGACATAGGAGTAGAAGTAAGACATTCAACCCATTGAGTAGGCTTCATCTTTTAATGAGATCACAGCTAATCTGATAATCCTCAATTCAGTTTTCCTGCCATTTCCCCATAACCTTTGATTCCCTTACTGATTTAAATAGATTTGATGTGATTTATTATTGTCACATATACATAAGTAGTGTTTCAGTTTTGTTTTGCATGCAGTACAGGCAGATCATACCATACAAATATCATAGAGTGATTGAACATTGTGGGGAATACAAAGTCACTGTTGCAAAGAAGGTGCACAAAAAAGCAAGATCAATGTTCCATTTGAAATTTGAGAGGTCCATTCACAAGTCTAATAACAGCAGGGAAGAAGCTTGTCTTGAACCTGTTGAAATGAATGTTTAAGCTTTTGTATCTTCTGCCTGACTGAAGAATTTGGAAGAGGTTATAACCAGGGTGGGAGGGGTCTTTGATGATTATGGCTGCTTTCTGAGGCATCAAGAAGTGTAGATGGTATCAATGGATGGAAGGTTGGCTTGAGTGATGTTCTGCGTTTTGTCCACAATTTTCTGTAGTTTCTTATTGTCATGGGCAAAGCAGCTGCCGTACCAAGCCATGATGCATCCAGGTAGAATGCATCTGTAAAAGCCAGTGAGGGTCCTTCTGGAATTTCCTCAGCCTCCTGATTAAAGACCTGTCTGTATCAGCCTTTAACAAACGTAACAAACCAACATTGACAGCCCTCTGTAGTAAAGAATTCTCCAGGTTCACCACCATCTCAAGAAGAAATTCCTTGTCATCTCTGTATTAAAACTATGATTCTTATTCTAAGATTATGCCCTCTGGTCCTAGACTCTGGAAACAATCTCTACACATCTATCCTGTCTGGTCTCCTAAGAATCCTGTATATTTCAATAAGGTTGCCTTTTTGGTGCATTGTTCATAGTATTGGTGAGGGGAGGGGAATGCTGAAGGATGTCAGTATTGGGATGCTGCTCCTGCAGCTGGTCATCTTATGGGGCCTGGGAAGGTGACCTGCTACCAGTGGGAAAGTAGGCAAATAGATTCATGAAGAGAACTGTAGAAGGCTGACGGGCTTTTCCAATCAGCCTCTGACTTCCCAATACGATGGGGACAGATCAACCACCTAACAGCTGGCACTTAGTGGCAGACAGGGGTGCTGGTGGCAGAGGACATTCTACATGCAGTCTCTCTGCACGCCTGGACAAAGGCACAGTCAAGAGTCATTCTAAACAGGGATTCTCCATCCCCATGTCCCATTCCACATTCCTGGCTTCCTCTTATAAATTTTTTTTAATTGACATTTATATAAACTGCCCCCTTTTACTGACACTACATCTGGATGCTTCTTCAAAGCTCGAGGCCTCTGATTGGTCATAGAGAGTCATAGAGATGTACAGCATGGAAACAGACCCTTCGGTCCAACCCGTCCATGCCGACCAGATATTCCAACCCAATCTAGTCCCACCTGCCTGCACCCGGCCCATATCCCTCCAAACCCTCCCAATTCATAATACCCATTCAAATGTCTCTTAAATATTGCAATTGTACCAGCCTCCACCACTTCCTCTGGCAGCTCATTCCATACACGTACCACCCTGTGTGTGAAAAAGTTACCCCTTAGATCTCTTTTATATCTTTCCACTCTCACCCTAAACCTATGCCCTCTAGTTCTGGACTCAGGGAAAAGACTTTGTCTATTTATCTCATCCATGCCCCTCATGACTTTGTAAACCTCTATGAGATCACTCCTCAGCCTCCGGCGCTCCAGGGAAAACAGCCCTAGCCTGTTCAGCCTCTCCCTATAGCTCAAATCTTCTAATCCTAGCAACATCCTTGTAAATCTTTTCTGAATCCTTTCAAGTTTCACAACATCTTTCCGATAGGAAGGAGACCAGAATTGCACGCAATATTCCAACATTGGCCGAACCAATGTCCTGTACGGCCGCAGCATGACCTCCCAACTCTTGTACTCAATACTTGGAGAAATTGCAGAGGCATGGAATTGAGGGTGATTTAGCAGTTTGGATTAGAAACTGGCTTTCTGAAAGGAGGCAGCGAGTGGTGGTTGATGGAAAATATTCAGCCTGGAGTCCGGTGGTGTTTTGGGACCACTTCTGTTTGTCATTTTTATGAATGACTTAGACGCAGGCGTAGGTGAATGGATTAGTAAATTTGCAGACGACACTAAAGTCGGTGGTGTAGTGGACAGTGTGGAAGAATGCTACAGGTTGCAGGGGGACTCGGATAAACTGCAGAATTGGGCTGAGAGGTGGCAAATGGAGTTCAATGCAGCTAAATGTGAGGTGATGCACTTTGGGAAGAACAACAGGAAGGCAGAGTATTGGGTTAATGGAAAGATTCTTGGTAGTGTGGATATGGAGAGGGATCTTGGAGTCCATGTACATTGATACCTGAAAGTTGCCACCTAGGTGGACAGTGCTGTTAAGAAGGCATACGGTATGTTAGGTTTCATTTGTAGAGGGATTGAGTTCTGGAACCGCAATATCGTGCTGCAACTATATAAAACGTTGGTGCGGCCATACTTGGAATATTCTGTACAGTTCTAGTCCCCATATTTCGGGAAGGATGTGGAAGCATGGGAAAAGATAAGGTCTGCTAAGACTTGCTTTCCCAAAATGCAGCACCTCGCATTTATCTGAATTAAACTCCATCTGCCACTTCTCAGCCCATTGGCCCATCTGGTCAAGATCCCGTTGTAATCTGAGGTAACCTTCTTCGCTGTCCACTACACCTCCAATTTTGGTGTCATCTGCAAACTTACTAACTGTACCTCGTATGCTCACATTCAAATCATTTATGTAAATGACAACAAGTAGAGGGCCCAGCACCAAACCTTGTGGCACTCCACTGGTCCTTTAGTTTAAATCTCATTGTAATTTCCAGGTTCACTCTCCTGAACATTCTAACTTTAATCAGCTAACAGAAGGGTCTCAGAACCAAATTCAAAGTGATCTCCACATCCATAATGGAAATTCAGATCCATGAGTATAGATTTCAGAAACTGGCACAAAGGTTTGCTTCAGAGATGATTGGATAGAGTCATAAAATTGCCTTACAAGTTTAGTATCTGAGTAAAAATCCACTTCTAAACATTTTGCATACAAATTAGGTATTATTAACCAACCATAGCAGAATATCGTGCCTTTTACAAGTTGGGGACAGGCCCTCTACTTTATCCTCGTGTCAGGTTAGGCCCCAAACCTGGCTTCTCGCTACCTTTGTAATGAAGTTACAGTATTTCCATGAAGTGAATTTGTCAGGTCAATGCAAGGTAAGAAGATAGAATGAATATTGCAAGTGCCATGGGCTTGAATAACCAAATATATTTTCAAAGAACAAGAAACAGTACAACACAGGATCAGGCCCTTCAGCAAACCAAGCCTGCGCCGACACATGTGCCTTTCTCAACTTTTTCTCCTGTGTTCTAGATTAGATTAGATTAGATTACTTACAGTGTGGAAACAGGCCCTTCGGCCCAACAAGTCCACACCGCCCCGCCGAAGCGCAACCCACCCATACCCCTACATTTACCCCTTACCTAACACTACGGGCAATTTAGCATTGCCAATTCACCTGACCTGCACATTTTTGGACTGTGGGAGGAAACCGGAGCACCCGGAGGAAACCCACGCAGACACGGGGAGAACATGCAAACTCCACACAGTTAGTCGCCTGAGGCGGGAATTGAACCCGGGTCCCTGGCGCTGTGAGGCAGCAGTGCTAACCACTGTGCCACCGTGCCGCCCACCGTTCTCCATAGTATTATCAGATCCTTTTAATTTATTGTTGCAATATTGTAAAATTTCAGCTGGTGTTTCTCCCAATAGACAATCACAACTTCACCTGAAACCCTGGTGTAATGACATAAACAGCTTTTTAACTTATAGACACCAGTTCCAGCTACACTTTCAACGAGGTCAAAAATGCAACAGATACATTTAAAGAATCCAGTGACAATTCTGTCCCATTGTCAACTGGATCAACAATTGCAGACATCAACAATTTCAATTATAAGGTTTTGTGGCTCTGTGATAGTCTTCCCTACCTCGAGGTCAGAATGTCTGGGTTCAAGTCTCACCTACCCCAGACTTACGCTATAATGTGTCTCAGTAGGTTGATTAAAATATCTACAATAGAAATGGTTGGAGATCGAGTAAGCTCTAATGCAGAAACTATTTAAATACAATAATAGCTGGAGAGAGCTACTGTTGGACCTGGAGGTGCACTGAGATACCAACATATCTTGATTTCTTTTAAATGCTCATGTAAATATTGTTATTGTGTGGTGGCAGTGTATAGAAATTCTTCAATGTGATTTAATGGCAGTATTTGTCTATCAAAGCATTCCTCATTTCTAAACTTACGTTTCTCAGCCAAGCTTGTCTCACTACAACTTGCCGTCGCTGCTAATGAGTAACAAAAAAGGTCAGTACAAAGTAAATTCCATTGTTGACAGAACATAAGGCAATTTTGGTCCCAAACCTTTTGAAAATATTGAATTAGTCTGGAGTACAACTTCATACATAATAATATTCTAATATCCTGCCCAAATGACCATTTTCCATGTTTGCTGTTGAATATGGATGACACTGCCAAGGCTGCGATATAAGCCCATGCCTAGTTGCCCAGTGAAGGTGTAGATGGGGCTTTTCTTTGACCTACTTAACTTTTTAACAGTGGTGGTACTCACACATTAACATTATCATAAGGAAAAAACTTGGATTTATATCATCCCTTTCACACCTAAGGACACCTCAAAATGCTTTATAGATGATGATGTTTGAAGTGTAGTCACTGACATAATGTAGGCAGCCACTCTCTGATGGTGATTGTAACCAGATCATTTTCAGTTGAGGCCAAGACAGCAGACAGATGGCCTCTGTACCATTTTGTGGGCAGATACATGGGCCATCTATCCATTTGAGAGGGCAGAGACAATTTCAATTCAATGCTGCATCTGAAAGATGACACTCTACAAATTACTGCACTGGAAATTGTCAGCTGAAATACTGTGCAAAAATCTCTGGAGTGGAACTTGAACCCACATCCTTCTGACCTGAGATGAGGATTAACAGTGCCGTGATTGTCACACATAAATCATGACATCTAAAGCCAGTCGGTCATCCTTAATATCCACACCTTGCAGTGTTTCCCTGCAAAGGAGGCTGGACAAACCACTTCTTCAGACAACTAGAACTGAGGCAATGGCCACTAAAGAGCAGATAACTCAATTTATATCGGAATCAAATTTGGGCTGTTCTGGTCTGTAAGACGTTTATGCCTCTATTAATTATGTTATTAGCATTTTGCATAATGTTTTTAAAAACACAACCAAACTTTCACTTGTCAAATTGTTAACTTACCACCTCCCTCTGCTCCTTCAGGTGGCTCTACAAGAGAGAACAAAGCAATAAATCAACACAAAACATCCATAATAAAGCTAACTACAATACAGAAAATATTTAATATTTCTGTGTTAAAGGCAAAGTATTGAAAAATTTACAGATGATGTAGCTGAGAGATGTGCATGAGGATCGTGAAGAATCCCCATCACAGCAAATTCTGAAGAACTTACCTCGCAAGTTAAAGATTCCACAGGGCACTTTCCCTCCCTCCTGGAAGTCTCCATTTAAACCAGAGAATTTATCAGGTACTGATGAAATTATGTAAATAATTACGCAGGAAAGTTAAGATATTAAATAGATAGTCGAACCCCTGAGTACCTATTCATCTATTCAAATTATTCACATTGGAGGTAGTGGCATAGCAGTAATGTCATGATACTAGCAATCCAGAACCTCAAGGTAATATCCTGGGGACAAGAACTCAAATCCAGTCATGGCAGATGGTCAATTTCAATTTTGGTAAGGTGGCAATAGTCTGTAATTTTAAATATCCAACATAACAGCCGTCAATTGTTGTAAAATCCAGATCCAATCCTCCAACTCAGCACCGCCCTCTTGACCTGTCCCACCTGTTCATCTTCATTCTCACCTATCCACTCCATCCTCCCTACCAACCCTATCACAAGCCCCCTCCACCTGCATTCACCTATCGCCTTCCCAGCTACCTTCCCTGGTATTGTCTACATGTGATGCCAGACCTAACCACCGTCTTTTAACCACCGTCTGGGCAAGTGAGGATGGGCAATAAATTCCCTAACCAGTGACACCCATGTGTGAGTCATGTATGGCACATACATGTTTCACAAACTCTCAACTATAATTCCCAAAGATGACTTAAACTCCCCAGACCGTACACTGACAACCCCTTTTCTTCCTTTGGGACCTGACACCTCTTTTCTTGACCATACCTGACAGCCTCTTCCTCCAGTCTTGAACAATCCTTCCTCTGCTCCAAACTCTGCCTCCCCACCACACCGCCCCAAACACCCTTTCCCTGCTCCAGACCCAGCACATCCTTTCTCTCTCTCAGAACCACAGCCCCAATCCTCTGCTCTGGACCTGCTACATTCCCCACTCTGGAACTAGTGGCCTTCATTCCCCAGCTTCAGGCCCATCAGCCCTCTCCTACTTAAGAATGTTCTGGAGATAATCTACATACACCCCCAAGATTCCCTTTTGCCAGACACGATACTCACTCACTGGAATTGATATTTCCCACCCAGTCTAACTGAAACATTCATTACCTACCTGGTCCCCTGGCATTTTACCTGCTAGCCACTTGGTACCCGATCTACCTGGCACTCCGCATCCTTTACCAACCTGCAATCTTTATTCCAGCCTCCCAATAACCGACTTACCTGGCACCCTTTCCAGCTGATTGCTGTGAAAAGGGGGCATGGTTTGCCTTCCCTAACACTGAGGAAACTTTTAGAGTAGAAATCTGCCTTTCTAAAGACATCTTGATTGGAATCTTATAGAAATACAGAAGCACAGACGATACGGGCAGGAGTGGGTCCCTCGAGCCTGCAATACCATTCAATATGATCCTGGCTGATCATGCAATCTCAATATCCCATTCTCACTTTCTCTCCATGTCCCTTGATTCCTTTAGCTGCAAGGGTGATACCTAACTCCCTCTTGAATGTATCTAATGAACTGGTACCAACAGCTTCCTGTGGGAGAGAATTCCACAAGTTCACAACTCTCTGAGTGAAAAAGTTCTTCCTCATCTTAGTCCTGAATGGCTTACTACTTGTTCTTAGACTGTGACCCCTAGTTCTAGACTTCCCTGGGATGGCGATAGAAGGATATAGGTGGGGGGTGATTGTGATAGGTCGGTGGGGAGGGTGGAGCCGATAGGTGGGAAGGAAGGTTGGATGGAGGTGAGGGGGGAGGTGTGGGCACCCCTTGTGGCAGGAAAGGTCCAAGGCCTCAAAAGATGTTTCCACATCCAACAGAGATATTTCTGTACATCCACCCACCTCATCTACTGTGTCCATTTCTATCAATGTGGTCTCCTTTACATCAGGGAGACAGGATGCCAACTCACGGAGCGTCTCGGGAACATCGCTGGGACACACAGACCCAACAACCCCACTGCCCTGTGGCCGATCACTTCAACTGCCCCTCCCATTTCACCAAGGACATGTTAGCACTGGGCCTCTTCCACAACCAAATCCAAGCCACCCAGCGACTAGAGAGGGAAAGCCTCATTTTCCGCCTTGGGACCCCCCAACCATATAGCGCCAACGTCAACTTCACTAGTTTCTGAATCTCCCCTCTTCTCACCTCATCCCAGATCCAACCCTTCAACTCAGCACCGCCCTCTTGACCTGTCCCACCTGTTCATCTTCATTCTCACCTACCCACTCCATCCTCCCTACCGACCCTATCCCCCTCCACCTGTATTTACCTATCGCCTTCCCAGCTACCTTCCCCCCTCAGCCCGAACCCACCCCACTATTTGTCACTCAGCCTCCTTCCACCCTCCTCCCCTACCCATATTACTGATGAAGGGCTTATGCCTGAATATCGACTCTCCTGCTCCTGGGATGCTGCTTGACCTGCTGTGCTTTTCCAGCACCACCTCTTTTGACTCTGACTCTGCAGCTTCTGCAGCCCTCACACTCACATGTATAACCGCATCAGAGATTTCTATTTTTGCAAAAAAAAACAGGCAGAATGGCAATCTGTGTGAAACTGCCACTCCATGGAAAATCCAGATACAGAATTAGCATTAGAATCTCTGCAATGTGGAAACAAGCTATTTGGCCCAACAAGTCCACACTGACCCTCTGAAAAGTAACACACCCAGATACAATTGGTCTGCCATCACTTTATTCTTACCCTGTCTCTGACTGCAAGGGTCCTAGATTTATCTTCACTAACCTTTTACTCTTCACATACCTATAGAGGCTTTTACAATCAGTTTGTATGTTCCATGCAAGCTTACACTTGTACTTTATCTTTCCTCGCTTAATTAATCCCATTTTCTTGCTTTGCTGAAATCTAAACTGCTCTCAATTCTCAGGTTTGATATGCTGTTTTTGGTCAATTTGTGTGCCAATTTGTAATTCTAATATTACACCAAATTTCCCCTGTTAGCTGTAATCAGGCCAGATAGGAATAAAGAATTGTTGCAGTTCTTCCATGCACCCTTTGAAAGAGGGTGGTGGAGGAGGGTTGTTTTTCAGACTGGAGGCCTGTGACCAGCGGTGTGCCACAAGGATCAGTGCTGGGTCCATTACTTTTCATCATTTACATAAATTATTTGGATGTGAACATAGGAGTTATAGTTAGTTAAGTTTGCAAATGACACCAAAATTGGAGGTATAGTCAACATCGAAGAAGGTTACCTCAGAGTAAAACAGGATCTTGATCAGATGAGCCAATGGACTGAGGAGTGGCAGATGGAGTTTAATTTAGATGAATGTGAGGTGCTGCATTTTGGAAGAGCAAATCAGAGCAGGATGTATACACTTAACGGTAAGGTGCGAGGGAGTGTTGCTGAACAAAAAGACCTTGGAGTGCAGGTTCATAGATCCTTGAAAGTAGAGTCGCAGGTAGATAGGATCGCGAAGGAGGTGTTTGGAATGCTTTCCTTTATTGGTTAGAGCATTGATTATAGGAGTTGGGAGGTCATGTTGCAGCTGTACAGGATATTGGTTAAGGCACTTTTGGAACACTGCGTGCAATTCTGGTCTCCTTCGTTGGAGGGTTTGAGCTATAGGAAGAAGGCCAATCATGGGCCGACGGGCCTGTTATGTGCTGTATTTTTTTATGCTCTATAGGGAGAGGCTGAATAGGCTGGGGCTGTTTTCCTGAAGTATTGGAGGCTGAGGGGTGGCCTTATAGAGGTTAATAAAATCATGAAGGTCACAGATAGGATAAATAGACAAGGTCCTTTCCCTGGGGTGGGGAAGTCCAGAACTAGAAGACATAGGTTTATGGTGAGAAGGGAAATATATAAAAGGGACCTAAGGGGCAACTCATTCACATAGAGGGTGGTGTGTGTTTGGAATGAGCTGCCAGAAGCAGTGGTAGAGGCTGGTACAATTACATCATTTAAAAGGCATCTGGATGGGTATATGAATAAGAAGGGTTTAGAGGGATATGGGCCAAGTGTTGGCAAATGGGACTAGATTAGGTTAGGACAGCTGGTCACCATGGACAGGTTTAGATTAGATTAGATTAGATTACATTACATTACAGTGTGGAAACAGGCCCTTCGGCCCAACAAGTCCACACCGACCCGCCGAAGCGCAAACCACCCAGACCCCTACATTTACCCCTTACCTAACACTACGGGCAATTTAGCATGGCCAATTCACCTGACCTGCACATCTTTGGACTGTGGGAGGAAACCGGAGCACCCGGAGGAAACCCACGCAGTCACAGGGAGAATGTGCAAACTCCACACAGTCAGTCACCTGAGGCGGGAAATGAACCCGGGTCTCTGGCGCTGTGAGGCAGCAGTCCTAACCACTGTGCCACCGTGCCGCCCATAAAAGTTGGACTTAAGGGTCTGTTTCCATGCTGTACATATCTATGACTCAATGCTTATCCACCATTACCCCTTTGAATAAAACTCCCCAGTTTATAATATCCAGCTCTCATTTCATGCTATTGTAGTTTCCTCTGTTTAGATTCAGGTTCTAGACACAGAATCAACAATGTCATGCTGCCTTTGAAGATTTATTTTATATTATAATCAGTTTTCCCTCTGGGGGCCTCACACACCTAGATTTCAAAAGTTCCTTTCTCATGACACAATATCCAATCTAGAATGGCCTGTTCCCTGGATGGTTTCTCAATGTATTAATCCAAAAAACATATCATACACACTGCGGGAATTCTTCCTCCCCAATGATACTTTTATGAATTTGATTTGTCCAATCTACATGCACATTATAGCTGCCCAATATTACACCTGTACCTTTATTGCTTACAACTATAATTTCATGTTTAATGCTTTCTCCATCAATGTGACTATATTTTGGGGTAAATGTACAAACCTCCTCCCCACCTCCTCATCTTGGTGTTTCTAAGCTCTACCCATACAGATTCCACTTCACTGGATCTAATATGTTTACCTCACTATTGCATTAATATCATCTTTAACCAGAGTAAGCCACTTTGCCCCTCAACCCAACTATGTCATTCCACTTGGACATGGCTAATATTGTAGTTCAATACTTAGATTAGTTCACAGGTCAACGCAACATTGAGGGTCGTAGGGCCTGTTCTGCACTACTGTATTGTTCTACGTTCCATAACACCACTTATCTGCAATATCCCATAACCTTTCATATCTTTCATATTTGGAAATCTACCTAACTTTGTACTAAAAAGAACTCAATGATCAGGATTCCACAACCCTACAGGGTACAGAATTCGAAAGTTTCATACCCTTCTGAGTGCAGATAATCCTCCTCATTCATCTTGGATTCATTTTGAGACATATCTCCTGATTCTAGTTCCCGCACCCAAGCCGTGGAAATCGTTTTGTATGCCTCAGTTAGACCCATCTTTGATTCTTCTAAACTCTGGAGATTACACAGCCTGACAGATCAAGCTCTCCACATAAGATGACCTCATTATGAA
The DNA here is from genome assembly GCF_037043375.1 of Chiloscyllium plagiosum. Classification (NCBI taxonomy): domain Eukaryota; kingdom Metazoa; phylum Chordata; class Chondrichthyes; order Orectolobiformes; family Hemiscylliidae; genus Chiloscyllium; species Chiloscyllium plagiosum. Next base: position 128,224,714 of record NW_028270143.1, on the reverse strand, counting down.
GTGGAGAAGGTGAGACAATATTTCTGACTGTCACAGTTTATCAAGGGCACTAAAGCAAACACTGTAAAATGCAGAGATAGTGAAATCATTTAAAAGCTTTTCCACCACTAGTTCCAATTCTATTTTTGTGAACCTTTATAGTGGACTTTCAGTGAGTACTGTAGACAGTTGAGAAAACATAATGCACATTGATGTTTAAATACAAACCAGGAGAACCTACACTTGCTGTAAATCAGAAACAAAAAAAGAAATTACTGGAAAGACTCAGCAGGTCTAGCAGCATCTGTGGAGAGAAATCAAAGTTAAAGTTTTGGGTCAGGAACTCCTTTGTCAGAACTAGAGTTCTGCCAAACCTGCAGAGTTTTTCTAGCAATTTCTGTTTTTATTTAAATTTTGCTCACTGCAATCAAATACTATATCACAACAAAACCAATTTATACCAGGTTATCAAAACACAAGTAACCACTGGCTTAATTCTTTCTTCATTTCAGATGGAACTTACTATTCTGGCCTTTTATTTAGAGGGTTGAAGGATAATGACGCAGAAGTTATGCTTCAGTTATACAAAACAGTCATTAGACCCCAGGTGAAGTACTGAGCAGATCTGGGTGCCACACCATAGAAAGGTTATATTGGTCTTGGAGGGAGGACAACATAGGTTTCAAAAAATGACACCTGGACTTCTGGGATTCATGTATGAGGACAGATTAAATTAGGCCTGTTTTGTTGAGAATTTAGAGGTTAAGAGGTGTTCTCACTGCAGTCTTCAAGGTCAAAAAGTGTGGCGGTGGAAAAGCGTCAGACAGCTCCGAAGAGATGTTAGGAAGCATGTCGACACACAAAGGATGGTGGATATTTGAAACACTTTTCCAGAAAAGGCAACGGATGCAGGATCAGTTGTTAATTTTAAATTTGAGATGGATTTTATTTTAAACAAAGGAATTAAAGGATATGGACCAAAGACAGGTGTACAGAGTTGGGCCATTAATCAGCTATGATCTCATTGAATGGTGGAACAGAATGGAGGGGCTGAATGCTGAATGGCCTACTCCTGTTCCTATGTTCCTCTATGATCCTACCTCCTCTGCTCCATGTGTACTTCACACACAATAAAAGCAATTAGCCAGCATGTATCCCCTCCCACACACACAGTGAAACCAACATGAGTACAAATAAGGAATTCTGCAAGTAATATAAGAAAGTAGTGTATGACAAACAGTAGCTCAAACCCACTCTAATGGTCAATAAGCTTATGGCTGATCTATAACAGAGCTCTGTTTAGTTGCCTATTTTTCAAATTCCTTGTTGTCTTTGCCCAACTAGGGCTCAAACTTCCTTTGCAAAAACTCCTTTGGAGATTTCCTCAATGGTTCCTTTTTGATTTTCAGGGCTTACATTTTGGTTTTCAGGACTCCACTTTTCATTCTCACCAACTTCTTTAGAAGGTGATACATTCACATCGTAGCATTACTTTTGTATCGGTGTTGAATTTTTTTAAGGTTTCTTTCTTTAGATAGAAAGGGAGCACAAATACAAAAGGTTGTATGCATACTATTAACCTTGGAATCCATGAGCAAGGAACTGGTATTCAGCTTCTATCAATAATTTTATATATAAGATGATTTTGTTATTTTATTATGAATACATTTTCCATATTCCATATCCAAAATTAAAATTCTAACCACTCAACACAAGGCAACCCATTGGCATTGAGTTTCACATCTTTTTGCCCACTTATGTTTCACAGGCTCTTTTGCAGATTGCAAGAGTGAATTCTCTTGTCACTCCTGTATATCTTGAACCCTGTACCCAAAAAATACGTGTTAATTTTGTCTTAAATTTCAACTGACCCAACATGTGCAGGCCACAAAATCAGATCTTAATATTGTGCGTGGCACTTTTTAAAAATGCAGCCAAAATTTCAATTCACAAATTTTTAACTTACCACCGCCCTCTGCTCCCTCTGCAAGAGAGAAAAGTACAAGAAATCAGTGCAAATTGTACACAATAAAGCTGTCCAAAGTTCCTAAAATATCAAATGTTTCAATGTTGATTTGCAGTACTCAAATAGAAAATGAATATAAAACATAAAGAAGACATGGTATTTCAAAGGATAGCTGGAGCCCAAGCTGTAACATTTTAGTGTGTATCCATTTTCACTATCTGTTGTTCAAAATAGCAGCTTTGTATTTTGCAGTTTTCATGGACTGGCTAAGATGCCACCTCTGATTGCTATGATTTAACAAATGTAATAGGCAGCCAATTCCTCAAAAGCATATAGGACTGTGTAAAGGATATTTTCAGAATAACATTGTATAAGCTCCAATTTCAATTTTTATATCTTCATAATTAACTTGTCGTGAGCACTATAAACAGCAGTTTAAAGCTCAATGCAGTTCTCATATTTAACTATTGTTTACTGCTTATGTGGTGTAAATATTTTTTCTCACTTATCAACCATAAATGTCTGAACATTCTTCAGGTCCTGCCCATGGACCCAGGCTGTTTCAATAAAAGGAGCAACTGTGTAATCATCAATGAACATCCCATTCCTGACTTTATAATGGAAGGTATATTATTGATTAAACAGCTGAAGACATGCTTGCTTTCATTGGTCAGAGCAATAAGTATGGAAGTTGGGATGTCTTGTTGCAGATGTACATGACATTGGTGAGGCCACATTTGGAGTACTGCCCGTAGTTCTGGTCACTCGACTATAAAAAGGATATTATCTAACAATGATGTGGCAGTGTCGGTGTTGGACTGGGGTGGACAAAGTTAACAACCACACAACACCAGGTTATAGTCCAACGGGTTTATTTGGAAGTACTAGCTTTCGGAGAGCTGCTCCTTCATCAGGTAACTAGTGGGACATGATCATGAGACACAGAATTTATATCTAAAAGATCACAGTGTCATGTAACTGATACGATATATTGAACACACCTAAATTGCTGTTAAGTCTTTCATGGAATGTAGGTATCGATTTATTAATGTGTAAATTTCAGAACTTATTTCAAGTCACATTCCCAAGATAACTTGTTTTATATAAAAAAAGGTGACATCTCAGCTCAGACAATGCATTAGTGTGACATGCAGGCCGGGCCGCACTGCAGGTGACCCCACTACACTATACATTTTCACAAACATTTCACACACATGCACACTTATGCACATACTCTTACATGCTCCCACACTCACGAAGACCCACTCTCATACACACACTATCTCTCAGACACAGACTCATTCACCCCAACACACTCTCACCCACGCATCCAGGTTTATACTCTGTTACACTCATGCACACACTCTTCAGAGCATGCACACACACACTCACACATTCATGCCTAAACACACACACATACACACACACACACTCTCTCACACTCTCTCCCAGTCCCTCACACACACACACATATAATTCATAGAATCATAGAGATGTAAAGCACAGAAACAGACCCTTCAGTCCAACTCGTCCATACCGACCAAATATCCCAACCCAATCTAGTCCCACCCGCCCATATCCCTGCAAACCCTTCCTATTCATATACCCATCCAGATGCCGTTTAAAAACTGTAATTGTACTAACCTCACCACTTCCTCTGGCAGCTCATTCCATACACGCACCACTCTCTAAGTGAAAAAGTAGCTCCTTAGGTCTCTTTTATATCTTTCCCCTCTCACCCTAAACCGATGCCCTCTAGCTCTGGACTCTCCCAACTCAGGGAAAAGACTTTGTCTATTTATTCTATCCATGACCCTCATAATTTTGTAAACCTCTATGAGGTGACCCCTCAGCCTCCGATGCTCCAGGGAAAACAGCCCCAGTCCCTATAGCTCAAATCCTCCAAACCTGGCAACATCTTTGTCAATCTTTTCAGAACCCTTTCAAGTTTCACAAATTCCTTCCGACAGCAAGGAGACTAGAATTACACGCAATAATCCAAAAGTGGCTTAACCAATGTCCTGTACAGCCTCAACATGACCTCCCAACTCCTGTACTCAATACTCTGACTAATAAAGGAAAACATACCAAGCACCTTTTTCACTATTATATGCACCTGCGACTACTTTCAAGGAGCTATGAACCTGCACTCCAAGGTCTCTTTGTTCAGCAACACTCCCCAGGACCTTACCATTCAGTGTATAAGTCCTGCCTTGATTTGCTATTCTAAAATGCAGCACCTCGCATTTATTTAAATTAAATTCCTCCTGCACTCCTCAGCCCATCGACCTATCTGATCAACATCCCGTTGTAATCTGAGGTAACCTTCTTCACTATCCACTACACCTCCAATTTTGGTGTCATCTGCAAACTTACTAATTATACGTCTCATGCTCACATCCAAATCATTTTTATAAATGACAAAAAGTAGTGGACCCACTACTGATCTTGTGGCACCCCACTGGTCAAAGACCTCCAGTCTGAAAAACAACCCTCCACCACCACCCTCTGTCTTCTATTTTAAGCCAGTTCTGTATCCAAATGGCTAGTTCTCCCTGTAATCCATGAGGTCTAACCTTGCTAACCAGCCTCCTATGGGGAACCTTGTCAAACGCTTTACTGAAGTCCATATAGATCATGTCTACACTCTGCCCTCATCAATCCTCTTTGTTACTTCTTCAAAAAACTCCATCATGATTTATGAGACATGATTTCCGACACACATAGCCATGTTGACCGTCCCTAATCAGTCCTTGCCTTTCCAAATACATGTACATCATGTCCCTCAGGATTCCCTCCAACAACTTGATCAAAACTGACGTCAGGCTCACTGGTGTATAGTTCCCTGGCATGTCCTTACCACCTTTCTTAAATAGTGGCACAATGTTAGCCAACCTCCAGTCTTCTGGCACCTCATCTGTGACTATCGATGATACAAATATCTCAGCAAGAGTCCCACCAATCATTTCCATATCTTCCCACAGACTTCTAGGGTACACCTGATCAGGTCCTGGGGATTTATCTGCTTTTATGCGTTTCAAGTCATCCAGCACTTTTTCCTCTGTAATATGGACATTTTTCAAGCTGTCACCTTCTATTTCCCTACATTCTATATCTTCCATGTCCTTTTCCACAGTAAGCACCAATGCAAAATACTCATTTAGTACCTCCCCCATCTCCTGCAGCTCCACTCAAAGTCTATAGGGTGAATTTGAATTTGCAGCATTGTATTTGCAGGTACATTCTATTTTGTTCAAAAAGCGCACAATCTGCAGGCAGTCAATCCTTGTGGCATTTTATAAATTCCTACTTTGGACGTAGAACCAGTCTGACTCAAAGTTGGAATACTGATAGAGTCTATCCAAACACCATTGTCTGAGCTGAGATGTCACCTTTTTTTATAAAATCTTAAGTTATCTCGGGAGTGTGACTGAAAGAAGGTCTGGGATTTACACATTAATGAGTCACAACCTGCAACCCATTGTAAAAAATGAAAGATTTAACAGAAATCTAGGTATGTTCAATATATCATATCAGTTGCACAACACTATGACCTTTAACTATAAATTTTGTGTCTTATGATCCTGCCTCACTAGTTACCTAATGGAGTAGTGCTCCGAAAGCTAGTACTTCCAAATAAACCTGTTGACTATACCCTGAGTGTTGTGTACTGTTAAACTAGAAAGAGTGTAAAAAAGACTTACTATGATGCTACCTGGACTGGAAGGTTTGAGTTATAAGACGTTGCATAGGCTGGGACCTTTTTCCTGGAGTATAGGAGACTGAAGGGTGACCTTCTAACTTTTTGGAAGAGCAGGGTCGGATTAGAACAAGTCAACATGGATTTAGTAAGGGGAGGTCGTGCCTGACAAACCTGTTGGAGTTCTTTGAAGAGGTGACAAGTAGGTTAGACCGGGGAAACCCAGTGGATGTGGTCTACCTAGACTTCCAAAAGGCCTTTGATAAGGTGCCACACGGGAGGCTGCTGAGCAAGGTGAGGGCCCATGGTGTTCGAGGTGAGCTACTGGTATGGATTGAGGATTGGCTGTCTGACAGAAGGCAGAGAGTTGGGATAAAAGGTTCTTTTTCAGAATGGCAGCCGGTGACAAGCAGTGTCCCGCAGGGTTCAGTGTTGGGGCGCAACTGTTCACATTATATATTAATGATCTGGATGAGGGGACTGGGGGCATTCTAGCGAAGTTTGCCAATGATACAAAGTTAGGTGGACAGGCAGGTAGTACTGAGGAAGTGGAGAGGCTGCAGAAGGATCTAGACAGTTTGAAGGAGTGGTCCAGGAAATGGCTGATGGAATTCAATGTGAGCAAATGCGAGGTCTTGCACTTTGAAAAAAGAATAGAAGCATGGACTACTTTCTAAACGGTGAGAAAATTCGTAAAGCCAAAGTACAGAGGGATCTGGGAGTGCTAGTTGAGGATTCTCTAAAGGTAAACATGCAGGTTGAGTCCGTGATTAAGAAGGCGAATGCAATGTTGTCAATTATCTCAAGAGGGTTGGAATATAAAAGCACTCTTGTGCTACTGAGACTTTATAAAGCTCTGGTTAGGCCCCATTTGGAGTACTGTGTCCAGTTTTGGTCCCCACACCTCAGGAAGGACATACTGGCACTGGAATGTGTCCAGCGGAGATTCACATGGATGATCCCTGGAATGACAGGTCTAACATATGAGGAACGGCTGAGGATCCTGGGATTGTATTCATTGGAGTTTAGAAGATTAAGGGGAGATCTAATAGAAACTTACAAGATAATACATGGCTTGGAGAGTGTGGACGCTAGGAAATTGTTTCCGTTAGGAGAGGAGACTAGGACCCGTGGACACAGCCTTAGAATTAGAGGGGGTAAATTCAGAACAGAAATGCGGAGACATTTCTTCAGCCAGAGAGTGGTGGGCCTGTGGAATTCATTGCCATAGAGTGCAGTGGAGGCTGGGACGCTAAATGTCTTCAAGGCAGAAATTGATAAATTCTTGATGTCACAAGGAATTAAGGGCTACGGGGGAAATGTGGGTAAATGGAGTTGAAATGCCCATCAGTCATGATTGAATGGCGGTGTGGACTCGATGGGCCAAATGGCCTTACTTCCGCTCCTATGTCTTATGGTCTTATAGAGGTCTGAGAGGCATAGATAAAGTAGATAGCCAACAGTTTTCCCCATAGTAGAGGGCATAGATTTAGGGTGCCCGAGGTAGTGGTGGAGGTGAGTAAAAGTTTGTCATTTAAGAAACATTTAGATAGGTACATGGATGGGATATGTAGGGATATAGACAAAATGCACAAAAATGGGACTAGTTTAATTGTGAAAACTGGGTGGCAAAGATAATTTGGGCTGAAGGACCTGTTTCCATGCTGTAAACCCCTATGAATCTATGATCTCTAGACAGTAAATTCCACACTCTAACTGCTCACCGAGTGAAAAGTATTTCTCATATCACCCTTGCTTCTTTTATACATCACTTGAAAAATATGCTTCCTCATTCTTGTTACTTTTATGAGCAGGAACGGATTAATTAATCAGATTCCCTACATTGGAAACAGGCCCTTCGGCCCAACAAGTCCACACTGACCCTCCGAGAGTAACCCACCCAGACTCATTTCCTTCTGACTAATGCATCTAACACTATGGACAATTTAGCATGGCCAATTCACCTGACCTGTACATCTTTGGACTGTGGGAGGAAACCGGAGCACCCGGAGGAAACCCACACAGACACGGGGAGAATGTGCAAACTCCACACAGGCAATTGCCCGAGGCTGGAACAGAACCTGGGTCCCTGGTGCTGTGAGGCAGCATGCTAACCACTGAGCCACCGTGCCACTCCCAGTTACTTTACCTCCTACAACCACAAGTATTTTCCTTGTTTTTCCTGATTCCCACTGATTTCAATTTTGTGAGGCTCAATTCTTTTTAATGTAAAGGAATGTCTATCTCATCTCTTGAATTGAATTGTTTGTTCCTGACCTTTTTACAGATTTGGCCCAAGCATAAACCATTGTGGCAGAACCCAGGCTGAGCAGGGTGTTTCTCTATAGATGCTACTTGATAGCACTATTCACAATACCTTCCAGCACATTTCTAATGCTTGAGAGTAGACTGGTAGAGCAGTAACAGCCAGAATTTGGAAAATCCCAAAGCCTTTTATTCACATATAAGGAGCAAGAGGGTAACTAGAGAAAGGGTTGGCCCACTCAAGGAGAAAGGAGGGAAGTAATGCGTGGATTCAGAGAAAATGGGTGAAATACTTAATGAGTATTTTGCATCGGTATTCACTGAGGAGAGGGACATGTTGTATATTGAGGTTAGGGATAGATGTTTGAATACTCCAGGTCAAGTCAGCATAAGGAGGGAGGAAGTGTTGGGTATTCTAAAAGGCATTAAGGTGGACAAGTCCCCAGGAGCAGATGGGATCCATCCCTCAGGTTACTGAGGGAAGCAAGAGAGGAAATAGCTGGTGCCTTAACAGATATCTTTGTGGCATCCTTGAACATGAGTGAGGTTCCGGAGCACTGGAGAATTGTTAACGTTGTCCCCTTGTTTAAGAAGGGTAACAGGGATATTCCAGGTAATTATAGACCAGTGATCCTGATGTCAGTGGTAGGGAAGCTGCTGGAGAAGATACTGAGGGATAGGATCTATTTACATTTGGAAGAAAATGAGCTTATCAATGACAGACAACATGGTTTTGTGCAGGGAAGGTCATATCTTACCAACTTAATAGAATTATTTGAGGGAGTGACAAGGTTGATTGATGAGGAAAGGACTGTAGATGTCACATACATGGACTTCAGTAAGGTGTTTGATAAGGTTCCCCAAGGTAGGCTGATGGAGAAAGTGAAGTCGCATGGGGTCCAGGGTGTACGAGTTAGATGGATAGAGAACTGGCTGGGCACAGGAGACACAGAAGCGTAGTGGAAGGGAGTTTCTCAAAATGGAGAACTGTGACCAGTGGTGTTCCACAGGCATCCGTTTTAGGACCACTGTTGTTTGTGATATACATAAATGATTCGGAGGAAGGTATAGGTGGTCTGATTAGCAAGTCTGCAGATAACACTAAGATAGGTGGAGTATAGTGAAGGTGACATCTCTAGACTGCAGAACATAGATAGATTGGAGAGATAGGCTTAGAAATGGCAGCTGGAATTTAATCTGAGCAAATGTGAGGCGATGTATTTTGGAAGATCCAATTCAAGAGTGAACTATACAGTAAATGGAAAAGTCCTGGGCAAAATTGATGCACGGAGAGATCAGGGTGTTCCGGTGCATTGTTCCCTGAAGGTGGCAACGCAGGTCGATAGAGTGGTCAAGAAGGCATACGGCATGCTTTCCTTCACTGGACGGGGTATTGAGTACAAGAGTTGGCAGGTCATATTACAGTTGTATAAGACTGCTCTGGCCACATTTGGAATACTGCGTACAGTTCTGGTCACCACATTAACAAAAGGACTTGGATGCTTTGGAGAGGAGGTTTACGAGGATGTTGACTGGTGTGGAGGGCGCTAGCTATCAAGAAAGGTTGAGTAGATTTGGATTATTTTCATTAGAAACACAGAGGTTGAGGGGGGACCTGACTGAAGTCCCTCCCCTTCCTGGACCTCTCCATCTCCATTAATGACGACTGACTTGACACTGACATTTTTTACAAAACCACCGACTCCCACAGCTACCTGGATTACACCTCTTCCCACCCTACCTCCTGAAGAAATTCCATCCCCTATTCCCAATTCTTCCGCCTCCGCCGTATCTGGTCCCAGGAGGACCAGTTCCACCACAGAACACACCAGATGGCCTCCTTCTTTAGAGACCGCAATTTCCCTTCCCACGTGATTAAAGATGCCCTCCAGCGCATCTCGTCCACATCTCGCACCTCCGCCCTCAGACCCCACCCCTCCAACCGTAACAAGGTCAGAACCCCCCTGATGCTCACCTTCCACCATACCAACCTTCACATAAACCAAATCATCCGCCGACATTTCCACCACCTCCAAACAGATTCCACCACCAGGGATATATTTCCCTCCCCACCCACTTCCGCCTTACGCAAAGACCATTCACTCCGTGACTACCTGGTCAGGTCCACGCCCCCCTACAACCCACCCTCCCGTCCTGCCACCTTCCCCTGTCACCGCAGGAATTGCAAAACCTGCGCCCACACCTCTTCACTCACCTCCATCTAAGGCCCCAAAGGAGCCTTCCACATCCATCAAAGTTTTACCTGCACATCCACCAATATCATTCATTGTATCCATTGCTCCCGATGCGGTCTCCTCTACTTTGGGGAGACTGGACGCCTCCTAGTAGAGTGCTTTAGGGAACATCTCTGGGACACCCGCACCAATCAACCCCACCGCCCTGTGGCCCAACATTTCAACTCCCCCTCCTACTCAGCCGAGGACATGGAGGTCCTGGACCTTTTTCAACGTTGCTCCCTCACCATCCGACGCCTGGAGGAAGAACGCCTCATCGGCTCGGAACATTTTAACCCCAGGGCATCAATGTGGACTTCAACAGTTTCCTCATTTCCCCTTCCCCTACCTCACCCTAGTTCCAAACTTCCAGCTCAGCACTGTCCCCATGACTTGTCCTACCTGCCTATCTTCTTTTCCACCTATCCACTCCACCCTCTTTCCTGCCTCCCTCCACCCCCGACCTATCACCTTCATCCCCTCCCCCACTCACCTATTGTACTCTATGCTACTTTCTTCCCACCCCCATCCTCCTCTCATTTATCTCTCCACCCTTCAGGCACTCTGCCTGTATTCCTGATGAAGGGCTTTTGCCCGAAACGTCGATTTTACTGCTCCTCGGATGCTGGCTATAAGGTTAGCCTTATCAGGGGTTCAGAATGTTGTTCACTGTCTTTGCAGCATCCAGTAGTATTTGGCATTTTTTGACATGATGTCGATTAAAATATATTGGCTGAAGACTTGAATTTAACATGTTTAGGACCTCAAGAGTTGGCACTTTTAACCTAAGGTAGCTGCAAGTAGGGGGAGTCAAAAGGTGTGGTGCTGGAAAAGCATAGCAGGTCAAACTGGAGCCGAGGAGCAGGAGAGTCAATGTTTTGGGCATAAGCACTTCATCAGAAATGTGTAGGTGGAAAGGAGCTGAGAGATAAATATGGGAGTGGGGTGGGGGCGGTGGAAGGTTGGTGGGATAGTAATGGGTGGATGCAGGTGGGAGATAATTGTGATAGGTCGGTGAGGAGGGTGGAGTGGATAGGTGGGAAGGAAGATGGACAACTAGGATAGGTCAAGAGGGTGGTGCCAAGTTGGAGGGTGGCTTTTGGCAGGTGGCTTTGATCTGGCAGTGGAGGAGGTCCAGGAGTTTCATGTCTTTGGGGGAGTTGAAGTAGTTGGCCACAGGGCACTGGGGCTTTTTGGTGTATGCAGTCTAGAGATATTCCCTAAATGCTCCGCAAGTTGGTGTTCTGTCTCCCCAGTGCGGAGACCAATGAGGTGGGTGGATGTGCAGGAAAATCTCTGCCAGATTTGAAATGATCCTTTAGGGCCTTGGACAGAGGTGAGGGGAGGTGTAGGTGCAGGTTTTGCACCTCCATAAGTTTAGCCTGAGAGGGGAAAAATTAAAAGGGATCTAATGGGCAATTGTTTCACACAGTGGGTGGTGTGTGTATGGAATGAGCTACCTGAGAAAATGGTGGAGGCCGGTGCAATTACAACATTTAAAAGGCATCTGGATGGGTTTATGAATAGGAAGGTTTATAGAGTTATGGGCCAAATTTTGGCAAATGGGACCAGATTAGTTTAGGATATCTGGTCGGCATGGACGAGTTGGACCGAAGAGTCTGTTTCTGTGCTGTACATCTCTATGACTGTAAGTGCTTTAGCCTTGTGTTTGGATGGGCTGCGCCATCATTGAGGATGACAATGGTTAATTCACAATGGCATGTGACCAGACTGCAGGTGTAATCTGTTAGCTATGGATCGCCAACTTGGTCTATTTTGTTTTTTGTTTATGCTGTTTATCTTAGATGTAGTCCTGTGCTTTCTCTGTGGCAATATCGCAGCCAAACAGAGCCAACCTGTCTTGATGAGAAGCTTTGACAACATGCCCCCATATTTAGCAAAATTCTGAGTTGCATTTTCACCAGGTTAGGAAGTGAACTTTAGGTATACCATGTGATGCTACTGGCTTGCAAAGTTCACTATACCAAGATTGAACCCTTGGCTTAATAGCAATGGTAGGAAGGGCAGAACGACAAGACCAAGGCAAGTGATTGAGATGTTAGGGGGAGAGCACTTTGGGACCAATGTCCATAAATTCATTATTTTTAATATAATTATGGAAAAGAAGAGGCCTGATCAATAAGTTAAAGGCTTAAGTTAGGGCAAGTCCAATTTTGAGGACATTGGACAGAACATTTCAAAAGTGTGTTAGGATTTCAAAAGCGAGATTTCACAAAGCTAGTCCTTTTTTTCCTAAAAGCTGCTCCTCGGCTCAAGGAGACTCTGTCCTTGATTTTCTCAGAGGGGCAATAAACCGGGCCTGGCTTCTTACAGAGACGAAAAGGATTTTGAGAGGCCTTTTGTTTATATGTAAACAGATGAGACTTCAGGCCAAAGTGGTCAGGCCTTAGAGGTGACCTGTATAAAGAGAGGAGAGTGGTCAGCTCTCTAGCTGACCTGAGCTGAGCAGATTTAGTTCAGTCTGACCTGGTGAGAGGTTCAACAGGGAGCTGTGTGGAAACTCACTCTCTCTTTTTCCCCTTCAACTTCAACCTGTAAGCATGTGTTCCATTTATATTGATTATTAAAGGGAGCTTGCTTATTGGGACTGTTGTGTATATTCGGAAACCATAATTAACTCTAGTTGGATAAGTTGAGTTCTGCAGGGGTTCTTTATTCTGTTCTTTGTGTTTCATTGCATAACTTGGTGAATAATTTTTTGTCTGTTTTAAAATCTAGTAGTCAACCTAGTTATCTTGCTCTGGGTAATTTTTCACTGTACACTTACCGAAACAAATTGCAAACTTATGGTGTGGGGCTGCCTGTTTAAGAATATTTTGAGTGGGCTTTCCTAGTCCATAACAGAGATAATGAGATTTCAGGGACAGAACGTTCCTGTTAGTGTGAAGGGCAAAGCTGGCAGGAGTGGATGACTAAAGGTATTGAAGTTCTAGTCAAGAAAAAGGAGGCATATGTCAGATTTAAACAGCTGGGGTCAAGTGAATTCCTTGAAAAGTACAGGAGGTGTGGGAGTACACCGAAGAGGGAAATCAGGAGGGCAAAAAAGGGAGATAAGATAGATTTGGCAGAAAAGCTAAGGACAATCCAAAGGGATTCTACAAGTATATTAAGACCAAAAAAAGTAACTGGGGGAAAGAATAGCGCCCCTTAGACAATTTCCAGAGGCAAATCGAGGGCTGGAGCCCAGAGTGGGAGGCTGTCTGAGCCCAGGCTGGCCTGGGAGACATCTCCTGGATGTGAGGCCCAGAGGTGAATCTAGGTTAAAGGCGATCATGTGGAGGCAGTGAGGCTTCATGTTCTGAAGCGCAACGGGCATGACTTAGTAAAACGGAGTATAATTGAAAACTTTTATTCTTATTCTAGACTTTGAGTAAGTTGAGCACTTTTAAAATGTTGTACTCCTATGCTAAACCTTTTAGCGTGTTTTGAGAAGATTTGTAACTCAGGTTGAGGTTCTGGATGTAAGTTTGCTCTCTGAGCTGGAAGATTCGTTTTCAGACATTTCGTCAGCATACTAGGTAATATCTTCAGTGAGCCTCCGAATAAAGCACTGGTGATGAAGCCCCCTTTCTATTTATATACTTGAGGCTTCTAGGCTTGGTGATATCATTTCCTGTGGTGACATCATTTCCTATGGAGGTATCATTTCCTGTTCTTTTTCTCGGGGGTCGTAAATAGGATCCAAGTCAATGTGTTTGTTGATAGAGTTCCAGCTCAGAGAGAAAACCTACATCCAGCTCAACTCTTTCAATTCTGTATCAAATGCTTAAAGTATCTGCACCTTGGTATCCAGTACCTAAAATGGAGGCAAAGCGTTGACATTACAAACTTTTCACTGCAATAATTTGAGTACAAGTGACAATAAAGGCTATTCCATTCTATTCTTAAAGATCAACAAGGCCAACAATGTATGGAACTACAGGAAATATTGAGATCCAAACAAATACTTTGCATCAGTATTTACTGTGGTGAAAGACATGGAAGCTAGGGAACTTGGTGAAATAAATAGTGATCTCTTGGAACGAGTGCGCATTGTAGAAGAGGATACGCTGAAGATCTTAAAATGCATAACAGTTGTTAAATGCCTAGGGCCTGATCAAATGTATACTGGGCAATGTTGAAAGCTGGGGAAGAAATTGCAGGACCCATGACAGAGATATTTGTATCATCAACTGCCACAGGTGAGCTGTCGGAAGACTGAATGGTGGCTAATGTTATGCCATTATTTAAGAAACATTGCAAGGAAAAGCCAGCGAGCCATGATTGGTGAGCCTAACATCAGCGGTGGGTACATTGTTGGAAGGGATTCTGACTAACAGGATATACATGTACTTGAATAATTTATTGTCACTTGTTTTTTTTTACAAAAAATGTGAAAAGTGTATACATCAACATAACACAGTGCCTAGATTAACAACAGAAGGCATAGATAACAAAAAGAATTTTAGAAATTAAGACAAAGTCCATCAATTCATGGCTTCTGAGTCGAGAAAGACAATAATGCTTCAAGACCACCACAACAGGTTGCTGGAATACTGGGCCGCAAGATTCAGGTAAGACAAATCAGAGCCGAACTAACATTGCTAATAGGAGGGCCCTGAAGAACGCTGTCGAACAGAGACATCCCAGGGTTCAGGTACATATTTTCTTGAAAGTGGCATCACAGGTAGACAGGGTGGTGAAGACAGTGTTTGGCACATCAGGCTTCATTGGTCAGGGCATGACCGAGCATATTGCAGCACTGACGAAAGAACTCGAAGACCTTAGGCTCATCCGAGAAAATGAGATCTTTCTGGACAAGACCTTCAGCGATGTTATTACACCAATCATGCCAGAAGAGAGCAGAAGAGAGCAAATGATGAGGAAGGCAGAGAGGAGACAGGTGCAAGAGACCCCGGGAGAAGTACCTGTCAGGAACAAGTTGAAGCTTTTGGAAGCAGAGACTGATGACACTGTCAGTTCGCAGGGCGGCCAAGTTTGTCAATCAAAAGTTGCCGGAGATGCAGAGTGGAAGAGTCGGACATCGCACAGAGTCGTGGTAATAGGGGACTCCATCGTGAGAGGAACTGACCGGGGTTTTTGTGGCAGCAGACGGGATTTAAGGATGGTGTGTTGCTTTCCTGGTGCTAGAGTGAAAGACATCGCGGACAGAGTGCAGGAAATCCTCAAGGATGAGGGTGAAGAGCCAGAGGTGGTGGTACATGTCGGCACAAATGATGTCGGGAAGAAGAGGAGGAACATACTACAGCCAGACTTCGGAGAACTAGGAAGAAAAGCAGGACGCCCAAGGTGGTTATCTCCGGTTTGCTTCCAGTTCCTCGCGCTAGTGTGGCCAGAAACAGGGAGATAATGGACTTGAACGTGTGGTTGGGGAACTGGTGCAGGAAGCAAGGATTTAAGTTCTTGGATCACTGGGGTATATTTTGTGGTAAACATAAATTCTACAAGAGAGACGGCTTGCACCTTAATAGGTTAGGGACCAGCATACTGGCAGGCAGGTTTTCTACTGCAACACCGCTAGATTTAAACTAAGTAGCGGGGGGGAGGGGACAAGCTGGATGTTTAAAAAGGAAATTGAAGGGAAAGTTAGAACAAGAGAAGTCAAGAAAGACAACTGTATTAATGAGGCAGAAAACTCGGAAAGGCATCATGCTGTAAGGTTGAGTGAAATAAGGGTTGATGGGAAGGGTGAGAGCAGTAACAAATTAAAAATACTATACATGAATGCACGAAGCATTAGACATAAGATGGATGAGCTTGAGGCTCTTTTGGAAATTGGCAGATACGATATTGTGGGGATAACTGAGACGTGGCTTCAAGTGGACAGGGCCTGGGAAATGAATATTCAAGGCTACACGTGCTATCGTAAGGACAGACTGACGGGCAGAGGGGGTGGGGTGGCCTTGTTGGTAAGGGACGATATTCAGTCCCTTGCGCGGGGGGACCTAGAGTCAGGGGATGTAGAGTCAGTGTGGATAGAGCTTCGAAATACCAGGGGTAAAAAGACCCTCTTGGGAGTCATCTACAGGCCCCCAAACTGTAGTCTGGAGGTCGGATGTAAGTTAAATCAGGAGCTGAAATTGGCCTGTCGCAAAGATGTCACTACAGTTGTTATGGGGGATTTTAACATGCAGGTAGACTGGGAGAATCAGGATGGTATTGGGCCACAAGAAAGAGACTTTGTGGAGTGCCTCAGGGATGGATTCTTAGTGCAGCTGGTGCTGGAGCCGACCAGGGTGAAGGCAATTCTGGATCTGGTATTGTGTAACGAACCAGAATTGGTCAGAGACCTCGAAGTGAAGGAGCCATTGGGAAGTAGTGACCATAATACAATAAGCTTCAATCTGCAATTTGAGAGGGAGAAGGTACAGTTGGAAGTGACAGTACGTCTGTTGAATAAAGGGAATTATGGAGCTATGAGGGAGGAGCTGGCCAAAGTTCAATGGTGCAATACCTTAGCAGGGATGACCGTGGAGGAACAATGGCGGATATTTCTGTGTATAATGCAGAAGTTGCAGGATCAGTTCATTCCTAAAAGGAAGAAAGATCCCAGGAGGAGGCATGGGCGGCCGTGGCTGATGAGGGAAGTAAAGAAACATATAAAGTTAAAAGAGAAAAAGTATAACATAGCTAAGATAAGTGGGAAAACTGAGGACTGGGAAGCTTTTAAAGAGCAACAGAGGATTACTAAGAAGGAAATATGCAGAGGAAAAATGAGGTACGAAGGTAAACTGGCCAAGAATATTAAGGAGGATAGTAAAAGCTTTTTTAGGTATGTGCAAGGCAAAAAAATGGTTAGGACAAAAATTGGGCCCTTGAAGACAGAAACAGGGGAATATATTACTAGGAACAAAGAAATGGCAGAGGAATTAAATGGGTACTTCAGATCTGTGTTCACTTGGGAAGACACAAGCAATCTCCCTGAGGTAACAGTGGCTGAAGGACCTGAACTTAAGGGAATTTATATTTGCCAGGATTTGGTGTTGGAGAGACTGTTAGGTCTGAAGGTTGATAAGTCTCCGGGGCCTGATGGTCTGCATCCTAGGGTACTGAAGGAGGTGGCTCGGGAAATTGCGGATGCGTTGGTGATTATTTTCCAGAGTTCAATAGATTCGGGGTCGGTTCCTGAGGATTGGAGGGTGGCTAATGTTATAGGAGAAAGTAAGGTCTGCAGATGCTGGAGATCAAAGTTGAAACTTTATTGCTGGAACAGCACAGCAGGTCAGGCAGCATCCAGGGAACAGGAGATTCGACGTTTCGGGCACAGGCCCTTGAAGAAGGGCCTGTGCCCGAAACGTCGAATCTCCTGTTCCCTGGATGCTGCCTGACCTGCTGTGCTGTTCCAGCAATAAAGTTTCAACAAGGCTAATGTTATACCACTTTTTAAGAAAGGTGGGCGAGAGAAAGCAGGTAATTATAGACCAGTTAGTCTGACCTCAGTGGTGGGAAAGATGCTGGAGTCTATTATAAAGGATGAAATTACTGCACATCTGGATAGTAGTAGCAGGATAGGACAGAGTCAGCATGGATTTATGAAGGGGAAATCATGCTTGACTAATCTTCTTGAATTTTTTGAGGATGTAACTATGAAGTTGGACGAGGGAAATCCAGTAGATGTAGTCTACCTGGACTTTCAGAAAGCTTTTGATAAAGTCCCACACAGGAGGTTAGTGAGTAAAATTAGGGTGCATGGTATTGGGGGCAAAGTACTAGATTGGATTGAAAATTGGTTGGCTAATAGGAAACAAAGGGTAGTGATAAACGGCTCCATTTCAGAATGGCAGGCAGTGACCAGTGGGGTACCGCAGGGATCCGTGCTGGGACCACAGCTGTTTACAATATATGTTAATGATATAGAAGATGGTATCAGCAATAACATTAGCAAATTTGCTGATGATACAAAGCTGGGTGGCAGGGTGAAAAATGATGAGGATGTTAGGAGATTACAGGGTGACCTGGACAAGTTAGGTGAGTGGGCAGATGCATGGCAGATGCAGTTTAATGTGGATAAATGTATGGTTATCCACTTTGGTAGCAAGAACAGGAAGGCAGACTACTACGTCAATGGAATCAATTTATGTAAAGGGGCAGTACAGAGAGATCTGGGTGTTCTTGTACACCAGTCAATGAAGGTAAGCATGCAGATACAGCAGGTAGTGAAGAAGGCTAATAGCATGCTGGCCTTCATAACAAGAGGAATTGAGTATAGAAGCAAAGAGGTGCTTCTGCAGCTGTACAGGGCCCTGGTGAGACCACACCTGGAGTACTGTGTGCAGTTCTGGTCTCCAAATTTGAGAAAAGACATTCTGGCTATTGAGGGAGTGCAGCGTAGGTTCACGAGGTCAATTCCTGGAATGACAGGATTACCTTACACTGAAAGACTGAAGCGACTGGGCTTGTATACCCTTGAGTTTCAAAGATTGAGACGTGTAAGATTATGAAAGGATTAGACACTCTGGCAGTAGGAAACATTTCCACTGATGGGTGAGTACCGAACCAGAGGACACAGCTTAAAAATACAGGGTAGACCATTTACGACAGAGCTCAGGAGAAACTTCTTCACCCAGAGAGTGGTGGCTGTGTGGAATGCTCTGCCCCAGAGGGCAGTGGAGGCCCACTCTCTGGATTCATTTAAGAAGGAGTTGGATAGAGCTCTCAAAGATAGTGGAATCAAGGGTTATGGAGATAAGGCAGGAACAGGATACTGATTAGGAATGATCAGCCATGATTATATTAAATGGCGGTGCAGGCTCGAAGGGCTGCATGGCCTACTCCTGCACCTATTGTCTATTGTCTATTGTCTAGGAGTTGGGATATCATGTTACTGCCGAACATGACATTGGTAAGGTTATACTTGGAATACTGCGTACAATACTGGTTGCCCTGCTGTAGGAAGGATATTATTAAACTGGAAAGGGTACAAGGATCTTATCAAGACTGGAGGATTTGTGTGAGAAGGAGAGGCTCAACAGGCTGGGAAATGTTTTTTCCCTGGAGTGTACGAAGCTGAGGGGTGACCTTGTAGAGCTTTATAAAATCATGAGGTGGCATGGATAGGATAAATAGACCAGGTTTTTCCACAGGGTAGGGGACTACAAAACTAGATGGCACAGGGTTAAGGTGAGAGAGAAAAGATCTAAAAGGGACCTGAGGGGTCCATACAGGGTGGCGCTTATATGGAACAGGTTGCCAGAGGACATAGTAGAGACGGGTTCAACCTAATGGAAGGATGTTGTGAAACTTGAAAGAGTTCATAAAAGATTTACAAGGATGTTGCCAGGGTTGGAGGATCTGAGGTATAGGTTGAATAGGCTGGAGCTGTTTACCCTGGAGCTTTAGAGGCTGAGGGTTGACCTTTTAGAGGTTTATAAAATCATGAGGGGCATGAACAGGATAAATAGACAAGGTCTTTTCCCTGGGGGTGGGAGAGTCCAAAACTAGAGGTTTAGGGTGAGAGGGAAAAGATATAAACGAGACCTAAAGGTTAACTTTTTCACGCAGAAGGTGGTGCGTGTATGGAATGGGCTGCCAGAGGAAGTGGTGGAGACTGGTACAATTACAATATTTAAAATACATCTGGATGGATATATGAGTAGGAAGGGTTTAGAGGGATATGGGCCAAGTGCTGGCAAATGGAACTGGATTAATCTAGGGTATCTGAACTGCATGGCGGAGTTGGACCAAAGGGTCAGTTTCCGTGCTTGACATCTCCATGCTCTATGATTCTAAAAGCCATTTGGACAGGTACATTGATAGGAAAGGTTGAACAGGATATGGGCAAATGCAGGCAAATGAGAGTAGTTCAGTTTAGGAAACCTGGTGAGCATGGATGAGTTGGGCTGAATGGTCTGTTTCCATGCTGTACAACTCTATGACTCTAAGAGGTTACAAGTTGTGGTTGAATAAATTTCTGGTGCTGATGGCCCAAGGCATCTCATGTATTTACCCTTTTTGAGCTGGTGGATCCATTCTAAATCTATCCTCTGAAGCATGAATGGTAGTGTCATGCAATAAGAGAGACAACAACCTCAAAGTGAACATGGGAAGTTTGCATCTGTGACAGGTGGATTGATAAAAGTGAAGTCAAATAGGATTTACCTTCTTGTTGATTGCCTCACTACCCTCTGTGGACCAAGTTGGGCATATTGTCCTTCAGGAATTGACCAGTTTGGCCATTTGTGGTGCTTCTCAGCCACTATTCATGACGTGCACTGAGGTCTCCCACCAAGAATATGCTCTCTAACCCTGTTAGCCTCAGTGCCGCCAAGCTTAACATGGAGGTAAACATGAAGGTATGCTGATTTGTTGATATAGGGTGGCCAGTAGGGGTTAATCAGCAAAGGGCCTCTTGCTTCCACTCAACATGATGCCCTCAGAACTAGTGAGATCCAATGTCAATGTTGCGTTGCAAGATGGCAGCAGAGTAGCACTCTCCAGCCGGAGCTCCTCTGCTTTGCCAGTTCCTTTTCCTTTCCTTTCTTCCCTTTTCTGTAGTTCCTCTCCCATCCCCGGCACCCCTAACTTGTAGCTTCTTAAACATCCCTGGAAAGAATGGAGGAGGTGAGCCCCAGTCGTCTGGGCCCTGGGCCAACCTGGGAGTCAAGACCTGGAGGCAGGCCAGGGGCCGCAGCCTGGCACAGGGGGCAGACCATGCTGGCACGGGAAGCTAATCCCACAGGCGAGTCAAGGACCAGGGCCTGCCGCGGGAAACAGACTGAGTCCAGGTCAGCCTTGGGAGACAAATCCTGGAGGTGTGTTGCGAGGCAGAGGCACTTTAATTCTCCCAAAGGAGCACCTGGTCTCTCTCAAAGTATCCCTGGGTCATACACAAAGGGACACTTTAGGTTTCTAAAAGGGTGACCCGGATATCCACAATACTCCACAAAATTCAGACTTGTTTCCACCAGGTTTAATGTGTGTATCTTGTACTTTAGACACCAAAATTACACTGGCATGGAGGCAGATGCCTCCGTGTGATATGTGTACTCAAAATGCTACTCAGTTCTACTGGCACACATTGAAATGGTATGTGCTCTGTTTGGATGTGGAACTCCCAATTTTTGCCACATCTGTAATTTTGCTACGATGGACAGGCTGTTTGCTGTAATGAAAATCCAGGACTTCATTTTAAATAATGATGTGACATTAAACCCACTTAACACTTGCCCTTGATTTATTTTTAGATTGTGTCTCTAATATTTACTGGCACACCATTTCTTAATGTTGCACAATAGCAGAACAAGCATCGATCTCGAAAAGGCCTACATTTCTCATTACCACTCTAGCTAAAATTCTAGATGGAACGTACCAGGTTCTGGAGGAGGAGGTGGTGGTGGTGGTGGTGGTGGTGTTGCTGCTGCTGCTTCTGCGGCTGCTGGCTGACATGGTGCTGCAGACAGACAAGAACAATCCATGAGCATTGAAAACACTGAACCAAACAGATCAAGCTGAGTGCTGAATAATATTTTAAAGTTACAAGTGACCTCTGTTTGTCATTTTTTCTTCCTTAAATTGAACTTACCCTCTCTTGCTTTTGCAGCTTCTTCTTCAATTTTCACTGCAGACAGGGAACAGAAACAATCAGCTCACATGAACTACAGACAAGAAGTACAAGTAAAATGAAATTCATGTCAATAATTATTATGAGTGTCCTGTACTTTAAGTCTCCCTCATATTTCACCCAAATGGCCCATCCTTCATGTTCCAATGAACTCATCTGTCTCTCTGTCCAGCTCAGCACCGTCCCCGTGACCTGTCCTACCTGCTTATCTTCCTTTCCACAATCCACTCCACCCTCCTCTCTGACCTCTCACCTCCATCCCCACCCCATTCACTCATTGTACTCTTTGCTACCTTCCTCCACCGTCCTCTCTGACCTATCACCTCCATCCCCACCTCCATTCACCTATTGTACTCTATGCTATTTTCTCTCCACCCCTACCCCCCTCTCATTTATCTCTCCACTCTGCAGGCGCCCTGCCTCTATTCCTGATAAGGGCTTTTGCCCGAAACGTCAATTTTCCTGCTCCTCGGATGCTGCCTGACTTGCTGTGCTTTTCCAGCACCACTCTAAGCTAGACTCTAGTTTCCAGCACCTGCAGTCCTTGTTTTTATCTCTGTTTCAGAAGCCAAATGGCTTACTGCAAAATTCCAAAATACTTCATTTTCATTACAGGTCAGTCCTGGAGCAAGGGGAACAAAAGGCCACTTTCTGACAATAACGCTCAGCAAAATATTTATCATCAGCCATAAGATACAGGAGCAGAATTAGGCCATTCTGCTCATCAACTCTGCTCCACCACTCGATCATGATTGATATGTTTCTCAAACCGATTCTCCTACGTTCTCCCATAACCCTTGATCCCCTTACTAATCAATGAGTTATTTAACTCTGACTTAGAGACACTCAATCTTTAGCCTCCACAGACTTCCATGGCAATGAGTTCCACAGATTCACCACAGCACCCTCACAGCAAGTTTTCCATGATGGTGGAGGTGCTGAAAAGTGTGAGTAACTTAGCAACGGTGATGGGTTCTGGAGCCACCTGGCAAGGCCATCAGGCAGAATGTAGCATTTTTATTGGGAGGAGGGGGGAGCGAAGTAGAAGTGCTTGAATTAAGTACTAAATTAAGTACCACAAGTACTAAATCTCTGTATGACGACTTGGCCAAGTGGAGGAGGGTATGTGCCCACCAGCGTGAAGGTCAGGGAATTGAACCATGATCTCTAAATAAAACTCCACACCCCTTAGTGGGCGGCACGGTGGCACAGTGGTTAGCACTGCTGCCTCACAGTGCCAGAGACCCGGGTTCAATTCCGGCCTCAGGCGACTGACTGTGTGGAGTTTGCACATTCTTCCCATGTCTGTGGGTACTCCGGTTTCCTCCCACAGTGCAAAAATGTGCAGGTTAGGTGAATTGGCCATGCTAAATTGCCCGTAGTATTAGGTGAAGGGGTAGATGTAGGGGAATGGGTCTGGGTGGGTTGCACTTCAGCGGGTCAGTGCAGACTTGTTGGGCTGAGGGGCCTGTTTCCACACTGTAAGTAATCCAATCATTTCGTATATAGCCCTTAATCAGAGAAGTAACAAATTAGATTGCCCCTGAAATTGAAAGGGCCATAATAATATTGGCACCATTCTTTCTAATTCATGTGGGTATCACTTGTAAAGCCACTATTTGTCCATCCCTAATTGCCCTTGAAAAGGTGGGTTCCCAGGGCCATTTCATAATCACCCTTGAATGTGGACTCACCTGCATGCCAGCCCAGGTAAGAGTGGATTTCCTTCTCTACAAGATACTAGTGAAACTGCATGGTTTTTTATTAAAAAATCAGTTATAGTAGATTTGGAATGATGTCATTAAACTGTCTCAGCCATCCACAAAGTAGAACTGAAACGACTCAATTAAGTAAAAATTTGAAGAGTTAATATAGGAGTGATGTTTCCCTAAGATTGAGTATCTGTAAAGGATATCATTGGGAAACAGGTTGAAACTTTCTTTTGCTGTTGGGTGAAGATCTTTACAGTCTTACCTTGATATATCATTTTGTTTATTTTTATTTTCTTCACTTTTTTAAGGAATATTTTGCAGTCTGATGTGCATATGTTCACTGACAAATGACAACCAATAGCAAAATATGATACTAAAAACTAAACAATTGCGGAAGCTGGAAATCAGAAACAAAAACAAATTGCTCTGTAGTTCTGGCAGCATCCATTGGGAGAAAACAGAGTTCACATTTTGGGTCCAGTGACTCTTCTTCAGAACTTCAGCTGTTCTGAAGAAAGGTCACTGGACCTGAAACATCTGGATATAAGACAGATGTATTGTGATGAAGGTTATTACACAGATTTGACTTTTGAAATGGTGACTAGTGGAGCTCTCCAGGTGTCACAGTTGGGACCGCAACTATTCATATTATATAATAACAATCTGGACAAAGGAACTGAGTGCATTGTTGCTAAGTTTGCAGATAACAGAAAGGTAGATGGAGGACAGGTAGCATTGAGGAAGCAGGAAGATTACAGAAGGTCTTGGACAGGCTAAGAGAGTCAACAAAGAAGTGACAGGTGGAATACAGTGTGAGACAATGTGAGATTATGTATTTTGGTCAGAAGAACGGAGGTGTAGGTTAACATAGGATAGTGAAGAAGGCATTTAGTATGCTTGCCTTTATTGGTCAGAGTATTCAGTATGGAGTTGGGAGGTCATGTTGTGGCTTTACAGGACATTGGTTAGGCCACTTTTGGAATATTGTGTGCAATTCTGGTCTCCCTCCTATTGGAAGGATGTTGTGAAACTTGAAAGGGTTCAGGAAAGATTTACAAGAATGTTGCCAGGGTTGGAGCATTTGAGCTATAAGGAAAAGTTGAATAGGCTGGATCTGTTTTCCCTGGAGCATCGGAGGCTGAGGGGTGACATTATAGAGGTTTATAAAATCATGAGGGTCATGAATAGGATAAATAGGCTCATCTCAGGATGTGGAAGAAGTTTGGAAGGCTCAGAGTGTACTATCCTCATTGTCATTCCCTCAAGAACACATAGTAGACAGAGACTTAGGATATCCTGGGACACCACAACAGAATTATGTCATCTGGTAGAGCAGATTTGTGTTCTGAACAATAGTGGTTATCCCATCACAGTGGCTGTCAAGATGACTTGTGCACTTAGGTTTCAATATAATAGGAACAAGGTAAAATTTCCACATTTTGTAGCCAGTACACAATGGGCATTGTCAACCCCTATTGCCACAGAGTACAAGTTCAGTTTTGGATGCATCAGCCAGTCTACTTAAAGTACTGGCCATAGAAAGCAGGCCCCAATTTAAGAAGAATCCAATTAGGAGGCATTTGGATCGATCACAATAAAACAAGTTTCTTCATCTTGATGATATATTGTGTTCCCAAACATTCTTCAATATTATTGAAGGATGTAATAAAAGCTGAAAGGTGGACATGGTATTTATGAAGTGCTCAGGTTTAGACCAGAAGATTAGGGAGCAGAATTAGGCCATTTAGGCCATCAAGTCTGCTCTGCTATTTAAACATGGCTGATGTGTTTCTCAACGCCATTCTCCTATCTTCTCCATGTAACCCGTGATCCCCTTACCAATCAAGAAGCTATCTCTTAGTTAAAAATCACACAACACCAGGTTATAGTCCAACAGGTTTAATTGGAAGCACACTAACTTTCGGCGCGACGCTCCCATCGCTCCGAAAGCTAGTGTGCTTCCAATTAAACCTGTTGGACTATAACCTGGTGTTGTGTGATTTTTAACTTTGTACACCCCAGTCCAACACCGGCACCTCCAAATCATGATCTTTGTCTTAAATACACTCAATGACTTGCTCTCCACAGCCTTCAATAGCAATGAGTTCCACAGATTAACCACTCTCTGGCCAAAGAAATTCTTTCTCATCTCTGTTCCAAAGGGTCACATCCCCACTCTGAGGCTATGCCCTCGGATTCTAGTTTCTCCTAATGTATGGAACTATCTTCTCCATGTCCACTCTATCCAGGCCTCACAGTAATCTTTAAGTTTCAATGATCACTATCCCATGCTTCATGAATTCAAGTCAGACTTTTCTTATTCTGTGACATATTTCTTCACAACAATATTTGAAACATCTGTAACATTTTTCAGTAGCATTTTTGGAGAATAAATTTGTCACATTTCAACTGATTTCACCTTTCTCTCAACAAAACTTACAGTTTCGAACCAAACGTTGCTCTTCCCGTTTCAAGAACTCTGTTGATGAGAACATAAGTCAATAAGTGACATTTAAGAGCAAAGTAATGCAGTTGCTGGAAATATAAAACCAAAGATAAAATGCTAAAAATAATCAGCAGGACTGGCATTATCTGTGGAGAGAGGAATCAACAGAGTTAATGCTTAGGGTTGATCACACATTCTTCAGAATCCAAGGATGGGTCACTGACCGGAAACATTTGTCTGTTTTTTTTCAGTAAGCAGGAATTGTGAAATTTCCCCACTCCCGACACTTATTTCAGGAGAGACTGCCGTGAACCGCTGGCTTATCTTTCCAGGGATCGGGGCGCATGACAAATTCAGGCCCATAAAACCCAAACAATTGTCGGAGGCAACCTGAGAGGCTGCTGAGTTTTGAGGCAGTTTTTTAATCGGCCTGCCTCGGTTCACTTGGATATTGTCTCGGTTGTTTCCTCTCGTTTCAGGCCGTCAATCCTTCACAGTCCAACCCTATTCACTGGCTTCCCATTCCCTATCTATGCCAACCTAGTGCCAACACATGCACACTGTTCTTCTCAAAAGCCCCTCGTAGCCCCTTTTCCAACTTAGTGCTGAATTGTGCTAACCCATGACACTCCAGACATCACCCTTTGCCCTTACCCCTCTCTATAATCTCACCAAGTATCGACTTGGGGTTAATCTCAGGACCCATGCTGAAGTGAAATAAAATACACTCAGAGTCACAGAGTCAGAGAGATGTACAGAGAGAAACACACCCTTCAGTCCAACTCGTCCATGCCGACCAGATAGCCCAACCTAATCTAGTCCCATTTGCCAGCACTTGGCCCATATCCCTCTAAACCCATCCTATGCATAATACCCATCCAAATGCTTTTTAAATGTTGCACTGGCTTCCACCACTTTCTCTGGCAACTCATTCCACATATGCACCACCTTCTGCATGAAAAAGTAGCTCCTTAGATCTCTTTTATACCTTTCCCCTCTCACCCTACACCTATGCCCTCTAGTTCTGGACTCCTCCACCCCAGGAAAAAGACCTTGTCTATTTATCCTATTCATGCCCCTCATTATTTTATAAACCTCTATGAGGTCACCCCTCAGCCTCCGATGATCCAGGGAAAACAGCCCCAGCCTATTCAGCCTCTCCCTACAGCTCAAATCCGCCAACTCTGGTAAGATCCATGTAAATCTTATCTGAACCTTTGACGTTTCATGACATCCTTCCAATAGGAAGGGGACCAGAATTGCACGCAATATTCCAAAAGTGGCCTAACCAACATCCTGAACAGCGAGAACTTGACCTCCCAACTCCTATACTCAATGATCTGGCGAATAAAGGACAGCATATAAAAATCCTTATTCACTCTCCTATCTATCTGCGACCACTTTCAAGGAGCTATAAATCTGCACTCCAAGGTCTCTTTGTTCAGCAACACTCCCTAGAACCTTACCAATAAATGTATAAGTCCTGCTAAGATGTGCTTTCCCAAAATGCAGCATCTTGCATTTATCTAAATTAAACTCCATCTGCCACTTCTCAGCCCATTGGCCCATCCCGTTGTAATCTGAGGTAACCTTCTTCGCTGTCCACTACACCTCTAATATTGGTGTCATCTGCAAACTTACTAACTATACCTCCTCTGATCATATCCAAATCATTTATATAAATGATGAAAAGTAGTGGACACAGCACTGATCCTTTTGGCACTCCATTGGTCACAGGCCTCCAGTCTGAAAAACAACCCTCCACCTCGCATCTCTGTCTTCTACCAATTCTGTATCCAAATGGTGAGTTCTCCTTGTATTCCATGAGATCTAACCTTGGTAACCAGTTTCCCATGGGGAACCTTGTCAAATGCCTCACCAAAGTCCATACAGATCACATCCACCGCTCTGCCCTCATCAATCCTCTTTGTTACGTTTTCAAAAAACTCAATCAAGTTCATGAGACATGATTTCCCACACACAAAGCCATGTTGACTATCCCTAATCAGTCCTTGCCTTTCCTCAGCATTCCCTCCAACAACTTGCCCACCATTAGTGTCAGGCTCAAAGATCTATAGTTCCCTGACTTGTCCTTACCACCTTTATTAAATAATGATACCATGTTAGCCAACCTCCAGTCTTCTGGTACCTCACCTGTGATATCGATGATACAAACATCCTAGCAAGGGGCCCAGCAATCACTTTCCTAGCTTCCAACAAAGTTCTATGGTACACCTGATCAGGTCCTAGGGATTTACCCACCTTTATGCATTTCAGGATATCCAGCCTCTGTAATATGGACATTTTTCAAGATTCATCTATTTCCCCACATTCTATATTTTCCATATCCTTTTCTACAGTAAATACTAATACAAAAATACTCATTTAGTATCTCCCTATCTCCTGAGGCTCCACACAAAGGCCGCCTTGCTGATCTTTGAGGGGCCCTATTTGTTCCCTAGTTAACCCTTTGTCCTTAATGTATTTGTAAAAGCCTTTTAGGGTTAAATCCTTACTTATTTGCCAAAGCCATCTCATGTCCCCTTTTTCGCCCTCCTGATTTCTCTCTGAAGTATACTCCTACTTCCTTTATACTCTCCTAAGGATTCACTCGATCCTTACTGTCTATACCTGACATATGCTTCCTTCTTTTTCTGAACCAAAACCTCAATTTCTCTAGTCATCCAGCATTCCCTACACCTACCAGCCTTTCCTTCCACCCTAACAAGAATACACTGTCTCTGGACTCTCATCTCATTTCTGAAGACTTCCCATTTTCCAGGCATCCCTTTCCCTGCGATCATCTGCTCCCAATCAGCTTTTGAACGTTCTTGCCTAAAATATTCTTGTACACTCTTAACAAATTCCTCTCCATCTAAAACCTTGACACTATGGCAGTCCCAAACTATGTTTGGAAAGTTAAAATCTACCACCACCCTATTATTCTTACAAATAACTGAAATCTTCTCACAAATTTGTTTCTCAATTTCCTGCTGACTATTAGGGGGTCTATAATAAAATCCAATTAGATGATCATCCCTTTCTTATTTCTCAGTTCCACCCAAATAACTTGTCTGGATGTACTTCGGGAAAATCCTCCTTAAATAAAGCTGTAATGCTGTCCCTTATTAAAAATGCCATTCCCACTCCTCTCTTGCCTCCCTTTCTATCCTTCCTATAGCATTTGATTCCAGGAACATTAAGCTGCCAGTCCTGCCCATCCCTGAGCCACATTTCTGTGATTGCTATGATATCCCAGTCACATGTTCCTAATCAGGCCTGAAGTTCATCTGCTTTCCCTGTTAGGCCTCTTGCATTGAAATAAAAGCAGTTTAATTTATCATTCCTACCTTGTTCTCTGCTTTGTTCCTGCCTGCCCTGACTGTTTGACTCGCTTCTGTTCTCAACTGTACCAGCCTCCAATTGATCTCTTTCCTCACTACCTCCCTGGGTCCCACCCCTTCCTCCTCCTTACTAGTTTAAATCCTCCCTAGCAGGTCTAGCAAATCTCCCTGCCAGTATAATAGTCCCCTTCCAATTCAGGTGCAATCCATCCTTCTTGTGCAGTCACTTCTACCCCAGAAGGGATTCCAATGATCCGAAAATGTGAATCCTTATCCCATACACCAGCTCTTCAGCCACGTATTCAGCTGCTCTGTCCTCCTTTTCCTATCCTCACAAGCTCATAGCACCGGGAGCATACTTCTAGTCATTGGTAATGCTACTTTGACAGCACTTAGTGTTCTGTCAACAAACTGCCTTTGAAACTTCTGGAACAGACCTTTTCAACTCTCTGAAGCATTGGCATACAAATTTTAAAGGGCTGGCCATTAAATAGCTTTTGATTATTTGCGTTTTTTGCAACACTCTCAGACATAGACAGGCAGCTTTAAAAGATAAGAAATTAAATGGTTGGCCATTTAAATAGCTTAACAGCTGCACATAACTTATTTATGCTTATAAAACTACCCTATAATTTAGTGAAAAGGTGATCATTATGAACTCAGTGACTGAATTCAAATGACCCTGTGCAGTTTGAGCTTCCCATATATGGGAGTCAGATCCCACCCTGCACCCCATCCTTGGTGAAATGACACCCGCCAAATACAGGAGGGGGTTTAACAGGCCTGAGGTCCACCCGCCATATTGGATCTATGACCAAGTCTCCGTAATCCATGACTTATCCAAAAGGATCTCTCCAATCCTGGGTAGTCATATGGATGACTGAAGAAATGTCTGACTTATTTTATAGTTTTGCAATTTTTTTAGCACAAGCTCATACAGATGATCTGCAACTAAACGTGTCCATTAACTACTTCTGTATTTCAAATAAATTTTGCTTTTTTTCCTTTGTCTTACCTTTTTCAAATTCTGAAGCAACCATCTTCTCTGTTCATGTGAAAGAAAAATCCTCAGTTAAAGACAAATTGTTAAAGACAAATGTTAAAGAGTAACAGTAAAGTTCCTGTCAGCTGCATCAAGACCATCATTTTTATTTACACTCCCAGGCTCTTCTGATTTTTCACTTCTTTTCTCTTTACCCTGTCTCCATCCATTTCTCTTATCATTATAATTCCTTGCATTTTTCACTCTTGGATATTGTGTTTTCATAAATCACATCATTGCTCCTCAACCTTCCTACCTCGACCACTGCCTTCCCAGACTTCATTCCCTCTTAAATAGACTACACCTCTGTTGGAATCTTCTGACAAGTCCAATAAGGTTCACATTGCTGCTTGCTTACAAGCTCGAGTTAGCCCTGTGGATTCTGCCAATTAATGGATCAGCCATCACCAGCTCTCTCCACACCTACCTCCAGAATGATAAAAACACCTTGACAATTATTGTCAGCAATCAGTCACTAACTACTACGATTGTCCACAGAGAAAATTCCATGTCAGGTCATGCGTTCTCTGGGTCCATGCATGGTTTATAAGCCCAATCCTAGAGCCAGATCTCTGCCCACACTGGGAATTGGAAGCGATCCTTGTCTTTGAGATCGTAAGCATTTCTTTATCCAGTTCCTTTTCCATTCTTATAGATTCATAAAGTCATAAATTCACACAGTGTAGAAGAAGCCCTTTGGACTATCGAGTCTGCACCGACATAACTCCCACCAAAAGTGTGCTAATTCCAATTTCTTGCACATGTCCCATATCTTTGCATGTTATAATATCTGTAGTACTCATCCAAATATCTTTTAAAGGTTGTAAAACTTCCAGACTCCACTACCTTCCCAGGTAGTTCATTCCAGATCCCCACTACCTGCTGAATGAAAACATTTTCCCAAATCCGCTCTGAATCCCCTGCCCCTTACCCTAAAACCATTGCTCTCTTGCAATTGACCCTTTAACCAAGAGGAACAGCTGCTCTCTATTCACCCTGTCCATACCCCTCACAATTTTATATGCCTCAATCATGCTCTCTCCCACCCCTAGCCAGTCTTCTCTGCTCTAAAAACAATCCAACCTTACCTAGTCTTTCCTTCTTGCTCAATTTATCCATCCCAGGCAACATTCTGGTGAACCTCCTCTGTACCGTCTCTAGTGGTAACACATCCTTCCAGTAGTGAGGTGACCAGAACTACACACAGTACTCCAGCTGTGGCCCGACCAAGGCTTTGTACAATTCCAACAAAAATATCCCTGATCTTAGACTTCATGCCATGACTGATGAAAGTAAATGTGCCATATGCTTCGTAACTGTCCTCTTCATGTGCTCTGCTGACTTCAGGAATCTGTGAATAATTACCCCAAGATCCCTTTATTCCTCTGAGCTACCCAGTATCCTGCCATTCACTAAATACTTGCTCATTTTGTTTCTTCTTCTTCCCAACTGCATCACCTCACAACCTTCAGGGTTAACTACCATCTGCCACTAGTCTGCCCTTCTGAAATCTCATCTTTGTCTGCCTGTAACCTACAACCATCTTCTTCACTATTCATCGATCTACCACTTTTGGTGCCGCTGCAAATTTGCTTCACATTTCTCCCAATTGTCATCAATATCATTTATGTATGTAACAAATAATAAGGGGCCAAGTACTGATCCCGATGGTACACTGCTGGACACTGGCCAGCATTTGATAAGATTCCTCACAGTAGGCTATTGCACAAAATTCGGAGGCATAGGATTGAGGGTAATTTAGCAGTTTGGATCAGACGTTGGCTAGCTGAAAGAAGACAGAGGGTGGTGTTTTATTGAAAATGTTCATCCTGGAGTTTAGTTAATAGTGGCGTACCGCAAGGATCTGTTTTGAGGCCACTGCTGTTTGTCATTTTTATAAATGACCTGGATGAGGGTGTACAAGAATGGGTTAGTAAATTTGCGGATGACACCAAGGTTGATGGAGTTGTGGAAAGGTGCTAAAGGATATTACAGGTTACAGAGGGACATAGATAAGCTGCAGAGCTGGGCTGAGAGGAAAAGTATGAGGTGGCTCACTTTTGAAGGAGCAAAAAGAATAAAGAGTACTGGGTTAAATGGTAAGGTTCTTGGTAGTGTAGATGAGCAGAAGGATCTTAGTGGCCATGTACACAGATCCTTGAAAGTTGCCATCCAGGTTGATAGAGTTGTTAAGAAGGCATACAGTATGTTAGCTTTTATTGGTAGAGGGATTGAGTTTCAGAGTCATGAGGTCATGCTATAGCTGTACAAAACTCTGGTGCAGCCACACTTGGAGTATTGCGTATAGTTCTGGTCTCTGCATTTTCGGAAGAATATGGAAGCTTTGGAAAGGGTTCAGAGGAGATTTACTACGATGTTGCCTGGTATGGAGGGAAGGTCTTATGAGGAAAGGCTGAGGGACTTGAAGCTGTTTTCATTCAAAAGAAGAAGATTGAGAGGTGACTTAATTGAGACATGTAAGATAATCAGAGGGTTAGATAGGGTGGACAGGGAGAGCCTTTATCCTCGGATAGTGTTGGCTAGCACGAGGGGAGACAGCTTTAAATTGAGGGGTGATAGATGTAGGACAGATGTCAGAGGTAGGTTCTTTACTCAGAGAGTAGTAGGGGCTTGGAACGCCCTGCCCGCAACATTAGTAGACTCATCAACTTTAAGGTCATTCAAATGGTCATTGAATAGACATATGGATGAAAATGGAATAGTTTAGGTTAGATGGACTTCAGATTGGTTCCACAGGTCAGCGCAACTTTGAGGGCCGAAGGGTCTGTACTGCGCTGTAATGTTCTAATTCTTTAGTATGTTTTTGTGAAGGCTTGATTCTCTTTTCAGAGAGCAGAGGTGACATCTTTATCCACATACTAAAGTTCCACAAGTGATGTCAGTGATGTTTTCTTTTTGCATTTCAACCGAGCTGGAACAAGTCTGAGTGCCAGCAAATCTGTGAGGTCACAGCCAAAAGAACTTGAGGAGATGGAGAGGCTTCTCAGTGTTTTGGATGAAAGATCAAACAAAAAAGCTTTTTTGGGACAACCTTTCTTAACCTAAAAGAAAAAGTCTCATCTATTTATGAAGGTCTAAAGAAAAATGCTCAAAATCCTGCAGATGTGCCTGCCTTTCACATGGCTTTCCATAACATAAAGTTAATTGGTGAATATGCCTGTGCAGATGAGGAGCCTGCACTGGCATTTCCTCCCATAATCCAAGATTCCAACGGGTGTGAACTGTCAGGAAAGCTCCCAAAAGTTGCCTTTGCAAAGCAGGTTGGCTTTGAAGAAGTGGAAAGTGAGGATATTGAAGAGTTGCCTGAGTCCCACTGTGAAGACTTCTCCACTGCTAATCTATAACAGCTTCTCGCTGAGGGGAAAGTCGTAGCTGGAGGTGAAAAACATGAAGTCCAGGATGCACCATGAAAGCTTTCCATTTCTCTTTTCTCTTCTGTCCTGAGGCAGTTGCAGCTCTTCGAGGCCAACAATTACAATGCAGAACACAGCAGGGTAGCAGTACAGTAAGATATCATCTGGCACCCTATGAACAGCTTCTTCAAGACAGAAGGAAAAGGGCAAAGCAGCAAAAGCTGGATGTCCTTTTTAACCAAACCCCAGTAAGAAGACAATCAACCAGAAGACAGTGATGATGATGATGATGATCTGCATTAACAATATTTTTTCAATGTTATGTGTTAAATTTACTTTTGTTTCATTAATAAATATGTTTTAAGCCTTCATTCAGGCTGTGCTGGACTTTATTTCGGGCTTTTGTGAGATTTTTGAGTGAGCATGAGTGATATTTTTTGCTGGTCTGTTCCTAACCTCACTTTTCCCATAGGCCCCATTATTTCTATTCAGCGATTTTCTCAGTGCGGTTTCACTGGAACACAACTACAGCATTATAGGAGAACGACCTGTATGCTGTGTTGCACAATTTTCCTTGCTATTAAATGTGAAGTGTTTAGATGAGATTTGGAGGTGCTGGTGTTGGACTGGGGTGTACAAAGTTAAAAATCACACAACACCAGGTTTAACTGGAACCA
Source organism: Chiloscyllium plagiosum (assembly GCF_037043375.1). Lineage (NCBI taxonomy): Eukaryota > Metazoa > Chordata > Chondrichthyes > Orectolobiformes > Hemiscylliidae > Chiloscyllium > Chiloscyllium plagiosum. The sequence goes on along the minus strand of NW_028270143.1, from coordinate 128,190,394 downwards.
TCTGACAACCATCTGATGAAGGAGCAGCACTCCAAAGGTTAGTGCTTCCAATTAAACTTCTTGGACTATAACATGGTGTTGTGTGATTTTTAACTTTGTTTAGATGAGTACCTTTTGGAAAGACTTGTTAAAATACGCAGTGGCAGAAACAGAGAAATTGTAGAGATAATTGTGCCAATATTGACCACATCTTGTTAGTCAGGATAAACTACAGCCTAATAACTACAGCCCAGAGTAAGAATCTAGAAGGATAAATGAAGGACTCCACATGACATCACTGGTGTGGAAAAGAAGTCAGAAGATTGACAACGATCAACAAGCATTGGTGCATGCCTCAAGGACAGCACCCCAGTGACCTCAAGGACCACAATACACTATTATCATACAACCATTGTGAAGTTTCAACTTTATGTTTGTGAACTGAACTCTAACAAACTTATGCCAATAATCAGAGCATTCAATGTCTACATTTAGTGAGTCCAGGAGTTCCTTGATGATTAACTACCCTATCAGAATTTCCATTCTCCCAAAGTAGTTGTCTGTTCTCACTGTAATTCACACTGGAACACTGTGCCTTACATGGAAATCATAAAGACTTTGACCCTCAGTCTCATATTTTGTGATGATGAGGCAGCATTCACTGACATTCTTTGCTCTGAGCATTATCTAACATTTGTGAGAAACATTTAAACAATATTATTTTGCACATTCCTCAATAACCTTCAAATCATGTTTTTTTCTCTTTCTGAACTTACCCATTTCAAGAAATTCTTCTTCTTCCCGTGCCAATCTTTCTGTTGAAAAACAATATAAACTATACATAAAGAAATTCAATCCCAAATATTAAATGATTTTCATTTAAAAATTGTTCCCACCCAAATGATAGATGCAAAGAGGAAAAACAAGAAAGAGAGCTGTCAATTCTATTCTGATATGGTGGAGTGAAATTGAAGTGAGCACAACTAACAGGTTGAATTGAATTGCTGGTTTAGACGTATTTTATGAATGAAATGACTGGGAAGATGCAGTATGTTCAAGGCCAAGATCAAAGATCAGATTTTAGTCCACTTGTGGGTTTGTTTTTGAAGGGGCACAGCTCATCTCTGACCCGAACTAGCGTCAAGTGAGAGAGTAATAGAGAGAGAGAGAGAGGGAGAGAGAGAGAATATGTGTCATTCCCAACTGCATACTGCATTATCACAAAAGGCAAAACAGGAAACATAACACAGAGGTATAGAGCATCAATCCCATTTCAGCATGTCTTATTCCCTGTACAAAATATGACTTTAGTCTGGAAATGTATTTCAGCAGAGTACGTTTTACCATAAAGCGAAAGCACAGCTCTATGTTTGGATTAGGAACTGCAGGCGCAATCCGCTGCATGCAAACATCTCATTGAGATGTGGAAGTAACCACCAAATTCAACTTTTAGGGCACCATTGTATTTCAAACAGCCGGGGGATTTCTAAATCATCACTCTCAGCAGTTTTGGAAAAGATATACTTTACAGAAAGATGAAGGCTAAAATAGTAAAGTATCTCAGGGTTTAATGTTTCAAGAAGCAATTCAATACTGAGTGGAAATTTTATTATAACATCCCTCTGGAATTGTGGGAAGTGGCTTTAATACTTACATGTGATATCAGCTGGAATACATTAACATGGAAATTCGGAATACAAGAAAAATGTAATGAATGCAGAAAGTTAGAGTCATAGAGTCCTACGGCACGGAGACAGGCTCCATAGCCCAAATGGTCCATGCTGACCAAAATGTACGTCTATGCTAAAATAAATGGAGAAAATACATTAAATGAAATCATTATTTACTTACGTTCTTCTGCAGTTTGTTCTGCAGAAACAGCTCCACCTGTGAATAAAAAATAAAAATATTCATTACAAACTTACATTACCATCGATCAATAACCATGAGAGATTTACATACAGAAGGAGGATCTTCAATTCAGCATACCATTAATAGTGTTTTGAAAAATCAATTATGCTTAATCTTTTACTTCAATTTCTCCCTGTAATCCTGTAACTTCCTTATTCTCAAAGTCCAAATTTATTTCAAAATTATTTTAGAAACAGCTGGGAGAGGCAAAAATTTGATCATGGATAGTCATCATGGCTTTGTCAGATAGAGCTCATGCCTAACAGATTTGACTGAATTTTTCAAAGAGGTGTGTCGATGTGGTACTGCGGTTGATGTGCTTTATATGGATTTTAGGAAAGCCTTTGACCAGGTCCCACATGGGAGACTGATGTAAAAGGTAACAACACATGGGATCCAGGATAACTTAGCAAGTTGCATGTAAAATTGGCGTAGTGGCAGAAGTGTGGTGGTAGAAGGCTATTTATCTGACTAGACAGCACGGTCCAGAGGCATACTATACGGATTGGCACTGGATTTGTTATTGTTCATGATGCATTTGTAAATGATATAGAAGAATATGCTGTGGGGAGCGTGGATCATAAAATAAGCTTGTAGAATGATGTGAAGATTGGTTAGGTGGTTGACACTGAGGAATAAAGTCATAGGTTACAGGAGGATTTAGACAGATTGGTCAGTGGTAGATGGCATTTAACCCTGATAAATGAGAGGTGAAGAAATAACAAATCAAAGAAATGCTCAATGAATAAAACAGGGCAGTGGGATGCTCAGAGGAACAGAGGGACCTAGGTAAGCTTGTCCACAGATCTCTGGAGGACAGAGTCATAGAGTCATAGAGATATATAGCATGGAAACAGACCCTTCAGTCTAACCCGTCCATGCCGACCAGATATCCCAACCCAATCTAGTCCCACCTGCTAGCACCCAGCCCATATCCCTCCAAACCCTTCCTATTCATCTACCCATCCAAATGCCTCTTAAATGTTGCAATTGTACCAGACTCCACCACATCCTCTGGCAGCTCATTCCATACGCGTACCACCCTCTGCATGAAAAAGTTGCCCCTTAGGTCTCTCTTATATCTTTCCCCTCTCACCCTAAACCTATGCCCTCTAGTTCTGGACTCCCTGACCCCAGGAAAAAGACTTTGCCTATTTATCCTATCCATGCCCCTCATAATTTTGTAAACCTCTATAAGGTCACCCCTCAGCCTCCGACGCTCCAGGGAAAACAGCTCCAGCCTGTTCAGACTCTCCTTGTAGCTCAGATCCTCCAACCCTGGCAACATCCTTGTAAATCTTTTCTGAACCCTTTCAAGTTTCACAACATCTTTCCGATAGGAAGGAGACCAGAATTGCACGCAATATTCCAACAGTGGCCTAACCAATGTACTGTACAGCCGCAACATGACCTCCCAACTCCTGTACTCAATACTCTGACCAATAAAGGAAAGCATACCAAACGCCTTCTTCACTATCCTATCTACCTGCGACTCCACTTTCAAGGAGCTATGAACCTGCACTCCAAGGTCTCTTTGTTCAGCAACACTCCCTAGGACCTTACCATTAAGTGTATAAGTCCTGCTAAGATTTGCTTTCCCAAAATGCAGCACCTCGCATTTATCTGAATTAAGCTCCATCTGCCACTTCTCAGCCCTTTGACCCATCTGGTCCAGATCCTGTTATAATCTGAGGTAACCCTCTTCGCTGTCCACGACACCTCCAATTTTGGTGTCATCTGCAAACTTACTAACTGTACCTCTTATGCTCGTATACAAATCATTTATGTAAATGACAAAAAGCAGAGGGCCCAGCACTGATCCTCATGGCACTCCACTGGTCACACGTCTCCAGTCTGAAAAATAACCTCCACCACCACCCTCTGTCTTCTACCTTTGAGCCAGATCTGTATCCAAATGGCTAGTTCTCCCTGTATTCCATGAGATCTAACCTTGCTAATCAGTCTCCCATGGGGAACCTTGTCGAACGCCTTACTGAAGTCCATATAGATCACATCTACTGCTCTGCCCTCAATCTTCTTTGTTACTTCTTCAAAAAACTCAATCAAGTTTGTGAGACATGATTTCCCGCGCACAAAGCCATGTTGACTATCCCGAATCAGTCCTTGCCTTTCCAAATACATGTACATCCTGTCCCTCAGGATTCCCTCCAACAACTTGCCCACCACCGAGGTCAGGCTCACTGGTCTATAGTTCCCTGGCTTATCTTTACCGCTCTTCTTAAACAGTGGCACCACGTTTGCCAACCTCCAGTCTTCCGGAACCTCACCTGTGACTATCGATGATTCAAATATCTCAGCAAGAGGCCCAGCAATCACTTCTCTAGCTTCCCACAGAGTTCTCAGGTACACCTGATCAGATCCTGGGGATTTATCCACTTTTAACTGTTTCAAGACATCCAGCACTTCCTCCTCTGTAATCTGGTCATTTTGCAAGATGTCACCATCTATTTCCCTACAGTCTATATCATGGTTAGGTTAATAGTGTAGTTAAGAAGGATCGTGGGATATTTGCCTTCATTAGCTGTGACATAGAGCAGGGAGGTTATGTTGGAACTTTAGTTAGGCAACAGCTGGAGTACAGTGTGCAGTTCTGGTCACCACGCTACAGGAAGGATGTGATTGCATTGGAAAGAGTGCAGCGGAGATTCACCAGGATGAAGACTGGGATGGAACATTTTAGTAATGAAGAGAAGCTGGATAAGCATGGGTGTTTTCTTTAGAGCAGGGAAAACTGAGTGGTGACCTGGTTGAAGTGTGTAAGAATATGAGGGCATGGGCAGGGTGGATAGAAAGCTGTTTTTTCCTTTAGCTTAAGGGTCAATAACAAGAGGCATAATTTAAGGAAGTAGGTTTACAGGGGATCTGAGGAATTTCTATTTCATCCAGGTGGTGGTGGGAATCTGTAACATATTGCCTAGGAGGGTAGTTGAAGTGGGAACTTTAAAAAGTACTTTGATGAGCAGGTGAAGTGATATAACATTTAAGGCTATGGACCAAGTGGTGGAAAGTAGGATTAGTGTAAATTTAGAGTGTTTTTTGTCACTGGTCAAACAGCCTCTTCTGCACTGTACAATTCTGTGATGCCATGAAAACAATTCTCTTCACTGCCTCATTAATGTCTTATCAATAATTTTGAATGCATGTCTCTTATTGAACTACTCATCTTTCTCTAACTACGTCATTAAATCCTCTCATTATCCTTAAAACATCTATTAGGTCACTTTTCAACCTTGTCTGTCCTAAGAAGAAGTCATAATTTTTTCAACCTCCTCTCATTACTAATGTCCCTCATTCCTTGTACTATCAGGTAAACTTCTCCTCAACTGGTTTTAATCCTTATATGTAATCATTTTATACAGTAACTGAATGATTTCTTTGATTTTATATTCTGTTCCTCTGTTTATAAATCAAGTAGCTCACATGAGTTTTTCAACTACCTATTGATTTGCTCACTCACATTTAAGGATTTGTTTTTATGGCTAACACGTTGAGAAAAAAATGAGGGGGTATCTCATAGAAACCTATAAAATTCTAACAGACCAGGCAGTGTAAACACATGAAGGATGTTGCCAATGGCCAGGAGTCCAGAATTAGGCATCACAGTTTAAGGATCCGTGGTATGCATTTAGGACTGTGATGAGGAGAAATTTCTTCAGCCAGAGATTGGTGAGCCTGTTGAATTCTCTGCCAAAGAAAGTGGTGAGGCCAAAACATTGAATGTTTTCAAGAAGGATTAGTTCTTAGATCGAAGGGGATCAAGGGTTATGGGGAGAAAGTGGAAACAAGTACTGAGTTGGATGATTTGCCATGAGCAGCCTTGAAAGGCTGAATCGCCTATTTCTGCTAATATTTTCTATGTTTCTAAGATCTCTCTACAATCTTAACTATTTCAGGATTATGCTATTTATAGTATACTGACTTCCAAAGAAAGCTCAGTACTTCCCTATACTGAACTCTATTGACGTTGGTGAATAATGGTGAATCTTAACTAATCTGATATTGAATGGGATAGTGATTGTGAAGAATTTTCCATAGTGCATTCCGGGCAATTGTCTTGATCAGTACAATATCTAACAAAAATAAAGCATGACTGGGTGTACGACTGGGAATGAAATAATTAGAATCATAGAAAGTTACAGTACAGAAGGAAGCCATTTGGCTGATCATGTCTGTACTGGCTCCTGAAAGAGCTACAGCTCGTCTCACTCTCCAGCCCTATCTCTGTAAATTCATCACTTTTAATATATATACGGCTTTCTTTTGAAACCTCCAACGGAATCTGTCTCCACCGCTCTCCCCAGGCAGCTCATTCCAAACCCTAGCAACTCTGTGAGTGAAGAAGTTCCTCCTCATCTCAATCCCAATTTTTCTTGCTGACAATCTTAAAATTGTGACCTCTAATTACTGACATGCCAACGAGTGGAACGGAGTATCCTTCATTACACTGTCAAAATTGTTCATAATGTTGAACACCTCAATAATGTCACCTCTTAATCTTAAGGTCATCACGCACTGAACTTGCAAGTGGCTTGCCAACAGGAACTATAACCTTACACAAGTATTACAAGTAGACTCCCTCAACTTAATTTGCTTATTCATTTTCAGATCCCTGAAATTCTTTTTACATGAATGGAATAATGCAAATGAATGGAATTTCTGAGCGAATTCTCTTGATCTACTGCAGTTGATTCAGCAGACAATTTCTTTTGCTCAGTCTTCTTCCATCGAGGTGACAGTAGACATGGAAGAGCCCTGTACAAGTTCTGAGCCCCCAATGAATCTAAACATTTACTTGAAAATTTTCAGGGCAGTTTCCTTTAGGTAAATAGTTTCTGATAATTAACTCCGAAAATAGGAAGTTAAATTATAATTTTGTTCTTAGAGGTGAAATTTCTTTTTGCTGTCTAACTTACCCACGCCTAGTTCTTCAGCCAACTTTTCATTCCCTGTAACAGAGACAAAAAGCATGACCATAATCTTAAGCAGAAGAATGCTTCGATCAAAGTACAAGCATAATAATAAGTATCGATTGCTAAAGGAATCAGTCCTGCAGCCACAATTACTGACAATACACATTAAAAACTTGGGTGAGGTGCTATTGCCAAGTTTGGAGATTAAACAAAAATTGGGGGAAAGCAATTGGTGAAGATGACACAAAAAGGCTGCAGAAGCATACAGACAGGTTCAGAAAAAATAAAACTTGGCAAATTAAATATAATATGGAAAAATGAGAGGTTATGTACTTTGGCAGGAGGAATATGGGAATTGAATATTATTTCAAAGGAGAACTGCAGAAAGCTATAGGACAGAGGGATTTGGGAGGCCTTGTGCAAAGGGCACAAAAAAACAGCCAACAATTTCAGCAAGTAATAAGGAAGGTAAATTAATGTTGGCCCTTACTGCAAAGGCAATGGAGTGTTAAAATAGGAAAATCTTACTAAACTTATACAAGTCATGAGTCAGACTACAACTAGAATACAGTTTTGGACGCCTTATCTAACAATAGATACGTTAGCATTGGAGAAGGTCCACAGAAGGCTCACTAGGCTGTTACCAGGTATAGAGGGATTGTCTTCTGAGGAGAGGTTGATTAGATTGGGCCTACTCTGGATCAGTGGTGCTGGGAGAGCACAGCAATTCAGGCAGCATCCGACGATTCCTGATGAAGGGCTTTTGCCCGAAACGTCGATTTTGCTGCTTGTCGGATGCTGCCTGAATTGCTGTGCTCTTCCAGCACCACTGATCCAGAATCTGGTTTCCAGCATCTGCAGTCATTGTTTTTATCTCCTAGATTGGGCCTACACTCATTGGAGCTTCGAAGAAAGAGAAGCCACCTTATAGAAACATACATGATTCGGCAGGAACCATGACAGGGTAGATGCAGAAAGGTTCTTTCCCCTTGTGGCAGGGTATACGACTGGAGGCTATAATCTCAGAATAAGGGGTCACCCACTTAGGACAACAACGTGCAGGAATTGCTTCTCTCAGAGGGTAGTGAATTTGTGAAATTCTTTACTGCAGAGAATTGTTAAGGCTGGCTCATTAAATATATTCTGAGATGAAACAGACAGATTCTTCAACTGTAAGTGAATAAATAGATATGGGGAAAAGGCAGGGATGTGGAGTTGAAGATTATTAAAGCAGCTATTATGCCATTCAATAGTGGAACAGACTTGAAAGACTAAATGTCCTATTTATGGTCCTACATCTTCTGATCTTGTTTAAATGTTAGCTGGTACTTAACTAAAGGATATATCAAGGGAATAAAGCTGTATGCTTTTAGCTTGTAGTGACATTAAACAGGGAATCTTTCACTGTATTACCCATCCAACAAACTTTCAATTCAAATATTTTCCAGTTATTTAAGGTATTAGTAAAGTTCCATAAGCACATTAGCGATAATAATTTGATAGCATTGTATTAAGTGGGGTAGTGTGGTGGGAGAAAAGTGATAAATCAGCTAAAATTATTGGCCAATCATCTGCAGCAGAAATTTTGGCTGTTTCCATTCCAGAAACAACAAAGCAGTTGTAATATTCTTGCCATCACCAAAAATATCGAACAAAGGTATCTAAAGATTACACTCGATCAAAGAGAGAGATGTAGAGTTGCTGAAAAAATTAACCGTAAAGATTAGGTGGAATTTAGAATTCAGCAAAAGAGGACGTCAAAACTAATAAAGAACAGGAAATCAGATTATAACTGCAAATTAGCAGGAATAGTAAATCACCACGGGACTAGTGTTATGAAGTTGAAGGCGTATACCAAAACTTTAACAGAGAGAGAGAATGCTGTGCTGAATTGAGACATTAAAATCATTTGTGTATATGATCAGATGGTTGTCCCAGAGTATACTGGAAAATTGATAACATGTAACATTTGGCTATGAAATGAATACCTGAGTTTTGGGTCCTGTTTTGACAACTTGAATTTAACCAATCAGTTTAAATTATGCCCCAGAATACTAAAACCTAATCAAGTTTGAATTTATTGCTTTGCCAACATTGAACTAATGAGACAATCCAATGGTGGGGGGGGGGGAGGGGTATGAAATGAGGACATTTTAAAAATTGGTCAGAGAGCAACTTCCATAGAGAGAAAACTGGAAAGCTAATTGGCCATCTAATATCTTGCTCTCCAAGAAATTAGGAAACACTCTTTATCAAAGGTACCTTTTCACATGAAACATACTCAAAGTAAGAAGAAAGAAGACAACCCAGGGGGATACTCATCTGGTAGATTGAAGACACAGAAAAAAACAGCGGCTGTGTGGTTTTGAAATTAATGGATTTAATTTTAATAAGTGTCTTACTGGAACAGCATATTGTTATAGAGTTGGAGATAGATAGTAAGCAGTTAAGAGAAAGGGGGGCATGGAGTTGTGAATAATTGTTGTTTATGTTCATTTTTAGAGTGAAAAAAATAAATTGATGGTATTTCTTTAAATAATGGAATTTAAGAGTTGTCTGTCACTTATATTTTAACAGATTATGAGGCGAAGTGAGCTTATCTGTGTGTTTGGTTTAATTAACAGGGGGGCGGGGTCATAACACTAGTAAGAATGTACAACTGAAAGAAATTAACATCGGTATAACAAAGAACAGTACAGCACAGGAACAGACCCTTTGACCGATCATGTCTGTGCTGACCTTGATGCCATTCCAAACAAATTCCATCTGCCTGCACATGGTCTGTGTCCCTCTATTCCTTGCCTATTCATATGTATGTCTAAATGCTCTTAAATATTGCTGTACGCATCTGCTTCTACCACCTCCCCAGAAAGCACATTTCAGGCACCTATCATCTTCTGTGTGAAAAACACTTGCCTCACACATGTCCTTTAAACTTTCCCCCTCTCATCTTAAACTTATGCCTCCTAGTATTTTAAATCTCCAACTACCCAGTCTAACCATGCCTCTCATAATTTTACACACTTCATGTTGTGATTGTAACAAGGTCAGCTACCTCAACCTTGTAGAATATGACTTCCCAGAGGGGCTGTTTAACCTGGTCCAATCAGGTTAACCTGGCTGACATAAAAAAAGGGGATTGTCAGAGATACTGCCACTCTGATAGCAGAATTGGACTGTGGCAGTACTAAAATCAAGGACGATATAAGTGTAAAGGGTGACTTAGATTATTTCAATGGCAATGAGAGTAAAGCATGATAAGAAATTCATGTGCAACAGTTTTTGGGAATGTAATTAACAGAATAAATAATGGAGAACCAGTTGATGTGGTCTTTTTTTGATTTCCAGAACAGTTTCAATAAGATCCTATACAAGGCTAATAAATAAAGTTAGGTATGCATTCATAATTGGTTAAATGGGCAGAAAATAGAATTGGAATAAATGAGTTATAGTCAGCTTGGCAGGTTGTGACTAGTGAGCTACCTCAAAGGTCAGTGCTTACATCCCAGCTGTATCAATTATTTGAATATGGGATGCAAACTCAACTTTTTCAATTTTGCTAATGACACTGGGTGGGAATGTGAATTTTGAGAAACAACCAGAAGTTTCATTGGGACTCAGAGAGGCTAGGTAGTGGACAATGACATGGCAGATGTAAAAAATATGAAGTTTTCCACTTTTGTAGGAAAAGCAAAAAACCAGAGTATTTTTTAAATGGTAAGAGATTAGGATGTGTTGAAAGAACCACAAGACCATAGGTCAAAATACAGGAGCAGAAGGTAGATGGATTAGTAAGTTTGCAGATGATACTGAAGTCGGTAGGAGAGTGGACAGTGTGAAAGAGTGTTGCAGGTTGCAGGGGGACTTGGATAAACTGCAGAATTGGGCTGAGACTTGGCAAATGTAGTTCAATGCAGATAAATGTGAGGTGATGCACTTTGGGAAGAATAACAGGAAGGTAGAGTACTCGGTCAATGGAAAGATTCTTGGTAGTGTGGATGTGCAGAAGGATCTTGGAGTCCATGTACATAGATCCCTGAAAGTTGTCACCCAGGTTGATAGTACTGTTAAGGCAGCATACAATGTATTAGGTTTCATTTGTAGAGGGATTGAGCTCTGGAGCTGCAATATCATGCTGCAACTATACAAAACGCTGGTGCGGCCACGCTTGGAATATTGTGTAAAGTTCTGGTCGCCCCATTACAGGAAGGATGTGGAAGCATTAGAAAAGGTGCAGAGGAAATTTACCAGGATGTTGCCTGGTCTGGAGGGAAGCACTTATGAGGAAAGGCTGAGAGACTTGGGACTGTTCTCATTGGGGAGAAAGTGAGGTCTGCAGATGCTGGAGATCAGAGCTGAAAATGTGTTGCTGGAACAGCGCAGCAGGTCAGGCAGCATCCAGGGAACAGGAGAATCGACGTTTCGGGCATAAGCCCTTCCTGAAGCTTGTGCTCCTTTGAATACAGTGACCACATCTGCAGCAAGTGTTGGTTGCTGGAGGAACTCCAGCTCAGAGTTGATGAGCTGGAAGCTGAGCTTCAAACACTGCGGCACGTTCAGAAGGGGAAGAAGAACCTGGACGTTTTATTTCAGGAGGCAGTCACACCTGGTAGATTAAGTATTATAAATTCAGTCAGTGGCCAGGGACAACAGGGTGTGACTGCAAGTGAAGCAGATAGAGGAACCTCAGCTCCCTGCTCCCTGTGTGGTACCTGCTCCCTGTGTGGATGAGGGACAGAGCTGCAGGGAGGATGAGCCAGCTGACCACGGCACTCAGGTACAGGAGACCATTCAAGAGGTGGGAGCAAAAAATCAAATTGTAATTGTAAGGGATTCTATAATTAAGAGGATAGATAGCATCCTTTGTCAATAGGATTGAGAGTCCTACATGATACGTTGCCTGCCCAGTGCCAGGGTGCAGGGCATCTCTGACTGGCTTGAAAGGTTATTGGAGCGGGAGGGGCAGGATCCAGTTGTTGTGGTCCACATCAGGACAAACGACATAGGCCAGGATAAGAAGGAGGACCTGTTTGGTGATTATCAAGCACGAGGAATGAAATTAAAGAACATACGGTCAAGGGTTATAATCTCTGCACGAGCCACGTGCAAATTGGCTTAAGGATAAGAAAATTAGAGAAGTAAACACGTGGCTAAAGTACTGGTGTTGGAAAGAGGTGTTCCATTTCTTGGAGCATTGGCATCAGTTTTGGAACAGGAGGATCTGTACTGATGGAAAAGTCTGCACCTGAATCGATCTGGAGAAAGTGAGAAAGATAAAGAGAGTGGTCACTAAGACTTTAAAACTAGTGAATGGAGAAAAGGAAGGGGAACACGATAGGAAGCGTGATGGTAAGTAGAAAGGAAAGCAGCAAGTTAGCATGTGTGCAGGAGTATTTAACTACATGGAAGACTATGAAAGAAGTTAAAAGGAAGGATAACTCATGAGATACTATTAATGGATGTTAGAATTCATAAAGAGGGAATAAAAAGTAGAATAAAGGCACTTTACCTGAATGCTCATAGCATTTGAAGCAAGGCAGATACGTTAGCAGCACAAATCATCACGACTGAGTATAGTTTAGTAGCCATTACAGAGACATGGTTGCAGGATGGAAATGACTGGGAGTTATCAGAGTTATCAGACTATTCGGAATTACAGACAGGAAGGTAAGGGAGGTGGTGTGGCTTTGATATTCAAGGGCGCTTTCAGGGCCGTGCTGAGAGATGATATAGGTTCTATGGAGAATAAGGTTGAATCCATTTGGGTAGAAATCAGAAATTCTAAGAAGAAAAAGACTGATAGGCGTAGTCGAAAGGCCACTAAATAATAATATCATTTTGGGGCAGGAAATAAACAAAGAAATAACTAATGCCTGTAAAAAAAGTACAGCGATTATCATGGGAGAATTTAATCTACATGTCGAATGGTCAAACCAGGCCATCAGGCTGGCTTTGAGGAGGAGTTCATTGAATGCATCTGTAATAGTTTCCTTGAATAGTATGTAATGGAATCAATGAGGGAACAAGCTATCCTCGTTCTGGTCCTGTACAATGAGACAGGAATAACCAATGATCCTATAGTTAGGGATACTCTTAGAAGGAGTGATCACAGCATGGCTCAATTTAGAATACAGATGGTAAGTGCGGAGATAAAATCCAATACCAGGATTTGAATGTGCTTAAAAAAAGGAGACTACAAAGGATGAGGGAGGAGTTGGTTAAAATAGACTGGAAGCAAAGACTTTATGGTGGGACAGCTGACGAACAGTGGCGGACTCTCAAAGTAATTTTTCAAAGTGCTCAGCAAAAGTATACATCAGTGAAAAGGAAGGACTGTAGGAAAAGGGGTTATCTGCAATGGGTGTCTAAGGAAATAAGGGAGACAAGAAAAGGCATACAAAGTGTCAAAGGCCAGCGGGAAGCTAGAATATTGGAAAAGCATTAAAGGTTAACAGAAAACCACAAAAAAAGCTGTAAAGAAAAATAACGTAGATTATGAGAGCAAACTAGCTCAGGATACGAAGACAAATAGCAAAAGTTTCTACAAACATATAAAATGAAAAAGAGTGGCTAAGGTAAACATTGGTCCTTTACAGGATGAGAAAGAGGATTTAGTAATGGGATATGAGGAAATAGCCAAGACATTGAACAGGTATTTTGTGATGTTCTTCACAGTGACTAGTGGTGTACCTCAGGGATCAGTGTTGGGACTACAATTATTCACAATTTACGTAGTATGATTTGAAGTTGCTGACCACGTGTTGTGTATCAAAGTTTGAAGATGACATGTTTGATTGTGCAAAGTGTGCAGAGGACTGTGAAACTTTGCAAAGGGACATAGATAGTTTCAGTGAATGGGCCAAGGTCTGGCAGATGGAGTACAATGTTGATAAATGTGAATTCATTGATTTTGGTAGGAATAACAGTAAAAAGGATTATTACTTGAATGGTAAAAAGTTGCAGCATGCTGGTGTGCAGGGGGACCTTGGTGTCCTTGTGTATGAAACAGAGAAGGTTGGTCTGCAGGTGCAAATGGTAATTAAGAAAGCAAATGAAATTTTGTGCTTCATTGTTAAAGTGATTGAGTTTAAAAGCAGCCAAGTTATGTTGCAGCTGTACAGGGTGCTGGTGAGACCACACCTGGAGTATTGCGTGCAGTTTTAGTCTCCTTACTTGACAAAGGATGTACTGGTGCAGAGGAAATTCACGAGGTTAATTCCGGAGTTGAGGGGGTTGGCCTAAGTGGAGAGACTGAGTAGCCTAGGATTATATTCATTGGAATTTAGAAGAATGAGGGGAGATCTTATCGAAACATATAAAACTATGAAGAGAATACGTAAGTTAAAAGTAGAGAGGCTGCTTCCACTAGTGGGTGAAACTAGGACAAGGGGGCATGGCCTCAAAATTAGGGGGAGCAGATTTAGGACTGAATTGAAAAGGAACACCTTCACCCAGAGGTTGTGGAATTCCCTGCCCAGGGAAGTAGTTGTGGCTTCCTCATTGAATGTTTTTAAAGCTAAGATAGATCATTTTTTGAACAGAGGAATTAAGGGTTATGGTGAGAGGGTGGTCAAGTGGAGCTGAGGCCACAAAAAGATCAGCCATGATCTTATTGAATGATAGAGCAGGCTTAAAGGGCCAGATGGCCTACTCCTGCTCCTGGTTCTTATGTTCTTATGAACACTTACGTTGTCTGAGGAATTCTTTCTCTGCAGCTGCCAGGTGTTCTGTTGACAGAAATATTCATTAGTTCATATGAATAACATATCCAGAAAGATGTTTACATCAAACTATTTAAACATATATCACACAGAACAATTGTTGTGGAGGTCTGCATTATTTTTGTATGTCATAGTGTGCCTTATTTCCCTCCATCATTACAAATTCCTGTAAACTTTGCCTGCATAAGGGGGAGGCACAGGGGCTCTGTGGTTAGCACAGCTGCCTCATGGCGCCAGAGACCGAGGTTCGATTCCAGCCTTGGACGACTGTCTGTGCGGAGTTTGCACATTCTCCCCGTGTCTGTGTGTGTTTCCTCCGGGTGCTCTGGTTTCTTCTCAAAATCCACAGATGTGCAGGTTAGGTAAATTGGCCGTGCTAAATTGCCCATAGTGTTTAAGGATGTGCAGGTTAGTTGCATTAATCAGGAGTAAATATAGGATAATAGGGGAGGGGAATGGGCCTGGAAGTCATAGAGATGTACAACACGGAATCCAACCCTTCAGTCCAACTTGTCTATGCTAACCAGATAGCCCAACCTAATCTGGTCCCATTTGCCACCATTTGGCCCATATCCCTCCAAACCCTTCCTATTCATATACCCATCCAGATGCCTTTTAAATATTGCATTTGCACCAGCCTCCACCACTTCCTCTGGCAGCTCATTCCATACACGTACCATCCTCTGCATGCAAAGGTTGCCTAGATCCCTTTTATATCTTTCCCCTCTCACCCTAAACCTATGCCCTCTTGTTCTGGACTCGCCTACCCCAGGGAAAAGATTTTGTCTATTTATCCTAGCCATGCCCCTCATGATTTTATAAACCTCGATAAGGTCACCCCCTAGTCTTCGACGCTCTAGGGCAAGCAGCCCCAGTGTATTCAGCCCAGCCAATGACCTGTACAGCTGCAACATGACCTCCCAACCCCTATACTCAATGCTCTGACCAATAAAGGGAAGCAAACCAAACACTATCCTATTCTTCACTATCCTATCTACCTGCGACTCCATTTTCAAGGGGCTATGAACCTGCTCCAAGGTCTCTTTGTTCAGCAACACTCCCTAGGACCTTACCATTAAGTGTATGTCCTGCTAAGCTTTGCTTTCCCCAAATGCAGCACCTGGCATTTATCTAAATTAAACTCCATCTACCACTCATCAGCCCATTGGTCCATCTAATCAAGATTCTGTTCTAATCTGAGGTAACCTTCTCTGTCCACTACCCTTCCAATTTGATGTCATCTGCAAACTTACTAACGATACCTCCTATGTTCATATCCAAATCATTTATAAAAATGACAAAAAGTGGTTGACCCAGCACCGATCCTTGTGGCACTCCAATGGTCACGGGCCTCCAGTCTGAAAAGCAGACCTCCACCATCACCCTCTGTCTTCTATCTTCGAGCCAGTTCTGTATCCAAATGGTTAGTTCTCCCTGTATTTCATGAGATCTAACCTTGCTAATCAGTCTCCCATGTAGAACTTTGTTGAACGTCTTACTGAAGTCCATATAGATCACATCCTCCCTCATCAATCCTCTTTGTTACTTTTTCAAAAAACTCAATCAAGTTTGTGAGAATATTTCCCACACACAAAGCCATGTTGGCTATCCCTAATCAGTCCTTGCCTTTCCAAATACATATAAATCCTGTCCCTCAGCATTCCCTCCAACAACTTGTCCACCACCGACGTTGGGCTCACCGGTCTATAGTTCCGCGGCTTGTCGTTACTACCATTCTTAAACCATGTTAGCCAACCTTCAGTCTTCTGGCACCTCACCCGTGACCATCAAAGATACAAATATCTCAGCAAGAGGCCCAGCAATCAGTTCCCTAGCTTCCCACATAGTTCTAGGGTACACCGGTTCAGGTCCTGGGGATTTATCCACCTTTATCCTATCAAGACATCCAGCACTTCCTCCTCTGTAATATGTACATTTTTCAAGATGTCACCATCTATTTCCCTACATGCTATATCTTCCATGTCCTTCTCCACAGTAAACACTGATGCAAAATACTTGTTTAGTATCTCCCCTGTCTCCTGTGGCTCCAAGCAAAGGCTGCCTTGTTGATCTTTGAGGGGCCCTATTCACTCCCTAGTTACCCCTTTGTCTTTAATGTATTTGTAAAAACCCTTCGGGGTTAAATCCTTTACCCTATTTGCAAAAGCTATCTCATGCCTCCTTTTTGCCGTCCTGATTTCCCTCCTTAGTATACTCTTGCTGCCTTTATACTTTTCTAAGGATTCACTCAATCTGACATATGTTTCCTTATTTTTCTTAAACAAGTCCTCAATTTCTCTCATCATCCAACATTTCCTACACCTACCAGCCTTTCCTTTCACCCTAACAGGAATATACTGTCTCTGGACTCTTGTTATCTCATTTCTGAAGGCTTCCCATTTTCCAGCCATCCCTTTACCTGCGAACATTTACTCCCAATCAGCTTCTGAAAGTTCTTGCCTAACACCGTCAAAATTAGCCTTCCTCCAATTTAGAACTTCACCTGTTAGGTCTAGTCTGTCCTTTTCCATCACTATTTTAAAACTCATAGAATTACGGTCTCTGGCCTCAAAGTGCTTCCCCACTGACACCTCAGTCACTGCCCTGCCTTATTTCCCAAGAGTGGGTTACTCTTCAGAGGGTTGGTGTGGACTTGTGGGGCCAAAGGGCCTGTTTCCACACTGTGGGGATTCTATGATAAATACACTATGCATTCCTGTGTACCACTAGTCACAGAATCATAAAGTCATAAAGATATACACAACAGAAATAGACCCTTCGGGCCAACTCATCCATGCCAACCAGATATCCAAAACTAATCTAATACCATTTGCCAGTACTTGGCCCATATCCGTCTAAACCCTTTCTATTTATATACACATCAAGATATCTTTTAAATGTTGTTATTTTACCAGCCTTCACTACTTCCTCTGGCAGTTTATTCCACACACGCACCACCCTCTATGTGAAAATGTTGCCGCTTAGGTCCCTTTTAAATCATTCCCTTGGCACCTTAAATCAATGATTTCTAGTTTTGGACTCACCTCGCCTTGGGAAAAGACCTTGACTGTTCACCTTATCCACACCCCTTATGATTTTATAAACACCTATAAGCCTTTGACGCCCCAGCCTATTCAGCTTCTCCATATAGCTCAAACCCTCCAATCCTGGCAACATCCTTGTAAATCGTTTTGGAATATAGTTGGTTCTGATATAATGCAATAACTCCTTTCGTGTGCGATCTCTTGTTATAAGAAAATCATGCAGTGGCTGTGCCATTTAAACTAATAAGGTCAGAATCATGTTACAGCTAATAGAGGTAAGGAAAGTTCAGCTTTTACATATGACGGCCTAAGTTTTTCAACCGTGTTACAGTCAATGCCCATTGAAGAAACACACATTGTAGCAGAATCGACTATCGTCCATTCTTCTGGCTTATGCAATACCCTGCACTACTTCTCCTTTCTAGTTTCCTGTCTTGATGTAAGGTACATGCCTTTTACCCTACCCTCATTCCCCTATCTGCCTTGTACTAATCTCTTTGCAGTCCCTTTTAGCATGCTGCATTATATTTGCATTAATTGTTCTAAACCATTGCCCTACGTAATGTTCTGGAACATCAATACCCATCAGCTCTTACGCTGGGACTTACCTTGCTCATTTTGAATTTGTCTCACTGTTGACAGAAAAATAAAAGTCAGGAAAATTTTGGTACCTCACTCATGGCACTTAAAAATGGCTTTATTCATTAGATAAATTCCTAACTATTTCCTCATTCATAAACTTACATCGTGCTTGTTCTTCCTGGAGAAGCCTCACTTTTGACAGAAAACAAGAAACATGCAAATTAATCTTTGAACAATCCCAGTGATACCCAAATACTAAGTTCATTTAAAAACCCATTCTTAAGTTATTCTTATTTTTGCTGGCTGGGTCAGCATTTACTGCTCATGAGAAGGCGGTGGCCTGACTGCATTGCTGATTAAGGGAACCAGGGGTCTTGGTGTAATGGCATTGGACTACTGGCCCAGAGGCTAAGGCTAATGCTTTGGGTGCACACTTTCAACTTTTATGACAGTAGCTGATGGGATTCGAATTCAACGAATGTTTGGAATTAAAACTAGTCTTAATAATGGTTACCATAAACTGAAGGGAAGGAAGTTGCTGTTCTTACTTGGTCTGGCCTACATAATGAGAGTTGGCTCAGAGCACAAACATTTCAGAGCAAAGGGTCAATTAAGACAGAGACGAGGGGGAGTTTCTTCTCTCAGAAGGTTGTGAATCTGTGGAATTCTTTACTGCAGGTGGCTGTCAAGGTTGGTTTATTAAATGTATTCAAAGCTGAGACAGACATATTTTGAACTAGTAAGGAAATCAAAGGTTGTGGGAAAAGGCAGGAAAGTGGAGTTGAAGATTATCAAATCAGCCATGATCCTATTGAATGGCATAGCAGACTGGATGGGCTGATGAATTGCCAATGTATGTTCTTACGTTTTGTGGTCTTGCTTAAATTTCACCAGCTATACTTGTGAAATTTGAACCTATGACCTCCAAGCATTAGCCTGAGTGTCTGGATTAGCAGTCCAGTGACATTACCAAATCAGCAGCATCTCCCCCAACACCGTGAGGTAACTGAGATCTTTCTCGATGGAGAGTTTTAGCTGTCTGATCTTTGCTGTGAATTTCACAATGTATATTCACTCATGGTTAAGAGGTTTGGAGTTCATGAACTTTCAGCTATCAAAACCTGATGATTGACATTTTCATTCCCTATAGTAGAAAGGAGTTTTTTTTCTACATCGTGGTAAGTTATCAATTAATGACTCCTTTGTTAAAACTTCCTTAAACATTCATCTGCCAGTATGGTTTATTGTCACTATACATTGTATAGTTGGGCAATAGATATGAAAAAGGCATACCTTGGCATGGGGATATGAGGTGCCATTGGGGCTGTTTGGAAGCTTACCTTGGCATGGGGGATTTCGGGATCCTTAAGGGAAAGAGGAGCAGCCCCAAGTCGTGGTCCACACAGGCACCAATGACATACGTAGGAAAGGGATGGGGATATAAGGCAGAAATTCAAGGAGCTAGGACGGAAGCTTAGAGCTCGAACAAACAGAGTTGTTATCTCTGGTTTGTTACCCATGCCACATACTAGTGTGGTGAGGAATAGAGAGAGCATGAATATGTGGCTACAGAGATAGTGCAGGAGGGAGGAATTCAGACACCTGGATAACTGGGCCTTATTCTGGGATAGGTGGGACCTCTACAAATGGGATGGTCGACAACTGAACCAGAGGGGTGCCAATATCCCGGGGGAGAGCTTTGCTAATGCGCTTTGGGGGGATTTAAACTAATTCAGCAGGGAGATGGGAACCTGAACTGTAGCTCCAGTGTACAGGAGGTTGAGAGTAGTGAGGTCATGAGTAAGGTTTCAAGGTCGCAGGAATGTACCAGCAGGCAGGAAAGTGGTTTGAAGTGTGTCTACTTCAATGCCAGGAGCATCTGGAATAAGGTGGTATAACTTGCAGCATTGGTTGGTACCTGGGACTTTGATGTTGTGGTCATTTCAGAGACATTAATAGAGCAGGAACAGGAATGGTTGTTGCAGCTTTCAGGGTTTGGATGTTTCAGTCAGAACAGGGCAGGTGGTTAAAGAGGGGGATGTGTGGGATTGTTAGTCGAGGACAGTATTACAGTTGCAGAAAGGATGTTTGAGGACTCATCTACTGAGGCAGTATGGGCTGAGGTTAGAAATAGGAAATGAGAGGTCACCCTGTTGGGGGTTTTCTATAGGCCTCCAAATAGTTCCAGAGATGTAGAGGAAAGGATTGCAAAGATGATTCTGGTTAGGAGCGAAAGTAACAGGGTTGTTGTTATGAGGGTCTTTAACTTCCTAAATATTGATTGGAAACACTATAGTTTGAGTACCTTGGATGGGTCAGTTTTTGTCCAATGTCTGCAGGAGGGTTTCCTGACACAATATCTAGACAGGCCAACAAGGGGCCTGGGATTTGGGACTGGGGAATGAACCGGGTCAAGTCTTAGATTTGGAGACAGGTGTGCACTTTGGTCTCAGTGACCACAATTTGGTTATGTTTACTTTAGCGATGGAAAGGGGTAGGTTTACACCACAGGGCAAGACTTATAGCTGGGGGAAAGGCAATTATGATGCGATTAGGCAAGATTTAGGATGCATACAATGGGGAAGGAAACTGCAGGGGTTGGGCACAATTGAAATGTGGAGCTTATTCAAGGAGCAGCGACTACATGTCCTTCAGAAGTATGTATGATGAAGGGCTTATGTCTGAAACTTCAATTCTCCTCCTCCTTGGATGCTGCCTAACCAGCTGTGCTTTTCCAGCACCACACTCTTTGACAATAAGTATGTACCTGTCAGGCAGGGAAGGAGTGGTTGAGCGAGGGAACAATGTCATTGGTGCCTATGTGGACCACAACTTGGGGCTGCTCCCACTTCCCCTTAAGGATCCCAAAATCCCCCATGACAAGGTAAGCTTCCCAACAGCCCCTATGACACCTTGTACACCTCATACTAAAGAAGTTGAATCTCTTGTCAAGAGGAAGAAGGAGGCTTATGTAAAGATGAGACATGAAGGCTTAGTTACGGTGGTTGAGAGTTACAAGTTAGCTAGGAAAGACCTAAAGAGAGAGCTGAGAAGAGCCAGGAGGGAACATGAGAAGTCTTTAGATAGGATCAAGGAAAACCCTAAAGCTTTCTATATGTATATCAGAAATACAAGAAGGACTAGAATAAGATTAGGGCCTGTCAAGGACAGTGGTAGGAAGTTATGCATGGAGTCTAAGGAGATAAAAGAGGTGCTAAATGAATATTTTTCTTCAAAGACAATGTTGTCAAGGAGAAAACTGAGATGCAGGCTATCAGCCAAGCCGGGATGAGATTCATAAGGAGGAGGTGTTGGCAATTCTGGAAAGTGTGAAAATAAATAAGTCCCCTGAGTTGGATGGGATTTATCCTAGGATTCTCTAAGAAGCTAGGGAGGAGATTGCAGAGCCATTAGCTATGATCATTACATCATCATTGTCTACAGGAATAGTGCCAGACAACTGGAGGATAGCAAATGGGAAATGTTGTCCCCTTGTTCAAGAAGGGGAGTAGAGACAACGCTGGTAATTAAAGACCAGTGAGCCTTACTTCCGTTGTGTAAAGTGTTAGAAAGGATTATAAGAGATGGGATTATAATCGTCTAGAAAGGAATCATTTGATTAGGGATAGTCAACATGGCTTCGTGAAGTGTAGGTCGTGCCTCACAAACCTTATTGAGTTCTTGAGAAGGTGACCAAACAGGTGGATGAGGGTAAAGCGGTTGATGTGGTGTATATGGATTTCAATAAGGCATTTGATAAGGTTTACGAATGGTAGGCTACTGGACAAAATACGGAGGTATGGGATTGAGGGGGATTTAGTGGTTTGGATCTGATATTGGCCAGCTGAAAGAAGACAGAGGGTGATGGTTGATGGGAAATGTTCACCCTGGGGGTAAGTTACTCATGAAGTACCACAAGAATCTTTTTTTGGGGCCACTGTTGTTTGTCATTTTTATAAATGACCTGGATGAGGGCATAGAAGGACATAGGTTAGTAAATTTGTGGATGACATTCAAGTCAGGGTAGTTGTGGACAGTGCAGAAGGATGTTGTAGGTTACAGAGGGTCATATATAAGCTGCAGAGCTGGGTTGAGAAGTGGTAATTGGAGTTTAATGCAGGAAAATGTAAGGTGGTTCACTTGGAAGGAATAACAGGAATAAAGAGTACTGGACTAATAGTAAGACTAGATTACTTAGTGTGGAAACAGGCCCTTCAGCCCAACAAGTCCACACTGACCCTCTGAAGAGCAATCCACCCAGACTCATCCCCCTACACCTAACACTACGGGCTATTTAGTATGGCCAATTCACCTAACCTGCATATTTTTGGACTGTGGGAGGAAACCGGAGCACCCGGAGGAAACCCACGTAGACACGGGGAGAATGTGCAAACTCCACACAGACAGTTGCCTAGCCGGGAGTTGAACCCAGGTCTCTAGCACTATGAGGTAGCAGGGCTAACCACTGTGCCACTATGTGGATGAGCAGAGAGTCCATGTGCTTAGATCCCTGAAAGTTTCCACCAGGTTGATAGGGTTGTTAAGAAGGCATATGGTGTGTTGGCTTTTATTGGTAGAGGGATTGAGTTTTGAAGCCATGAGATCATGCTGCAGTTGTACAAGCTTCTGGTGCGGCCACACTTGGAGTATTGCGTATAGTTCTCTTGCCACATTTTCAGAAGGATGTGAGAACTTTGGAAAGGGTTCAGAGGAGATTTACTAGGATGTTGCCTGTTATGGAAAGAAGGTCTTATGAGGAAAGGCTGAGGGACTTGAGGCTGTTTTCATTCGAGAAGAAGGCTGAGAGATGACTTAATAGAGACATACAAGATGAGCAGAGGATTAGGTAGGGTGAACGGTGAGAGCCATTTTCCTCAGATGATGATGGCTAGCAAGAGGGGACATAGCTTTAAATTGAGGGGTGATAGATATAGGACAGATGTTAGAGGTAGATTCTTTACCCAGAAAATAATAAGGGCATGGAATGCCCTGCCTGGAACAACAGCAGACTCGCCAACTTAAAGGACATTTAAATGGTTGCTGGATAAATACATGGATGATAATGGAATAGTGTATATTAGATAGGCTTAAGATTGGTTCCAGAGGTCAGCACAACATCGAGGACCAAAGGACCAATACTGCACTGTAATGTTCGATGTTCTATGCGGGAATGTGAAGAGGACCTGATCAGCTTATCTTCCAAAAGCTTCCCTTATGCAGTATGGGATTTACAACACCTCTGGGGTACATTCCTCACTTTGCAGAAAAGTCTTGCTACAGTCAGTTAGAAATGGAATAAGACAGGAGCCACAATTCTTTAAAAAACTTGTTCAACTCCATGAAAATTATAGGGAAGTAGTCAGTAGTGATATCTATAATGGAGACAGACAGTTTGGGTATCTCGGTTACAGTCTCACGGTTCACATCGGTCTACACATGCAGAAAGCACTTCCTAGAAAGTCTAGCAAAGGAGTTGGGAAAAACAGAATTGGAAGCCATCCACAATTTTAAAAAGCTCTCGAATTATAGCAATGCAAACAGAATCTGGGCCAAAGTTTTGCCTTTACACTGAAGATATCTTCCACCAGCACCTTATATGGGATAAATTTTGAATTTTGGCAACTTGAGATTGGACATCCATGACATGCTGTGGGACATCAGCAGAACTGTAGTCAACTTCAATTTGTGACCTTATAGTCCCAGTGCATATTCCCACTCTCCCATTGCCATCAGGCCTGGTTCAATTTGGGTCTTGGTCTATTTGGATGCTAGCTTTGTGTGATTCATGGATGAGGAAGTGCTGGCTATGGCAGCTATGTGCCATGAGCAGCACATGTTTCTGACTACTGAGGGTTGTTACAAATGGTTCAACCTTGCCTTTTGCACTGATTTGCTGGGATTTCTCATCATTGAGGATGGGGACATGTGTGGTGGCCTTTTCCTCTCTCCCACTGAGTTGTCTACCACTTTTCACAATCGTATATCACAGACCTACAGAGCTGATCATTTGGCTGTAGAATTGCTTAGCTATGCCTGGTCCTGCTCCTGGTATCATTGAGGAGAAAGTGAGGTCTGCAGATGCTGGAGATCAAAGTTGAAACTTTATTGCTGGAACAGCACAGCAGGTCAGGCAGCATCCAGGGAACAGGAGATTCGACGTTTCGGGCACAGGCCCTTCTTCAGGAATGAGCAGAGAGTGTTCAGCAGGAGAAGATAAAAGGTAGGGAGGAGGGACTTGGAGGAGGGGCGTTGGAAATGTGATAGGTGGAAAGAGGTCAAGGTGAGGGTGATAGGTCGAAGTAGGATGGAGGCGGAGAGGTCAAGAAGAAGACTGCAGGTCAGGAAGGCGGTGCCGGGCTGGAGGGATTCGGCTGAGACAAGGTGGGGGGAGGGGGGATGAAGAAACTGGTGAAGTCCAAGTTCATCCCCTGTGGTTAGAGGGTTCCCAGTCGGAAGATAAGACGCTCCTCCTCCGACCGTCGCGTTGTTGTGGTTTGGCGGTGGATGAGTCCAATGACCTGCATATCCTCGGTGGAGTGGGAGGGGGAGTTGAAATGCTGTGCTACAGGGTGGTTGGGTTGGTTCGTCCGGGTGGCCCAGAGGTGCTCTCTGAATCGCTCCGCAAGTAGGCGGCCTGTATCCCCAATATAGAGGAGGCCACACCGGCTGCAGCGGATGCAGTAGATGATGTGGGTGGAGGTGCAGGTGAATCTGTGGCGGATATGGAAGTTTCCTTTGGGGCCTTGGAGAGAAGTGAGGGGGGAGGTGTGGGCGCAAGTGTTGCACCTCCTGCGGTTGCAAGGGAAGGTGCCGGGAGTGGAGGTTGGGTCGGTGGGGGGTGTGGATCTGACAAGGGAGTCGCGGAGGGAGTGGTCTCTACGGAAAGCTGATAGGGGAGGGGAGGGAAATATATCCTTGGTGCTGGGGTCTGTTTGGAGGTGGCGGAAGTGACGGCGGATGATGCGCTGTATATGGAGATTGGTGGGGTGGTAGGTGAGGACCAGTGGGGTTCTGTCCTGGTGGCGGTTGGAGGGGCGGGGCTCAAGGGCGGAGGAGCGGGAAGTGGAGGAGATGCGGTGGAGGGCACCGTCGACCACGTCGGGGGGGAAATTGCGGTCCTTGAAGAAGGAGGCCATCTGTGTTGTACGTATTTTGAACTGGTCCTCCTGGGAGCAGATGCGGCGGAGACGAAGGAATTGGGAGAATGGGATGGCGTTTTTGCAGGAGGCAGGATGGGAGGAGGTGTAGTCCAGGTAGACCAACCGACTCCCACAGCTACCTGGACTACACCTCCTCCCATCCTGCCCCCTGCAAAAACGCCATCCCATTCTCCCAATTCCTTCGTCTCCGCCGCATCTGCTCCCAGGAGGACCAGTTCAAAATACGTACAACACAGATGGCCTCCTTCTTCAAGGACCGCAATTTCCCCCCCGACGTGGTCGACGGTGCCCTCCACCGCATCTCCTCCACTTCCCGCTCCTCCGCCCTTGAGCCCCGTCCCTCCAACCGCCACCAGGACAGAACCCCACTGGTCCTCATCTACCACCCCACCAATCTCCATGTACAGCGCATCATCCGCCGTCACTTCCGCCACCTCCAAACAGACCCCAGCACCAAGGATATATTTCCCTCCCCTCCCCTATCAGCTTTCCGTAGAGACCACTCCCTCCGCGACTCCCTTGTCAGATCCACACCCCCACCGACCCAACCTCCACTCCCGGCACCTTCCCTTGCAACCGCAGGAGGTGCAACACTTGCGCCCACACCTCCCCCCTCACTTCTCTCCAAAGCCCCAAAGGAAACTTCCATATCCGCCACAGATTCACCTGCACCTCCACCCACATCATCTACTGCATCCGCTGCAGCCGGTGTGGCCTCCTCTATATTGGGGATACAGGCCGCCTACTTGCGGAGCGATTCAGAGAGTACCTCTGGGCCACCCGGACGAACCAACCCAACCACCCTGTAGCACAGCATTTCAACTCCCCCTCCCACTCCACCGAGGATATGCAGGTCATTGGACTCATCCACCGCCAAACCACAACAACGCGACGGTCGGAGGAGGAGCGTCTTATCTTCCGACTGGGAACCCTCCAACCACAGGGGATGAACTTGGACTTCACCAGTTTCTTCATCCCCCCTCCCCCCACCTTGTCTCAGCCGAATCCCTCCAGCCCGGCACCGCCTTCCTGACCTGCAGTCTTCTTCTTGACCTCTCCGCCTCCATCCTACTCCGACCTATCACCCTCACCTTGACCTCTTTCCACCTATCACATTTCCAACGCCCCTCCTCCAAGTCCCTCCTCCCTACCTTTTATCTTCTCCTGCTGAACACTCTCTGCTCATTCCTGAAGAAGGGCCTGTGCCCGAAACGTCGAATCTCCTGTTCCCTGGATGCTGCCTGACCTGCTGTGCTGTTCCAGCAATAAAGTTTCAACTTTGATCTCCAGCATCTGCAGACCTCACTTTCTCCTCAATGATACCAGGAGCAGGACCAGGCATAGCTAAGCAATTCTACAGCCAAATGATCAGCTCTGTAGGTCTGTGATATACGATTGTGAAAAGTGGTAGACAACTCAGTGGGAGAGAGGAAAAGGCCACCACACATGTCCCCATCCTCAATGATGAGAAATCCCAGCAAATCAGTGCAAAAGGCAAGGTTGAACCATTTGTAACTTAGATTAGATTACTTACAGTGTGGAAACAGGCCCTTCGGCCCAACAAGTCCACACCGACCCGCCGAAGCAAAACCCACCCATACCCCGACATTTACCCCTTACCTAACACTACTGGCAATTTAGCACGGCCAATTCACCTGACCTGCACATCTTTGGACTGTGGGAGGAAACCGGAGCACCCGGAGGAAACCCACGCAGACACGGGGAGAATGTGCAAACTCCACACAGTCAGTCGCCTGAGTCGGGAATTGAACCCGGGTCTCATGGCGCTGTGAGGCAGCAGTGCTAACCACTGTGCCACCGTGACAACCCTCAGTAGTCAGAAACATGTGCTGCTCATGGCACATAGCTGCCATAGCCAGCACTTCCTCATCCATGAATCACACAAAGCTAGCATCCAAATAGACCAAGACCCAAACAACATTCAGGTTTGCACTGACTAGTGAACAATCACACCTTATAAATGCTAGGCAATGTTCATCGCCAACAACCACCCCTCCATAATCAATCGTGACTTCAACACTGTTCTGGGGGCCTGGGTTCCAATCCTGCCATGACAGATGGTGCAATTTGAATTCAATCTTTTTAAAAATCTGGAATTAAGAGTCTAACAATGACCACAAAACCATTGTCAATTGTCAGGAAAAGCGCAAATAGTTCAATAATGCCCTTTTAGGAAGAAAACTGCCATCTCTATCTTGTCTGGCCTACATGTGACTCCAGATGCACAACAATGTGGTTGAATTTTAACTGCCCTCTGGGCAATTAAGAATAGTTAATAAATGCTAGCCAGCAATATCCTCATCCCATGAGTGAATAAACAAAAAGTAAATTCCCCACTATCAATACCTTGGGGGTTACCATTGACCTGGAACTCAACTGAACTAATCATATAAATGCTATTGCTACAACAGCAGGTCGGAGGCCAGGAATACTGCAGCGAGTAACTCACCTCCTGATTCCCGAGAGCCTATCCATTACCTACTATGCACAAGTCAGGAGTGTGCTGGATTATTACCCACTTACCTGGATGAGTCCACCTCCACCCAAGAAGCTCAGCACCATCCAGGGGAAAGCAGCCAACTTTAACATTTATTCCCTTTACTACCAAAACACAATGGCAGCAATATGTACCATCCATAAGATGCAGTGCACCAATTCACCGCAGTTCCTTTGCCAGCTCATTCCAAACTGTAACCATTACCATCAAAAAGGACCACAGCAGCAGATACATGCAAACAGTACTACCTGCAACGTCCCCTCCAAGCCACTCACCATCCTGACTTGGAACTATATTGCCATTCCTTCACTGTTACGAGGTTAAATTCCTGGAACTCCCTCCCTAAAAGAATTGTGGTTGTATATGAGATTTAGCAATTCAAGAAAGTAGATGGCCATACCTTCTCAAGTGAAATTAGGGCAGTCAACCATCAATGCAGCACACAATGAACAAATAAATAAAACAATTCATATATAAACTTACTTCGCTGTAGTTGTTGCATTTCTTCAACTTCTTCTCGCTGCTTCACTGTTGACATGAGAGAAATGTCATTTTTTTGTGTGTCATACTAAACAACTATTTATTTTACATATTAATGCATAGAAACATAGAAAATAGGAGCAGGAGTAGACCACTTGGCCCTTTGAGCCTGCTCCACCATTCACTATGATCATGGATTATCAGCTAATTCAGAATGCAGTTTCTGCTTTCTCCCCAAACCTTTGAACACTTTAGCCATAAGACTACATCTAATTCTTTTTGGAAAACATCCAATTTCTCTGTGGCTCACACTCTCTGGGTGAAAATATTTCTCCTCATCTCAGTTCTAAATGAGCTACTCCGTATTCTTAAAAGTGTAACCCCTGGTTCTGGACTCCCCAGTCGTGCCTACATTTACTGTGTCGAATAATTTTATAAGTGTTTATGTACATTTCGAAAGTATCAAGTTGGCAAATTTCTTTGTTGTTCTACTGATGTTGTATCAATCTTCTCTTTTACTTCTTTTTAGTTTTCCCTTGATTTATTCTTTCATGGGATGTGGGCATCATTATTACCAATGAACCAATTGGCTTGCTAGGCCACTTCAGATGACAATTAATAGTCAATGACATTGATGGGAACCTGGAAGCATTTGGAGGCCAGAGTGAAGACAAATTGCAGAGAGCTGATGCCCAGAGGGATTTCAGAGACTTGAAACATAAAAAAAAACCTGCCATTCAAACTCAGCTGGTAATAGGTAAGGCAAAGGAAATGTTGGGCTTTAACTCAAAGGCAAATAGTGTGTTGCTGGAAAAGCACAGCCAGTCAGGCAGCATGCGAGGCGTAGGAGAGTCAACGTTTCAAGCATAAGCTCTTCATCAGGAATTATGCTCGAAACGTCAACTCTCCTGCTCCTTGATGCTGCCTGACAGGCTGTGCTTTTCCAAGACCATTCTCTTCAACTCTGAGCTCCAACATCTGCAGTCCTCACTTTCTCCTTTACCTCAAAGGGAGTGGAGCATAGACATTGAGTGAGACAATGCCTAGGACACTGTGAACAGTTCTGTCACCCTATCTAAGAAAAGATATACTAAGATGGAGAGTCTGCCTAATGAAGAGAGCTTCAGGAAGCCAGGCTTGTATGCATTAGACCTTAGAAGAATTAGAATATGTTCTTAGGTGGCTTGACCAGGTAGATGCAGAGAGATTGTTTTCCCTTGTAGGAATGTCTAGGCCCAGAGGGCATCATCTCCGAAAAAGGGACTGCCTATTTAAGACAGGGATGAGGAGAATTGTTTTTGCTCACATGGTAGTGAATCTGCAATAATTCTGTTTGTTGCAAAAGACTGTTGAGTCTGTGTTGTGAAGGATATTCAAAAGTGAGATAGTCAGATATTTAATCAGTACAGGAATCAAGACTAATGAGAAAAAGGCAGGAAACTGGAGTTCAGGTTCTTATATCAGGGAAGACTCAACAGACTGAATGGCCCACTTGAAGTCTAATGTCTTAAGGATGGCTTTGGGCAGTCAGGAGATGAGTTAGTAACCAAAGTTTGTGCGAAGATTTGTAGCTCGGGTGCTCGTTGCTGTGGTTCTGTTCGCCGAGCTGGAAGTTTTTGTTGCAAACGTTTCGTACCCTGGCTAGGCGACATCATCAGTGCTTGGGAGCCTCCTGCGAAGCGCTTCTTTGATGTTTCCTCCGGTGTTTATAGTGGTCTGTCCCTGCCGCTTCCGGTTGTCAGTTTCAGCTGTCCGCTGTAGTGATTGGTATATTGGGTCCAGGTCAATGTGTTTGTTGATGGAGTTTGTGGATGAATGCCATACCTCTAGGAATTCCCTGGCTGTTCTCTGTCTGGCTTGCCCTATGATAGTAGTGTTGTCCCAGTCGAATTCATGTTGCTTGTTGTCTGCGTGTGTGGCTACTAAGGATAGCTGGTCGTGGTGTTTCGTGGCTAGTTGATGTTCATGTATGCGGATTGTTAGCTGTCTTCCTGTTTGTCCTATATAGTGTTTTGTGCAGTCCTTGCATGGTATTTTGTACACTACTTACATGGTAGTGTACAAAATACCATGCAAGGACTGCACAAAACACTATATAGGACAAACAGGAAGACAGCTAACAATCCGCATACATGAACATCAACTAGCCACGAAATACCACGACCAGCTATCCTTAGTAGCCACACACACAGACAACAAGCAACATGAATTCGACTGGGACAACACTACTATCATAGGGCAAGCCAGACAGAGAACAGCCAGGGAATTCCTAGAGGCATGGCATTCATCCACAAACTCCATCAACAAACACATTGACCTGGAACCAATATACCAACCACTACAGCGGACAGCTGAAACTGACAACCGGAAGCGGCAGGGACAGACCACTATAAACACCGGAGGAAACATCAAAGAAGTGCTTCACAGGAGGCTCCCATGCACTGATGATGTCGCCTAGCCAGGGGACGAAACGTTTGCAACAAAAACTTCCAGCTCGGCGAACAGAACCACAGCAATGAGTTAGTAACGACAGAAATCCCAGCCTCAGATCTGTTTTGTAGCCGCAGTAATTATATGGCAAATCCAGTTTATTTTCTGCTCAGTGGAGATGAAAATAGATAAGTCCCCTGGGCCTGATGGCATTTATCCTAGGATTCTCTAGGAAGCAAGGGAGGAGATTGCAGAGCCATTGGCCTTGATTTTTATGTCCTCTTTGTCTACAGGAGTAGTGCCAGAAGACTGGAGGATAGCAAATGTGGTTCCCTTGTTCAAAAAGGGGAGTAGGGATAACCCTAGTAACTATAGGCCGGTGAGTCTCACTTCTGTTGTGGGCAAAGTCTTAGAGAGAATTGTAAGGGATAGGATTTAAGCACATCTGGATAGGAATAATGTGATCAAGGATAGTCAGCATGGTTTTGTGAAGGGCAGGTCGTGCCTCACAAACCTTATTGAATTCTTTGAAAAGGTGACGAAGGAGGTTGATGAGGGGAAAGCGGTAGATGTGGTATATATGGATTTTAGTAAGGAGTTTGATAAGGTTCCCCATGGTAGGCTACTGCAGAAAATACGGAGATATGGCATTGAGGGTGAGTTGGAGGTTTGGATTAGGAATTGGCTGGATGGAAGAAGACAGAGGGTAGTAGTTGATGGCAAAGTTTCTTCATGGAGTGCCGTCACTAGCGGTGTTCCGCAAGGATCTGTTTTGGGACCATTGCTGTTTGTCATTTTTATAAATGACCTGGAAGAGGGGTTAGAAGGTTGGGTGAGCAAGTTTGCGGATGATACGAAAGTCGGAGGAGTTGTTGACAGTGAGGAAGGATGTGGCAGGTTACAGCAGGATATAGAGAAGCTGCAGAGCTGGGCAGAAAGGTGGCAAATGGAATTCAATGTAGCTAAGTGTGAGGTGATTCACTTTGGGAAGAATAACAAAAAGATGGGGTACTGGGCTAATGGTCGGATACTTGGTAGTGTGGATGAGCAGAGGGATCTTGGTGTCCATGTACACAGATCTCTGAAAGTTGCCACCCAGGTAAATAGTGCGGTGAGGAAGGCATATGGCGTACTGGCTTTTATTGGTAGAGGAATTGAGTTCCGGAGTCCTGAGGTCATGATGCAGTTGGATAAGACTCTGGTGCGGCCGCATCTGGAATATTGTGTGCAGTTTTGGTCACCATACTATAGGAAGGATGTGGAGGCACTGGAACGGGTGCAGAGGAGGTTTACCAGGATGTTGCCTGGTATGGAAGGAAGATCGTATGAGGAAAGACTGAGACACTTGGGGCTGTTTTCACTAGAGAAAAGAAGGTTTAGAGGTGACTTGATTGAGGTGTACAAGATGATTAGGGGGTTAGATAGGGTTGACAGTGTGAACCTTTTCCCGCGTATGGAGTCGGGTATTACAAGGGGGCATAGCTTTAAATTAAGGGGGGGTAGATATAGGACTGAAGTTAGGGGTAGGTTCTTCACTCAGCGAGTCGTAAGTTCATGGAATGCCCTGCCAGTAGCAGTGGTGGACTCTCCCTCTTTATGGGCATTTAAGCGGGCATTGGATAGGTATATGGAGGATAGTGGGTTAGTATAGGTTAGGTGGGCTTGGATCGGCGCAACATCGAGGGCCAAAGGGCCTGTACTGCGCTGTATTCTTCTATGTTCTATGTTCTATGAGACCCCAGGATATTGATAGTGAGGTACTCAGAGATGCTAAAACTATGGAATGTCAAGAGGTAAAGATTAGGTTCTCTCTTGTTGGAAAATTATCATTATCTGGCATTATCTGGGTGAATATTACTTGCCACTTGTCAGGCCATGCCTGGATATTGTCCAGATCTTGCTGGATTTGAACATGGACTGCTTCAGTATCTGAGGAGTTGCAAATGGCACTGCACACTGTGCAATCATCGGCAAACCTCTCCATTTCTGACCTTATGATGGAGAGAAAGTCATTGAGGAAGCATCTGAAGATGATTGGGCCCTGGACATTATCCTGAGGAACTTTTGCAAAGATATCTTGGAGCTGAGATGATTGACCTCCAACAACCATAACTATCTTGTTATCTGCCAGCTCTGAGTGCAACCAGCAGAGAGATTTCCCCAATTCCAACTGATTCCAGTTTTGCCAGGGCTTCTTGATATCACATTCAATCACATGCAGTCTTGATGTCAAGGGCTGTCACTCTCACCTCACCTCTGGAACTCAGCTCTTTTGTCCATGTTTGAACCAAGGCTGTAATGAGGTTAGGAGTTGAACCCAAACGGGGCATCAAGGAGCAGGTGCAGCTCGATGCCACGGTTGACTGTTTCATCACTTGACTGATGATCAAGAGTAAACTGATGGAGAGGTAATTGACAGGTTGGCATTTTCCTGCTTTTTATGTATAGTACATACCTGGGCAAGTTTTTATTTGTTCGGTAGATGCTGGTGTTATACCTACCACAACAGCTTGACTCAGGTTACAAAAAGTTCTGCTTTTGTTTCAGCTTTTAGGCATCACAGTTTTTCAATTTTATTTAATTATACACAATACTCCAGCTGAGGTCTAACAAGTGTGTTATACAAGTTCAATACCATCTCTATGCCTTTTTTCTTTACACTACTATTGATACAGCTAAGGACTCCATCTGAGCACCATGCTATCCTCCTCATAGTTAATAACTCTTCTCAGCTTTTCAATGTTTTGTAAATTTTAAAACAGTCCCCTGCACGCAATATCCAGATTATCAATATCATGAATAGAAAGGGTCTGACTTAATACTGACTCCTGGAGAACTCCACAACAAATCTCCCTCCAGCCCACTAAATATGTATTGACCATCACTCTCTGTTTCCTATCACTCAATAATTTTATACCCATGTTGCAAGTGTCCCTTTTGTACCATGATGTATGATTTTCCTCACAATTTTGTAACGTGGCACTGGATCAAACATCTTCTGGAAATCTATGTATACCGTATCAACAGTTTTACGATCAGACAGGAGCAGAAGTAGACCATTCAGCCCATCAAGTCTGCTCAGCTATTCAATAACATGATGGCTGCTGTGATAATCTTTAATTCCAGTTTCCTGACTTCTCACCAAAACCCTTGATCCTTTACTAAAGAAAACTATGTCTAGCTCAGCCTTGAACACACTTTGTGATCCAATCTCAACAGCCCTAAGTGGTAAAACTTCATAAATCCAGAAGGCCAGGTAAATGAAGTGACCCTGGAAATGGTGAATGCATTAATATTCACCTTCCAAGATTCTATCTATAGATGAGACATAGAGTCATGCAGTCATAGAGTAACAGAGATGTACAGTATGGAAATAGACCCTTCGGTCCAACTTGTCCATGCCAACCAGATATCCTAACCTAATCCAGTCCCATTTGCCAGCACTTGGCCCATATCCTTCCAAACCCTTCCTATTCATATACCATCCAGATGCCTTTTAAATGCTGTAATCATACAAGCCTTCGCCACTTCGTCTGGCAGCTCATTCCATACCAGTATCACCTTCTGTGTGAAAAAGTTGCCTATTAAGTCTGTTTTAAATCTTTTACCTTTCAACCTAAACCTATGCCCTCTAGTTCTGGACACCCCACCCCAGGGCAAAGACCTTGTCTATTTACCCTATCCATGCCCCTCATGATTTTATAAACCTCGATAAGGTCACCCCTCAGCCTCCGATGCTCCAGGGAATACAGCCCCAGCCCTATTGGCCTCTCCCTGTAGCTCAAATACTCCAACCCTGGCAACATCCTTGTATATCTTTTCTGAATCTTGCAAGTTTCACAACAGCCTTCCAATAGAAAGGAGACCAGAATTTTTCACAATATTCCAAAACTGGCCGAACCAATGTCCTGTACAGCCACAACACAATCTCCCAACTCCTATACTTAATGCTCCGACCAGTAAAGGAAAGCACACCAAATGCCTTCTTCACTATACTATCTACCTGTGACTCCACTCCAAGGTCTCTTTGTTCAGAAACTATACCTCCTATGTTCACATCCAAATCATTAAATGATGAAAAGCAGTGGACCCAGCATCGATCCTTGTGTCACTCCACTGGTATAGGCCTCCAGTCTAAAAAACAACCCTTCACCACCACCCTCTGTCTTCTACCTTTGAGCCAGTTCTGTATCCAAATGGCTAGTTCTCCCTGTATTCCATGAGATCTAACCTTGCTAACCAGTCTACCATGAGGAACCTTGCTGAACGCTTTGCTGAAGTCCATATAGATCACCTCTGCTCTTGTCAATCCTCTTTGTTACTTCTTCAAAAACCCCAATCAAGTTCATGAGACATGATTTTCCATGCACAGAGCCATGCTGACTATCCCTAATCAGTCCTTGCCTTTTCAAATACATGTAAATCCTGTTCCTCAGCATTCCCTCCAATAACTTGCCCACCACTGATGTCAGGCTCACAGGTCTATCATTCCCTGAGTTGTCCTTACCACCTTTCTTAAATAGTCGCACCACGTTTGCCAACCTCCAGTCTTCCGACTATCGACGATACAAACTTCTCAGCAAGGGGCCCAGCAATCACTTCCTTCGCTTCCTACAGAGTTCTAGGGTACACTTGATCAGGTCCTGGGGATTTATCCGCCTTTATATGTTTCAAGACATTCAGCACCTCTTCCTTTGTAATATGGACATTTTTCAAGATGTCACCATCTGTTTCCCCAATGTCTATATCTTCCATGTCCTTGTCCACAGTAAACACTGATGCAAAACATTCAGTTAGTATCTCCCCCATTTCCTGTAGTTCCACACATAAGCTGCCTTGCTGATCTTTGAGGGGCCCTATTCTATCCCTAATTACCCACTTGTCCTTAATGTATTTATAAAATCCCTTTGGATACTCCTTAACCCTACTTGCCAAAGCTATCTCATGTCCCCTTTTTTGCCCTCCTGATTTCCCTCTTTCATATACTCCTACTGCCTTTATACTCTTCTCAGGATTCACACGATCTCTGCTGTCTATAAGCCCATGTCTCTGCGGACATAAGCTTCCTTCTTTTTCTTAAACAAAACGTCAAGCTTTCTAGTCATCCAGTATTCCCTACACCTACTGGCCTTGCCTTTCACCCTAACAGGTATTAACTGTCTCTGGATTCTCATTATCTTATTTCTGAAGGCTTCCCATTTTCCAGCTGTCCCTTTACCTCTGAACATTTGCCGACAATCAGTTTTTGAAAGTTCTTGCCTCATACATCAAAATTGGCCTTCCTCCAATTTAGAAGTTCAGCTTTTAGATCCAGCTATCCTTTATCATCACTATTTTAAAACTAATAGAATTCTGGTCTCTGGCCACAAAGTGCTCCCCCACTGACACCTCAGTCACCTGCCTTACCTTATTTCCCAAACGTAGGTCAAGTTTTACAGCTTTTCTAGTAGTAGACTCCTACAGCACAGAGACAGGCCTTTGGCCCAAACTGCTCCATGCTGACCAAAATATCTATCCACGCTAACCCTATCTCCCTGTACTTGGTCCACATCCTTCTAAACCTTTCCTATCCATTTATTTGTCCAAATGCCTTTTAAATGTTGTTAATGTACCTTCCTTAACCACTGCCGCTGGCAGCTCATCCATATACATACCATTCTCTGTTGGTAAAAATGTTGCCTCTCAGGTTCCCTTTTATTCTCCACCCCCCCAACCTTAAACTTATGCCCGTGGCTCCCCAATCCTGGAAAAATAACTGAGTGTATTCACCCTATCCTTGCCTCTCATGATCTTGTACATCTCAATAACATCCCCCCTCAGTCTCCTACTGTCTGAAGAACAAAGTCCTCACTTGTTCAATTTCTCCTTACAACTCAGACCATTAAGCCCTGGCAACATCCTTGTAATTTTCTTCTGGCGCTCTTTTCCAGTTTAATAACTTCCTTCCGAGAACATAGAACACAGAACAGTACAGCACAGTACAGGACCTTTGGCCCTTGATGTTGTGCGCACCTTTTATCCTACTCTAAGATCAAAAAACCAACACACCCTTCATTTTACTATCATCTAAGTGCCTATCCAAGAGTCACTTAAATGTCCCTAGTGTATCTGACTCTACTACCACTGTTGGCAATGCATTCCACGCACCCACCACTCTCTGAATAAAGAAATTACCTCTGACATGTTCCCTAAACCTTCCTCCAATCACCTTAAAATTATGGTCCCTCGTGACAGACATTTCTGCCCTGGGAAAATGTTTCTGGCAATCCACTCTATCTATGCCTCTCATCATCTTGTACACCTCTGTCAAGTCACCTCTCATTCTTCTTTCCCCCATGAGAAAATCCCTAGCTCCCTCAACCTTCCGTCATAAGACATGCCCTTCAGTCGCAGGCAGCATGCTGGTAAATCCTCTCTAAAGCTTCCCTCTCTAAAGCTTCCCTCTCTAAATCTTCCACACCTTTCCAATAATAAGGCCACCAAAACTGAGCACAATATTCCAAGTGTGGTCTAACCAGGGCTCTACAGAGCTGCAGCATAACATTGCGGCTCTCAAACTCAATCCCCTTGTGAATGAAAGCCAACAAACCATATACCTTCTGAACAACCTTAACAACCCTGTGACAACTTTGAGGGATATACGGATGTGGACCCCAAGATCCCTCTAATCCTCCACACTGCCAAATATCCTGCCTTTAACCCTGTATTCTGCATTCAAATTTGACCTTCCAAAGTGAATGATTTCACACTTTCCCAGGTTGAACTCCATCTGCCACTTCTCAGCCCAGTTCTGCAACCTGTCAATGTCTCGTTGCAACCTACAACAGCCCTCCATACTATCCACCACTCCACCAACTTTTGGTCATTGGCAAACTTACTCACCCACCCTTCCATTTTCTCATCTAAGTCATTTATAAAATTAACAAAGAGCAAAGGTCCAAGAAATGATCCATATGGAACACCACTTGTCACTGAGCTCCAGGCTGAATACTTGCCATTTACTATCACACTCTGTCTTCTATGGGCTAGCCAAATCTATATCAGACAGCCAAATCTCCCTGTATCCCTTGCCTCCTCACTTTCTGAATGAGCCTACCATGGGCTCAAATGCTCTCAAATGGGCTAAAATATCTCTACACAACAACCATAACTCTACTTCCGTCAATGTGTTTTGTCACATCCTCAAAGTATTGAATAAGGTGTGTGATGCATGACCTGCTCCTCACAAAGCCATGTTGACTATCTTTAATCAAGTTATGCTTTTTCAAATAATCATAAATCCTATCTCTCAAAATCCTTTCCAATAATTTGCCCATGTCCGATGTAAGACTGACTGGTCTATAATTCTGAAGAAGTGCTTATGCCCGAAACGTCGATTCTCCTTCTCCTTTGATGCTGCCTGACCTGCTGCGCTTTTCCAGCAACACATTTTTAAGCTCTGATCCCCAGCATCTGCAGTCCTCACTTTCTCCTAGTCTATAATTCCCAAGGTTAACCCTATTTTGATAGTAAGGTGACCAAAACTGAACACAATATTCCAAGTTAGCCTCACCAATGTCCTATACATTTGCAACATAATTTCCCAACTTCTATAACCAATGCCCTGACTGATGAAGGCCATTGTGCCAAAAGCCACCTTCACTGCCCTGCCTCTGTGTACACAGATCTCTGAAAGTTGTACACAGATCTCTGAAACTGTACACAGATCTCTGAAAGTTGCCACCCAGGTAAATAGTGCGGTGAGGAAGGCATATGGCGTACTGGCTTTTATTGGTAGAGGAATTGAGTTCCGGAGTCCTGAGGTCATGATGCAGTTGTATAAGACTCTGGTGCGGCCGCATCTGGAATATTGTGTGCAGTTTTGGTCGCCATACTATAGGAAGGATGTGGAGGCACTGGAACGGGTGCAGAGGAGGTTTACCAGGATGTTGCCTGGTATGGAAGGAAGATCGTATGAGGAAAGACTGAGACACTTGGGGCTGTTTTCATTAGAGAAAAGAAGGTTTAGGGGTGACTTGATTGAGGTGTACAAGATGATTAGGGGGTTAGATAGGGTTGACAGTGTGAACCTTTTCCCGCGTATGGAGTCGGGTATTACAAGGGGGCATAGCTTTAAATTAAGGGGGGGTAGATATAGGACTGAAGTTAGGGGTAGGTTCTTCACTCAGCGAGTCGTAAGTTCATGGAATGCCCTGCCAGTAGCAGTGGTGGACTCTCCCTCTTTATGGGCATTTAAGCGGGCATTGGATAGGTATATGGAGGATAGTGGGTTAGTATAGGTTAGGTGGGCTTGGATCGGCGCAACATCGAGGGCCAAAGGGCCTGTACTGCGCTGTATTCTTCTATGTTCTATGTTCTATGAGACCCCAGGATATTGATAGTGAGGTACTCAGAGATGCTAAAACTATGGAATGTCAAGAGGTAAAGATTAGGTTCTCTCTTGTTGGAAAATTATCATTATCTGGCATTATCTGGGTGAATATTACTTGCCACTTGTCAGGCCATGCCTGGATATTGTCCAGATCTTGCTGGATTTGAACATGGACTGCTTCAGTATCTGAGGAGTTGCAAATGGCACTGCACACTGTGCAATCATCGGCAAACCTCTCCATTTCTGACCTTATGATGGAGAGAAAGTCATTGAGGAAGCATCTGAAGATGATTGGGCCCTGGACATTATCCTGAGGAACTTTTGCAAAGATATCTTGGAGCTGAGATGATTGACCTCCAACAACCATAACTATCTTGTTATCTGCCAGCTCTGAGTGCAACCAGCAGAGAGATTTCCCCAATTCCAACTGATTCCAGTTTTGCCAGGGCTTCTTGATATCACATTCAATCACATGCAGTCTTGATGTCAAGGGCTGTCACTCTCACCTCACCTCTGGAACTCAGCTCTTTTGTCCATGTTTGAACCAAGGCTGTAATGAGGTTAGGAGTTGAACCCAAACGGGGCATCAAGGAGCAGGTGCAGCTCGATGCCACGGTTGACTGTTTCATCACTTGACTGATGATCAAGAGTAAACTGATGGAGAGGTAATTGACAGGTTGGCATTTTCCTGCTTTTTATGTATAGTACATACCTGGGCAAGTTTTTATTTGTTCGGTAGATGCTGGTGTTATACCTACCACAACAGCTTGACTCAGGTTACAAAAAGTTCTGCTTTTGTTTCAGCTTTTAGGCATCACAGTTTTTCAATTTTATTTAATTATACACAATACTCCAGCTGAGGTCTAACAAGTGTGTTATACAAGTTCAATACCATCTCTATGCCTTTTTTCTTTACACTACTATTGATACAGCTAAGGACTCCATCTGAGCACCATGCTATCCTCCTCATAGTTAATAACTCTTCTCAGCTTTTCAATGTTTTGTAAATTTTAAAACAGTCCCCTGCACGCAATATCCAGATTATCAATATCATGAATAGAAAGGGTCTGACTTAATACTGACTCCTGGAGAACTCCACAACAAATCTCCCTCCAGCCCACTAAATATGTATTGACCATCACTCTCTGTTTCCTATCACTCAATAATTTTATACCCATGTTGCAAGTGTCCCTTTTGTACCATGATGTATGATTTTCCTCACAATTTTGTAACGTGGCACTGGATCAAACATCTTCTGGAAATCTATGTATACCGTATCAACAGTTTTACGATCAGACAGGAGCAGAAGTAGACCATTCAGCCCATCAAGTCTGCTCAGCTATTCAATAACATGATGGCTGCTGTGATAATCTTTAATTCCAGTTTCCTGACTTCTCACCAAAACCCTTGATCCTTTACTAAAGAAAACTATGTCTAGCTCAGCCTTGAACACACTTTGTGATCCAATCTCAACAGCCCTAAGTGGTAAAACTTCATAAATCCAGAAGGCCAGGTAAATGAAGTGACCCTGGAAATGGTGAATGCATTAATATTCACCTTCCAAGATTCTATCTATAGATGAGACATAGAGTCATGCAGTCATAGAGTAACAGAGATGTACAGTATGGAAATAGACCCTTCGGTCCAACTTGTCCATGCCAACCAGATATCCTAACCTAATCCAGTCCCATTTGCCAGCACTTGGCCCATATCCTTCCAAACCCTTCCTATTCATATACCATCCAGATGCCTTTTAAATGCTGTAATCATACAAGCCTTCGCCACTTCGTCTGGCAGCTCATTCCATACCAGTATCACCTTCTGTGTGAAAAAGTTGCCTATTAAGTCTGTTTTAAATCTTTTACCTTTCAACCTAAACCTATGCCCTCTAGTTCTGGACACCCCACCCCAGGGCAAAGACCTTGTCTATTTACCCTATCCATGCCCCTCATGATTTTATAAACCTCGATAAGGTCACCCCTCAGCCTCCGATGCTCCAGGGAATACAGCCCCAGCCCTATTGGCCTCTCCCTGTAGCTCAAATACTCCAACCCTGGCAACATCCTTGTATATCTTTTCTGAATCTTGCAAGTTTCACAACAGCCTTCCAATAGAAAGGAGACCAGAATTTTTCACAATATTCCAAAACTGGCCGAACCAATGTCCTGTACAGCCACAACACAATCTCCCAACTCCTATACTTAATGCTCCGACCAGTAAAGGAAAGCACACCAAATGCCTTCTTCACTATACTATCTACCTGTGACTCCACTCCAAGGTCTCTTTGTTCAGAAACTATACCTCCTATGTTCACATCCAAATCATTAAATGATGAAAAGCAGTGGACCCAGCATCGATCCTTGTGTCACTCCACTGGTATAGGCCTCCAGTCTGAAAAACAACCCTTCACCACCACCCTCTGTCTTCTACCTTTGAGCCAGTTCTGTATCCAAATGGCTAGTTCTCCCTGTATTCCATGAGATCTAACCTTGCTAACCAGTCTACCATGAGGAACCTTGCTGAACGCTTTGCTGAAGTCCATATAGATCACCTCTGCTCTTGTCAATCCTCTTTGTTACTTCTTCAAAAACCCCAATCAAGTTCATGAGACATGATTTTCCATGCACAGAGCCATGCTGACTATCCCTAATCAGTCCTTGCCTTTTCAAATACATGTAAATCCTGTTCCTCAGCATTCCCTCCAATAACTTGCCCACCACTGATGTCAGGCTCACAGGTCTATCATTCCCTGAGTTGTCCTTACCACCTTTCTTAAATAGTCGCACCACGTTTGCCAACCTCCAGTCTTCCGACTATCGACGATACAAACTTCTCAGCAAGGGGCCCAGCAATCACTTCCTTCGCTTCCTACAGAGTTCTAGGGTACACTTGATCAGGTCCTGGGGATTTATCCGCCTTTATATGTTTCAAGACATTCAGCACCTCTTCCTTTGTAATATGGACATTTTTCAAGATGTCACCATCTGTTTCCCCAATGTCTATATCTTCCATGTCCTTGTCCACAGTAAACACTGATGCAAAACATTCAGTTAGTATCTCCCCCATTTCCTGTAGTTCCACACATAAGCTGCCTTGCTGATCTTTGAGGGGCCCTATTCTATCCCTAATTACCCACTTGTCCTTAATGTATTTATAAAATCCCTTTGGATACTCCTTAACCCTACTTGCCAAAGCTATCTCATGTCCCCTTTTTTGCCCTCCTGATTTCCCTCTTTCATATACTCCTACTGCCTTTATACTCTTCTCAGGATTCACACGATCTCTGCTGTCTATAAGCCCATGTCTCTGCGGACATAAGCTTCCTTCTTTTTCTTAAACAAAACGTCAAGCTTTCTAGTCATCCAGTATTCCCTACACCTACTGGCCTTGCCTTTCACCCTAACAGGTATTAACTGTCTCTGGATTCTCATTATCTTATTTCTGAAGGCTTCCCATTTTCCAGCTGTCCCTTTACCTCTGAACATTTGCCGACAATCAGTTTTTGAAAGTTCTTGCCTCATACATCAAAATTGGCCTTCCTCCAATTTAGAAGTTCAGCTTTTAGATCCAGCTATCCTTTATCATCACTATTTTAAAACTAATAGAATTCTGGTCTCTGGCCACAAAGTGCTCCCCCACTGACACCTCAGTCACCTGCCTTACCTTATTTCCCAAACGTAGGTCAAGTTTTACAGCTTTTCTAGTAGTAGACTCCTACAGCACAGAGACAGGCCTTTGGCCCAAACTGCTCCATGCTGACCAAAATATCTATCCACGCTAACCCTATCTCCCTGTACTTGGTCCACATCCTTCTAAACCTTTCCTATCCATTTATTTGTCCAAATGCCTTTTAAATGTTGTTAATGTACCTTCCTTAACCACTGCCGCTGGCAGCTCATCCATATACATACCATTCTCTGTTGGTAAAAATGTTGCCTCTCAGGTTCCCTTTTATTCTCCACCCCCCCAACCTT
The DNA here is from genome assembly GCF_037043375.1 of Chiloscyllium plagiosum. Classification (NCBI taxonomy): domain Eukaryota; kingdom Metazoa; phylum Chordata; class Chondrichthyes; order Orectolobiformes; family Hemiscylliidae; genus Chiloscyllium; species Chiloscyllium plagiosum. Next base: position 128,147,293 of record NW_028270143.1, on the reverse strand, counting down.
AAACTTATGCCCGTGGCTCCCCAATCCTGGAAAAATAACTGAGTGTATTCACCCTATCCTTGCCTCTCATGATCTTGTACATCTCAATAACATCCCCCCTCAGTCTCCTACTGTCTGAAGAACAAAGTCCTCACTTGTTCAATTTCTCCTTACAACTCAGACCATTAAGCCCTGGCAACATCCTTGTAATTTTCTTCTGGCGCTCTTTTCCAGTTTAATAACTTCCTTCCGAGAACATAGAACACAGAACAGTACAGCACAGTACAGGACCTTTGGCCCTTGATGTTGTGCGCACCTTTTATCCTACTCTAAGATCAAAAAACCAACACACCCTTCATTTTACTATCATCTAAGTGCCTATCCAAGAGTCACTTAAATGTCCCTAGTGTATCTGACTCTACTACCACTGTTGGCAATGCATTCCACGCACCCACCACTCTCTGAATAAAGAAATTACCTCTGACATGTTCCCTAAACCTTCCTCCAATCACCTTAAAATTATGGTCCCTCGTGACAGACATTTCTGCCCTGGGAAAATGTTTCTGGCAATCCACTCTATCTATGCCTCTCATCATCTTGTACACCTCTGTCAAGTCACCTCTCATTCTTCTTTCCCCCATGAGAAAATCCCTAGCTCCCTCAACCTTCCGTCATAAGACATGCCCTTCAGTCGCAGGCAGCATGCTGGTAAATCCTCTCTAAAGCTTCCCTCTCTAAAGCTTCCCTCTCTAAATCTTCCACACCTTTCCAATAATAAGGCCACCAAAACTGAGCACAATATTCCAAGTGTGGTCTAACCAGGGCTCTACAGAGCTGCAGCATAACATTGCGGCTCTCAAACTCAATCCCCTTGTGAATGAAAGCCAACAAACCATATACCTTCTGAACAACCTTAACAACCCTGTGACAACTTTGAGGGATATACGGATGTGGACCCCAAGATCCCTCTAATCCTCCACACTGCCAAATATCCTGCCTTTAACCCTGTATTCTGCATTCAAATTTGACCTTCCAAAGTGAATGATTTCACACTTTCCCAGGTTGAACTCCATCTGCCACTTCTCAGCCCAGTTCTGCAACCTGTCAATGTCTCGTTGCAACCTACAACAGCCCTCCATACTATCCACCACTCCACCAACTTTTGGTCATTGGCAAACTTACTCACCCACCCTTCCATTTTCTCATCTAAGTCATTTATAAAATTAACAAAGAGCAAAGGTCCAAGAAATGATCCATATGGAACACCACTTGTCACTGAGCTCCAGGCTGAATACTTGCCATTTACTATCACACTCTGTCTTCTATGGGCTAGCCAAATCTATATCAGACAGCCAAATCTCCCTGTATCCCTTGCCTCCTCACTTTCTGAATGAGCCTACCATGGGCTCAAATGCTCTCAAATGGGCTAAAATATCTCTACACAACAACCATAACTCTACTTCCGTCAATGTGTTTTGTCACATCCTCAAAGTATTGAATAAGGTGTGTGATGCATGACCTGCTCCTCACAAAGCCATGTTGACTATCTTTAATCAAGTTATGCTTTTTCAAATAATCATAAATCCTATCTCTCAAAATCCTTTCCAATAATTTGCCCATGTCCGATGTAAGACTGACTGGTCTATAATTCTGAAGAAGTGCTTATGCCCGAAACGTCGATTCTCCTTCTCCTTTGATGCTGCCTGACCTGCTGCGCTTTTCCAGCAACACATTTTTAAGCTCTGATCCCCAGCATCTGCAGTCCTCACTTTCTCCTAGTCTATAATTCCCAAGGTTAACCCTATTTTGATAGTAAGGTGACCAAAACTGAACACAATATTCCAAGTTAGCCTCACCAATGTCCTATACATTTGCAACATAATTTCCCAACTTCTATAACCAATGCCCTGACTGATGAAGGCCATTGTGCCAAAAGCCACCTTCACTGCCCTGCCTCTGTGTACACAGATCTCTGAAAGTTGTACACAGATCTCTGAAACTGTACACAGATCTCTGAAAGTTGCCACCCAGGTAAATAGTGCGGTGAGGAAGGCATATGGCGTACTGGCTTTTATTGGTAGAGGAATTGAGTTCCGGAGTCCTGAGGTCATGATGCAGTTGTATAAGACTCTGGTGCGGCCGCATCTGGAATATTGTGTGCAGTTTTGGTCGCCATACTATAGGAAGGATGTGGAGGCACTGGAACGGGTGCAGAGGAGGTTTACCAGGATGTTGCCTGGTATGGAAGGAAGATCGTATGAGGAAAGACTGAGACACTTGGGGCTGTTTTCATTAGAGAAAAGAAGGTTTAGGGGTGACTTGATTGAGGTGTACAAGATGATTAGGGGGTTAGATAGGGTTGACAGTGTGAACCTTTTCCCGCGTATGGAGTCGGGTATTACAAGGGGGCATAGCTTTAAATTAAGGGGGGTAGATATAGGACTGAAGTTAGGGGTAGGTTCTTCACTCAGCGAGTCGTAAGTTCATGGAATGCCCTGCCAGTAGCAGTGGTGGACTCTCCCTCTTTATGGGCATTTAAGCGGGCATTGGATAGGTATATGGAGGATAGTGGGTTAGTATAGGTTAGGTGGGCTTGGATCGGCGCAACATCGAGGGCCAAAGGGCCTGTACTGCGCTGTATTCTTCTATGTTCTATGTTCCACTTTTAAAAAATCATGCACCTGAACTCCAAGGTCCACTACAGTCCTTAAGGCCCTACCAGTGGCTCTATCATTCACCATGAAACTCCTTTCTTGATTTAACTTCCAAAATGCAAGACCTCACATTTATCTATATTGAACTCCATTTGACATTTCTTGGCCCACTTCCCCAGCTGATCAAGGTCCTGCTGCAATTTTTGGTAACCTGTCCACAATACCACCTATTTTAGTGTCATCTGCAAACTTACTGATCATGCCTTGTACATTCTCATCCAAATCATTGATATCAATAACAAACAGCAAAGGGCCCAGCACTGACCTCTGAGGCACTCCACTTGTCACAGGCCTCCAGTCCAATAAGCATCCTTACACTATGACCCTCTGTTCCTACCATCAAGCCAATTGTGTATACAGTTTGCCAGCTCTCCCTGGATTCAATGTAATCTGATCTTCCAGAGCAGCCTATCATCTGGAACCTTATCAAAGGCCTTATTGAAATCCATATAGACTGTGTCTACCGCCCTTCCCTCATCAACATTCCTGGTCACTTCATCAAAGAGCTCTAACAAATTTGTGAGTCATGATCTCCCACTCACAAATCTATACCATGCTGACTACTTCTAATCAAATCCTGTCTTTCCAAATGCATGTGTATATTATCTCTCAGAATCTTCCCAAGTAACTTATCCACCCCACGTGTTAGGCTTACTAGTCTATATTTCCCAGGTTTTTCTTTGCAGCCCTTCGTGAATGAGGGCATAACATTTGCTACTCTCCAGTTTTCCGGGACATCACCCATGGCTAACGATGATGCAAAAGTATCAGCCAGGGACCCCTCAATTTCTTCTCTAGCCTCTTCCAATGTTCTTGGATACATCTGGTCAGGAAAAGGAGATTTATCCAACTTCATATACTCTAATACATCTAGCACCTCCTCTACTGTGAGATGGACTGTCCCCAAGATATCACAAATAACTTCCCTAAGTTCCCAAGTAATCTTACCTTTCCTCACGGTGAAATATTCATTGAGGACCTCGCCCATCTCCCTCTGTCCATTTCGGTCGTTGAGGGGCCCTATTCTCTCTCTAGTTCTTCTTTTTCCTTTAATATACTTAAATAACCTCTTTGGATTCGCCCTAATCTACTCAGCCAAGGCTATCTTGTGGTCCTTTTTGACCCTCCAGATTTCCTTCTTTGGTAAATCCTTTATCCTTTATCCCCTCTACATGTCTATGAATTCTCTTGATCCCAGCTGCCAGTACCTGAGCCATTTCTCCTTCTTTTTTCGGGTCAACGCCTCAGTAACTCTTGTCATCCAGGGGTTCCCTATTCCTGTCAACCTTGCCTTTCACCCTGACAGGAACACATAGACTCTTGAACACTGACTACCTCAATTTTAAAGGATTCCCACTTGCCAGAGTTCCCTTTGCCTGCAAGCAAACTACTCCGATCAACCCCTGCAAGCTCCTGTCTTATTCCATCAAAATTCGTCTTGCCTAATTAAGATCTTGAACCTGTGGGCCAGTTATGTCCTTCTCCATAACTATTCCCTCCTGCCTGTAAGAATCTGTGTTTGAGGATGTGTGGATGTCGAATTGCTTGCTGAGCTGGAAGGTTCATTTTCAGATGTTTCATCACCATACTAGGTAACATCTTCAGTGAGTCTCTGAGCGAAGCATTGCCAGTATTTCCTGCTTTCTATTTATATGTTTTGGTTTCCATGGGCTGGTGATGTCACTTTCTGTGGTGATGTCATTTCCTATGGTGATGTCATTTCCTGTTCTTAGGGGGTAATAAATGGGACCCAAGTCAACGTGTTTGTTGATCGAGCTATAGCTAGAATGCCATGCTTCTAGGAATTCTCGTGCGTGTCTCTGTTTGGCTTGTCCTAGGATGGATGTGTTGTCCCAGTCAAAATGGTAGCCTTCCTTATCTGCATCTAAGGATACTAGTGAGAGTGGGTCATGTTGTTTTGTGGTTAGTTGATGTTCATGTATCCTGGTAGCTAGTTTTCTGCCTTTTTGTCCAATGTCATGTTTGTTACAGTTGTTGCATGGGATTTGTAAATGACATTAATTTTGCTTGTTGTCTGTATAGGGTCTTTCAAGTTCATTAGCTGCTGTTTTAGTGTGTTGGTGGATTTGAATTTACCTTTCTGCCAAGGGGTGTGTTTATAGGATGTTACTGTATTGAAACAGCTAAATAATCAGTTACTGTATTGAGTGGGTTAAGTTTTCCAACAGTTAAGTTATTCTAAATTCTGCTTTCTTTTGATTGCGTTTCAACTGTAACATTTAAATAAATTTTATTTTGCTTAAAGCTGAGTTAGATCAGATCTGGAATACCCATTTCACATCTGCCTTTAAAATAAGAAAGATTTGGGATCTAAGCTACCTTCTTAAAATATTTTGAGGTGGTCTGGCCTGGTCCCTAACAGATTGGGGGCTCTTGTCATAATTGATCCTATCATTCCACTTTGGAATCAAAGGCAGCAAATGGTAAGTATTAGTATTTTTTGTTCCGGGTGGTGAATTTGATTAGTTTAAACAGTGCTCGGTGTAGCAATGGCTGGGTGGAAGAAGTGACTTTGGGGGTTTTACAGAAGGTGAACAAGGCAAAGGTGTTGGAATTGGCAGACAAGCTGGAGTTGGAGACACCTTCATCTGTGAGAAAAGGGGAGGTAATTACAGCAATAGCTTGCCATTTACATTTGCTGGAAATGCCATCAGAATCTTTGAAAGTGGCTCGAATTCAATAGCAGATGAAGCAGTTTGAACATAAATAGGAATTGAAACAGTTTGAATTATGGTTAGAAGCAGAGGAAAGAGAAATGGAAACTGTTGCTCTTGTGGACCAAAAAGAAAAGAGGAAGGCCTTACCAGAGGAAAGGGAGAAAGAGAGAGAGTTTGGACGTCAGAAATTGGCAATTATAAAGGAAAGTTGGCCTCTATTCCTGATGAAGGGCTTTTGCCCGAAACATCAATTTTTCTGCTCCTTGGATGCCGCCTGAGTTGCTGTGTTTTCCCAGCACCACTCTAATTCTTAAAAGGATGGAGGTGAAGGTAGAAGATAGGCTTAGTGGGGACGATAGTGATGATGAGCAAACCTATTGCAGCCAAAGACCTGGTGGGGAATCTGTTTAAATATATCCAAGCATTGCCTAAGTTTGATGCAAAGGATGTAGAAATCTTTTTCATTTCATTTGAGAAAGTGGCTAAACAAATTAAGTGGCCAGTGATCGTGTGGATTTTGTTGATCCAAACAAAGCTGGTAGGTAGAGCTAGTGAGGTATTCGCATCACTATCAGAGGAGGTATCTGGGGAGCATGAGGAGGTGAAGAAAGCCATCTTAAGTACATAACAGCTTGTGCCAGAAGCCTACAGACAACGTTTCAGGAATCTAAGGATGGACCCTGGTCCAACTTCATTCAGTTTGAAAGGATCAAACAAAGTCATTTTGATCCATGGATAAGGGCATTAAAACTAGATCAAACCTACAATGCTCTTAGAGATGATTATTTTGGAGGACATCAAACATTCACACCCTGAAGTAGTAAGAGCTCATGTGGAAGAGCAGAGAGTTAAAATGGCAAGATTAGCAGCTGAAATGTCTGACGATTATGAGTGGGTTTATAAATCAAAATTTTGGCTTCTGACATCAATTTCAATCCATGGAGGATCAAAATTGGGAAAAAGAGAAATCCTCAGGTGATAAGGGAAAACTAGATCTCTTTGAAGATAATAAAGATAACACAGGGTAAAAAGAAAATTCATGAAGGGAAAAGAGAAGTTAAAAGGCTCAGGTGTTTTCACTGAAATAATGTTAGCCACATGAAATCACAATTGGTGATTTAGCAAAAGTACTGGGAAGATGGATGGAAGAAAACAGGATAAGCCAGTGAATTTTGTTAAATTGGTAAAAGAAAACTCTGTGGAGGCTAAAAAGCTGCACCAGAATGTACAACCTGGTCAGAGGTTGGTTAAGAAGGAAGTGCCAGATCTTCTTAAACAATGTACTTGCGACGGTAAAGCTTCCTCGTGTAGGCCAGGAGCAGCAAGTAAAGAAGTTACAGTATTAAGAGATATGGGATCATGTTCAATCTTTGATGTTGAGATATGAGGAGACATGTAACTCAGAAGGACTATTACCAGAAAAAGTGTTAGTACATGGAATTCATGATAAAACAAGAAGTGCTTTATTATGTAGTGTGAGGTTGGAGTGTCCAGTGAAAAGTGGAGATGTGGTGCTAGGAGTACTGGAGAAATTCTCGGTTCCAGATATACAATTTGTCCTTGGTAATAATATAGCTGGATCACGGGTAGGAGTGCTGCCTACTGTGGTTGAAAGGTCAGTGGAAAATCAGACAACTGAGGTATTACAGGAAGTATATCCTAGATTCTTCCTTACTATATAACAAGGTCACAAACCATCAGTTGAAACAGGAGGAGAAATCAATGAATACAGATAAGAAAGTAGAAGCCAAATTATCAGAGACCACGTTTGATCAAATGGTTGAGCCATATCAAGAACAGGTGGAGGAAAAAGTGCCTATTTTCAATCCAGAGAAATTAACTGATTTACAATAGAAAGATAAAAAACTGAAGCAATTGTATCATAAAGCGAAACAGAAGAAGAATCTGAATGTATTCCTAAAAGTTACCATCTTAAAAATTATGTCTTGATGAGGAAATGGAGACTATCATATAATCAGGTGGATGAGAAATGGGCATAAGTTTATCCAGGTTAATGACCAGTGGGTTATAGAAAGGAGGTGTTGCGGGTAGCACATGAATTACCAGTGGGAGGTCATTTAAGGGTAAGAAAAACTCAAGCTAAATACAGAAACATTTTTACTGGCCTGGACTGTTATAAGGATGTTGTTGAATTTTGTCAGACACGTGATACCTGTCAGATAACTGGAAAACCTTAGACAGTAAGAAAACCATTCCTGTGTTTGAGGAACCTTTTACAAAGTTACAAGATTGTTAGAACCCCTTATTAAAACAATAAGTGGGAATGAGTATTTGTTAACAATAATGGATGTGTCCACTAGATTTACAGAGGCCATCCCATTATACAGTATCACAGCAAGAAGGATCAAAGAAGAATTACTCACATTTTTCAGTGGATATGGACTACACACAAAGATACATTTTAGTAATAAAAGTTTAGGAATAAAACAGTTCAAATCCACTGTGTGCCATCCAAAATTGTAAGGAGGGTTAGAAAGGTGGCATTAAACGTTAAAGACCATGTTGAGGGCTTATAGTCAAGACTATCCAGATGATTGGGATAAAGGAATTCCATTTGTACTTTTTGCCATTAGGGATGCACCAAATGAGTTGACCAAATTCAATACAGTTGAATTAGTTTTTTTGGGTATGAGGTGAAAGGACCACTGAAATTAATTGGTGAGTCAGAATTCAGAGACCGCATATTTGGACTATGTATTAATAGAAATAGACAATAGGTGCAGGAGTAGGCCATTCAGCCCTTCGAGCCTGCACCGCCATGGCTGATCATTCCTAATCAATATCCTGTTCCTGCCTTATCTCCATAACCCTTGATTCCACTATCTTTGAGAGTTCTATCCAACTCTTTCTTAAATGAATCCAGAGACTGGGCCTCCACTGCCCTCTGGGGCAGAGCATTCCACACAGCCACCACTCTCTGGGTGAAGATGTTTCTCCTGAGTTCTGTTCTAAATGGTCTACCCCGTATTTTTAAGCTGTGTCCTCTGGTTCAGCACTCACCCATCAGTGGAAATATGTTTCCTACTGCCAGAGTATCCAATCCTTTCATAATTTTATACGTCTCAATCAGATCCCCTCTCAGTCTTCGAAACTCAAGGGTATACAAGCCCAGTCGCTTAGGTCTTTCAGTGTAAGATAATCCTGCAATTCCAGGAATTGACCTCGTGAATCTACGCTGCACTCCCTCAATAGCCAGAATGTCTTTTCTCAAATTTGGAGACCAGAACTGCACACAGTACTCCACGTGTAGTCTCACCAGGGCCCTGTACATCTGCAGAAGCACCTCTTTGCTTCTATACTCAATTCCTCTTGTTATGAAGGCCAGCATGCTATTAGCCTTCTTCACTACCTGCTGTACCTGCATGCTTGCCTTCATTGACTGGTGTACAAGAACACCCAGATCTCTCTGTACTGCCCCTTTACATAAATTGATTCCATTGAGGTAGTAGTCTGCCTTTCTGTTCTTGCCACCAAAATGGATAACCATACATTTATCCACATTAAACTGCATCTGCCATGCATCTGCCTACTCACCTAACTTGTCCAGGTCACCCTGTAATCTCCTAACATCCTCATCACATTACACCCTGCCACCCAGCTTTGTATCATCAGCAAATTTGCTAATGTTATTGCTGATACCATCTTCTATATCATTAACATATATTGTGAAAAGCTGCGTCCCAGCATGGATCCCTGCGGTACCCCGCTGGTCACTGCCTGCCATTCCAAAATTGAGCCGTTTATCACTACCCTTTGTTTCCTATTAGCCAACCAATTTTCAATCCAATCTAGTACTTTGCCCCCAATACCATGCGCCCTAATTTTACTCACTAACCTCCTGTGTGGGACTTTATCAAAAGCTTTCTGAAAGTCCAGGTACACTACATCTACTGGATCTCCCTTGTCTAACTTCAGAGTTACATCCTCAAAAAATTCAGGAAGATTAGTCAAGCATGATTTCCCCTTCATAAATCCATGCTGACTCTGTCCTATCCTGATACTATTATCCAGATGTGCAGTAATTTCATCCTTTATAATAGACTCCAGCATCTTTCCCACCACTGAGGTCAGACTAACTGGTCTATAATTTCCTGCTTTCTCTCACCCACCTTTCTTAAAAAGTGGTATAACATTAGCCACCCTCCAATCCTCAGGAACCGACCCCGAATCTATTGAACTCTGGAAAATAATCAACAACGCATCCGCAATTTCCCGAGCCACCTCCTTCAGTACCCTGGGATGTAGACCATCAGGCCCCGGAGACTTATCAACCTTCAGACCTAACAGTCTCTCCAACACCAAATCCTGGCAAATATAAATTCCCTTAAGTTCAGGTCCTTCAGCCACTGTTACCTCAGAGAGATTGCTTGTGTCTTCCCCAGTGAACACAGATCTGAAGTACCCATTTAATTCCTCTGCCATTTCTTTGTTCCTAGTAATATATTCCCCTGTTTCTGTCTTCAAGGGCCAATTTTTGTCCTAACCATTTTTTTGCCTTGCACATACCTAAAAAAGCTTTTACTATCCTCCTTAATATTCGCGTACCTCATTTTTCCTCTGCGTTCTTTACTTCCCTCATCAGCCACGGCCGCCCATGCCTCCTCCTGGGATCTTTCTTCCTTTTAGGAATGAACTGATCCTGCAACTTCTGCATTATACACAGAAATATCCGCCATTGTTCCTCCACGGTCATCCCTACTAAGGTATTGCACCATTGAACTTTGGCCAGCTCCTCCCTCATAGCTCCATAATTCCCTTTATTCAACAGAAGTACTGTCACTTCCGACTGTACCCTCTCCCTCTCAAATTACAGATTGAAGCTTATTGTATTATGGTCACTACTTCCCAATGGCTCCTTCACTTCGAGGTCTCTGATCAATTCTGGTTCGTTACACAATACCAGATCCAGAATTGCCTTCTCCCTGGTCGGCTCCAGCACCAGCTGCTCTAAGAATCCATCTCTGAGGCACTCCACAAAGTCTCTTTCTTGAGGTCCCATACCATCCTGATTCTCCCAGTCTACCTGCATGTTAAAATCCCCCATAACAACTGTAGTGACATCTTTGCGACAGGCCAATTTCAGCTCCTGATTTAACTTACATCCGACATCCAGACTACTGTTTGGGGACCTGTAGATGACTCCCAAGAGAGTCTTTTTACCCTTGGTATTTCGAAGCTCTATCCACACTGACTCTACATCTCCTGACTCTAGGTCCCCCCGCGCAACGGACTGAATATCATCCCTTACTAACAAGGCCACCCCACCCCCTCTGCCCGTCAGTCTGTCCTTACGATAAGACGTGTATCCTTGAATATTCATTTCCCAGGCCCTGTCCACTTGAAGCCACGTCTCAGTTATCCCCACAATATCGTATCTGCCAATTTCCAAAAGAGCCTCAAGCTCATCCATCTTATGTCTAATGCTTCGTGCATTCATGTATAGTATTTTTAATTTGTTACTGCTCTCACCCTTCCCATCAACCCTTATTTCACTCAACCTTACAGCATGATGCCTTTCCGAGTTTTCTGCCTCATTGATACAGTTGTCTTTCTTGACTTCTCTTGTTCTAACTTTCCCTTCAATTTCCTTTTTAAACATCCAGCTTGTCCCCTCCCCCCCTGCTACTTAGTTTAAATGTAGCGGTGTTGCAGTAGAAAACCTGCCTGCCAGAATGCTGGTCCCTAACCTATTAAGGTGCAAGCCGTCTCTCTTGTAGAATTTATGCTTACCACAAAATATACCCCAGTGATCCAAGAACTTAAGTCCTTGCTTCCTGCACCAGTTCCCCAACCACACGTTCAAGTCCATTATCTCCCTGTTTCCGGCCACACTAGCCCGAGGAACTGGAAGCAAACCGGAGATAACCACCTTGGGCGTCCTGCTTTTCAGCCTTCTTCCTAGTTCTCCGAAGTCTCGCTGTAATATGTTCCTCCTCTTCTTCCCGACATCATTTGTGCCAACATGTACCACCACCTCTGGCTCTTCACCCTCATCCTTGAGGATTTCCTGCACTCTGTCCGCGATGTCTTTCACTCTAGCACCAGGAAGGCAACACGCCATCCTCAAAACCCGTCTGCTGCCACAAAAACCCCGGTCAGTTCCTCTCACGATGGAGTCCCCTATTACCACAGCTCTGTGCGATGTCCGACTCTTCCGCTCTGCCTCTGCGGCAACTTTTGATTGACAAACTTGGCCGACTTGCGAACTGGTAGTGTCATCAGTCTCTGCTTCAATTTGTTCCTGACAGGTACTTCTCCCGGGGTCTCTTGCGCCTGTCTCCTCTCCGCCTTCCTCTCTTCTGCTCTCTTCTGGCATGATTGGTGTAATAACATCGCTGAAGGTCTTGTCCAGAAAGATCTCGTTCTCTCGGATGAGCCTAAGGTCTTCGAGTTCTTTAGTCAGCGCTGCAATATACTCGGTCAATTGCTGAATGTGCACACATTTTCCACACATATACGAGCCAGACACACCAGAGTCGTTGACCTCCCACATCAAGCACGTAGCGCACTGAACCAGCTGGGCAGTCATGTCTTCACCCTCTTCAACTGTGGCGTAATCACTTCACTCAACCTCCTTGTCAAAGATTCCTGAGCTGAAGCCTCACTCTTCGATCTAAACTTCCTTAGACCCTCTTTTTGTGACACGTCTGTGGACTCTTAATTAAGGTTAGAGGAGGAGGGAGGGAGGGAGACCCTACTTTGTAGGACCTGGGGTTTAGAACACACCCACTCTAATTGCAATCACTTACCTTCCTGACCGGCTTTGGTCGGTATCAGATTTTAGGGAACAAAGAGTAGGGGAGTTGGCTAGACAGCATTTAAAAACATGATGAAACAGGAAGCAGACAAGAAATTTGCAATTTTGCTCTTGGCAATAAGGTGTTTGTGTTACTTCCACTGGGACGTGAACCTTTAAAAGCAAGGTTTAGTGGACCTCATCAAATTGAAAGGAGATTGTGTGAGGTGAGCTATTTGATAAGGACTCCAGATAGAATGAACTCTCACAGTGTCATCTGAATATGCTCAGAAGGTAGTTTGATAGGGAAGGAAGGCAAAAGGAGAATGTGTTACTGGTTACAACACAAAATGAAGAACCAAGTTCAGAGGATTCTAAATTGGGCATTCTTCAAATTAGATTGGACAATGAGGAAGTTGTTAAAAATTGTGACAAATTATTGAGGTGCCTTCCATAGGAAAATTGAAATGACCCGAGATTGTTATTACTATCGCATGAGGAAATATGTGGGAATAAGCTGGGAAGTACTAATGTAATTATACATGATATATAAAATGCTGTTCCAATTAAGCAACATTCAGTTTCAAAAACAGATTGAATGCATGCTCCAAGATGACATAAACGAAGTGAACTGCAGTCACTGGAGCTCACCCATAGTAAGGGTGCCAAAACTAGATGGTAACTAATAATTATGTGTTACAAAGACCAATGCAAGATTCCCCGTTTGGAAGACTATTAAAAAGATTGGACAAGCAAGTTATATTTCTAAGTTGGACCTAAGTTGGCAGCACGGTGGCTCAATGGCTAGCACTGCTGATTCACAGCACTAGGGTCCCAGGTTCAATTCCAGCCTCAGGTGATTGTCTGTATGGAGTTTGCATACTCTCCCTGTGTCTGCATGGGTTTCCTCCAGGTGCTCT